>NW_026652277.1:136983318-137583318 GCF_009828535.3 Hylobates moloch
GGGAACCCTAATCTTTAAAAGGTGCTGCTAGGAAACATGCCCAATCTTTGTTCCAGAAGGAAACATCATTATTGTGGACAGTAAACAAACTAAAAACAAATGAAATCAAACAAACAAAAAACTGCCCATTGTCCTAAAAGATGATATTTTAGACACATCTTCCCAGGCTGTTTAATAAACATCCTTGAAAAAGACAGTAGGGAATAAAAATTGATATGATCAATAATTCCATTCATAGGCATCTACCAAGAAGAATATATAAAATGTTCATATAAAGACCTGGATATGAACTTTTTATTTTTTAATTTGAGACAGAGTCTCACTCTGTTGCCCAGGCTGGAGTGCAGTGGCGCAATCTTGGCTCACTGCAGCCTCTGCCTCCTGGGTTCAAGCGATTCTTGTGCCTCAGCTTCCTGAGTAGCTGGGATTACAGGTGTGAGCCACCAGGCCTGGCTAATTTATATTTTTTTAGTACAGACAGAGTTTTGCCATGTTGCCCAGCTGGTCTTGAACTCCTGGCCTCAAGCAATCCTCCTGCCTTGGCCTCCCAGAGTGCTGGGATTAGAGGTGTGAGCCACCATGCCCGGCCTGAACGTGAACTTTCATAAGCAGTTTTACTCATGATCACTGAAAACTGGAGATAACACAAACATCCATGAACAGGAGAATAAACTATAGTATATTCATACAATGAAATACTACTCAGCAATACAAAGGATTGAACTAGTATACACAAAATAGTTACTAATGAACCTCAAACACCATGCTGTACCAAAAAAACTATACAGCAGAGTATATATTGCACATTTGCTTGTATAAAATTATAGAAGGGACAAAACTAATGTATAGTGACAGCAACATAACAGTGGTTGCCTGGGGTCAGATGATTGCAAGTGAATGGCTGCAAAGGGTCACAAGGAAAGTTTTGAGTAATGAAAAGCTGTATATCTTGATTGTGGCAGTGTCTGCACAGATGTATACATTTTTCAAAATACACAGAAATTTACACTTAAAATGGGTGCATTCTTTAGGTAAATTATGCCTCCAAAAAGTGGATGCAAAGCAAAAACAAATGGAACAAAAGTATACAATTTCATTGTTTTGTTTGTTTTTGAGACATGGTCTCAGTCTATTGCCCAAGCTAAGTGCAGTGGTGTGATAATGGCTCATTGCAGCCTTGACCTCAAACAATTCTCCTGCCTCAGCCTCTCCAGTAGCTGAGACCACAGGTGCACACCACCATGAGCAGCTATTTTTAAATGTTTTGTAGAGATGAGGTGTCACTACGTAGCCTAGGCTAGTCTTGAACTCCTGGACTCAAGCTATCTTCCTTCCTTGGCCTCCTGAAGTGCTGTGATTACAGGCATGTGTCATTGCATCTGGCCTGTTTTTTAAAAATGAGACTTGTGTGATGCATATGTTAACATTGGACTGAAATTCTGAGTGATTATTTTTTCCCAGGAACATTTTTCTATAATCAGAAAAAAGAAACTGTTTTATAAAAAATGTGAATTTAACAAAAAGTTTTATTCACTAAAATTTTAAGAGAATGCACTATATATAGAGAAATACACCTGCAATATTTCATTGCTCTATTCATTGAAATGCTCAGGAAACCAAAACTTTTTTAAAAATATGAAAGTATCTATTGGAAAGAGAGACAAGAAACAAAACATTTTATATCCTACTTCTTAGTTTAACATATTCAACTAAAAGTTAAACAATGTTGAAATTTATTAGACTTGTGAAAGGGATATGGTTCAGAGAGACCCTTGTAATACAGTTTTGTAGTAATTACTTATTGATTGTTCACCAGCATATTTATTCCTCAATAACTTAACTGAAGAAAGTTTTACCTTCAGTTTAAGAGCAAAGAATCTGATTAACTTCATTCCAACCCTAGTGGTATTTCATGTATTTATAATGAATCCGAAGCTTTGGGTAACACAAATGATCATAATGCAACTATCATGACATTGTGGTACTGACTTAGGGTTTTCTTTAATAATATATGGTGATAATTTTCAAAAATCTTAATTCTTTCACCAAATTTTTCACTGAGAAACTCAACCATCTAGACTTGCCATTCAAATATACATAATGGAATACGTTATTAGAACACAAAAGACCCTTGTAATGCAGAAAAAGAATTCTATGACTATACATCTTAAATTTTTATCACAAATTAAATAGCTCAGACTCTTTTAGAAAACTATTTTTTTTAAAGGAAAATCCCTAATTTCTTAGCCACAAGAATATGAAATTCAGAATAAATCTGAAGAACTTAAAAAAAATTTGGAAGGAAATGTTAGAATTTTTCTAAATAAAGATACAAATTATGTACCTATCCATAAATGAAAATAGTTATAATTATAGTATATCAATCTTATACTTTTTAAAAAATGACAAAATATACGCATAAAAAGTGTGGGCCCTTATATAGTGGCCCATTGCAAAACTTCACATGTGTAACTATGTGTGACTCTCCCTTGTTCTCACTACTTGGCCTCCCAGTGTTCAATTCTCTCATTGAGGGCAAACAGAAGCCTGCTTTTTTATTTTATTTTTTATTAAAAAGAAGCATAAACACAGCAATAATGCTAATTTTCTGCAGTGGGTACTTTTAAAGATTTCATATTACACATCACAGAGTATTCTAATTTGAATACTAGTATACATATGTACTAGTATATACTAGTACATATATACTAGTAACTAGTATACATATGTAATAAATGACTTACCTCAAATTATTTTCAAATATATTTGAGGCAAGAACTGTATTACTAGGGTAATGATATTAAGATGACTATTTTGAAGGACATATAACAACATTTATCAGAATCAGTGACTATCAAACTGTGTTCTGGAGACAAAAAAAAACGCAGATCAGAAATGCTAATAATTGTTTTGGAAAAAAGAGGCTCCATGGTGAAAGAAGTTTGGGAAGCAGTGTTATAATAAAGCTCCATTCCAGAGATGAGCAATGTACACTGCACATTAGCCAGTTAATAGTTCTGAGAAGTTCACAGTAATGAAGCCTTTTAAATCCAGTGTTGACAAACTTATTTATCTATAGAGCTGTTTTTTTTCATAGATCATCAATTAATATTTCATGGACATAACATTCTGGGTAATGCAATTTGGGAAATATTACTTATCTATAAATTGTTATGTTAGCTTAAATATGTAGGTATATATTTCGCAAATGCAGTTGAGCTGCAAGCATTTTTGACTGAAAATCAATGGCACCCACTTATGTCCTCTCAGTGTAAATAACAATACTAGCACAGAACATTTCACTTTTCATGAACCTTTCTCTTGGTTTCCTACAGTGCTAATCCCTCTGTCATGTTTTCAACTCAGGCAATCCCCTCTTCTCTGTTTGAAAAATAAAGAAAATAAACAGATAAAGATATGTACATATATCTGCACGTTCTGACTTTAGTTTTTTGGTAACTGGACTCATTCTAAGCTGTAGCAATTGTGAACCTGAATCCATTTTACACGACATTCTCATCTTCAAATTAAGTGAAAATTCTTTTTTTAAAGTTATTTTTGACTATCTGAAACAAGTGAACAGAACTAAAACATACAAACTTGCTAGCTGTGTCAAATACATGCTCTTTCTCACAAGTGAGGCCTTTGTTTTGGTAGCAGTCTCTAGTCAAATGATCTGATGACAGATAATCTCAAATGAAATCTTTACTGCTTGATGGTGAAACCAATTCCAGGAGACCAACCAGAGTTTAATACTATACCCAACATTTCAAGGGCCTATCCAGCTAGGAACTTGCATTGCAGGCTTGTGTTTTTGGGAAAAGGTAAACAAATATCAAAGAGGTAAAACATGACAATCTAAAACGATCGCTCCTGATAGCTGGCATAATTTGGTCATAATGCTTCACGGCTCTTGAGACAGGGATGAGTAGTGAACCTGAATCAACTAAACACAAACACGACCATGTCCTCCTCAGGCTCTTGAGTGCTTCCCACTGATGCCAAGACAAACCCGAGACCCCGCCACAGAGTCTGTCCGTGTTCGCTCTCCAGCCTGCTGCTCTCTGCCCCAGGCGGCTTTGCCATCCTTCAGCCTCTTGGCCTTGTCCTGCTCCTTTTCAATACAGAGATTTGACACTCCACATGCTCTGCTGCCTGGACCATCCACTCTCGTCTCTTCCCCTAGCTCTTGTCTACACATCCCCTTGATCTCAGCTCAAAAATGACTTCACGTCCTGCAATTCGAAATGCTTTTGTGATTAACTAATGTCTGTCTCTCCCCTAGACTATAAACTCTGTAAGAGTCACCAAGAAAATGTTTACCACTTATCCCCTGCACCTGGTCCAGGATCTAGGAGAAGGGTGTTCACCTGATATTTCCTGAATAATGAACATTTTTTTGTTTTAGGGAAAAAAAACCCAAGTGAACATATTACTTTTTAATTCTCCCAACAGCTTTCATTTTCTTGCCTTCAACACAGTTATGTACTAATGGAACTCTATGGAGTCCCTCAACTCCATGGTATAGCTTATACTGGCAATGGGAAACCAAGTGTTATGAGAAGGAGGTGGTGATTACTTTTCCAAAGTGGGGAAGGGACAAGGATGAAAGAGATGACGACATCTTTTACAGATGAGATGACACAACTGAACCTTTAAAAATAGCAGGGTTTTGTTGGAGGTAAAGTCCTTCAAAGGGGCTACATGTGGATGAACATAGGGTTACAGAGGGCAGTGCCTACTTAAAGACAAGACCTGAAGCTTTTGGAAAACTATTAAAGATTCTTGATTAAAGGGAAAAAGTATGAAAAGCAGAGTGCTAATATGTTTTGAGACAATGAATCTTGAATTATAATCCCCATAATCCCCACATGTCAAGGGTGGGTCCAGGTGGAGGTCACTGGATCATGGGGCAGTTTCCCCCATGCTGTTCTTGTGATAGTGAGTGAGTCTCATGAGATCTGATGGTTTTATAAGCATCTGGAATTTCCTCTGCTGCCACTCACTCCGTCCTGCCACCCTGTGAAGAAGGTGCCTGATTTTCCTTTGCCTTCCACCATGATTGTAAGTTTCCTGAGGCCTCCCCAGCAATGCGGAACTGTGGGTCAATTAAGTCTCTTTCCTTTATAAATTCCCCAGTCTTGGGTTTTTCTTCATAGCAGTGTGAGAACAGACTAATACAATTACTGAGGAGCTTTCATCTAGAGAAGGCTCCTCAAGGCTGGAGGCTTGAGGAGTCAGGACAAGGTGGAGGGAAGACCAAAAGTCTCCTCATTCCCTGAGGGCCTGGCCAAGGCACTGAAGGAAGGATGAAGCCCCTGGACTGGAGGGAAATGCTTTCACTTTTACCACTGAGGCTCTCACTGAATATAGTTTCACATTCGATCACATGATCACAAAGATGGGGAGAAGACAGAAGAGTAGTGGAGTCAAAAAGATGGCATAAAGGAAGGAAAATCAATTCCAACAAAAGATGTTTAAAAGAATTCAGGTTCCATAATCCTAGCTTTCATATCCAGGTAAGAAAGGTGCTATGTATATAGTTGCCACTTTTAACTCTTTAGAGAAAGATTTTGAACTTTACATTTATTTTTTATCTTTAAATAGTGAGAATAAGCCTAATGAAAGGTGGTTGTATATATCAAACCCTAGGATTACTGGTGAAATATAGTTCTGGTAGGTATGTAGAATTCAACCTGACCCATAGAAAACTTTAAAAAATAACACTGGAGGCTGGGCGTGGTGGCTCACGCCTGTAATCCAGCACTTTGGGAGGCCGAGGCAGGCGGATCACGAGGTCAGGAGATCGAGACCATCCTGGCTAACACAGTGAAACCCCGTCTCTACTAAAAAATGCAAAAAGTTAGCCGGGCGTGGGGGTGGGCACCTGTAGTCCCAGCTACTCGAGAGGCTGAGGCAGGAGAACAGCGTGAACCTGGGAGGTGTAGCTTGCAGTGAGCTGAGATTGCACCACTGCACTCCAGCCTGGATGACAGAGCGAGACTCTGTCTCAAAAAAAAACAACATTGGAATTACTTAATGATAAATATACTACAAATAGAGTGATAGCCTACAATGCCAATAAGTGACAGCCTACAATGCCAATAAAATACTAAGATAATTTTATCTTCCCTGCCTTTGCCCCGAGTATTGGGAAGTTTAAAAGCACAAAATTATTTCTTTCGGTTCCAATAGTTCCAAATTATTTCAAGAGGAAATTCAAATTATAAAATTGGATATTCATGCTTGTACCAGATTAGATTAAATCAAATTAATGAGACTTTATATATACACATATATGTGTGTGTGTGTGTGTGTGTGTGTGTGTGTATTTGGAAATCCTTGTAGGCTACAGAAAATTACAGAAGCATAAGGCACTAATATTAGCCTATCTGGCTGCCTACAGCTTCTAAATTCATAATTTTCCTGACTCCCGCCTCTTCTCTTTTACTCTCTTTTCCTTTAGAATCAACACAATAATGTATTTTGTAACATCTTTAGTTTGAAAAGGGACCTATTTTCCCTTCTTCAGAAAAACTTGAAAGGCAAATTTATAATTCTTAAGGATTATTCTATATAGTGCTTATGCTTACACCACAAATTCCATTTTTTGAAACTTATCAAACATAAATATGAAATTATCACTTTCTTGCTCATTAGACGCAGAAACTCAGATTAGTGAATTCTATAATTTGAATCCCTTTGAATCTAGCAAAAATTTTGGATATTAGCACCAAATACGTTGTTCATTTATCACTCTTTTAGTACAGATTGACACCCTCCACCACTTTATTGCTTACCCAACCAATATTAGAGAGTAATGTGTTTAAATACTTTCCAAGCGATTTCACATGAAAACCACCTAAGAAAAGCTCTTTATCTAATCAATAACCTCCCTGGGCACATGAACACAGTTTGGCCTACTTTAAAGTGGAGAAAATTAATACAAATAAAAGAGTGTGCCGCAAATTTAGTCTTGTAATATTTACATCTAGTTAAAAATAATTTAGAATTTTCCTTTAAGCCAATTTAAAAAATATTCTCAAGAGTAATCTAAAGAGGATCAAAGTCCACTTAATGTAATGAGACAATATGCCCATTATAAACTGTCAGATGATAAGAAACTGGTCTGGGCTTAAAGGTAAATGACATTTAGATATTTATTGTTTATGGCAGCAGCCTTTGAAGCCAAATGCAAGACTCTTAATTAGAGTGCAATAAGCACAGGGTACAAGAGGAAACTATCAAAGCTGCTAATTCTTAAATCTAAAAGCAACAAAAAAGGCTTTCTTAAATCTTCAGACATACATTGCTCCCATCCCTTGGTGCTTCTGTGAAAGGTGACACACAAGAGATATTAGGGATTCTTGCAGAGATTCCACAATAAGAAGTTGGCAATGGGACCCTCACTGTTCTACAGCTTTCAGAGGCTTTTGATGTATTGTGGATTATGAGTTATAGAGTGCCACCAATGCAATTAATTTTAAAATCTAAAACCTTTGCACCGTAGAATTATTACATTATCACAGTACTTTGTAAAGAGCTGGACAGTGACCACAATAATATCTGCACCAAACAGATTTTTGGATTGTCTTGAGGCAAAGTATTTAATCAAGAGTTGTCATTTCACAAAATAGAAAGGTATCCCCACATTTGCTGATGTTTTTTTCTGTGACAAGTGGTTGTCAGCAAGTATGCTTCCTACCAGATAATTTGAAAAGAAGAATCTCCCACTTCAAGATAAAGGAGGTGACAATTTAGCAATAGAACAAATCTGCATTTTGAAAGAAACTCATTCTAAGAAAAGATTACTTTGAAACTAAATTTAATGAAAATATTTGTGAAAGTGGTTCACCTTTAAAACACGTTTGCATTTAACTTAAAAATTGAGTTTTTCTACCTTGTTTTAAAATCTTCCAGAGGAAAAGTTTCAGGAGTCTCTGAACTCATTTTTAAGAACTCTGTTTGTATATGTGTGTGTGTATGTATATAAAATAAACATTAAAAAAAATTTTTTTTTTTGAGAGACAGGGTCTCACTCTGTCACTTAGGCTGGAGTGCAGTGTTACAATCATGGCTCACTGCAGCCTCGATCTCCTGGACTCAAGCAATCTTTCCACCTCAGCCTCCCGAGTAGCTGAGACTACAGGCATGTGCCACCATGCCCGGGTGATTTTTGAAATTTTTTGTAGAGACGAGGTCTTGCTTTGTTGCCTGGGCTGCTGTTGACCTCCCACGCTCAAGCAATCCTTTTGCCTCGGCCTCCAAAGTACTGAGATGACAGGGTATGAGTCACCACACCCAGCCACATAATTCTATATATTAAAAACTATACATTAAAAAAATTTACATACAGGGATACCTCATTTTACTGCACTTTGCTTTACTGCACTTCACAGATACTGCGTTTTTTACACATTGAAGATCTGTGGCAACCCTGTGTCAAGTCTATTGGTGCCATTTTTCTAACAGCCTGTACTCATGTTGTGTCTCTATCAAGTTTTGGTAATTCTTGCAACATTACAGACTTTGTCATTATTATGATATCTGTTATGGTGATTTGTGATCAGATGGTACAATTCTAAGTGTTTTAGGGTGCCACCAACCACACCCACATAAAATGATGAACTTAACTTGTAAGCATGTGTGTTCTGAGCTGCTCCACTGACCCGCTGTTTCTCATTTCTCTCCCTCTCCTCAGGACCTTCCATTCCTTGAGATACTACCGTATTGGAATCAGGCCAATTAATAACCCAACAATGGACTCTAAGTGCTCACATGAAAGTGAGAATCGCATGCCTCTCACCTTAAATCAAAAGCCTAGAAATGATTAAGTTTAGTGAGGAAGGCGTATCAAAAGTGAAAACAGAACAAAAGCTATGCCTCTTGTACCAAACAGTTAAAGGAAATTAAAAGCTCCAGTGAAACCATGAATGAAAAGAACGCAAAACAGCCTTATGGCTATATGGAGAAAGTTTTAAGTGGTATGGATAGAAGATCACACCAACCACGACATTCTCTTAAGCCAAAACCTACTCCAGAATAAGGCCCTAACTCTCTTTAATTCTACGAAGACTGACAGAAGTGAAGAAGCTGTAGAACAAAAGTTTGAAGCTAGCAGAGGGTTCATGAAGGTGAAGAGAAGAAGCTGTCTCTGTAACATAGAAGTGCAAGGTGAAGCAGCAAGTGCTAGAAGTGCAGAAGACTTGGCTAAGACTATTGATGAAGGTAGTGGCCACACTAACACATTTTCAATGTAGATGAAACAGCCTTCTATTGGAAGAAGATGCCATCTAGGATTTTCATAGCTAGAGAGGAGAAATCATTGCCTGGCTTCAAAGCTTCAAAGGACAGGCTGACTCTCCTGTTAGGGGCTAAATGCAGCTGGTGACTTTATGATTCCAGAAATCCTAGGGCCCTTAGGAATTACACTAAATCTGGCTGGGTACGATGGCTCATGCCTGTAATTCCAGCACTTTGGGAGACCAAGGTGGACGGATCACTTGAGGTCAGGAGTTTGAGACCAGCCTGGCCAACATGGCAAAACCCCATCTCTACTAAAAATACAAAAAATTAACCAGGTGTGGTGGTGTGCTCCTGTAATCCCTGCTACCCAGGAGGCTGAGTCAGGAGAATTGCTTGAACCAGGGAGGTGGAGGTTGCAGTAAGCTGAGGTTGCACCACTGCACTCCAGCCTGGATGATAGAGCAAGACTCCGTCTAAAAAAAAAAAAAAAAAAAAGGATTAAGCTAAATCTGTTCTGCCTGTGCTCTATAAATGGAAGAAAAAAGCCTGGATGACAGCACATCTGTTTATAACATGGCTTACCAAATATTTAAAGCCCCCTGTTGAGACCTACTGCTCAGACAGAAAGAATCTTTTCAAAATATTACTGCTCATTGACAATGCACCCGGTCACCCAAAAGCTTGGATGGAGATGTACAAGGAGATTAATGTTTTCATGCCTGCTAATATAATGTCCGTTCTGCAACTCATGGATTGAGGAGTAATTTTGAGCTGGGTATGGTGGCTCACACCTGTAATCCCAGCACATAGGAAGGCTGAGGCAGGTGGATCACTTGCTAGTCTCGAACTCCTGACCTCCTGGCTAACACGGTGAAACCCCGTCTCTATTAAAAACACAGAAATTAGCCAGGCGGGGTGGTGGATGCCTATAATCCCAGCTACTCGGGAGGTTGAGGCAGAAGAATGGCTTACGCTTCAGAGGTGGAGGTTGCAGTGAGCCAAGATTGTGCCACTGCACTCCAGCCTGGGTGACAAAGTGAGACTTTGTCTCAAAAAAAAAATAATTTTGACTTCCAAGTGTTATTATTTAAAAAGTACATTTCATTAGGCTATAGCTGCTATAGACAGTGACTTCTCTGATGGATCTAGGCAAAGAAAATTGAAAGACTTCTGGAAAAGATTTGCCATTATAGATGCCATTAAGAACATTTGTAATTTATGGAAGGAAGTAAAAAAAATCAACATTAACAGGAGTTTGGAAGAAGTTGATTCTAACCCTCCTGGATGACTTTGAGGGGCTCAAGATTTCAGTGGAGGAAGTAACTGCAGATGTGGTAAAATAGCAAGAGAACTAGAATTAGAAGTGGGGCCTGAAGACATGACTGAATTGCTACCATCTCATGATAAAACTTTCATGGATGAGGAGTTGCTTCTTATGGAGGAGTAAAGAAAATGGTTTATTGAGATGGGATCTGGTGAAGATGCTGTGCATACTGTTGAAATGACAACAAAGGATTAAGAATATTACATAAACACAGTGATAAAGCAGCAACAGGGTTTGAGAGGACTGACTCCTAATTAGAAAGAAGTTTTACCGTGGGGAAAATGCCATAAAAGAGTATCACATGTTACAGAGAAATCTTTCGTGAAGGGAAGAATTAAAGCAGTAAAATTCATTATTGGCTAGGTGTGGTGGTGGCTCACACCTGTAATCCCTGAACCTTGGGAGGCTGAGATGGGAGGACTGCTTGAATTCAGGAGTTTGTGACCAGCCTGGGCAACATAGTGAGACCCCATTTCTACAATTTTATTTTTAAATTAGCCAGGCATGGTGACACGTGCCGATAGTCCCAGCTTCTTTGGAGGCTGAGGTAGGAGGATTGCTTGAGCCTGGGAAGTTGAGGCTGCAGTTGAGCCATGACTGTGCGACTGCACTTCAGCCTGGGCAACAGAGTGAGACTTTGTCTCAAAAACCACAACAAAAAAAACTTTGCTGTTGTCTTATTTAAAAAAACTGCCACAGTCATCCCAACCTGCAGCAACCACTACCCTTATCAGTGAGCAGCCATCAACGTCGAGGCAAGACCCTCCACCAACAAAACGATTACTATTTGCTGAAGGCTCAGATAACTGTTAGCATTTTTTTGTCAATAACATATTTTAAATGAAAGTATATTCATTGCTCTTCTTAGACATAATGCTATTGCACACTTAATGAATTACAGTATAGTGGAAACATAACTTCTATTTGCACTAGGAAACCAAAACATTTGTGTGACTCGCTTTTATTGCCATAGTTGCTTTATTGTGGTGGTCTGGAAACAAACCCGCAATACCTCCCAGGTATGCCTGTATTTATATATTAAAATTACATACACACAACACCTATTTTTCTATTAATTTGCAAGAATGTATGATGATATCAGGAAAGACAGACATTTTCTAGCAGAATTTTAAGAAAATTCTTTGCATAACTGGAAGATGGGATTTGAAATAAACACGTTTTAGGAATGTCAGCCAATAACATACTTCTTTCATCAACACCACTTTGTGTCTTTTCAACATGTGGGACAGATGTTAAAACCAAGTTTTGAAATAAGCAACATAGACTTCTGAATCACTCACTATACCACAAATGTTAAACTGGAATTTTAAGAATGAATGTATTCACTAAAAATATCAGTATCTCACACTGCTCTTACTAAAACTTTTCATCCATTCTCAGTAATTTATAAAGATTTTATTTCTTCATCTATATATTATCATTTTACAACTTTACTTTTTGAATGCATCAAAGTGAATATGACATATTAGTACAGTGGTGCATGTAAATATAATTTGTAAGTAAGAATACATGTTTTGAGGTGAATGCACAAAAATATTTTACTGATGAGACAGCAATCAAAACAGTTTAAAGACCACTGGTTTATGGTCCTGATATATTTGTGGGATGCAAATTCCTACACCATCATGCAACTAGCTATAGTAATTCACATGTAAATAGATGAAAGGACTGCATTTATTATAGTGTGACATTAATTTTTCTGCTGTTAAATGTAAGAGCCTCATAATATTTCATAATTAAGGAAATCGCCATAACTTTAGTCCTTATTGTAGTTTCATTTTAGGGTATTGCAATAACTGAAAAATAATCATTCCTCAGCTGGGTAGTTTCATTGTATACTTCTCTTTGTTGTCCCAGATCACGAGAATTACTATTAGGACTCTATGATGCTTCCTTGTTTGCAGAAGACTGTGCATTATAAAATGAATACATGGAGGATTGTTAGAACTACAGATATGTCTATACATCTCACAAACACACACACAAGATTTCAGTGGAGGAAGTAACTGCAGATGTGGTAAAATAGCAAGAGAACTAGAATTAGAAGTGGGGCCTGAAGACATGACTGAATTGCTACCATCTCATGATACACATACACACACACAATTCTTTACTTCAAAATCCATTCTTCCTTGCTAAGGTCTAAATCAAACTTAGTGTGGATGGCCCCTTGATGATTTCAGGAAATCTGGATGGGTACTATGCTGGCAGCAACCTGTATGAAGTCCTCAAATTCCATAATGATCCATTCTCTTGGGTGTAAAATATTGCTCAGCTCCTCAAATTCCTAGGTCCTGTCATAAATGTGATCTTTGTAAAACTGATACTACTTATTAGTCCTACTTTAACAAATAAGAAAATCAATGCTTAGACAAGGTATGTTGACTAATGGCTGGGTAGCATGCTACATTTTTTTTTTAAATAAAAAAAGATATGTGATCACACTTAAAAAGATAGAGTTATATTCAATAAAGCATAGCACTTTAAATACACACAGTTAGATGGACCTAAGCAAATATATGTAACTGTCACATTATTCTTAAAGTGATGGGAGTAAGACTCACATCCCTACTCTTTCTGCCTTTTCTTTTCTGTTGATTTTTCTTAAACACAGTCAGCACAGTTATAGGAATTGGCACTGTCAGATATTAAAAATTATGGCAAATATGTAATTCATAATTTATTCATTTTTCAATGTCCATTGCAGAATGTCTACCAGGTATAAAAAGGCACCATGCTGACTTTGTCCCCAAAAAGTTTTTGGGGACAAAGAGACAATAAGACAAGATATTCTATAGTTCTCAGTGGAGAGATAACACCAAGGACATAGGACATAATAAAAGTAGAGATGAGAGAACACATAAGAACATGTAATCATTTTGTCCATGGCATATGGAAGACCTCTTGTAAAATTATATGCTCTAAGGGCTTAGCAAGTAGATTAATTGAACTTTGAAATAAACAAATGTAATCATATTTTAAAAGAAACACAAATTCAAACTACTTGTATAATGAACTCGAACACAGCTATTTGAAATGATACCCATCTTAAAATGGCATATATAGTTTTTAGTGTACTTTGGGGGGTCAGAATAGATTTATGCTTAAATTTTGAAAAACGGTTCACTGATAAAGCCATTATAGTAATTGCACAGGGTCTGTTTATTAATTTGTCACAATTAAGTCAATAAGAGCTTTACTAATGTCCTATTACTTGATTAGTTTTGAAAGTGATTATCTTAAGAACTTGACTTAATTGGAAGCCTCTCAATTTACAAGGTACATTAAACTCTCAGTAGCATCTTAAGATTATTCAACATATGCAGGTCAATTACCAGTAATCACTGTTTTGTACAAATGTTCCATAAAAACTATAGCATGACATGACAAAGAGGGGAAGCAAGATTTAATTAATAATGTTAAACTCCAACTCACATTTTCAGGATAAAAGGGAGACATGAGCATTCACATAAAGTCTTCCTGAAACTGGGTCTATTATTAAAGATGAATAAAGGAATCCTAACAACTCTCCACCTTATAGATGAAGATAATTTGTCATGATTGCTAAATCACCAAATTGCACTGCCTGTATTTATGTGCAGCTGCATGCACATTAATTTCCAGATTTGTAAATTACAATTAATTCTCAGTATTGCTCTATCACTTTTTTTCTCTAGTTAATAAAAAGAACTGCAATTAATAATTCTTCATCCTATTTTTTAGAACAGATCAACTATTACTGCAGAAGCAGGAAACATGGAGTAGTTAATGTATCCACTGAGACTGTGAGGCCTTTAAAACTATTGGCTGTAGCCTAAATATTTTATATTGACCTTCTAATTCCCAAAGATTCAATATAGTTAGTTGGATATTTACAGTGATTAACAATTATGAGGGCTGATAAAGTGCCTTGATACCTGGGTTGATTTTCAACCATGTATTCAAACTATTTAATAAATTTTAAAATTAAACTTCATTAATTAGATATTTGAAAGGTTTGTCCCACAATAACAACATAAGATCAGTCTTGAGATTAATCACAGGAAAATTGATTGCTGGGTCATTAAAAACCCGGGGAATTCAATTCCTTGAAAAGATTATTCCATTGCTAGCTTGTGAGGGAGGTATATGAATTTATGCATTCTGACTTATTCCCAATCTAAGTTCTGTACACAGCATAAATTTCAAATTGCTGAGGCTGATTCGCAACCAATTGTGTGAAGAG
Source organism: Hylobates moloch (assembly GCF_009828535.3). Taxonomy (NCBI): domain Eukaryota; kingdom Metazoa; phylum Chordata; class Mammalia; order Primates; family Hylobatidae; genus Hylobates; species Hylobates moloch. The sequence goes on from NW_026652277.1 coordinate 136,998,135, forward strand.
AGTGAACAAAGCTGAATCTGTAAAACACTAGTTTTGTGCATTTGAAAAACTCGAGATGAAAGCCACTATGAAACTGTTGCATTAAAATAACTATAATTGTCCTTACATGAAATTTTCCTAGTGAGTTAACTGCTTAAACTGTGGTAGATGCTATAGGAAAAGTAGTGGTCATATTTAAGAATCCAGTCCCATCTGCTTTGAACCAAGGTTCTATTTGCCCAAAATTGAAGGGTGAGGAAGCCCTCTTAACAGACTTCCCACATACACGTCATTTAAAAAGGGATTTAAGCAACTCTCGGGATAAACTGCCTCTAAATTCTCTACACGTCACCTTGGATAAATTTCTGCACTTTAATTATTCATATGCTACAATTTACCCTTAAAATGTAGAACCTTCTGAAAGTATAGCAAAATATTTTAAAATATCTAATTTATTGTTGAGTAAAACGTGAACCTGGTCATTCCATTTATGTCAATTTCCTGCTCTTGCCCTATCAGAAACACAGCAGGAGCCTGAGCAGATGGGAATTCACGGAAAAGGCGGGAGGGTGGGGTGCAGAAGAAATGAGGACCGCTACAGCCTGTGTTCAGAGGCAGATATGGTCTGCTCCTTCCTTCAGAGAATAAAAGACACTTAAAAAACCCATTTACCTGAGTGTTAACTTCAATTATGACCAGAGAGGTGGGAAGAAAGGAAACTGTTCAGGCATCCTGAGGTTCTTCAAACTCCTACTGCCTCACAATGCATGACTAAGAATATCAAAGCATCCTTTGTTCAGACTTGCTTGTCCCTAATGTCTCCATAAAGGGGGCTATACACAAAGTACATTTAAATTAAGTGTTGCTATCCTTAACTGTCCACTTGCAATAAATAAATGTCCTTAGTTTGGTCAAGGTACTGAGTGCCTGGCAGAGCTGTAGTGATCCAAAGTTTGGTGAGAGGATTAAATGATCACAGAAGAGACCTCTATTCCCTCCTGCTCATCATCCCTGATTCTGCCTCATTCTTCGCACTACCCTTAGGGACAGGGCCAGGTTACCAGCTGTTTATAGTAAAGCCACTTTGCCTGAAGCTGCAAGTGTGACTTTATGGAAACAGCTTTACTTTTAAACAGTAACCCAGAAGTTTCAAATTAAAAATGCTTATTTTTTTCCCCTCTATGCTAAAAACGCCTAAAGTTTACTTTCTAGTCTCACTGGATTAAAAAAAACGTACAAGGGGAAAAAGGACATGCAAACTCTGTTTGGGTAATTACTGCCTGGAATTGGCTGCTTTCCAGAAGAAGCAACAAACTGCTTAAAGTGGAAACTGTGTGTAACTATTAATGAAAGTAAACTAATGATAGAAACATAACACAGGCCCCACTCCTGCTTCCCCAACAGTGGACCTGGCTGCCTCACTGAACGGCTCTGAGATTTAACTACATGGCTCTGATGGCTCAGTCATTTCTTATTACAGTGGTTCTCAAAGTGTGGTCATTGGGCAAGCAGCAGCAGCAGCAGCAGTAGCTTCCCCATCAGCTGGAATCTGGTTAGAAAAGCAAATTAACAAACATTACTAAATACCTACAGAATCAGGCTCTGTTTATGATCCAGCAATGTATGTTTTAATGATCTCTCCTGGCAATTCTTATACATTCTAAAGTTTGAGAAGCACTGTTCTATTAAAGCTGGGTATTTTCAAAGTAATTTTCTAGGATTTTAAAATTTCAGTAATTAAATTGACCATGAGTGAATAGGGAAACGTTTTCAAATGCAACTGAGATGAGAAATAAAGCTATCCTCAGCATATAAATTCTGGATTTAAAACAATGATTCTTGACCCTAGCTGAATATTAGAATGCCCTGGGAGGTTTTTAAAAAATGCCAGGATTTTATCCCCAAATCAACTGAAACAGACTGGGGGAAGGGGAAAGACGAAGGCAGCAATTATATGTATGTATGTATGTATGTATGTGTGTGTATGTGTGTGTGTGTGTATATATATATGAATCCCAGTTATTCTAAGGCATGGGAAAGTTGAGAATTGCTGATATAAAGCAACCAGAACAGTTAGACCCTGAGCAGAACAGTCCAAGAACTGGGAAACAGGGCTATGTGGCTATTTATAGCAGACACGCACACACACATACACACACACACACACTTTCATAGACTGGGTTTGCACCACATTAATTAGGCACTAGCTAGCATGTAAGACTTGGGATAAGACCATAACCCTGGATTGCCTCACATCCTTTTAAAACCTAATCGGCTGAACAGTTCTAGTTTCTAGTATATAATTCACTAATAAATATAATTTTAGGGAGCAAATTTAGTTTTAATCCTATAGGTTGGATCCCAAATAATTTAAAAAATAATAAAAGCTTGAGCATGGAGCCACCACTATCCTACATAAACCACACTGAGACATTCTCTCCACACATCCAATTGGTTCTATCATCTCTTTTCTGCCAGGGGAAAATACAACTCGAGCTTGAACAGGTCAGGAGCACTGATGGCTTAAAAATGAAATACTACCATAAAAGGACATAGAACCAAGTTAGTCAATTCTAGATATATACTATTTTATCATATACCACATTCGTATATACTGTCATAATGAAATATTGAGAATAGAACCATAAATTAAGAAAAATTCCAATGTCCATCTGTTTCATGGCACTCTGCAAGGTTTAACCTCCTTCTGCACACTAACTAAACAGATTTCCATAAAAGCCTTATGAGGTCAAGATAGGTATTATTATTGCTATTATTTTAATTTTACTTCTGAAAAGATAAATGCAGATAGTTAACTGAATTTTCCAGAGACAGACTGCTAACAGCAGCTTTAACTATGGTAATAATATTCTACTGTTTGACATTAATAACTGTACATACCACTATTAAGATCTTAAAAGTATTGTTGATTACTATTTCCAGAAGACTACAAATGGCCAAATGAATTAAAATAGATAAAAGAAGGAAGTGGGAAACCCAATATTAAAAAAAAATCCAACTGGGGGAAGAAAAAGAAACCATAAAGAAGGTTAACTTAAAATACTTGGAAAGACTGTAACTTCTTTTTAAAAAACTTTTCTACAGTTGCTAAACTTGTCTCTGACTTCTTAACAGATCCATAAAGTATATAAATAAAACAAAGTGTAAGATGGAGCTCTGATTTTATACTCAGGCTTATATCGCTACTACAGAACATTTTTAGGACAATTAAGCAATATTTTTGCCTCATAGAATACTAACACCATTAAATCAATTTGATCTTATGTTCAAAAATCTGTTTATGATATTTTCATATTATTCCTATTATATTAAAGTACGGAATTGTATTCTGCTTCATTTGAAAATATACTTCTTTCAAATCTGAAACCAGGAACTTTAAAAAACTGTTAGCAAATTTAATAATGCAGAAATTTATGCTTTAATTGTCAAGTAAAAACATAGGGAGATACAGGAAAACATCTTTCGTAGTTTGTGCTTATTAAAATTAACCAACTATAATGTAATATTTAAACATTTTATACCACCAAAGTATTAATAAACCCAACAAGGGGGCTATCACCTTTTCTTAAAATATACACATTACATGCTTCCCTAGGATAATCTTTCACTATTAGAAGACAGGCAGCTATGTACTATTCTTAATTAAAGCCCTATTTCAGTTAAAGTAGAGCAATCTGCAATTTAATTATAATAATATAAACTGTAATGTAACTAATGACATCGTATGTATTTTCATCAGATAATTAGAATAGTCAGTAAATAAAGCTTTACAAAGCAGGAAATAAAACAGGTGAGGGGTTGTGCCTCATTCATCACCTCAATGGCTAATGAGAATCTGAATGAAGATCAGTCATTTCCTACACATGCCTTCATGGTGTGCAATAAAAGCATACATCGTAGACAGCTCTACTAACTTAATGTAACACCAAGCAGGTGTCAGAAAAATCCACACATAGAAGTGATAAAATAGTGTATAGCTAAAACTAACTCATTTATCAAGAAAGACAGAATAATTATTAGGAATGCCCAGACTGTATGCCCTGTGATAGAAATGAATAATGGGAACATTAACTACATTATTTTAAGAACACACTTAAAAAAACCCAAAATCTAAGTCTACCCTACCTAGACTTGAATTACCTTTGGAAATACAGAAATGGTGAAATGCCTGATTTTACAAATCACAGAGGTAATTTTCTGCTTCAGGTTGGAGAAGAAAAAGCATAGGCCTCTTGCTAATAGTAATAACAAGAATAGACACCAAACTTTGACATTTTCACATTAGAGAAATTGAGTTCTACCAAAACCTAATATTAGAAAGGCAATGATTTTCTTTTAGCAGAGGTATGTAACTTATGCATTCTCATTCTATGATCGTATTGGTGAAGGAAACATGTTAGTCTAGTGAGGAACTGTGCATAGCATCTAGGTTATCAAATGAGTACTTTCCATTAAATCACAATTTCAGAATCTATTGAATTAAGAATTCTTACCGAATTAAGAATTTATAATAGATGTGGCAGAAAAGACAATTAAAAAATTTTTTTTTCTGAACCGCTTTTGGGATAGAGTTCCTAATGTAGTATATGAGTAAATTATTTAGGTTCTCTGCATATATTCAGCTTGCATAAATACTGAAATACAACTTGACTTATTGATGTTTTGTCTCCAAATACATAAACCTTTCCAATTCAAAATGCTGCTTGCTTTACATTCAACCTGGTGAGTACTTATTATCTCTCCTTGGTCCATCTTAGGTTTGTCAATTACATGTGTGAGTATATAACACAGAAAAATAAATTCTGCTTTACCAATCAGGCTGTGAGTCCCCTGAGGGAAAGAACATGTCCGTTATCTTCTTGAATAAAGTGAAGAGAAGTAGAAACTCTTCCCAGGACTTAGTAAGAAATCTTTATCACAGCAGAGACTCAAATAAATGCTTAGTTTTGACAAAGAAAAGGTAAAGAAACCAATTATCTTTAGGCAATAACGAGAATACCAGAGGAATGTGAACAGATAATACCAGTAAGTTCACAGTGTTGTTAACATATAGATGTTGACAAAGAGACACATTCAAAACTATTTTCAAAATTGAGAGGGAAGAGCAGAATTATATTACAGCCAGCACATTCAGTGTCTCTCCAGTGGTAATTCTTGCCAAGAGTTTCAAAGCCAGTCAACAATGAATGCACAGCTAGTCTAAAAAGCATCTTTAAGCCCCCCTTTTTTCTTCTCCTGGGCAGCTTTCTATATTCTCTTATTCTGAGAAGGTAATTAAGAAAATATGATTTTGCCAGATATGTTTCCCCACTCCTTTGAAACTTTTGCTGGTGACAGCCTTCCAAAACTAGGAAAGCAGCTCTAGGCCAGCTGTTCCCTATACCTTGGCCCATACTGTGAAAATAAAGTGATTTGCAAAACAGTATATACGTAGAAGTGACACCAACAGCACACTTTGAAAAATAATATTGTAGATAATTATGAAATGTTGCTTCTTGCCCTACAGGAAAACTTGTAAGATGATAAATCAGCCTCACAGCTGGAAGTACAGCTGATTCAAGGAGTGTACTTGATTAGGCAAAGGAACAGAGGGAATTTTAGTGAACTAATATCACTATTAATTTTGCCAGTGCTTATTGTGTGAATTTGGGTAAGTCACTGGTATTTAGTAAATGGGATTGAGAGTGGATACAATATATAATTAAAAATTCATGCATGTTGCCAAGAAGAAATTACTTTTATCAGCTGCCAAACGGTTGCTCAATTTCATCCAGTTTAACTTCAAAACATCAGCGAATACATAAATGAAAATGACACATTATTTTTCACCACATGCAATTTTTCTGTAATCTCTGAAATTAAATAAGTTCTAATGTAAAATACCGTGCAAAATGAAGTCTTATAAAAAATTTGAACGCCCTGGTTAACAAGTTCTTGACAGACATAGGTATGATAGATACTAGAAGATTTAGTAATTTAATAAATGAAGTATTTATGTACTGAAAAATATCTCCATGGTACACTAAGGATAGATTTAACTAAGGAAAAATCCACTTGGCAGTTAAAAAAAAACAGTACAGTTAAATATACTTCAAAATAGCATATTTTGAATTCCAATTTCTTATGCTTATTTCAAGGGAGGCCAGAACTAATTAAGTAATATCAGCATCTCATAAAAATGAACTCGACTTTTGCAAAGATGTAGCCCGCACCTCTATTAGATTTAGTAGGCCTTTCTCCAATTTCATTACCTTCCAGGAAACAAGAGAAACTAGCTTCACAGAATTTAAGAGAAGGCTGGAGTGATCATCTGCTCTAGGACTGTAAACTGGGGGTCATTGGTGGGCTTCCATTGTACTGTTAGCTTTTGGAAATTGTGTAAAAATCCATGTAGTCAGGAATATGCATTTTATGAGAGGGATATGTTCATCGGAATCTGAAAGTGGTCTGTGAACCCCAAAATGTTCACAAAGTAACTATTGAATTCACCTACCTTTCTGGTTACAAATTAGCCAAGAGAGTTTAAATGACTGCTGCAAAGACAAACCTCGAGTAGCTGTAAAGACCTAGATTCAGGTCTCTTGATAACCAATTAGTTTAGTGTACTACTATGTCCATAACACTTTTCTCAGTAGGGAAAAAAATGAGTTAATTGTGCACAGTGCTTTTGTGACCAGATCTTGTTTTAGGTAAGAGAATAGTATCTTGGTCAGAATACTACCTATAAATACAAATTCTGAAGACATAAAAGGTAAGAAAGAAGGTCTACAGGAGTCAAATACTCATGGGCCTCCAAACACAAACCAAGCTGCTTCCAAGCCAAGCTCAGAGCCACCCCCGCATTAAGGCCCTACAGCACACGTATGATCTTCAAGCTGACAGAGAAAGCCTGAGGACCCTTAAAGGAAGAACAGATCCTGAGGCATCACATTCTACCATAGAGAACTATTAATATCTCAGTTTAACATGGCCCAGAGGTGTGAACTCTCCCCACCCCACTCCCCACACCTATAGATAGGTACAGGATGATTTCAAGGTATAGATATATAATATACAAATGAAACTAAAGCATGGCATCTCACAAATTTGTTAAGGGAAAAATAAAATAAACAATGATTAATTTCATGGTTTTATGATTACTATTTGGACAGAATGTCACTAAAATAAATAATTAGGAAGAAATGTGCATTAATCTTGCCAAACCATGCTATGCATTCTCTTGGTGTTTCTAAACCAGAAAGCTGTTTCATTTGTACATATTCATCGATGTGCGTACAGACATCTAAGTACACATTCTAGTTCTACCATTTACTTACTGTATGATATTAGGTAAATTAATTAATATCTCTGTGACTAGAGCTTCCTATTAATAAAATGGAGATAATAGCATTGAGCTTACTGGGTTGTTGTGAGGATAACACGTGGTAAGAGGAGTAAAGAGCCCATCACATTTTACAGTGACAATAATAGCTATCATCACTGTCTCATCATTATCACAGAGAGGTACAGGCAATTAATAACTTATGGGCAGGAAGGCGTTAAGAAGGAAGCTTAAGACAAAATTGTTTATTAATGAAATGCTTAAGTTATGAAAACTCCAACTACTCTCTGGGAGAACACCAGAAAGTCTGTTCAGCCTGGGATGTGTGTGTGTGTGTGTGTGTATGTCTTTTCCAATTGGGGCCACATTCTCAAGAACTTGGCATATCAGGGTTCTCCACCAAAGAGGATGAGAAGGTTGGATTGATCTGGGTGAGTGCATCGGCTGCCTTCCCTTCTTACAACTGGGGGCTGGGTAACCACAGGTGCTCCCAGTCTCCATTATACCAGCTCCTTTTATGGGGGATCTCATTAGGCCAAATATCGTATTTCTGCCGTATATCTGACCAGTAGCTGAACTTAAATAAAGGTTCTTAGGAATTTGCTTCTTTGGAAGTGAAATGCTTTGATGACAATTAAAAGATAATGGGATTCTTTTGGTATTTATGGAGAGAGACAGTATCATGATGCAATGTCACTATGAAACAGCGTAAACCTCCAATCGTGTCTGGCCTGAATGACTCTGCTGAGGTCATGCCATCCCACAATGGGGACACATCTGAGGCTATGGAACACTGAAAAGCTAATAGTTGCCAAAGAAAAGACAGATCTCAAGACTCCCAGTGGAGTCTGTTAGTCACCAGTATCATACAAGTAATTATCTATCTAATGTATACTTATTAGGCAACAATCTGGAATATTTCACCTTAAAACATGTTGTTGAAAATGAAGAGTTTTACCTTTTCATATTCAGCAATGCCCAAGGTATTCCAGAGGGAGTATGAAATGCAGGTAGCAATTTTACCCCAAGTTCCACTGCTTTCTTTCGAAAAATCTGAAAAGTCAAACAGTTAACTGTAAGCTACTGTTGCAAGCAAAACAAGATGTAGTATACTATTATCTAATAGTTACCACTTTTCTACTTTAATATTTTAATATTTTCTACTTTAATATCTGACAAAAAGTTTACCAAATTAACAGAATTACCCAGTAAAGCAACAATGGTCCAGGGGCCATCATACTGGGGGATATTTATTCCCAATCTTGGTTGCTCATTAGAATCATGTGGGGAGATTTGGATGCTACTGATGTGAACATCTTACTCTTGAGATTCTAATTTCTATGGTTGTAAGCTTCTGGATCAGGATTTTAAAAGCATCACAGGCGATGCCAGGTGCTTTCAATGTGCAAACCAGTGGGAGAACCACTGTTGTTGGAAGATAAGACCCAGACTGAGAACCAGGAGATCTGGTCTATCCCACCTTCAGCACTATTATTACTAGAGCACAGAGAAAGGAGAAGTTTGAAAAAGACATTATCACAGGTCTGTGTGTCTCCTCAGCCCTTGCAGCTTTAACTTTCTCTGATGTTAAGTGTAAGTGATATAAAAAATACTAAGTTAAATTAGGTACAGAGTCTGCCCAGAGTTTACTAGGGAAGATAATTATATGCATATAAATATCTAGAACACAGATATAATGAGAGCTGTAGATAAAATACTAGGTAAGTTCAGTGAGACTGTATGCTGGAGATGGCATTTAGATGAGAACTGTATGCAGCATTGAACTGGGGCCGATAATACCACAGACTGGAGGGAAGATTGGAAAGTAAAGAGGGAATCCCTGAGGGATCAGCCTCCTCCCCACAGAAGAAGGCAAGTGGGGCCCTACAGAATAAACAGGGAATTGGGCAGCCTGCCTGACAAAAAGGGGATACTGGTAAATGAGGTCAGGCATCCACAGCTCAGGCCATAACATGGAGGGCCACAAATGTGAGGCTAAAACTTTTATTCTGGTTAGAATGGAAAAATAATGAAAGTCTAGTGTGCAGAACTGCATTTTAGGAAGATTATTTAGATGATATCCATCCTCAGTTTTAGGTCCAAAGAAAAGCACTAGCTTATTTACTGAAGAAAGGGCTGCTATAGTTGTGGCACCAAGCAGGAATCTGGTCCCCTCTCCTTTAAGCCGTATGACTGAGCATGGTGGACTGGAAGTGTACCATTTCCTCCTCAAACAAGGAAGAAGTGAGAGAGGCTGGAGGAGCCGTGAAGAGCATGGAAAATAGAGGCAAAGTTCTCTGTCAGCCACCAGGGAAGCATTCACTAAAGCAATCAACAAAGACGTCACGTGTGGCTTCTCCAGAGGGAAGGGCTTCAGTGTCTAACTCCTGCTCTAAGTCCTGAGCCTCTCCACTGAGACATCCAGGCACTTGGGCTCCCCGACTGAAGGTAATCCAGTAACACCAACGTTGAGGCTACTTCCCAAGCCCTATCCTTCGGAATCTTAAAAAAAAATTTTTTTTTTAATTTAAAATTTTCCTTATGCATACCACAGATCTTTTGGAATCTAACTCTCATTTAGTAGTGGAAGTCAATAAAGAAATGACTTTGATTGACAGCCAATTTAGATAAACTGACATTCCTTGTATACCAATAATGAAATACATTTGTAGTATATAGAAAATGCTAAAAAACAGAGGTGCCATTTTCTCCACAAATTATTGTAACTCTTGTCAAAGGCGACAATTTCCTGTATCAATAACTTGTAGTGTATGGAGAGGAGAAAAAAAAGTAGAGCAAAGGGTATATTCTTCTTTCCCTTTCTCTACCTTACCCTAGAGAAATTTCATGTTGTCTTCTGCTACAATGATTTATCCAATCACTGCCCAGCCATCTGTTGACTTTCTGGTTTCTACCCAACTTTTAAAAACTGTTAATTAACTCCTTTTCAAGAAACTTACATAAGATCGAAGTCAAACCATGTAATTAAAACACCAAGTTGGATATAACCATATGGCACAGGAGTTGAGGGCTTTGAAGCACAATGCCTGTGCTTAAATCTCAGCTCCGCTTCTCCAAACTGGGCAATCTTGTACAACTTGCCTAATTTCTCTGTCCTAAGCTTCCTCATCTGTACAATGGAGATAACAACAGCATTTACTTTTTTAAAGGCTGTGGAAAGAAATAATAAGTTATTATATTTAAAGACTTTAAGACACACAGTAAACACTAACAGGTAGTTGTAGCTTTTATGGTGATAATAATTATGGTATTTCCTCAAGAAAATGGCTTTTATCCAACTGTTGTTTTGGTGCCTTCTACTTATTCAGACTCCTCTCTCTTGTTCTCTCTGTGTGTGTGTGTGTGTGTGCGCGTGCACACGCGTGCATGTCAGTTACTCCCACCTGCCTCTTCCCCGACATACACACACTTTTAATCATGTGCGTGCATTCTCAAGAGCTAAGGCTTCAGTTCTCATCACCTATTTGCATTCTCAAATTCAACCTTCTATTTTAGGTCTAGTTCAGTACTTCTACCTGTGTACACACATCACAATTTGGGTGTCTTGTTGTTTTCTGAAACTTAACATGTCCAACATGGAATTAATCATTTAATATCCTGGGCAAACTTCCCCAGCTCTATTACTGACATTATTTTCTAGTCAGTCCCTTGGACTCCAGTGAACAGGCATTTTGCTTTTTGATTTACTGCCCCCGTCAGTCACCAAGTATCACTGTTAACTCATCTGCAATGTCTTGTATGCAGTTCATTCTCTGATAGGAGCATAGGCCATGTTCTCATTGCCAGGTACAATGAAATGTATGATTAGAAAAAAAGAAGGTCTTCCTATCTAGCCTGCTTGTTTCCTTATTTCCATTAATAATTTTTCCTCATTTCCATTAATCTGTATTTACGTTATCAACTTTCTCTTTCTACCACACAATTTTCTTGTTCAAGAAATGATAATGACTTCCTCTGTTGTCTAACATCGGGTCAAATCTGCTCTACTGACTGTTCAACCACCTCTATGAATCAGACTCTTCAATTATTTTCTGTCCGTCTGGCTCTGGCTCCAGCTCCAGCTTTTGAGTCTTCATGGTCTTAAGTACTTATTCATGTTCAGTCCATCTTAGCAACTTTATTTACACATTCTCTCATTTTAAATCACTCTTTCTGCCTCCTTTTGGCTGATTCAAATTTACCTATTCTTTAAGGCCAAAGTCAAGTCCAGGCCAAGACTCCAGGTCAAGATCTTTGCCTTCTGTGAACTCCCACACTGATAACTAGTACCATACAATGCAGTCTTTGATACAGATCTTTAAATCAAGATACAGAAGGCAAGAGAGAGATCTCTGAACATTTTATTGTGTGTTTTCTCTCACATCCCCCAATAATTTTTCTTCCTAGAAGTAGAGAGAAAGACTCCAGTTTCTCCTTCACTGCCTATTATACAGATCTAACCCAGATTAAGTTATTTTTTATTTAAACTTACTGATATCACCACAGGGCTCCTATGAGTAGTAGGCAGGAAGATATTAATATTCTCAGTTAACAGACAGGAACAGTGGCCCCTTCCCATATCGGGGTTTTTGCACTTGCAGTTTCCTCTGCCTGCAATGCTCTTTCCTGAGCCCTCTGCATGCCTCGCTCATTCTTACCTTCAGGAATCTGCGTAAATGTCCCCTTGAGAGGTCTTTTCCTAACCACCCTACACAAAATTGGCCATCCTTATTTATTATATCACCTTGTTTCTTTTCCATTATTTATCATGTCTTAATTATTTTTTTTGCTTGTTTATTGTTTGATAACTCCACTAGATATGATCTCAACAAGGGTATGGAAGCAGCTGGCACTCAATAAATGTTCATTTAATAAATAAATGAATCAATGTAAGATTAATTATTAGGTGAGTACAAAAGTAATTGTGGTTTTTGCATTGTTGGAATTGGCCGTTTGATATTGGAATACATTCTTAAATGTGGTTATGTTACATATAATTTTAATGGGCATTTCTTGCTTTATTAATTTTTTTCCTAACGAATTATTACTTGTTTATTTTATGTTCATTTTAGACTATAGAAATGATGTTAGACAAAAAGCAAATTCGAGTGATTTTCTTATTTGAGTTCAAAATGGGTGGTAAAGCAGCGGAGACAACCTACAACATCAACAACACATTTGGCCCAGGAATTGCTAACAAACATACAGTGCAGTCTTGATTCAAGAAGTTTTGGGGCCGGGCGCGGGGGCTCATGCCTGTAATCCCAGCACTTTGGGAGGTGGAGGCGGGTGGATCATGAAGTCAAGAGATCGAGATTATCCTGGCCAACATGGTGAAACCCCGTCTCTACTAAAAATACAAAAATTAGCTGGGCGTGGTGGCGCATGGCTGTTGTCCCAGCTACTTGGGAGGCTGAGGCAGGAGAATTGTTTGAACCCGGGAGGCGGAGGTTGCAGTGCGCCGAGATCGTGTCACAGCTCTCCAGCCTGGTGACAAAGTGAGACTCTTGTCTCAAAAAATAAAAAATAAAAACAGTAAGTTTTGCAAAGGAGATGAGAGCCTTGAACATGAGAAGCATAGTGGCCAGCCATGGGAAGTTGGTAATGACCAACTGAGACCAATCATCAAAGCTGATCCTCTTACAACTACATCGGAAGTTGCCACAGAACTGGACGTTTATCATTCTATGGTCATTTTGCATTTGAAGCAAGTTGGAAAGGTGAAAAAACTGGCTAAGTGGGTGCCTCATGAGCTGAGTGAACATAAAAAAAAATAGTCGTTTTGAAGTGTCTTCTTCTCTTATTCTACACAATAATAATGAACCATTTCTCGGATTGTGACGTGCGACAAAAAATGGATTTTATATGACAACCAGTGATGACCAGCTCAGTGGATGCACCAAGAAGAACCTCCAAAGCACTTCCCAAAGCCAAATCTGCACCAAAAAAAGGTAATGGTCACTGTTTGGTGGTCTGCTGCCGGTCAGACACACTACAGCTTTCTGAACCCTGGTGAAACCATTATATCTGAGAAGTACGCTCAGCAAATCAGTAAGATGCAAACAAAACTGCAATGCCTGCAGCTGGCATTAGTCAACAGAAAGGGCCCAATTCTCCATGACAACGCCCGACTGCATGTTGCAAAACTGCTTCAAAAGTTGAACAAATTGGGCTATGAAGTTTTGTCTCATCTGCCACATTCACTTGACCTCTTTCCAACCCATTACCACTTATTCAAGCATCTCGACAACTTTTTGCAGGGAAGACATTTCCACAACCAGAAGGATGCAGAAAATGCTTTCCAAGAGTTTGTCGAATCCCAAAGGACAGATTTGTACACTACAGGAATAAACAAACTTATGTCTTGTTGGCAAAAATGCGTTGATTATAATGGTTCCTATTTTGATTAATAAAGATGTGCTTAGCCTAGTTATAATGATTTAAAATTCATGGTCCAAAACCACAACTACTTTTGCATCAACCTAAGAACATACCTGGGGCATTGTAATAAGAAGCCATTCATATTATATTGTTTGCAAAGTGCTCCACCCCACTCCACTAGTTGCTACTGTCTGAAAATAATTATCTCCAGTATTCTAGAGTCTCAACCTTGGGCACAATTACAAAATATTTTTAGATAAAAATATTAATTAGCTCATTGATGCTTTAATCAAATCATACATGAGACTGAATCAACTTCAATTCTCAATGTTTGATTTGTTATCTCCTCCTGAGCTCTGATGAGGTTACTGGAGGAAGAATCCAGATTCTAAAAGAGAACATCCTTCTACCTAAACTGGTGAGCTTGTAATAAAACTAGCTTGTAAAATTAAAATTGTTGAGAGAACGAAGGAGGCATATCACAAATCATTCTAAAGGGCAATTAAGTTTTAAGTAGCACATATTAGATGATGTGCTAAAAAGCAAATTATTACAAAAAGTACACTAAATGGTACTTTAGTGCTACTTCAAATGGGGATAGGCATGATGGAGAGAGCCCCGGACCCAGGTCCTCGGACTGGCTGTACTACCGTTTCCATGTGAGGCCTGAACTGATCAGTTAACTCTTCTGGTTCTCAATTTCCCCAGAAAAAAAAGGGAGAGTAAGGCTGATCATTTCTATTTTTGATTTATCACTGGAAAAATAAGTACTCAGAAGCCACAAAACTAGTACTAAAATGTGACTGGGAAAAAAGCAAGACAAATATCATTTTTTGAAGACAGGAAATATTAATTTGCCAACCAATTCTTCACCAATCTTGGTTTCTGGTGTTTGCTGGTACCTCTATTTGGTGGGGAGGACTTTATATAAAGCTAACAGAGCCAGGTGAAAAATTACAGTTCATAAAATGTAATCCTTGCTAATAGAAGATATTTTTTAATGTCCACTAAAAGAAAATATGGTTTTTGTACAACTAGCAATCAGTTTGGGATGGGCAGACATCTTATGATCCAATAAGAATTTTCTAAAAGATTTTGCATTCTAGGGATTCTGATTACACTCACAGCAAAAGTCAAAACAATGTAACTTGCTGAAAGAAGGGTAGTAAAATATGACGAAACAGTTCTTTTAAGCACGTAACTAACAAATAACTTTAAATAAAAACTTTTATAGTCTAAAGTTAAGAATTTCAAAATAAGTACATGAAAACTATATCTTTTCATTACACTTAAGTAACATCATCATCAGTCTTATTGCTGTTTTTGATCAATGGTTTAAAAACTTCAAAATTTAAAATCTATCAAATAAACACATTTATCTTTTTACTTTACCGTGACAGATAGTATCAGATAAGGCTGTAAACAAGACATATGGTTTTCTTTGCCTTTCTAGTTTGCAGTTCCCTAAACAACTATACAGGAATATATACATGCCAGAGCAAAGAATAAGGAAAAAAAGAAATGAATAAGAACAGATGGCTTTGGAAGGAAATATTTTCAGTTCAGACATACTTCAGTTTGAAATGCACAATCAATATCAAAGCCTTTCTTCAAATGCTCATGTTGAAAACTTCACCATTAAAAGATCAAACACTAATTCACCATTAGTACAAGTATAGTTTACCTATTACTCATTTTCACTACATAAAGCTTTCAGCACAAGATGCCATAGACACAATAAATATCTTCAGCTGCAAATAACTAAAATAACCCATATACTGTTAGTTGAGTTGATAAACTTGCACATAATATGGGCCAAAATCAATCATTAAACCAGTAAATACTTATTAAGCTATTCTGGCTTTTCAGAGTAGACCCTTGAAAGACTGAAATATCAGAATAAAGATATGTAAAAATAACTAATCCAGCAGAAACTTAGAGCTGGAAGGGACATCAATGGTTATCTAGCTCCATAATATGATATACAGATGAGGAAACTGAACTTCAGACAGGGTCTATTCTCCTAGTTAAATGCTCTGATGTGGGATGGTTTACTGCCAGCTACACCCAAGTAAATACCAGCTTCCTGTCATCTCAGAGACGGGTGATCCTTTTGATCCAGAGGGACTCTCCCTGTGGGCACACATCTTTCTTTCACTGTCTCTTTCTTCTCATTCTGTTTCTGTAATTGATCAAAACCTAAAACCGAAGTTTTAAATTAAAAAAAATTATGTGTTGTATTTGTCAAATTTCATTACAAACTTCATTTTTTAAAAAACAACTTTTTTTTGTTTTCCATTTGCTTGGTAGATCTTCCCCATCATCCCTTTATTTTGAGCCTATGTGTGTCTCTGCACGTGAGACGGGTTTCCTGAATACAACACACTGATGGGTCTTGACTCTTTATCCAATTTGCCAGTGTGTCTTTTAATTGGAGCATTTAGCCCATCTACATTTAAAGTTAATATTGTTATGTGTGCAGCTTTCTACATACGGCTAGCCAGTTTTCCCAGCACCATTTATTAAATAGGGAATCCTTTCCCCATTTCTTGTTTTTGTCAGGTTTGTCAAAGATCAGATAGTTGTAGCTATGCGGCATCATTTCTGAGGGCTCTGTTCTGTTCCATTGATCTATGTCTCTGTTGTGGTACCAGTACCATGCTGTTTTGGTTACTGTAGCCTTGTAGTATAGTTTAAAGTCAGGTAGCGTGATGCCTCCAGCTTTGTTCTTTTGGCTTAGGATTGACTTGGTGATGCGGGCTCTTTTTTGGTTCCATATGAACTTTAAAGTAGTTTTTTCCAATTCTGTGAAGAAAGTCATTGGTAGCTTGATGGGGATGGCATTGAATCTATAAATGACCTTGGGCAGTATGGCCATTTTCACGATATTGATTCTTCCAACCCATGAGCATGGAATGTTCTTCCATTTGTTTGTATCCTCTTTGATTTCATTGAGCAGTGGTTTGTAGTTCTCCTTGAAGAGGTCCTTCACATCCCTTGTAAGTTGGATTCCTAGGTATTTTATTCTCTTTGAAGCAATTGTGAATGGGAGTTCACTCATGATTTGGCTCTCTGTTTGTCTGTTATTAGTGTACAAGAATGCTTGTGATTTTTGTACATTAATTTTGTATCCTGAGACTCTGCTAAAGTTGCTAATCAGCTTAAGGAGATTTTGGGCTGAGACAATGGGGTTTTCTAGATATACAATCATGTCATCTGCAAACAGGGACAATTTGACTTCCTCTTTTCCTAATTGAATACCCTTTATTTCCTTCTCCTGCCTGATTGCTCTGGCCAGAACTTCCAGCACTATGTTGAATAGGAGCGGTGAGAGAGGGCATCCCTGTCTTGTGCCAGTTTTCAGAGGGAATGCTTCCAGTTTTTGCCCATTCAGTATGATATTGGCTGTGGGTTTGTCATAGATAGCTCTTATTATCTTGAGATACGTCCCATCAATACCTAATTTATTGAGAGTTTTTAGCATGAAGGGTTGTTGAATTTTGTCAAAGGCCTTTTCTGCATCTATTGAGATAATCATGTGGTTTTTGTCTTTGGTTCTGTTTATATGCTGGATTACATTTATTGATTTGCGTATGTTGAACCAGCCTTGCATCCCAGGGATGAAGCCCACTTGATCATGGTGGATAAGCTTTTTGATGTGCTGCTGGATTCGGTTTGCCAGTATTTTATTGAGGATTTTTGCATCAATGTTCATCAAGGATATTGGTCTGAAATTCTCTTTTTTGGTTATGTCTCTGCCAGGTTTTGGTATCAGGACGATGCTGGCTTCATAAAATGTGTTAGGGAGGATTCCCTCTTTTTCTATCGATTGGAATAGTTTCAGAAGGAATGGTACCAGTTCCTCCTTGTACCTCTGGTAGAATTCAGCTGTGAATCCGTCAGGTCCTGGACTCTTTTTGGTTGGTAAGCTATTGATTATTGCCACAATTTCAGAACCTGTTATTGGTCTATTCAGAGATTCAACTTCTTCCTGGTTTAGTCTTGGGAGGGTGTATTTGTCAAGGAATTTATCCATTTCTTCTAGATTTTCTAGTTTATTTGCATAGAGGTGTTTGTAGTATTCTCTGATGGTAGATTGTATTTCTGTGGGATCGGTGGTGATATCCCCTTTTTCGTTTTTTATTGCATCTATTTGATTCTTCTCTCTTTTCTTCTTTATTAGTCTTGCTAGCGGTCCATCAATTTTGTTGATCTTCTCAAAAAACCAGCTCCTGGATTCATTAATTTTTTGAAGGGTTTTTTGTGTCTCTATTTCCTTCAGTTCTGCTCTGATTTTAGTTATTTCTAGCTTTCTGCTAGCTTTTGAATGTGTTTGCTCTTGCTTTTCTAGCTCTTTTAATTGTGATGTTAGGGTGTCAATTTTGGATCTTTCCTGCTTTCTCTTGTGGGCATTTAGTGCTATAAATTTCCCTCTACACACTGCTTTGAATGTGTCCCAGAGATTCTGGTATGTTGTATCTTTGTTCTCGTTGGTTTCAAAGAACATCTTTATTTCTGCCTTCATTTCATTATGTACCCAATAGTCATTCAGGAGCAGGTTGTTCAGTTTCCATGTAGTTGAGCGGTTTTGAGTGAATTTCTTAATCCTGAGTTCTAGTTTGATTGCACTGTGGTCTGAGAGACAGTTTGTTATAATTTCTGTTCTTTTACATTTGCTGAGGAGAGCTTTACTTCCAACTATGTGGTCAATTTTGGAATAGGTGTGGTGTGGTGCTGAAAAAAATGTATATTCTGTTGACTTGGGGTGGAGAGTTCTGTAGATGTCTATTAGGTCCACTTTATGTAGAGCTGAGTTCAATTCCTGGATATCCTTGTTAACTTTCTGTCTCGTTGATCTGTCTAATGTTGACAGTGGGGTGTTAAAATCTCCCATTATTATTGTGTGGGAGTTTAAGTCCCTTTGTAGGTCACTGAGGACTTGCTTTATGAATCTGGGTGCTCCTGTGTTGGGTGCATATATATTTAGGATAGTTAGCTCTTCTTGTTGAATTGATCCCTTTACCATTATGTAATGGCCTTCTTTGTCTCTTTTGATCTTTGTTGGTTTAAAGTCTATTTTATCAGAGACTAGGATTGCAACCCCTGCCTTTTTTTGTTTTCCATTTGCTTGGTAGATCTTCCTCCATCCCTTTATTTTGAGTCTATGTGTGTCTCTGCACGTGAGATGGGTTTCCTGAATACAGCACACTGATG
Source organism: Hylobates moloch (assembly GCF_009828535.3). Taxonomy (NCBI): domain Eukaryota; kingdom Metazoa; phylum Chordata; class Mammalia; order Primates; family Hylobatidae; genus Hylobates; species Hylobates moloch. The sequence goes on from NW_026652277.1 coordinate 137,017,051, forward strand.
GGTCCTGACTCCTTATCCAGTTTGCCAGTCTGTGTCTTTTGATTGGGGCATTTAGCCCATTTACATTTAACGTTAATATTGTTATGTGTGAATCCGATCCTGTCATTATGATGTTAGTTGGTTATTTTGCTCGTTAGTTGCTATTGTTTCTTCCTAGCCTCCATGGTCTTTACAATTTGGCATGTTTTTGCAGTGGCTGGTACCGGTTGTTCCTTTCCATGTTTAGTGCTTCCTTCAGGAGCTCTTTTAGGGCAGGCCTGGTGGTGACAAAATCACTCAGCGTTTGCTTGTCTGTAAAGTATTTTGTTTCTCCTTCACTTATGAAGCTTAGTTTGGCGGGATAGCAAATTCTGGGTTGAAAATTCTTTTCTTTAAGAATGTTGAATATCGGCCCCCACTCTCTTCTGGCTTGTAGAGTTTCTGCTGAGAGATCAGCTGTTAGTCTGATGGGCTTCCCTTTGTGGGTAACCCGACCTTTCTCTCTGGCTGCCCTTAACATTTTTTCCTTCATTTCAACTTTGGTGAATCTGACAATTATGTGTCTTGGAGTTGCCCTTCTCGAGGAGTATCTTTGTGGCGTTCTCTGTATTTCCTGAATCTGAATGCTGGCCTGCCTTGCTAGATTGGGGAAGTTCTCCTGGATAATATCTTGCAGAGTGTTTTCCAACTTGGTTCCATTCTCCCCATCATTTTCAGGTACACCAATCAGACGTAGGTTTGGTCTTTTCACATAGTCCCAAATTTCTCGGAGGCTTTGTTCATTTCTTTTTATTCTTTTTTCTCTAAACTTCCCTTCTCTCTTCATTTCATTCATTTCATCTTCCATCAGCGATACCCTTTCTTCCAGTTGATCGCATCTGCTACTGAGGCTTCTGCAATCTTCGCGTAGTTCTCGAAACTTGGCTTTCAGCTCCATCAGCTCCTTTAAGCCCTTCTCTCCATTGGTTATTCTAGTTATCCATTCTTCTAATATTTTTTCAAAGTTTTTAACTTCTTTGCTATTGTTTTGAATTTCCTCTCGTAGCTCAGAGTAGTTTGATCGTCTGAAGCCTTCTTCTCTCAACTCATCAAAGTCATCCTCCATCCAGCTTTGTTCCGTTGCTGGTGAGGAACTGCGTTCCTTTGGAGGAGGAGAGGTGCTCTGTTTTTTAGAGTTTCCAGTTTTTTTGTTCTGTTTTTTCCCCATCTTTGTGGTTTTATCTACTTTTGGTCTTTGATGATGGTGATGTACAGATGGGTTTTTGGTGTGGATGTCCTTTCTGTTTGTTAGTTTTCCTTCTACCAGACAGGACCCTCAGCTGCAGGTCTGTTGGAGTTTACTAGAGGTCCACTCCAGACCCTGTTTGGCTGGGTGTCAGCAGCGGTGGCTGCAGAACAGCGGATTTTCGTGAGACCACAAATTCAGCTGTCTGATAGTTCCTCTGAAAGTTTTGTCTCAGAGGAGTACCCGGTTGAATGAGGTGTCAGTCTGTCCCTACTGGGGGGGTGCCTCCCAGTTAGGCTGCTCAGGGGTGAGGGACCCACTTTAGGAGGCAGTCTGTCCGTTCTCAGATCTCCAGCTGCGTGCTGGGAGAACCACTACTCTCTTCAAAGCTGTCAGTCAGACAGGGACCTTTAAGTCTGTGGAGGTTCTTGCTGAGTTTTTGTTTGTCTGTGCCCTGCCCCCAGAGGTGGAGCCTATAGAGGCAGGCAGGCCTCCTTGAGCTGTGGTGGGCTCCACCCAGTTCGAGCTTCCTGGCTGCTTTGTTTACCTAAGCAAGCCTGGGCAATGGCGGGCGCCCCTCCCCCAGCCTCGCTGCTGCCTTGCCGCTTGATCTCAGACTGCTGTGCTAGCAATCAGCGAGACTCCGTGGGCACAGGACCCTCCGAGCCAGGTGCGGGACACAATCTCCTAGTGTGCCGTTTTCCAGGCCCGTTGGAAAAGCGCAGTATTGGGGTGGGACTGACCCGATATTCCAGGTGCCGTCTGTTTCCCCTTTCTTTGACTAGGAAAGGGAACTCCCTGACCCCTTGCGCTTCCCGAGTGAGGTAATGCCTCGCCCTGCTTCGGCTCGCGCACAGTGCGCTTCACCGACTGTCCTGCACCCACTGTTAGGCACTCCCTAGTGAGATGAAACCGGTACCTCAAGCAGAAATGCAGAAATCATCCGTCTTCTGTGTCGCTGGGGCTGGGAGCTGGAGACCGGAGCTGTTCCTATTCGGCCATCTTGGCTCCACCCCCCTTGAATTAATTTTTGTATAAGGTGTAAGGAAGTGGCCAGAGCAATCAGGCAGAAGAAGGAAATAAAGGGTATTCAATTAGGAAAAGAGGAATTAAAATTGTCCCTGTTTGCAGATGGCATGATTGTATATCTAGAAAACCCCATTGTCTCAGCCCAAAATCTCCTTAAGCTGATTAGCAACTTCAGCAAAGTCTCAGGATACAAAATTAATGTACAAAAATCACAAGCATTCTTGTACACCAATAACAGACAAACAGAGAGCCAAATCATGAGTGAACTCCCGTTCACAATTGCTTCAAAGAGAATAAAATACCTAGGAATCCAACTTACAAGGGATGTGAAGGACCTCTTCAAGGAGAACTACAAACCACTGCTCAATGAAATAAAAGAGGATACAAACAAATGGAAGAACATTCCATGCTCATGGGTTGGAGGAGTCAATATCATGAAAATGGCCATACTGCCCAAGGTAATTTATAGATTCAATGCCATCCCCATCAAGCTACCAATGACTTTCTTCACAGAATTGGAAAAAACTACTTTAAAGTTCATATGGAACCAAAAAAGAGCCCGCATCGCCAAGTCAATCCTAAGCCAAAAGAACAAAGCTGGAGGCATCACGCTACCTGACTTTAAACTATACTACAAGGCTACAGTAACCAAAACAGCATGGTACTGGTACCACAACAGAGACATAGATCAATGGAACAGAACAGAGCCCTCAGAAATGATGCCGCATAGCTACAACTATCTGATCTTTGACAAACCTGACAAAAACAAGAAATGGGGAAAGGATTCCCTATTTAATAAATGGTGCTGGGAAAACTGGCTAGCCATATGTACAAAGCTGAAACTGGATCCCTTCCTTACACCTTATACAAAAATTAATTCAAGATGGATTAAAGACTTATATGTTAGACCTAAAACCATTAAAATCCTACAAGAAAACCTAGGCAATACCATTCAGGACATAGGCGTGGGCAAGGACTTCATGTCTAAAACACCAAAAGCAATGGCAACAAAAGCAAAAATCGACAAATGGGATCTCATTAAACTAAAGAGCTTCTGCACAGCAAAAGAAACTATCATCAGAGTGAACAGGCAACCTACAGAATGGGAGAAAATTTTTGCAACCTACTCATCTGACAAAGGGCTAATATCCAGAATCTACAATGAACTCAAACAAATTTACAAGAAAAAAACAAACAACCCCATCAAAAAGTGGGCAGAGGACATGAACAGACACTTCTCAAAAGAAGACATTTATGCAGCCGAAAAACACATGAAGAAATGCTCATCATCACTGGCCATCAGAGAAATGCAAATCAAAACCACAGTGAGATACCATCTCACACCAGTTAGAATGGCCATCATTAAAAAATCAGGAAACAACAGGTGCTGGAGAGGATGTGGAGAAATAGGAACACTTTTACACTGTTGGTGGGACTGTAAACTAGTTCAACCATTGTGGAAGTCAGTGTGGCGATTCCTCAGGGATCTAGAACTAGAAATACCATTTGACCCAGCCATCCCATTACTGGGTATATACCCAAAGGACTATAAATCATGCTGCTATAAAGACACATGCACACGTATGTTTATTGCAGCACTATTCACAATAGCAAAGAGTTGGAACCAACCCAAATGTCCAACAACGATAGACTGGATTAAGAAAATGTGGCACATATACACCATGGAATACTATGCAGCCATAAAAAATGATGAGTTCGTGTCCTTTGTAGGGACATGGATGAAACTGGAAACCATCATTCTCAGTAAACTATCGCAAGGACAAAAAACCGAACACTGCATGTTCTCACTCATAGGTGGGAACTGAACAATGAGAACTCATGGACACAGGAAGGGGAACATCACACTCCGGGGACTGTTGTGGGGTGGGGGGAGGGGGGAGGGACAGCATTAGGAGATATACCTAATGCTAAATGACGAGTTAATGCGTGCAGCAAAACAACATGGCACATGGATACATATGTAACAAACCTGCACATTGTGCACATGTACCCTGAAACCTAAAGTATAATAATAAAAAAAAAGAATATTCCTCATAGACACCATTGAAAAAATTAAAGGAGATTGTGTGTGCCCATCTTGGAAAAAAAAAAAAAAAAAGAAAATGGGTCACTTCACTGTTCTAATTTTCTCTTTTGTAAAATGGGAACACTCGATAAGACACTTCCTGAGGAACGTTTCTGTTCCACAGAACAGGCTTATTTTAAGACTTAATAAGCATTTACTACATATTTCTCAACATGGTAAGGGCTATAAGAGAGATTCATGAGAAAAAATTAAACCCCTGATCTCAAGAAGCTTACAACCAGGAAAGTAAGTCAGCCATATAAAACCATATAAGCATAAGATATACAGCATAAAACAATACAAACCATAGGTAGAGAATAAATTAAGTGATACATGCTGTAACTGTGGGAATTTTTTTTTATAAAAGTGAGTTAGGTCTAGGGGGAGAGGTAAGGTTGAAGAGTTGGCACTTATATAGATGCAGGTGTGTACTTATTTGGGAGTAGGTATGTACATGTTTGTGTACATGCTTTGGATTAATGTGGAGGAAGACAAGAGATAAAGCAAAAGGGAAGAGGAAGTGCTTTTCATGATAGCAGGTGGAGAGCTAGATTACTACGGTCTAGAAAATGGTGAGAGAGAGACAGATTAAATAAGATAAGCTCATGGCCTTAAATACCAGGAAGAGAAGTTAAAAAGATGGTTAAAAGAGCACATCAGATGTCTTAAGGAAGTCCTAACACTACCTTAGTGCCTCCCATTTATGGTAAGTGGAGGGATTTCTGGGTCATCAGGATTAGGAGAAACAGGGCAGGAAGAAAGGCAGTAGTTCTCATTGGTTATGGGACTTTTCTGAGCTGTAAGAGGCAAACATATATGAACGACAACATCAAAAAAATACTGTATTGGCTACCTGATAGAAGGAAAATAAATCTTAGGAAATTGGGGTCCTTTAAAAAATTTTCCTCAAGAAGAAAGTATATGGTTTTGTACACATAAATGAGCAGTGGGCTGGGTGCAAGGAAACAGTATGATAAAGGTTACATGTCCTTCTAATATGCATTCAATATGGAAGTTAAAAACGGGAGAGGAAACCCAATGGCTATACAGCTCTAGTGCTTCAAACTATTCCTAAGTGTACCACATGTGTTATTGTAGGCTTTCTAATTACTAAAATACCTGCCCAAGAATGATAAATAATAATAAATTACAGCAAGAACACCACAATAATCCACATCATTATACAGTGCCTAAAGCTACTCATTCTATCTCAATTTTAGGTTTAAAAAATGGGCAAATCGCCAACATGATATTTAGAAAAATATGCAGTATATAGTGAATAATGTTTACACTAAATATGACAAATAATTTCTGAAAATACATTTTACTTCAAAAGGAAAATATCTTTATTTTTAAAAATATAATGCCTACTAAAGGGAAGGGAATTATGAAAGCACATACTCTATCTGGCTATGATTTCTAACTGAATTTATGGACTCCACTACATAGATGCTAATATGTGACATCATAGGGTTAAAATTGGGGCTGTTCTATTTTACTACTGCTTTTGCAAGCAGACATCAGAAATCATTAAAATATACGAAACCCAGGCTTGGTAATCTTTGTTCAAGAAAAAGACAAAAGAAAAAATGATAGCCTCATCTACGCAAATACAGTTGGACCTTTGTATCTGTGGGTTCCACATCTGTGGTATCGACCAGTTGCAGATCAAAAATATTTGGAAAAAAATGTATGGTTGCATCTGTACTCAACACGTATAGACTTGTCATTATTCCTGAACTACACAGTATAACAACTATTTACATAGCACTGACATTTTATTAGGTATTATAAGTAATCTAGAGACGATTTAAAAAATACGGGAGGATGTATTCAGGTTATATGCAAATACTGTACCATTTTATATAAGGAACTTGAGCATCTGTGGATTTTGGTATCCTCAGGGGGTCCTGAAACCTACCCCCACAGATACCTAGGCATGACTGTATATCATAATTCCCTGACATATTTTAGTTACGAAGCATTCTATACCAGTGAATTTTTTTCTGTTAACTGAACCTCATCTCTGAAGAGCATCAGGCCGGGCACGGTGGCTCACGCTTGTAATCCCAGCACTTTGGGAGGCCAAGGCAGGCGGATCACGAGGTCAGGAGATCGAGATCACGGTGAAACCCCGTCTCTACTAAAAATACAAAAAATTAGCCGGGCGTGGTGGCGGGCGCCTGTAGTCCCAGCTACTCGGAGAGGCTGAGGCAGGAGAATGGCGTGAACCCAGGAGGCGGAGCTTGCAGTGAGCCGAGATTGCGCCACTGCACTCCAGCTTGGGCAACAGAGCGAGACTCCGTCTCAAAAAAAAAAAAAAAAAGAGCATCAAAACATTTATAGTTTAATAATTTATGTAAGTTTTAAAGACATGGTTATGTTTTTTTATGATTCGGTGAAACGCAGAATGATCCTGCCTTTACTCAGCATCACCATCTTACACATACAGAGTTGGGACTAGGTGATGGAGTTTTTCATTATCACTTGAACGGTCTGTATGATCTTGAACGCTCACTTAACCTCCTTTCTGTGCCTCAGTTTCTAAATATGTGAGTAGAGAATAATCTTCCCAAATCACAAGATGGTTATAATTAAAGGAATAAGTGCTTTTTAAAAGAGCAATAATAGTTATCATTCTTGGCTACAAGATAGTGGTTTCCTCAGGAATAACAGAAGGATACTGGGCCTTTTGTCCACACACTAAATGGTCCAAAAGCTGCTGAGCTATCATGTCTGCTTTCTATAGTCCTACTGCTTCTTCGAGTTACTAGCTATCAGTTCATTACAATGAGACTTCTCACTGTTGTATTCATTCTCCTTCTGAGTTGCTGACTTATTTTGTAAACAGTTATCTGCACAAGGATCTGATAAGTCAAATGTCCTTCCTCTATCTTACAGTGAAGGGCACAAGCTTCAGGACATGGTCCCTTTTTGTGTCACATGCCTGGATTTGAACAATTAAATTCTATAGGTTTGAAAGAGCATAATTACCATATTATGTAGCAGTAATAGTTTGCAAATTTACAAAGTCAACTGAATACCTATGTGCACAGGTTTTGTTTCTTTTAAAATATGTAAAATGTAAGCTACTCATTTTTTCATTCTATTTAAGCAAATGTAAACCTATCCAGTACACACCTAATACCATCAGGCACGTAGTTTGTTATTTCTGCATAATCCTCCTTTATCATATATTATACACTGATATCTTTAAATTGCCTTTGGGTACAGAGTCTATAATTTTATTTCAGCTGACAGATGAGCATTTTAAATTATCAAATGGTGACACTGCTGGACAGAAAATTTGGCATCAATGCAATTTTCCTCTTATGTTTGTGTCCCTCTAGGCAAGTTAATTAAACTCTTAGTCTCAGTTTCCTCATCTACAAAATGGGAAAACATATTTGTGCACCTTGAAACTCAGAGAAGTTCTCTTTTTTCCCCATGCCAATATTAAATTTTTATTTTCTTAATGCATTCTTATCATTGAAAAATCACAAAATTAGACATAAAATATAGAATCTTATTAATCCTGTCTACCCAGAAATAACTATTAACATCTTAAGTGTCTAAATGGTATTGACTGCATTTTTTAAAAAAAGGTATTGTTCTATATATACTATTTCATAATGTTTTAAACCCATCCCTACCAATTTAATCTACATTGTATACAACATTCTGTATCAGGGGTCAGCAAACATTTTCTATAGAGGGTTAGATAGTAAATATTTTAAGTTTTACTAGTCACATACTCTGTCTCATGTTTCTTTGTTTGTTTGTTTGTTTATTTATTTATTTGAGACGGAGTCTTGCTCTGTCGCCCAGGCTGGAGTGCAGTGGCGCAATCTCGGCTTACTGCAAGCTCCGCCTCCTGGGTTCACGCCATTCTCCTGCCTCAGCCTCTCCGAGTAGCTGGGACTACAGGCGCCCGCCACCACGCCCGGCTAATTTTTTGTATTTTTAGTAGAGACGGGGTTTCACCGTGGTCTTGATCTCCTGACCTCGTGATCCGCCCATCTCGGCCTCCCAAAGTGCTGGGATTACAAGCGTGAGCCATCACGCTCGGCCCTCATGTTTATTTTTAATAATCCTTTAAAATTTAACAACCCACTCACAGCTCTGGTAGTATAAAAACAGGTCTTGAGCCAATTTGCCAAAGGGCTGTAGTTTGCTGACCCTTGTTTCCTATCACTGGATACATTTCTGTAACATCTTTTTAAAAATAGCTATATCATACACTAGTTCTGGTATAATAAGGATACACGAGAACTTATTTAGTCAGTCTTCTATTAGTTAATATTTAGGTTTCTCTTGTTTTGATATTACAAACAGCCGTGGAGTGAACATCCCTGTACATACTTATTTGTATATATAACTATTTCCTCAGGTTAAATGTTTGAAAGTGTAATTTCTGGTCAGCATTCATTCAATTCATTCACTCACTCACTAACTATAGTTGTAGGGTCAAAGCAGCCATAGACAAAATGTGAATGAATGGGCTTGGCTATACTTTGCTAAGCCCTGAATATTGCTAATTTACTTGAAAGCATCTTCATTTTTTTTCAATTAAGAGGCTTTAACATATTTCCATATATCCCATTTCATAACAACACTGCATCTGTTTTTAATAGATCAGTGTTATATTCTTACAGTACTATAAACAACTCAATGAAACAATGCCCTGCCTTAATAACGATCATCATCAGAATATTAAAATGTCACATAACTCAGTATCTTTTTTATTAGAAGAGTTTTGAAAATACCAGACTGAAATAGTTTGGCAGGCGTTTCCTCTTTAGAATACAAACACAAATAATAACAAGAAACATAATTTATGTTGTCCATTGTAGCTATTCATGCACTATCTAAATGTTTTGCTTTTTTTTTTTTTTTTTTTTTTTTTTTGAGATGGAGTCTTGCTCTGTTGCCCAGGCTGGAGTGCAGTGGCGCGATCTCGGCTCACTGCAAGCTCCGCCTCCCAGGTTCATGCCATTCTCCTGCCTCAAACTCCTGAGCAGCTGGGACTACAAGTGCCTGCCACCATGCCTGGCTAATTTTTTTGTATTTTTAGTAGAGACGGGGTTTCACCGTGTTGGCCAGGATGGTCTCGATCTCCTGACCTCGTGATCCACCCGCCTCTACCTCCCAAAGTGCTGGGATTACAGGCATGAGCCACTGCGCCTGGCCTACTGCTTTTTAAAGCTATTGCACACACACACACACACATACACACACATATTTCAACATAGTTGAAACTTTCTAAATTACAAACTTTCAAAAAGGAATTGCTTGCATAATTGACCTTTTAAAAATGTCAATCCATTTATTCAACAAATATTTATTTAGTGCCTATGTACTTACATACCAAGTTGCACAAACACTTGGGATACGTAAGTAAACATGACAGCTGTGGTCAATGACTCATAATAACACTTGTTTTTGAAGTGTAACACTGGAAAAATGTGATACATAGGAAAGGATCAAGTAATAACTTCCACTCCTCTTCAAAAAGAAAATGAAGACAAATACTGTGAATACTACACAAGGTAATCAGATAAATCCTCACCATCAATCTTACCATATACAATTGGCAAATTTAGAAAGAGAATAGCACAAAACTGTAAAGAAAGTTCATTTAAGTGTTTTTGAAGATCTTAAATTCAGTTTTAGATAAAACTGACTCTACCCAATATGATTTATTTACATTACATGTATATGTTTTCTTCTGAGACTGGCCAACATCCTGAAGGTTATTGTTCAGACAAGAATCATCCTAAGTAGTGAAGTAACTCATCTATTAGATTTGTTCAAAAGGACTAGTTCTAAAAGAAAGAGTGAGATAGCAGCATGTGTGTTTAAAAAAGATCCAAAGCTCTAAGTGGAAAAAACACAGGCGGGCAAGGGTTAAAATGGAAATAACAGAAGTGATGGTGGATGGCAAGGCAAGGGTAAAAGGGAGTAACAGAAGTGATGGCAGATGGGTGGCAGTGCAGAGTCCCATCCTGGGGCCAGGCACCAAACACTGGCTGTCTATAAAACCCACAGAATCAAGGTTCAAAAGAAATGGAGTCAAGCTGTTTCAGCACTAAACAAATACAGCAACACATTGGTTAAAAACTTAATGTCAACATTGAACATTTCATATGCTATAAAATAGAATAAAAGTGAGGTACTGTTACTCTGGCTCTAATTTTAGTCACTCCAAACCAGTACTATTGAGGGCAAATGGCTGATAACCATGGGAAAAAGAAACTATCTTACTTTAGGGGGTGATAATAAAAACAAACAATTCTAGTAAAGGCCAACATGGATCTTTAAGGAAATAAGATTTCAAAAGCCTGTTTGAAAAACTTTATTATATGGCTATTATTAAAAAGTAAAATAAATAAATAAATAAATTACAGAAGCTGGTGGGGTTGTGGAGAAAAAGGAATACTTATTCACTGCTGGTGGGAATGTAAACTTAGTTCAGCCATTGTGGAAAGTAGTTTGGTGATTTCTCAAAGAATTTAAAACAGAATTACCATTCAACCCAGCAATCCCAGTATTGAGTATATACCCAAAGGAATATAAATCGTTCTACCATAAGGACACATGCATGTATCTATTGTGCAGTGTTCATAATAGCAAAGATACAGAATCAACCTAAATGCTCATCAGCAGTAGACTAGATAAAGAAAAGGTGGTACATACACCATGGAATACTACACAGCCATAAAAAATGAGACCATGTCTGTGAAGGTTAATACTGAGTGTCAACTTGATTGGATTGAGGGATACAAAGTATAAATCCTGGGTGTCTGTGTGGGTGTTGCCAAAAGAGATTAACATTTGAATCAGTGGGCTGGGGAAGGCAGATTCACCCTTACTCTGATGGGCACAATCTAATCAGCTTCCAGTGAATATAAAGCAGGCAGAAAAACATGAAAAGGAGAGATGGGCCTAGCCTCCCAGCCTACATCTTTTTCCCGTGCTGGATGCTTCCTGCCCTCAAACGTCAGACTTCGAGTTCTTCAGTTTGGGGACTTGGACTGGTTCTCCTTGCTCCTTACCTTGCAGACAGCCCATTGTGGGACCTTGTGATCGTGTAAGTTTTATACATAAAAGGGGAGTTTATTAAGTATCAACTTAATACTTATAGTTTACTAAATATTAACTTAATAATTACAGTTTATTATTAATTTAATACTTATAGGATATATGTAGATCTACAGATATATAGTTCTGTCCCTCTAAGAGCACCCTGACTAATTAAATGTCCCTGCATCAACATGAATAAAGCTGGAGGCTATTATCCTAAGCAAACTAACACAGGAATAGAAAACCAAACACCGCATGTTCTCACTTATAAGTGGGAGCTAAACACTGATTACATATGGACACAAAGAAAGGAACCACAGACACTGCGGCCTTCTTGAGAGTGGTGGGTGTAAGAAGGGTGAGGACTGAAAAGTTACCTATTGGGTACTATGCTGATTACTTGGGTGAAAAAATAATCTGTTTACCTAACTTCCGTGACACGCCATGTACCTACCTATATACCAAACCTGCACATGTATTTCTGAACCTAAAGTAAAAGTTAAAAATAAAGGTAACTCAATTAAATATGCAGCCAGGGAGATTAAGCAAAATATAATACAGGAAAAAACAACAACAAACAAAATACAAAAAAAAGCATCTTCATTATATATTAATGATAGAAATTTGTGTCATATATTTTTCAGAGATTTTAAGAGGGCTCTTCTACCTGCTTTATTTAACGGGAGTTTTCCCAAATATAAATGAAACCTCGAATAGTTTAACACTCCATTTGATAAAAACAACATTTGTAAGACTTCAAGAAGAAGCTTAACTATGATCTCCTATAGAAGAAATGTTTCCTTCAGTTCTTGACCCAGTATATTGGAACATGGTTTCCTAAAGAGTGGTGACAGCCAAATCATGAGGCCTATTTTTTGTTTTTAGCTAACGTTTTAAAAAAGAATTCTGCTCATTGTAGAGAGAATGGTTTCATCGTAATAGGTCAGTGGTTCCCAAAATGTGGTCCTCAAGACAGGCAGCATCAGCATTATGGAGAAACTAAGAAATGCCAATTATCAGGCCCAACCCAGATTTGCTGAATCAGAAGCTCTGAGAGCAGGGCTTATACATTTGTATTTTAACAAGCTCGCCTTGGGATTCTGATGTACACTACATTTGAGAACCACTGAACTAGGTTAACTCAGGTAATTCGACAGGAATGGGAAATAAATTGATTGGAAACAATACTTTAATCAAAATATTTGTATAATACAAGTACTGTATTGTTCCTGCGGTGAACAAAGCAAAAATTGTTAATAATCTTTAGTCTGGCAAACAGCACATGAGAGAGTAAACTATGAGATCCTGAATATGCAGTTTAACAATCAACACTCCATTTGCTGTTATATTTGAGTAAATAGGACAGCGAATTCCTGAACAAATGGCATGCCATCACCGCATAATTTCGGTTTTTGTGCTTGCAGTTGTTGTTTAGGAGTTTATTTTACTGTTAAGTCATGTCTCTAAGTCATTTAAGAGCATTAGAATGAAAAGATATGGTCAAATTTATGAGGCCAAGAACGAACCTCGTGTGAGTACTTTACACCACATTGAGAATCTAATTATTGGTCCATAACACAGCATTTATTAGTGTTTTCTCTTTTCATACAGACTATGTTGCAAATTGGCATACGATAGTATCCAGTTTTAAAGGGCCATTTATATGTAAAGTAGCTATTTTATCTATTTGTGGTAGTTCATGGGTAAAATACCCCGTTTTAGCATAGGACTGGTGATAGGAGGTTAAAAACATTTTTAAGAAATGAAACACCTTTCAGCAGTGAAAGCTATGCCAATACTGTAGATTTGGAATAACATAATTGAGCAACATCTATAAAATGAGGCTTGTCTTATAGTAATAGTGTGAAGATTTATGTACAACTTTCCTGAGATACATTTTAGACTTCTTTTAAGTGCCTTTTTTTAAATTTTTTTTTTTTTTTTTAAAGACAAGGTCTCACTCTGTCACCCAGGCTAAAGTGCAGTGACACAATCACAGCTCACTGCAGCCTTGAAAGCCTAGGCTCCAGTGATCCTCCTACCTCAGCCTCTCAAGTAGCTGGGATTACAGGCATGCACCAATACACCCAGCTAATTTTTAATTTTTTTTTTTTACAGACATGGTCTTGTTTTGTTACCCAGGCTGGTCTCAAACTCCTGAGCCCAAGTGATCCTCCTGCCTTGGCCTCCAAAAGTGCCGGGATCATAGGCATGAGCCACTGAGCCTGGCCTCATTAAAATTCTTAATAGGGAAATCAACGGGATGGAAATATAAACTAGAGATGTATGTAAATATTTCTTGATGTCTAAATACTTCAGGAAACTTGAACATTTTAATAAATTTTAATAAAAATTTTAAATAAATAAACATTTAAAAAAATTTCCTAAGGTCTTTCCAAACTCTTCACACAGCCTAAACTTCCTCTACCAATGATTAATTAGAATCTAGAAGGTAGTGGAAAATAAACATACTGGTTTTGTGCTGGTTGAGCTTTTACATTTGAAAAATCATAATATGGTGAGAAATAGAAGATTTCCCACTAACATCAAGAACAAGGCAGGGATGTCCCCTCTTACCACTGCTTTTCAATACTGTACTAGATGTCCTATAAGAAAAAATAAAAAAGGAAATAAAAGGTATACTGATTAGGAAAGAAGAAAAATAAAATTTTGTCTGCAGATGACATATTTTCTATGCAGAAAATCTGAATCAACAAAAGAAATCTGAAACTATTAAGTGAGTACTGCAAGATTTCAGGATAAAAGGTTAATATAGAAAATCAATGCTTTCCTATATATCAGCAACGGACAAGTGGAATTTGAAATTAAAAACACAATACCATTTAGATTACATTGTGAACACACACCTAAAAAATGAAATACTTAGGTATAAACTTAACAAAATATGTACAAGATCCATATGAAGAAAACTACAAAATTCTGATGAAAAAAATCAAAGAACAGATGGAGATATTCCATGTTTATAGATAGAAGATTGAATACCAAGATGTCAGTTCTTCCCAACTTGGTTAATAGATTACTGCAATCCCAATAAAAATTCTAGCAAGTTATTTTGTAGATACAAACTGATTATGAAGTTTATGTGGAGAAGCAAAAGGTCCAAAATAGCCAATTTCTGACCATGATTGACACTACCCAACTTCAAAACTTTCTATAGAGTACAGAAATCAAGACCATCTTGTCTTGATTTGTGGTACTGGTGAAAGAATAAATCAATGGAACGGAATAGAGAGCCTAGAAATTGATCCACATAAATATAGTCAATTGATCTTTGACAAAGGAACAAAGACAATTAAATGAAGAAAAGATAGCCTTTTTAACAAATCGTGCTGGAAAAACTAGATATCCATATACACATACGAAAAAATGAATGTAGACACAGACATTATACCTTTCAAAAAATTAACTCAAAATGGATCATAGACCTAAATGTAAAATGCAATACTATAAAACTCCTAGAAGATAATATAGGATAAAATCTAGATGACCCTGGGTTTGGAGACGACTTTTTAGATATGACACTAAAAGCATGATCCATGAAAGAAAAAATTGACAAGCTGAGCTTCATTAAAATGAAAAACTGCTCTGCAAAAGACCCTGCCAAGAGAATGAGAAGACAAGCCAAGGCCTAGGAGAAAACATTTGCAAAACATGTATCTAATAAAGAACTGTTAATGAAAATATACAAAGAACTCTTGAAAATAATGAGAAAGCAAAGATTCCAACTTTAAAAATGGGACAAAGATCTTAATAGACACCTCACTAAAGAAGACAAACAGATGGTAAATAAGTATATGGAAAGATGTTCCACATCACAAACCATCCAGTAAACACAAATGAAAACAACAATAAGATACTAATTAATACCTACTGATTAGAATGGTCAAAATCCAGAACACTAACACCACCAAATGTTGGTGAAGGTGTGAAACAACGGGAACTCTCATTCACTGCAGGTGGAAATGCAAAATAGTACAGATAGTTTGGAAGACGGTTTGGCAGTTACAAAACTAAACACACTCTTACCATATGATACGGCAATAGCACTCCTTAGTATTTAAACAAAGGAACTGAAAATTTATGACCATACAAAAAACTGGACAGATGTTTACAGCAGCACTTTCAGACATGTATTATAGAATATTTACATGTACATATTTGAATTATGCTTGTTTTATGTTGAAATATAATCTGTAATTTACATACATCAAGATAACTCAGTACATTAAGTATTATTTACAGAGATCCAAAGTACATCTCAAGATCTAAGGCATATTCCACTAAGCTTGACTTTCTAAATAACCTTTTAAAAATTATGTAGTTATTTCAACATATTTTTAATTAAAAAGACACACACAGATATGAACTCTCCAACACAAACATACAGCTGTATAGCCTAGTGTAACATTATAAGACACATGCCATAGTAAGCAGCATCCAGATCAAGAAACAGGACTTTGCCAGCCACCCTAGAAACCCTACGTGGGCCTTGTCCCAATCACACTTCCTTCTCTCTCCCCCAAAGTAACCACATCCTGGCATTTACTATCTTATTTGGTTTTTGCAACCAAATCTACATCATTAGACACTATAGACAGTCATGATCATTTTAAAAAAGGATGACTTTGAAGCCTCTTATTGTAAACCATAGGCGTCTCATTTTTTCTTTTCTTTTCCTTATAATTTATGTGGACAAATTTGGGTTATTTGAACTGTAGGAGACTTATTCTATGGGTTCCTGACTGCATATGTGTGGTGGAGTTTGGCTCATTCTTCTTTCTGTATTTATGACAAATTGGAAGCTGGATATGGAGACTTGATGCCTTTGGCAAGACTACAGGTGATATGTTATCAGGAGGCACGTATGTGTTTTGCTCTCCTTTTGAGAAGCAAGCAGCTGTTGGTGACCATGGTCCAGATCCATTAATTCATCAGGGGTTGTAAAAATGGTGATTTTCTACTTTTATCATTTCACTTTCATTTGTAAGCAGGTATAATTTTAAGAGAAACGTTGCTTATCTACTATTTAGTTACCAGTGATATAGTTCATACAGGAGAGGCAAGATAAATGCCTAATTCTTTTCCTTTATTTACCAGACTTCTTTTTCTTTAAAAGCAATTTATTTGATTCTGACCACAAAATACAGAGAAGGAGCAAGGGCTACCCTGTAACGTCTTGGTCACACATCTTCCCAGTCTATGCTTCTATACATACTCTTTGTAAAACGGCAAGCTCATACTGTCCCCAAGTGTTTTTTTTCACATTATCACACCTGCAGAGTATAGGATAAGGTGGGAAGTTAAAACAGATGGCCCACTCAGAAGGTAGGGCTCCCTCCAATTCATGTTCCAGCTCCCTTTTGCTAATCTTGAAACCAAGGTAACTGGCTCTTCTTACTATTGTTTTACCTTTTTTTTTTTTTTTTTTTGAGACAGGGTCTCTCTGTCACCCAGGTTGAAGTGTAGTGGTGCAATTTTGGCTCACTGCAGCCTCGACTTCCTGGGCTTAGGTGACCTTCCCACCTCAGCCTCCCAAGTAGCTGAGACTACAGGCATGTGCAACCATGCCTAGCTAATTTCTGCATTTTTGTTAGAGATGGGATTTCATAATGTCGCCCAGGATGGTCTCGAATTCCTGGACTCAAGCGATCTCTTGGCTTCTCAAAGTGCTCGGAACACAGGCGTAAGCCAATGTGCTCGGCCCTCATTTTTCTAAAACAACTCTCTCATGAACGAGTAGGCCATAGACGAATTACGCCTGAACAATTCTTAGAGTCGTTTAAAGTAACAATATAGAAAGGCACTTGACTAATGCCCTTTCCTTACCCCCAGCTTCCTAAGTTCCAGGCTGTCTGTGGCACCTGGATTGCCACCCTTGGGTCCTCTACACCCCATGGCAGCAATGGTGGAAGGGCAGGCCAGGCCAATCATAAGGAATAAACAGTCTTTACTGGGCTCAAACCAGGAGTCCATAGGTCTTGAGGACCTCTGTGTAATTGTTTTCTCCTCCACATTCTTTTGGGCCTGTTTACATAGCCTCATAAGCTGTTTTTTCTTCCAATAGCAGATATTGGCCTTCTCCTTCCTCTTCTCCTGGGTGGCTGTCACTGCCTGGTACTTCCAGTCAACCTCGTGAACCGGGCACCCCAGGTAGGCAAACTTTCTCACAGGCTTCAGACGCACAACCTTGGGAGCAGCAGGAAACATCATCCACTTTTTTCTTGTCATAGGGCAGTGGGATCCCATTAAACACCTTCAGATGGTCAGGGACGGCCTGGCCTTGCTTGGTCTTGCGGGGCAGCATGCCTCAAGCGGTCTGCCAGAAGATGCAGCTGGGGGGCCTCAGGAATGGTTGGTGTTCATCTGCTTGTGAAGGAAGGCCAGGTACTCCAACTTGTTTCTGTGGAAAGTGCCAAAAATGTTGATGCCTTTGCAGTGCACGACCACCACCTTCTGGCCCAGCAGTACCTGCCTATCCATGATGGCTGTCAGGTAGCCCAGAAGGTGGCCTCGGCCAGTGAGCACCAGGAGCTGCCCCTCCGTCTTTGGCAGCTGCCTGGGAAAATACTAGTTTTCAAGATAACTGCTTTCCTGTCATTCTTTGAAGGTGACCAATCATTTTTGCTTTTCATTATGATGAACTTATCCATTTATTGATTTTTATTTTTAATTAGAGATAGGGTCTCACTATGCTGTCCAGGCTGGTTTTGAACTCCTGGGTTCAAGCTATCCTCCTGCCTCAGCCTCTCAAGTAGCTGTGATTACATGCATGCTTCACTGCCCATGGCTTGAACTTACCAATTTAAACGTACTTCGTGGATTTTAGTGTTATAGTTCTTATTTTTACTGAAACTCAAAATTCTCATTTTTGGCCAGTGGAAGCCTCTTCCAGTTGGCTCCTGAGTCCTTTGACCTTCTCTAGTAGTCTTTGTTATCTTCTTTGTTACCTGGTTTGATATTTCAGACTAATCTTGTAAATTTCCAATTTCAGTCTTTTCTCCAAGAAGCCCTGGTTAGTGGAAAATATTAATTTAAGCCCGCACTCTGTGTGTTAGAGATGCTCAGAGCTACTGGTTTCATTACTGTTTCTAGGCCTTTTCAGGGGACACACACATCTATGCATATTTATATATATTTAAAATATGATATATCATATGCTCATTAATATTTTCAATTAAAACTCAGAACTATATAGTGTTTTTCTTTTTAACACCTTTATCATACAATTCACCCATTTAAAGTATACACTTTAGTGGCTTTAGTATACTCACACTGAGTTGATTCACAATTTTTAGAACATTATCATTATCTCAAAAAAGAAGTGTTGTGTGCATCAGCAGTCACTCCCCATTTCCCTCCAACCCCTCTTGTCCTACGCAACCACTAATCTACTCTCTGTCTCTATGAATACGCCTATTTTGGACATCATACAGTATGTACTTGGTTGTCTGAAGCTTGTTCCCAGGTAGATTCATCAGGAAAGGCTCCTGGAAACAATATTCCCAAGTTCTTGCATGCTGATAATAGCCTGCTTGTGTCATTTACACCTGAAAGTCAGTTTTGCTGGGTATAAACATCTTTGTTTCTCATTCTCACCATGGCTGCCAGAATCTCCCTTGAGCTGGTCATTAAAATGAGAGATCTATTTATAATATAATAGAATGTAATCTGCAAATTTGGGCTAAGAAATGAGTTAAAACTGTGGTCATCCCCTAAGTAAAGAATCAGTACATGTTCCCAACTGTTTCTGTGAATACTGCAGTTTATTGTTTTCCTTGAACGACTTCTCTACTTTTTAGCATCTTCTTTCTACTATCCACCAACTACTTTCTCTTCCATAGAACACAGTATTTTTCCAGGGGAAAAAGATGCCCAACTTTTCCACTTCTTCTTCATTCCCATGGATACATATCTGGACTACCTAAGTATTGTATGGCAAGAAACGCAACTCTACATTTCACTGCAACAAGTCATTGTGTTTAGATACAAAAATGGGTTAAGAAGTTGTGACTTATGGGAAGGAAATTTATCCCACTATACCCCTCCCCTAATTTATAATATTCTGTGAACTTGAATGTTAGTGTATCATAGTTCTAGAAAACCGGATTTAAAGGAATGCTTAAAAGACATTTATTTCATATTCCATTACTTAAATTAAAAAAAATGTGATAAAGGGTTTGCTCTAGGTAATACCTAATAACCAAACAGAGCCTGAGAAACCAGAATTCTAGATTCTAAAGGTAATGTTCTTTCCACCCTATAAGAGCTACTTCTTAAGTTCATTAGCTGGATGTCTCCAATACAATGACTATTTCAAGTAGCCCCCCCCCCCCTTTTTTTTTTTGGAGGCGGAATCTCACTCTGTTGCCCAGGCTGGAGTGCAGTGGCACGATCTCAGCTCACTGCAACCTCCGCCTCCCGGGTTCAAGCAATTCTCCTGCCTCAGCCTCCCGAGTAGCTGGGGTTACAGGCATGCACTACCACGCCCAGCTATTTTTTTTTTTGTATTTTTAGTAGAGACAGGGTCTCACCATGTTTGCCAGCCTGGTTTCGAACTCCTCACCTCAGGTGATCTGCCTGCCTCAGCCTCCCAAAGTGCTGGGATTACAGGCGTGAGCCACCACGCCCAGCCAACCCCGTTTACAAATCATTTACCTATAGGCTCAAAATTTGGTGATTTCCCTTAGAAAGAAAGAGAACTAGTAAGGGCCTCAGATCACTACATGAAAGTCTACTCCAATTACAGGTTCTCAGACAAGTAGCTCGTATCCTATTACTGGAAGGAGAGGCACAGTCTTAGGGTGACAAGGAAGTAAAATGACAGAATACATTATTAGCTTTTTGTCACATCTATAGATTCCATGAAACAGCTTTAAAAAATTACGTATTTCAAATTTACACACAACTTCAATATCAGTGTAGTCATAACCAAACTATCAATTCCCATTGTGTCCGGAATTGGTGGGTTCTTGGTCTCACTGACTTCAAGAATGAAGCCGCGGACCCTCGGTGAGTGTTACAGCTCTTAAGGCAGCGTGTCTGGAGTTGTTCGTTCCTCCCGGTGAACTCGTGGTCTCTCTGGTTTCAGGAGTGAAGCTGCAGACCTTTCGCAGTGAGTGTTACAGCTCATAAAAGCAGTGTGGACCCAAAGAGTGAGCAGTAGCAAGAGTTATTGCAAAGAGCGAAAGAACAAAGCTTCCACAGTGTGGAAGGGGTCCCGACCGGGTTGCCACTGCTGGCTCGGACAGCCTGCTTTTATTCTCTTATCTGGCCCCACCCACGTCCTACTGACTGGTAGAGCCTAGTGGTCTGTTTTGACAGGGCGCTGATTGGTGTATTTACCATCCCTGAGCTAGACATAAAAGTCCTCCACGTCCCCATCAGATCAGTCAGATACAGAGTATGGACACAAAGGTTCTCCAAGGCCCCACCAGAGCAGCCAGACACAAAGTGTCGATTGGTGCATTCACAAACCTCGAGCTAGACACAGGGTGCTGATTGGTGTGTTTACAATCCTTGAGCTAGACATAAAGGTTCTCCACATCTCCACCAGACTCAGGAGCCCAGCTGGCTTCACCCAGTGGATCCCGTACCAGAGCTGCAGGTGGAGCTGCCCGCCAGTCCCACGCCACGTGCTTGCACTCCTCAGCCCTTGGGTGGTTGATGGGACTGGGCGCTGTGGAGCAGCGGGTGGTGCTCGTCGGGAAGGCTTGGGCTGCACAGGAGCCCACGGAGGGAGTGGGAGGCTCAGACATGGTGGGCTGCAGGTCCCGAGCCCTGCCCCGTGGGAAGGCAGCTAAGGTCCGGTGAGAAATTGAGCGCAGTGCCGGGTGGGTCAGTACTGCTGGGGGACCCAGTACACCCTCCGCAGCTGCTGGCCTAGGTGCTAAGCCCCTCACTGCCCAGGGCCACCGGCTGCTCCAGGCGAGGGGCCCGCCAAGCCCACGCCCACCCGGAACTCCAGCCGGCCCGCAAGTACTGCGTGCAGCCGGTTCCCGCTCGCGCCTCTCCCTCCACACTTCCCTGCAAGCTGAGGGAGCCAGCTCCCACCTTGGCCAGCCCAGAAAGGGGCTCCCATAGTGCAGCGGTGGGCTGAAAGGCTCCTCAAGTGCCGCCAAAGTGGGAGCCCAAGCAGAGGAGGCACCGAGAGCAAGCGAGGGCTATGAGGACTGCCAGCACACTGTCACCTCTCACTATCATGAATAGTCTTATATTTGCTTTGGATAATTAAAAATAAAGTAAAATATTACAAAATTTTAAACATATACTTTCTAATTAACTTCGGTTTCCATGGTAAAGCGAGTCTAGATTTCGATTTGTAAAGCCTCACGAGTTTCTGGTAGACTGTGTCCTTCCCTTTTAATAGTCACCTCTTTTATCTCTCAGACCAGGTTTTCTTTTTTCTCCGGCTCATTACTGAACAGCTTTTCTCTCACTCCTTTCTCAAGCAAGCATTCATTCTTTTTGAAGTTTCTTAAGGGCCATTTACTGCTTGTAACAACAGGAAAAAGGCGCTTTGCTATGCCTTTCCTAACACCTTTCAATTAGATCCTGTAGGAATAGACAAAGTCACTGATTGTGCCAGGTATCTCAGTAGCCCAAAATTTCCATGTATGTTAGTAATAAATATAAACGTTATTATATGCTTATCTATAGCAATAATATATTAATAGAGCATATACACTTATCACAAATGATTCAATTTTTGACTTCTAAATGGTTAAGGAAAATGAAAAGAGATTAGAAATGCTCAGTTTTTTTTAAGGAATACAAAATACATACTATTTTGTACCACACTTTCGATTGATTTATGAATGTGTGTGTGTTTTCAATGGAGAAATCTTGTTACTATCAGCAGCCTTTGTCTTTTTGAACTGCTTTTGATAATATAAAGACAAAGTAGTTGGATCTGAGACTATGCAAGGATTTATGACCAATCTTTATTTAAGCTTTATGTCACCTCCATTTCCATGTGAATTGAGGATAATATTAACAGCAAATAGATGTTGTTGCAAATAAACAACCTTCTAAGATGGAAATCTATAAATTGAATATAAAGAAGGAAATCCAGTTACCACTAAGTCATTTTCTTTATGAAACAGATGTCAGAAAGGGAAAGAGGTGACTTTCAAGACTTTGTAAGCTGAATTCTAGTATGAAAAGTTAAAAAAATTTAAGTCTTTAGAGGTTGGAAAAACTGAATCCTGAGTGAGACTGGGGCAGAAATTTAGTTAATGATTTTTTTCCAAATCTGTTGTGATTTTCCTTTAATATTTTCTGATCAAAAGAATATTACAAGTTCAGTATGGAAATTCAGATGAGTACAGAAAAACAGGCAGGGGGAAGGATCACATACCAACCGGAAGCAAATATTTAGGAATATCAGGTTTATAGTTTAGAAATAGCTCCACATGCATTTTTCTCTATATTTTCCATAGCTGAAATCATATTATACATGAAAGTATCCTGAATTATTTATCATATCCATACTTGCCCATGCCCTTGAATAAACAAGCATAAATTTTAATGGCTGCATATTACTCTGTTATGCGAGCATTCCATGATCTGCTGCACTCCCTTACTGCTGAGTATTTGAGATGTTTCTTCTTATTTACTAAATATATAAAATATTTCCAAGACCTGCTTTTGGCATAATATAATTAAATTTTTGGGTTATTTCCTTTGGATAGATTCCCCAGTGCAGGATAAGAGTAACTCGAGCTAAAAGGATCTACTCATATATACAGCACTTGTTTTTTTTCTTTTCCACAACACTTTTATCATATTACATTCCCAACAGCAATGTCTGAGAGTAAATTTTTGCCCCACTCTTACCAAATTAGGTATTAACATGATTTTGTCTTTGTTAATTTGATAGGAAAAAAAAGGTGGGGGGAGAGGAGTCTAAGTGTTGGTATTTTATTCTGAGTATTCATAAAGTGGGTAAATGCTGATTCAGCATCTATCTGGACATAGGGGAAAGCACTGAATGGATAAGGAAAAGTAGTGGGAATTGCAACACCATGTAGTGGGGTTGCATGGGATTGAGAACATCTGTCAATGTGGAAAACTGCCCATTTATGAGTAATAATTAAACTCCATTATTTGAGGGGATCTCCTGAGATTTCACTATGGGTTGGATCCCTATGAAAAACTCGTGACAGATGCCAGGTCACTGGATCTAATCTTAGTTTAACCTTAGAAACACTGGTTTTGAGTGTTCTCATTTGTGAACAATTAACATAATTCAGAGAAAACATACTATAAAATGTTCACTGTAAATCTTTATAATGAGTAGATATTTTGTAGTTACTTTTATGATATATGACAATAAAAAAGTGAGCAATCCTGTCTCACTTTTTCTAAGTGAATAAAATATAAAGAGCACTGGAGTCCAAATTTTTATTCATAGTCTAGAGAAATTCATTAAAGTGCTGTCAACATATGGTAGATTTACGAGCTATTTCTAAGTGCTTTTTGGAGTTCTTTAATTACATAAAAGCATACCAATTGTATTGGTAAGCCTTCACAATTTATGTCTGTTGATAAAGCCAAAATATTTTAGTTTCATTTGAAATGACAAGGTATTACCTTTTCCCTTCATATTTTATATCAGATGATTTGAAAATTGAAAGTAATATCTTTTTCTAAATCGTGAACATCTACCTCATTCAGTGACTCAACTACTACCACTTTCAATATGCCTGAGAAAAGGCTGAATGTATACCTTAACTGTCACAATGTCACACCAAAATATATACATTTTACCAACATTTTGAAGTATATCTGACTTTAGTTCAGAATAAAAAGAGAGATTAAAGCTGAAATCACATGGCTGTCTTTATATATACTGAAAGTTTTTGTTATATGTACTCACTGGATAATGAAAACCATTTTACTCTACTGATGAAGAGAGTCAGAGATTGAGGAATAAAAACATGGAGAAAGAAAATGAGAATTTTTTCAATTTAATGAACTATATTAAAAATTCAAGGACAGCTTTGTGTTTTGAGAAAGACTTAAGTGCAATGAATAAATATTTTCAAACATAACTTGTGCAAAAACCTATTAACTCATAAGCATTATAAGTGTGATTGTGGTTTAGTTTTCATAACTTAATTATTCTTTGTTGCTCAAGAAGTGGAAGATTTCATGGGCTAGAAGGTTGCTGCTAGTTCATTTTTTTTTTTTTTTTTTGAGACAGAGTCTCACTCTGTTGCCCAGGCTGGAGTGCGGTGGCATGATCCTGGCTCACTGCAACCTCTGCCTCCCGGGTTCAGGCAATTCTCCCGCCTCAGCCTCCTGAGTAGCTGGGACTGCAGGCATGCACCACCATCCCAGCTAATTTTTTAATTTTTAGTAGAGATGGGGTTTCACCATGTTGTCCAGGCTGGTCTCAAACTCTTGACTTCGGGTGATTCACTCACCTTGGCCTCCCAAAGTGCTGGGATTACAGGCGTGAGCCACCATGCCCGGCAACTGCTAGTTCATTTTTATGAGATTTAGGTATGCAACTGATGAGCAACTAAACAGAAAAGGAAGAAAAGTTGTGGTACCAACCCTGGCAACACTGGTTTTGGGAATAATATGTGGACAGGGTCATGTGCTTTGCTACAGACAGCAGTCTAATCCCATTTCTGTCATGTCCTATATGGCTAAGGAATTAGCTTCTCAGAGCTTCAGTGTAATTACCCCAGTACTGATACTGTGTACTTGGCACAAAATAAACCATAAAAAAACAGTTTTATCACCACTGCTGCCCTCCTTCTCCTCTTCTTCATTTCAAAGGAAAGAAAGAAATGAACCATCAATACAGAACTCTTAAGTTCCTCTGTTTAGAATGTGATTTCTTCCAAATCTTCCATGGTTGACCCTTCTATGTCATTCAGACTGTGGCTTCGATTTGGCCTAAAGTAGTCCTCATCATCTCCCTTTCCCACCCTCCATAACTTTATCGCATGGTTATATTGTATTTTCTTCAGAGGTCTTATTGCCATCTAAAATTATCCTGTGAACTTGTTTAACATTTTACCCCCTTATCATGTAAATTTCACGAAAGCAGAAACTTTGTCTAATTTGTTCACTGCTGAATCCTCTAGAGACTAGAATATGGTATGGAACATAATAGATGCTTAACACATTTGCTGAATAAAGGAGTGAATCATAAGGGACTAGACATGTTAAAAATTGGAAGCCTGACCAGATGATAGAGAGAAGTCTACTATAACTAGTTATTCAGGGCTTAATTCTAAGTTAGTATTATTCTAAGTCTAGTTATAAAGCATTAGACGGCAGAAACTCATACATGCTGGAGTTGTTATTTGCCTTAATAGCTAAGCCTAAACTGTATTATACAGTGTTCTTTCTACCTGACTATAGTAACTACATGAGAGAAAACTAAGGAAGTCACTATTTAATAATCATAATATTAAGTTAGACTTAAGAACTGAAACACATAAGTTAGCAGTAATTTATAAATTAGAGTAACTGTGGGTATTGTTTTGTCAATAACTAAAAATAACATAAAATATGATTACACAAGTAAATGCATCAACCTAAATGGTATTTATAGAACTAAGATGACAATCTCTTCTGCTTATCTTTTCTAACTCTAGCCTTCTACCTAATGGCAAGAATGAAAAACAAAAGTGTTTAGAATAAAGAGCCATGAAAAAAATTCTTCTGTTCTACGCCTATCCTATTAAAGCTCCGGAATTTCCTTGTTTTTGAAGGACCTTAGAATCTCTATTTGTATTACTTCAGAGGAATCGGATACTTCAAATTATTATAAAATAAAGATCAACTGTTAAGTTAAAAACAAACATTGCCCTCAAGGCTTATGTTTATTTTATTATCAATTTAAATGAATTTTCAGCTAAATTATAAGACTGGAGCTGTTTGCTTTCAAATGCAAACAAATTGTGGCATACTCAGATATATGACCTCTCTTGGGAAAACATTTCATCATGTAGCAGAAGTGAATTTGTTATTAAAATGGTTAACCCTATGATCTGTCAATGAACTATTTTCTAAAATGTTTTAAAGAAAAAAACTTAAAAAAATACATAAACCATAAATCTACATCATAAAGTGATAACACAAGAAAGTCTGGCAAATGAAATCTTTAGAGGACTTCCTTTAGAAGGCACCTAATTCCCAGACCATAAAAATTTTTAACAAAAACAAATTTTTTTATGAATCAAATGATAGTTTCATACATTAAGACTTAATTTATAGAAGAAATCCAGGCCAGGGGCAGTGGCTCACACCTATAGTCCTAGCACTTTGGGAGGCAGAGGCAGGAGGGTCACTTTAGGCCAGGAGTTCAAGACCAGCCTGGGCAAAATGGTGAGGTCTTATCTCTACAAAAAAATAAAAAGTAGCCTGTAATCCTGGCACTTTGGGAGGCCAAGGCGGGTGGATCACAAGGTGAGGAGATCGAGACCATCCTGGTTAACATGGTGAAACCCCGTCTCTACTAAAAAATACAACAAATTAGCCGGGTGTGGTGGTGGGCGCCTGTAGTCCCAGCTACTCGGGAGGCTGAGGTGGGAGAATGGCATGAACCTGGGAGGTGGAGCTTGCAGTGAGCCGAGATTGCACAACTGCACTCCAGCCTGGGCGACAGAGCAAGACTCCATCTCAAAAAAAAAAGTAAAAATAAATAAATAGATAAATAAATAAATAAATAAAAGTGATTAGCCAGGCATGGTGGTGTGTATATATAGTCCCAGCTATTCAGAGAGCTGAGGCAGGATTCCTTGAGCCCAGGAGTTCAAGGATGCAGTAAACTATGATCGTGCCACTGTGCTCCAGCCTGAGTGACAGAGAGACCCTCATTTCTGAAAAAACAAAACAAAACAAAAACCAATGACAAAAATCCAAAACAAATTCACAGCACCACGATCAAACTGTCTACATTTATCTATGCAGATGAAATTCCAGTATAGTTTAGAAGAAACAGCTCTGTATAGGTATAGCTGCATTAAAATCCAGCTCATTAGCTGATATTCGTGTTGTTTACATTTCTACTGCCAACTCTAATTATCTGACTTACTTCTTAAGGCTCTAGAGTCATAATGTTTGTTCAACAATCACATATTTAAACTTCATTCTGCATGAATATTTCCCTCTGCTTTTTGTTTAAGCAGGAACCTTTGCTCAGTACATATTTTAGTATGGACTTACGAATTTTATAGAAAGCGTTTATATTTTAGCAGTATTAAAAATCAGTTCACTGGTACTTAGATTTTTTTTAAACATCAATTTTTATATCTTATTATTTTTAAAATTGAAATATGTTGCATAGTCAGTGATAATAGATATCTGTCCCCTCCAAATCTCATCTTGAAATGTGCCCCCCTCAATGTTGGAGGTGGGGCCTAGTAGGAGGTGTTTGGATCATGGGGACGGATCCCTCATGAATCGCTTGGTGATGAATGAGTCCCCTTGGTGATGAATGAGTTCTTGCTCTGTGAGTTCATATGAGATCTGGTTGTTTAGAGTATGGCACCTCCCTTCTCTCGGTCCCTTCTCTGACCGTGTCACATGCCTGCTCGCCCACTGCCTTCTGCCATCAGTGGAAAGCTTCCTGAGGCTTCACGAGAAGCCAAGCAGATGCTGCAGCCTTGCTTATACAGACTGCAGAACCGTGAGCCAAATAAATCTCTTCTTTATAAATTACCCAGCCTCAGTATTCTTTTATAGCAATACAAAATGGACTAACACAGCCATGCAGATAGACTCAACCACTCAATCTCATGTTATCCTAGATTATGACATCACTTAAAACTGCTCCATTAAAAAAAACTCTTTTAATTCATACATCCCACCATATAGCCTTAACTTTAAAAGCTTCCAATAACCTGTTAAATTATGGCTACTACTCCTATGCTATTTCAGCTAAACCTCAAGCAATTCGACCAGTCCATTTTCTCTCTAACCACTACTTACCTGCCTTTTTCCTAATGCCTTATATTAATCTTGGACTGCATGGTCTATACATTCAATAAATTCTGCCAATACTTTAAAATCCATGCCTTTCCGTGTTACCTGGCTACCAAACCTCAACTAAAACCAACTAACTGCCTTCTCCATGCTTGTACCTGAAGTGCTGAGCACTGTTGGAAAAAGTATCATACACTTAGGAGGACTGAGGCTACCATAAATTCATGGCTACCAGCCTAGACACTGTCCAGAACCTCTACCATGTTTCTGTAGTCAACCCTTTGGAATGACAATTTTAAACTGTACACGTTCACATCAAACATCTCTCCTCTTCCCCTAAGTCTCAGCAGAAATCCTTGTCTTGTATTTAACAGGATCCACCAGAGAATAATTATCTCATTTATTTGCCAACAAGTCTAACAAGTTACCTACTTGTATTCCTACCTTCTCGTATTCCTACCTTCTCCTCCACTTTCTCATATTGCAAAGGATGCCTCCCCAAAGGCCATCTGTTTTCGTGAATGCCACCTTCCCCTAACTGCTTAAAGACCTTGAACTAATCTTAATTTCCTTACCACCTTCTCTTCTTCAACCAAAAACAATTTGGATTCTATCCTATTACTCTACCGAAGTACCCTCCATAAAGTCATCCATGACCTCCATGTTGTAAGATGCTAAAGACAGTCCGTTATACAACTTCTAGCAGCAGCACTTGACACAACTGAACATCTGTTTTCAAAATAGTTATTTTCTCTTGGGCTCTGTGATGTCACATTCTACTAGTTTCCCTCCTACTTCCCAGACCACGACTTCTGAGTCTCCTTTTCTAGCTCCTTCTTCTCATCAACACTTAAATATTAAGGCCTATTTTCTCAGTGTATAATGCCTTGGACAATCTTATTCCTGTCCATTCTTTCAATTATCATTTAGTTGTTGATGACTCATGGGTTCAGGCCTATTGATATCTTATCTTCTGTGCTTGAGATCTCTAATGTCTAGCTGCTATTCAGTAGCTGGGAGCCAGAATGCCCAAGTTTGAAGCCTAGCTCTGCTACTTTGCATGTCCTTGGGCAAATAACACTCTGTGCCTCTGTTTCTTCCTCCATAAAATGAGAATAAAAACAGTTCCTACTCCTACTTTATAGGGTTGTTGTGAAATTAATATTTGAATTAACATTTGTCCATGGGGACTGTTTCTCTTATTCACTGTTGTTTCTGCAGCACCAACTGCAGTGCCTCAAAGCAGGTATTCAATAAGCATCTGCTGATTCACTTAATGAATGAAATTACCAGACGGTAAATTATCACAATTCTGAGGCATTTTCTGCTAGCCCTATTAAATTTTAAATTTCTTGCTACAGCTATCTTATATACCCCTCTAAAGGAGATCACAATTTGAAAGAAAAATAATTTGCAAGAACATTCCTGGAAAAAACAACTTTTGTTGAAAATCATTCACTCACAGGCAAAAATCTGTGTTAGAAATCCGTGTCAATACGACTCAGGCAATAAAAATGATTTGAAGTATTGGTTTCAACAGTCATTATGAATTATAAAGTGATTCAATATAAATCAAAATAGAACATATTACCTCATCTCTTTCATTAGCCTTTTGAAAAATGAGAAGTGACTGACCTAGTGAGTACTTAAATCAAAGAAAAAGTGGTGGAAGGAAAAGCACCAGGTCTTTAACATCCAGGCAACACGGCAGGCCGCTGCCAAACAGCAACTGGCTCCCACCACAGACAACAGCAGTGGTGGTATAGAGGGCAGTATATGACTGTCTGTCAACTTCACTGTTTGAAATCTGGAAGGCCGGGGAGAAGCCTACAGAGTAGAAGGTTAATTTCAGGAGAGGGGAAACTTCGTAAACAAGTGCTTTTTACTTGAAAATTTAGTGAAGATGTGTGTTAGTGAAGATTCGTATCCCAAGTCACACTCGTCACCCTTACTACTTTGGTGCCACTTTATGGAAGGCTTTTTTCAGTGAGACTGCCTGGCTCCAGTTTGGGGACTCTTGACAAAGTTATCTTCTCAGTAATTCTTATCTTCTGCTACTCTGGGCTGTCAAGAGGGCTGCACAGTCTAACCCGTCAGTGGTCGCTGTGGTGGTCATGAATGCTATTCATCACCATCTCTTCACCCCTTTAAGTTGTGGTGGCCCTATGACTTGCTCTGGCCAATGAAATGTAAGCTGAAGTAACATGGGTCTTTCAGACAAGTGCATTAAAAGCCAGTGTGGGATTTGCCAGAATCTCTTTTGCCACCACTCCCTCTTCGCCATGACAACTAGAAATGACCTAGATGGCAGCTGCCCCAGCAGGTTGGACTCTGAAGGAAAGGATGATGAGAAGCAGAGTCAAGGTAGAACATGCTGTCTTAATCCATTGAGATTTCAGGCTGTTGCTGAATGATAACACAGGCCTATTTCTCACTGATACGAATTTGTAGTTTGCTGCTATGTGTAGGGAACTATGCTAAACTAAAAGGGATAAAAATATTTCATTAAAAAACAACTGAATTTGGCCAGGTGCAGTGGCTCATACCTGTAATCCCAGCACTTTGAGAGGCTGAGGCGGGTGGATCATGAGGTCAAGAGATAGAGACCAGCCTGGCCAACATGGTGAAACCCCATCTCTACTAAAAACACACACACAAAAAATTAGCCGGGCATGGTGGCGGAAGCCTGTAATCCCAGCTACTCGGGAGGCTGAGGCAGGAGAACTGCTTGAACCTGAGAGGAGGAGGATCAAGTGAAGTGAGCCGAGATCCCACCACTGCACTCCAGCCTGGGAGCAGGGCAAGACTCCGTCTCAGAAAACAAACAAAACAAAACAAAACAAAACAAAACAACTGAATTTTCTCACTTTCCCTTCCCGTTAGGTTTCAAGCACTCACTTGGCAATGAGATCAAGGGCTAGGCCAGCTTCTACCATTTACACATTAAGTATAAATAAGTTTTAGGGCTGGGATTACTAGTGACATGTAGAAATGTGCTCATGAATTGTGGAGATAAAATTTTTACAGCTTATAAAACTATGCTTTCAAAAACAATTATCAGTACAAGATAGGGCTTATGCAGAGGGACAAACAGAACAAATCTGAGTTAAGGGGTACGTATGGTTTCTGTAATTGACTCTAGGACAAGAAAAAGTAGTAATTTCTTCTGACTAAAGTATGTGTTGTTTTTGAATCAACTCTGTACACTCCTATATTCCTTTTAAAGTACAAATTAAATTTACCAATCATAATGGAATAGTCAATGTGTAACAGCTATAACTCATTAACCATGGAAATTTAATTATAAACATAATAAGCAAAATCACAATTCTCTGTTTTGCTGAATTAAACTTTTAAATGAAAATATTAGCTATTCAGTATTTTACATTCCTTTATTATAAAAATTTCAATAATGCCAAATAGTAAATTAATATTTAAAATATATGCAAGGCTAAATCTAAACCTCTAAGAAATCACAGGGCCAAACACATTAACATACAATAATTACATAATTATATAATTACATTAATATAACAATCAGTATCACCTGATAAATATAATTAAAATTGTTCCTTTCTAGGAAATTGGCATAAATGTGTCACTAAGTTTTAGTTAGTTTCCTCAAATTAAGGACCATATATATATCTTGTAGAATCACTTTCACATTTACTTTTTATAATTTCTTCTTAGTTTTATAATTTCAGAATGCTCTATGTCAAATCTATTTTAAAGGTCTACAATAAATGACCTACTGTATTTAGTAATGATATAATCTACAAATAGTCTCCAGCTCATTTTCAAAACTTTCTTTTTCAGAGAATCAGGATGTACAGAACAGATAAAAAGGAAGAATTTTCTGTTGGGGTTTTAAAAAGTAAAGGTCACAGAAAACCTGTTGAAGAGTTTTAGTCAATGACTAAATGACTAAACATTTACTAAATGTTTTCTAGTGCCAGGCATACAGTGCTAACCATGAGGATATGAAAACAGCAGAAACGTCATTTTTATTTTTGAGTTGTACAAATCCTACTGGGGAAAAGGGAGTGAGTAGGTGAGAGGGCTCACAGAGCCATAAACAATGAACTATAATAGTAGCATATGCAGAGAATGCAGGAAAGGAAGTGAAGGGGGAGGGGGTGGGGTGTCTTTGTGTTGTGCAGCCAGGGAGGGCCTCGGAGGGGCTGTATCTATCTTGGCGGGTGGGAGGAGCAGGGTGAAAGCCATTCTAGGTAGAGGGAATGCAGATATAAGAAGTACACAGAAGTGCTTGGTGAGTTTTTTGGAAGAAAAAGGGTCTGTTATACAGTGGAAGGTCCATGAGAACTGTTATGAAGGAAACCAGAAAAGGTAGGCTGAGGCTGAATTACAAAGGCTTTGTAGGCCAAATCAAAATGACTCAACTTTTAAGGCCACATGGACCAGTGGTGATTTGCAAGAAGACTGTGTGGAGTGATGACAACTTTCCTTAGTGCCACAGTGGGGAAGAGACTGAAGAGGGGAGATGCTGGCAGTATGAAGGTCAGTTGGATGAACATCACTGTCGGTTTTCTCCCTGTGTACTGGCATGTCATTCCAATAACAAAACCGACCAACCAGAACATCAACTTTTTTTCTTACAGGTCTCATCAAGTTTTCCAGTTTTGGTTTATGAGCTACATTTAATCACTAAAATGTAAGCTCCGGAAGGCCAGGGATTGGGGGCTATTTTATCTCAGGCATATCTTGAGGCCATGAGCAGTGTCTGACATGTAGTTGGCACTCATCCAATATCTGCTGAAGAGATATTTGATTTCTTCCAAATAGTGATTGTAATCTGGAGCACATCTCTCACAGCTTTATCCCAATCATCGCCCAATCTGATAAGCACCATTTCCATGTGCTGCTCTGTACAGGTGAGGACACTATACCAAAACATGCCTAGAAGGGTCTTCCTGCTGAGGGGGCCACTCAAACTCACAGTCATCAAAACTTTGTCTCTTAATAAGTGAACAACATGGTTCTTACTGCTCTCAAGGTCTTTCCCAGAAGAATGTCTCAATAAGGACGCTGTTGAGAAGGGGCAGAGAAAGCTTTATCAGCTTTTCTTTCATTTTGCAATCTATTTATATTCTTATTTTTGTTATGTCTTTTTGTTTTTTTCCCTAAATTAATGAAATATAGACTTAACCACATATTTATTTTTTCTTAATACAGACCTTTGGAGCTATGTATTTTTTTAAGTATAACTCTGGCTGCTTTCCAACAAATTTAATGTGATGCTTATACTGTAGTTGTTAAGTAGTCTAATATTATATACTCATTCCTTGATCTAGTTATTTGAGAGATTTTAAATTTTCAAGTCGTTTTACCATTTTAAATATGTGTACATTTCTAATGTTATATTTTGATTGGAGGTATAATGTACATATTTTCCTAAAATTTTCATGTCTATAGAATAAGAAAAATATTGTAAAGAATTTAATTACTATATTAGTCTGTTTTGTGTTGCTATAAAGGAATACCTGAGGCTGGGTAATTTATAAAGAAAAGAGGTTTATTTTGGCTCATGGTTCTGCAGATGGTAGAAGCAGCATAATACCAGCATCTGCTTCTGGTGGGGCCCCCAGGAAACCTACAATCATGGCAGAAGGTGAAGAGGGAGCACGTGTCACACATGGCCAGAGGGGGAGCAAGAGAGACAGGGGGAAGGGAAAGGAGGTAGCTCTTCAGCCCTCTCTCTGATTCTGCAACATTTCTATGTCCTATTATATTGACTTTCTGCTCAATATAGCTATTGGTTTCTGTTGTAAAACAAATAATATTATATGGTATATTCACATAAATTCTTTTCTACGTGTCATCTTCTCTTGCAATGTCATATTTTACACGTTTTGCACTTGTCAATTTCAATATCATCTTTGCTTTACTCTTACTCTGTAGTAGTATTTCCAAAATTTGTTCTGAAAAATAATTCTAATTTACTGTTAGCAGATGTCACTTTTTTTTTAATAGAGGAAGGCTATCGTTAAGTAAGTGTGGAAAATGCAAGGATAAATAAAAGTTAATTCACTTCTTTTTTTGTGCATTCTGAATTTCCAAGAAAGAATACACGATGTAACTCTTCCCAAACTTATTTTTAGTATGTATACAGATACAGATTTATCCTGCCATATCAAAAGAAACTAGTGGTCTTTAGAACATATTTTGGGTAATCATATTCTAGATGCTGCTATATTTACTATCTCCAGTGAGAATTTTAGCTCCCTTCCAGCTTATAATAGAGCAGTGCTACCTTTTAAATTTATTTTTAATACTGATCCTTCCTATTTAATATTCATCTTATCCCCATCCTATCTGTTTGTAATTCTTGTGGTTGACTTTCTTATATAGCATTTGAAAATATTGATGCTTGACTTTTTTATGGTGCTACAAAATATTTTAACTGAGCTAGGTGGTTTCAAATTTTTGAATATATGCCTGTAATCAAAGTTTACTACAGGTACTTCATATTTCTATTTTTTTTTGGTAGCTTAGACTTCTGCTGGGATTCTTAACTATTGTTCAGTGTTTCTAACTGTAACTTTCCTGAAACTTGTATCACAAATCAGTGGTAGTACTTCTGCTTGTGCATATAAATTTAAGAATCTTGAGCTGATATCAATGTGGGGTCTATCTACTTCTGATGGTGATTTGTTCTTAAAATACTCCCGAGCCTCAGTGATGAAATCAGAATGTTAAATTATGGTGGTTTAAAAGTCCCTCTATGAGATATATAGAAAGATGAATTGTCCTAGACACCTTAGTAAACTGTCTGATCTTTGTAAAAAGTGTGTGGTATAAAACTTTATCAACTATTTAAAACCAACTTATTCATAATTTGCTATGTTGGTGTTCTATTAAATGAATGCTCATTTAAAAAATTTCTGATATGAATACAAATAGCTCAAGAACAGACCTGGGGTAAAAAATTTTCTGGATCACATTCCTAATGGCCAATTCCCCTGAATGCATTCATCAAATGAAAATCAATTGTCAGGGTCTAAGTAACTGGGAGAAATAGGCAAGTGATGATGTTAAAACAATCCAGTATTAATCATTTTCACTTGCCAACACCACTTCAGAGAATATTCATTGATTATAGCAATATTATTCAAAATAAAAAGATACTGAAAATAATCTAACTGTTCAACATTCTGGAAACTATAAGAAAAAACATGCTAAGAATATGGGTCCCTATAACTAAAACACTCTACAGATATCAAAATAAAAGAAAAAATCTTAAATTTTTATCATAAAAATTAAAATACAGAAAACCTACATGTAATAAAAACATGTTTGTATAGTGATAAGGACAAAACAGACTGAAAGAATAGTTATTTGCAATAGAAGTGTTCTTTGTAGCCATTTGTTTACTAAAGTTCACTATACAGAATTAAAAAAATCCTTAGAAAGTCTTAGGCAAATTATTTTATCTATAGGCAAACTATAATATCTGTGGGTATTATAATTATATATATACATATATATAGAAACACATATATGTATGTAAACTTAAAACACTGAGTGAAAAAGTATCCTAATCAAACATGATGTATATTTAGAATAGATACATATGTGTTTTTCTTTGTATGCTTTATTATCCTAATTGAGCCCAGATACAAAAGGATGCAATCCTTATTTCTTCCAAATTGTCTCATATCCACATAAATTATGGAAAAAGTTAAAACTAAGGTCATCTTAGTATATCATGTCCAAAGCAATGAGAACATCCTGGCAATGGATACTCAAGGACAAATATTCTAAAAGCAGAAACCTGTTAACTAAAATAACATTAGTTAATTTTCAACATAACTTTTTAAAAATATACGGTTTTGGGGTTTTTGGTTTTGGCTTAATCCTTAGTGTACCCTAAACTGAACTGAACAAATGAAGTTATCTGGTAGTGGAAAAGCCAAAAAAAAAGGGAGGAAGAGGCATAATAGACCAGGGGATCACATTACCCTGGCTGAGAAGGTAACAGAGTTCACAATGAACAACATTTAACACTAAAACAGGAGAGATATAGACGAATACAGAAGTCATCTATATACTTTGAAAAGATCTAAGGTAGAATAAAATCTAAACAGAGAGGAAATGTAAGATTGTGAGGGTTGTATCTTTTGGTTAAGAAAGTACTTGAGAGACAGGAATAAAGTCAAAGCAGCTTTTCTCATTAAACATTTATTGCTCTGCTTAAATCTGTTTGAAGGAGCATAGCAATACATGAAATACTGCATTGGGTAAGATCTATTGTTTCCCCAGCCAGAATGCTGAGGCTAACTCAAATCTGATTGATGTGCAATTGAAACATGTGACAGTTTTTCCATAATGTCAACATTTAACACTGTCAACATTAAAGATGAGGCCCATTCCAACAACCCTTAGTGGACACTTACGATATTCATAAAGTTGTCCAAAACCTTTCAAGAAAATAGCATCAGTGCCCTTTATGAGGATGATACAAAAATCCTTTCTTAATCTATCAATAAAAGGCAGCTAAATTTAAAATTCCTGCTTTGCTCCAAGCAGTGGATAATTAATGAAGCCTTGACTCAAGAAGAGCTCCAAAGCACTTGATACAGGGATGCTGGCCTTTAGGACTGTTTACTTGGTAGCTAAGTGTCTCACCTCCTTAATTACATAAAAACTATAATTTTTATATCTTACCTGCCAGGCTTTATTCATTTAAAAAAGTTTTTATTTGTATTAACATTAAAATAATTCTCAAAGAAAAAAATTCATCCACAAGCCTGCCAGTACACTAAACTTCTTTAATTTGTCCACAGGCACATATAATTTGTAGCTATAATCACACCATACATAACATAATACAGCCAGTTTCTAAAGGCATTACTTAACATTCCCTGACAATATGTTCTGCCAAACTTCCCCAGCTTGCTCATTTAATTAGTACATATTATAAGAAATTCAGTGTAAGCTACAGCTTCATTGAAATATAAAAATTCCATAGATTCCATCTAAATATATGTCACGAATGGCATATTTTACCAAAAATGTAGTTTAAGACACTTTATAATTCACATTTATATACCACTTTTCATCTTACCTCTTCTCCAGACAGATAGTAGGCTGAGAGTAGTCCACCAACAAAGCGTATATTTACTTCAAAGACAGAAATTTCAGCATTCTATGGAAAAAAAAAATTCAAACATGATGATAGTACACAATTCAGAAAACCATTACTGTGATAAATTATACTAAATATTTAAATTTTGTTCAAATCTTATGCTTGCCCAGAGAAGTTTATATACATGGGGAAATGTTCTCCCTTTTAAAATTAAGGTATTAAATATCACTGTGTATCGAAACATCACTAACGGACCCCCAAAATACATACAATCATTATATGACAATTTTTAAAAATAAAGGAAAAAACATACTTAAAATAAATGATATGGTTTGTCTCTGTGTCCCCACCCAAATCTCATCTTGTAGCTCACATAATTCACACATGTTGTGGGATGGACCCGGTGGGAGATAACTGAATCATGGGGAGGGGTCTTTCCTGTGCTGTTCTTGTGACAGTGAATAAGTCTCATGAGATCTGATGGTTTTAAAAAGGGAGTTTCCCTGCACAAGCTCTTTCTCTCTTTGCCTGTTGCCATCCATGTAAGTTATGACTTGCTCCTAGCCTTCCGCCATGATTGTGAGGCCTCCCAAGCCATGTGAAACTGTTAAGTCCATTAAACCTCTTTTTCTTCCCAGTCTCAGGTATGTCTTTATCAGCAGTGTGAAAAAGGATTAATGCAATAGATAAAAATAATTTTGACTCCTAAACAAAATTATAAAAATATTTGTCAAATAAAATTCTTTCCTCTCTCTTCAACAGCAGATATAATATTTGATATTCTCTATTTGTGTAAATGCAATGGGGCCAGGGCATTTTTTTTTTTTCTGTTCTGCATTCTCCTTTATTTCATTCATTTGTCTGCTTTTTCTTCCTGAAAGGCCAGCCTATACTTAGGCTGGTACTTCAACATTAGTCTAGGAATCTTTTCATCATGATGCACAGGTGGACTGCAAATAGGATTTGAATCTGAGGACCTGGGTTCTAATGCTGGTTTCCAACTTTTTGCCTGTGGCTTGGGATTGTTCTTCTCATCTCTGAGAAGATATTTCATCTTCGCATAAAGGACATGATAATAATCATATATGCTATACCATGCTGAAATAGCCCTTATTTGCATCAATAATAGCTTGCTTTTATTATTTACAACGTGCCAGGTGCTGTGCTAATGTCTTTATATAGACTCTTTTAGTCCTCACAATGATATTATGAATTAATTACTATTCTTATGTCCATTTTAAAATGTTGAAGCTGAGACTTACAGTGGTTAATGTGACTTTTTGAAGTTCAGACAACTAATAATTGGTAGAAGCAGGATTTGAACTTGAGTACTGTGACTCCTGATTCAGGGCTCTGCTATTCTGACTTCTATACACCTCACATGATAATGCACCAAGTCTCTTTATTCATGGTCATATAATTAGTAATTACTGCTAATATTTTATACTTGATTAGTAAACAGATCTGTCTTACATTCTGTTACTAGATAAGTTAGAATAGCTAACCTACTATTTAGATTATAAAGTACATTTCAAGCTTTAGTTAGCTTCTTTTCATGTTCACTGGGCCTACTGAGTAGTTGTTCACTTTTGCCTAACATCAAACCATTCACTAATAATCATGGGACTCACAGCAATTTATAATACATGGAGTCAATATCTGGCAAATAAACTTAGTCAAAATCATGAGATATTATTTCCTTTAACAAGCAACTACTATGTGCCAGACCTTGTCCTAGGTGATAGGGAAATGGCAATAAGGACTGATAAGGTCCTCAAGCTCACTTGAGTCTACATTTTAGTGGGATAAAATATTTCCAGAAAAAAAGGAGATATGTATTAATTTTATCCTTACATGCTCTCTGTAAAAAGGTTTAAGAATCTAACAATTAAAGCCAAGTAACTGCTTAAGTTAAAAAAATTCAAAAAAATTCCTATAAAAGGACAATTATGAAAACAAGTTAGGAAACAGAATTACTAAGTCAAAGTTAGGCAAAAACATCACAAAATAAGACTGGTGTGTTTAACTGTATTTTATAATTTGTAATGTGCACCTGATATAATCTGATTAAAAGTACTATATATAGGTATAATTTAACTTTGAGGTCTATCACTCTGAATGAGTTTTACATAAATATTGGCAAAGGCTTTAATATTCTACAAAATTACTGATAAGGAAAAGCGAAGATAATCCATATATTTAGTTTGGTTCACGTGACTATGTTTCCTATGTTTAAGAGTAATAATATCTAATAATAAAATCTAATAAACTTAAACCCTCAAATCATATTCCTCTCAATTAGTACTTGTGTTTTTCAGTTTTTAAATCTGGTAACAGTTTCCCACATTTCTGCCTGTTGAAGACTGTTAAGATGATCTTATATTCTTATTCTGGCTATAGGTTCTTGACATAATGCATTTTCTCTTCCTCTTGTGAAAATTTTGGATAATCAGGACCTTTATATAGACATCTGATAAAAATTATTGCAAGGTGGAGGTCTGAGTCATGTCAAACACCACCAGAAATATATCTTCAGCTAGACATCAATCAACTGTTGGATGCAGTTATTCAACCAGTTATTGATCCAATTACGTATTCTAAAACCTAAATTCTATTTATCTTGTACTGTACGATATTGAGAAATGATCCTGCAAGGTGCCATACTCAAGGTCACTTGCTATGGCTTTGGATTTCATGGATCTAATAGTCTGCCCAGTGAGCCTGTTTAAGAAGCAAATCTGGTTTGTTAGTTAATCCATGAAGGATCCCAGTGACTGCTATGTCCTTGTCTTTAATAAATCTTGCTCTGGAACATCATGCCACCACCATCACTAGTTCTCAAGTCACCGTTTTCTCTGTTTGAAAACCAGAACCACATTCGAATTTCCAATATATAATTATTTCTCTCTCCTTTTCAAAGTTAAGTTTAAATAATTTAGAAACCTTAATTTGAGGTCTCTTTCAATATTCTAGGTTGTATTATGTTTTTAGGCCAAAAGACTGAAATTTAGACCCTTTAGTTCACTCTTTACAGATTCATAGATGAAAAGGACTAAGAAGATAAAAATTCTCCCACCACACCAAATTGGTTGGCTATCCTGCAGAAATCAGAAAGACCTGGGATTGAAGGCTGATTTGGAAGCCATCTAAGTTTGAGGTCCCAGATAACTAATTTATTCTGAGTCTTGGTTTTGTCATATGTAGAAAGGGACAATGCATTCCTCCATGATGTAAAGCAATGTATACAATAGCTAGTAATACACTCAACAGACAGCTGTTGCCGCTACCACTGTGCAGCTCAGCCTAAACGAACTAAAACCTACCTTCCCAGGGTCGCTGGAAAATCAGACACTTTAGAATCATAAATACTCTTCTTCTTTGGCCCATATGAGGTCTTATTTCTTGAGGGCTTAAAAATCCTCTTTTGAAATATAGAAGCTGACCAACTTCCTTTGGGGCTTGATATATTTTGCATGAAATCTGGATTTTCAAAAGTGAATTTCTACAAATGAGGGTCTCAGGCCATTTTTATAAACTTCTGATTCTAATTTCCATTAAAATAATAAATTTAAATGAATACATTCTTATTAATAGTCATGATGTTCTAAAAGTTTTCTACTGACTTACCCTAATGACAGAGGGGGTATTTGGAGCAGGGGGAAGACAGTAGGTAGACAAAGCAGGCTGTAACACTAAATCTTGTGAGATTTATCCTAACAACATGAATTTTGCAGTCTACCTGAGTTTGTTTTAAAATAAAACTAACTTCCCCTTTAAATCTTTAAGATTGCATTCCAGTATGCCCCATGTATTCAGTGGCTTCTAGTACACAGTTACATGAGTGGCAGTTTAAGAAGTACATCCCGTCTTTTATTTAAATTCCATGTACCTATTAGTTAATGTCAACTGATAAGCAAGAGGAGATTGGAAATTTTTGGTTAAGACCAACCAATAAAAAAATCAGAATTGGAGAAATTGTTCTTTCATTTTGATTTACAGCAATGACCACTGAATCAAAGAACACACTAAACCAGATTCATCTATAAATTGAATAAAATATATGGTATGCCTAAATTTACACCTAAAATCAAGAGATGAGTATTACAAATCATGAAAAAATTATGCCTCAGTACTAATCTCTATTATTGTCTTGGGTGTTTGAGATTGATAACTTCCACCTTAAATTTATCCCTTTTCTGTATATTTTTCTCTACTCATTTACTATACATGTATGTAAATTTAAGAGATAAAGTGATAAAGACTGCTAACATGAAAAAGAGAGTCTAATTTATAAATTATTTTGTATGCTTCCCTCCTCCAATCCTAACATCATGCTCCATCTCTCTGCAAAGAAAGGCTTCTTCTGAACCAACGTATCATGAGATCATGGACAGGAAGTATCTAACCCCATCTAGGCAACAGAGAAAATGAACACTTCAAAATCTGTTTCCAAATGAGTACCTGAAAGACCAACCTCTTCACACTAGACAAGACAGCACTTTAAACAACTCTGAAATTTGACATTTTTATAGGCAACTTATTCACCAAAATTAGCTATATGATGATGTATTTTAATAGATTTCACTAAATGAAATAACAGGCTTGACAATGAAAATAACAAATTTACGTTTTGGAACAGATTCAGCCAGTTTCCTTTTGCTTGAGGAGCTATATCGAGATGCAAGCTTTCCCTAAGGAACAGATAAATTGTTTCTTTGGACCTTCAAGTCTTATGATGTTTATTTAGAGTCACACTTGTATTAGAATTCTCCTTAATTATTATCTTATGATTCCATACAGCATGACAGATCTGATTGACTGCATTAAATGGAAAAATATTTCTTGGAAAAGAACTTATCAGACATATTTAAATTCTATTCTGAGTGTTTGAGTTTCAGAGTGAACTCAAAGTGTAATAGTTTTTGTTTTTAAAAGGACAATTCTCCGATCTCTACAATCAGAGACCACTCTTTTGCTAGCTATTCCTCCAAACTCTGTATCAGCTTTCTACTTAGTGAATTATGAGCCTGGGGTACGGGATTATTATCATACATGAGAATCAAGCAAGCTTTAATAACTGCCCACTACATACCAATGCAATATTTCCGTTTAATATCAACTGTTTCACTGAAATCCAATGTAAATAACAACTGCTCCATTACTAACACATGATAACGATACTTTATCTTTAATCAATGGCTTTGTTAGAAACAACATGAGACTTGTCAAAACCATTGATTAAAGACTGGTAACTACCAATAAGCCTCGCCTATGTTTAGGCTTAGCATACACCTTTATTTATAAATGATACTTCAAAGTGTGTGCTGGATTAACACTTTGAGGATTAAAAGTATACAACTCCTTTAAACAATTAAATTGCAATATTTCACAGTGTAAGTCAGTGTGTCACAGTGTGTCCTGGCAGCCTTTGGTTTCCTATTTAAGCAATGTGACAAATCTCTAAAGACTGCTAACAAAGTGCAAGTTCTGTGGGCCACAAAGATATGCAAATACCTACCTTCTCTATGTTAATAGACTGGTTTTACCATGCAGGTCCAGAGGCTCTCAAGCAGCAGCCCTAATTACCATCAGAGAGAACAGCACAGTATCCTCTGAAAACCAAAACCCAAATCATCACTCTTGGTAGGTATTCCCTAGCATTCAGATGGAACACACTCAATAACTTCATTTAACAGGATAATTAATTTAGTTATCTGCACCCATCAGGATGTAATGTGGCTCTAAAACAGACCTTTCTCAGGAGCAACACTAAGGCAAAAGTAACTTCTTTCATGCTCTATGGCATGGACCTCTGGACCTAAGCCAGTACTCAGTCATGCATTTGAGAAGATCCAAAGTTGCTTCTTGAAGTCAACATATATCCTCCTGACAGGGAACCCTACAAGTTACTTTCTTGAAAAGTAGGAGGGCATTCCAACTGGGTATGCAAGCAATCTGGATCTTTAAAGAAAAAAAAAAGTCACCGTTGCCACCAGTACTTCTGTTCTCCAAAACACAAGGTGTTCATTACAACCAAAGGCATGATCCAGATGCTTGCCAAAGATCACAGTTGCAGTGTGTTGCTAGTTAGTGTCCACAGCAGGCTGATCATCTATCCTTTGCCATTCTCAAGACTCTGCCTCTCATACTCAGATATCGCTTTACCGCAGTCCAGAAATATGGCTTTAAGGAAAATTTTAACACAGCTTTAGCTTTTACAGAGGGTTAATATAAGAAATTGTTATCTGGAGAAAAATTCTACATATTCTATAAAATTCATTACAGAAGATAGTTTTCAATATTTCTCATGTGAGGTTCTAGGTGACCAATATTGTTTTAAGTGCCAGTAAAAGAACACAATTGAAATTAGAAATGCCCAAATAGGAAACCCTTGATCATTTGTTCTTATGCAACTGATCTTCCTGTTATCAGGGGCTACTACAAATCTGTTCTGGAAATAGGTTAGGTAATAACAGGTAGACCAAGTGACTTGAACTCCAGATCATCCGTAACTATACAAACAGATGACAATACAGCTCCTTGCACCTGAGCTCTTCTTCCAGCTGAGTATAGTACAGGCTGTCAGGAAGTAGGACAAGATGGCTTAACTTCTCATTCATTTAACAAATATTTATCAAATCACTATTGAACAATAAACTCTAATTAGTAATCTAATATTAAGATGACATGCCTAATCTCAGAGGACTCAAATTCTCTGGCTGCCTATATATTTCTCGATTCTTTGCATTTCTTCTCCAATTAAAAAAACACAAGGTCATTGAGTTAGGCAGACTGTGTT
The DNA here is from genome assembly GCF_009828535.3 of Hylobates moloch. Lineage (NCBI taxonomy): Eukaryota > Metazoa > Chordata > Mammalia > Primates > Hylobatidae > Hylobates > Hylobates moloch. Next base: position 137,061,326 of record NW_026652277.1, read on the forward strand.
CAAACCAGGGATCTTGCTGCATAATTTGCGACAGCCTAATTAACCACCTATTTATCTATAAATATAGGGAAAAATACCAGTTACTACTCTGTATGCTTGTCACAAAGATTAAACAAGATACACCCATGAAAAAAATCACCTATCGGCCGGGCGCGGTGGCTCACGCTTGTAATCCCAGCACTTTGGGAGGCCGAGGCGGGCGGATCACGAGGTCAGGAGATCGAGACCATGGTGAAACCCCGTCTCTACTAAAAATACAAAAAATTAGCCGGGCGTGGTGGCGGGCGCCTGTAGTCCCAGCTACTGGGACAGGCTGAGGCAGGAGAATAGCGTGAACCCGGGAGGCAGAGCTTGCAGTGAGCCGAGATTGCGCCACTGCACTCCAGCCTGGGCGACAGAGCGAGACTCCTTCTCCAAAAAAAAAAAAGAAAAAAAAATCACCTATCATAATACTTGGTATGTATCACATATTACTAAATAGTTTCCTTTTTTTTTTTTTTTGAGACGGAGTCTCACCCTGACGCCCAGGCTGGAGTTTGTTTTTTTTTAAATAGAGATGGCGGTGGCGGGGAGGGTCTTACTCTGTTGCCCAGGCTGTTCTTGAACTTCTGGGCTCAAGAAATCCACCAGCCTGGGCCTCCCAAAGTGTTGAGATTACAGGTGTGAGCCACCGTGCCTGGCCAAATAGTAGTTTCCTCTTTTCATTTCTTCCCTCCTGAGATAGCCTGGCTCTAGCTGGAGTTCTCTGACTACTTTTCCTGCTAGACTAAATGCTCCATAAGGGTAAATGCCTGATCCTTAGAAGATACTTAGTAAATAACACAAGTGAATGAAGAGTGACTAACCAAGAATCAGTTTTAGATCCTTTGTGCTAAGATTACTTTGAGTTAAAATTAGAAAATGCATTCATGGGGTCAATACTTAGGGTTTTCTGCCAATATCTATGTGCCTCTACAGATACTTGAACTGAATACAAGCTCCTTCTGTGAAGTCCTTGCTCCTTACTCCCCAGAACATATTATCCCAGTGACTTATTTTAAGCCAGATATTAAAGTCATTTGAACTTTGTGCTACCAAGTATGCAAAATGGATCAACTTCCTATGCCCTAATGAAAAGAAAATGAGTTTTAGTTAATTATAATATAAACCAATAGAAAACATTTACTTTATATCTTTCAGTGATAGAAATTGGATATTTCACATTAACAAATTTATTCTTGAGTGTAAAATTTGTTTATACTTAGGAGCACAATAGGATAAACCAACTCTCAACAATAGTGTTTGTTTCATTTTTATTTTCCCTTTGCAATAAATTTAGATGCATTAACTTTTCTTTTCTTTTTTTTTTTTTTGAGTCTGAGTCTCACTCTGATGCCCAAGCTGGAGTGCAGTGGTGCAATCTCAGCTCACTGCAACCCCTGCCTCCCAGGTTCAAGCTATTCTCCTGCCTCAGCCTCCCAGGTAGCTGGGATTACAGGCACGTGCCACCATGCCTGGGAAATTTTTTGTATTTTCAGTAGAGACGGGGTTTCACCATGTTAGCCAGGATGGTCTCAATCTCCTGACCTCATGATCCATCCGCCTCGGCCTCCCAAAGTGCTGAGATTACAGGAGTGAGCCACTGCGCCTGTCCAACTATTTTAATAATACCCTTACACTGTCAATTAGAATATCTTATCAGGAAAAAGTGTTAACTAAAATATAAGTAATATTTATAAGCTAGAATGATACTACATGTTATTTAGTATAATTTTTCTTTTTTTTGCTAAGGCTTTTTCAATTTCTCCTTTCTTCATATAAATGAGAAAAATTTCTCAATGTTTTTTGAAGAAAAATCCTGTAATTTAAAAAATAATCATTTGATTTCTGGATAGAATGGGTGAATATAAGACAAATTCTAATGTGACATATTAAAACCAACTAGAATACAGTAAGCTGGAAAACTTCACAACGTAATGATTAGAAAAGTAAGTCAATATATCTCTCCCGAATTTATATGTTACTATTTTTAATATGGGAAACAATATTGTTTGGATATTGTTGACAACATATTTTTTAAAAGGAAAACATGGTAATACCCAAAGAGAGACCTGCAACAAATATTTTTCAAGACCTCTTATATTAAGAAAATAGTATAATAAAGACATTTGAGAAATATGCCTGTAATTTTTTGAAATATATATATTTAATTTTTATGAATACATAATAGTTGTATATATTTTAAAATTATATCTTGAAAGGTATAACCCAAAACTATCATTAACAGGCCTAAAATATATATGCAAAAGTCTGCATACTAACTGAGTAAAATTTTATAAAAAACTAAAATAAAAATTTAAATAAACAAAGAAAACTTCAAAGTTCAGTATCTTTGCAATAACTCAATGTTAGTCTAATCCTTTCACCTTACAAGTAAGGAAGCCCAGTAAATTCTTCTCTTCTACATAGTCTGATATCCCCTACTAAATTCATCTTTCCTTCTCCCAGGTCCCCAGGACCCATGGAACACATTCAAGGCATCCTGTGGTGGTTTGAGGACAGCCAACTGCCTTCTGTTACAGTAACATCTTGTCTGTTACCTTTGCACTTAGTCATTTTAAGTAAAACTGCTCCTCATCCTCCACCAACCTCAACCCCTGGCCCCAAGTCCAGAGCTCCTCAGACTACCACGGGTTGCACAGGTCGTGAAAAGAAAAAAACGGCTATGATATTTGAGGAGGTTTGGGGCAACAAACAATTATCAGATGGACCAACCCAAGATTCAGTAAGAAACTTGGACACTATTCATAAGTCAAGTGTTATTAAAGTTTGCTTTCCAGTTTTCCATCATTAGTGTTTTAGAAGAATTTAGTTATTATTCCCCTACCCTTCCTTGAAAAGACAGATATCAGTCGGTCTCATATATAGCTAAAGAAAAGCCTGCAGGTTTTTGAAGGTAGGAGCTGATTTTAATAAGGTAGAACCGAAGTTTTTTTTTTTTTTTTTTTTTTTTGAGACGGCATCTTGCTCTACTGCCTGGGCTGGAGGGCAGTGGTGTAATCACGGCTCACTGCAACATCCGCCTCCTGGGTTCAAGCGATCCTCTTGCCTCAGCTTCCTGAGTAGCTGGGATTACAGGCACACACCACCATGCCTGGCTATTTTTTGTATTTTTAGTAGAGACGGGGTTTCACCATGTTGGCCAGGCTGGTCTCAAACTCCTGACATCGTGATCCACCTGCCTTGGCCTCCCAAAGTGCTGGGATTACAGGTGTGAGCCACCACGCCCGGCCCACAGAAGTACAATTAAGAAAGCAAGCCTCCAAAATGAAACAATTTTTTTCCAGTGCTTTAATTTTTCATATTCAGCTCTATCAATATCAGCACTACCACAGGTCATTCTAATCAAATAGCTCCATAACCTTGAGCAAATCACTAGCTCCTTATGCCTGTTCTCTCATGTTTAAAATAGAAGGGTTTAACACATTGATCCCCAAGGTCCCTTAATATTGATCGGAATACTATCTCCTTTATATTCTAGATTCAATTATTAGGCAAATTAAACACAGACTCATCTGCCTGTCTTTTAGGTCTCCCAAATGCGGTATATACAGCAATTAATTAGGGGAGTAGAAACAAAATACTAAACTTTTAATTTATATAAGTTTTCAATTGAAATAGATGGGGGAAAGACTTAGCTTTACTGATCCTTAATATTCTACCTAACACTGGTGTCCTCATTTAGTCTCTGAGAGAACAAGAGTGCCACAAAGCAGAGGCAACAGCAGGGAAATTCTCTTTGTCCACTTTCAGCATACAGCATGTTACTTGTGCATGGTGACTGGGATTTACAGATACTATCAAATGCTTACCCGACAGACAAGAGACTTACGAGAATTTCTGCAAAGTGGTCTCAGATTAGAAATAATACCGATAACGCACACTTAAGTGAATGACTAAAAAATTCCATGGCCTACATGCTTTCTTTTCTTAGTATAAGTTCTTTGTCAATATCATTATAAAGTAAAACAATGACTATCAAATTAGAGCTGATAAGACGTAGTACTCCCCAGTCAAAATTATCAAGAAGTATTAGAAGTATTCACTATCCTTAATTCTGATTCTTTCTTTCAGTATACAATGGGCCTTGAAATATTTGCTAAGAATGATAGCATACAGAATTTAAAAAAATATATCACATATATAATCAATTTATTTTTACTGAGAGGTGAATAAGATCCACAAAATTTGAAGCTTTACGGGAAAATGAATGCTGCTGCTGCTGCTGCTGCTGCTGGATACACCATGACACAGTGTAAAAGCATAAGCACTTGGAGCCCCACGGACCGACATCAGAATCACAGCTCTTGACACACAACCAGCTGTGCAGTCTGGAGTAAGCCTCTGAGGTTCATATGTTTAATATACAAACGTGTGAAATTAATGCCCATCTCACAGAGTTGCAGTGGGACTGAACAAGAATACTAGGCACATGTAGGTCTCAATAAATACTAATTTCTTTTCTGTTACTCTTAATTTGCCAAAAAACAAAGACACAAATTCGTGTAGTGAGGACAATTTAAGAATACAGTATAAGATAATACTTGTATACTATCTAAAGTTGCATTATTTTTGTTAGAGTACATTATAATACAATAATAGGGCCCACTACAGAATTTATCCATGTTAATTGAAATTTAAGGACTGAATTAGCAACTCTTATTCAACTTACCACATTAAAATCTAAATTTTCTTCAACCCATGATTTTGCTTCTTCAAATTCATGTTTCATTTCCATAATAAAAAGTGTATCCAGGGCATCTACTATAGTTGCTCCTTTGATGTTACCTGAAAAGATCAGAAAAATATTTGATACGATACTTTGGCTAGACAAAATATATGTAAATTGACCATACCTAAGAAAGGGAGAGGGTAATACTGGATTTATTAATAAGCAATAATATTAAACATAGTCTAAAATTCTTTCAATGAAAGTATAAAACAGCACCAAACTAAAAATTATCATGGGCTATCGACTGATATACTAATCTTTAAAGTTTCTTCTGAGTTATAAAAAATAAATGTCCCAGAAATTTCTCTTAGAAATTTCATTTGTGATTGCATTCTCTCTCTCTCTTTTTTTTTGAGATGGAGTCTCACTCTGTTGCCCAGCCTGGAGTGCACTCTGTTGCCCAGGTTGGTGCGATCTCAGCTCATTGCAACCTCCACCTCCCGGGTTCAAGCGATTCTCCTACCTTAGCATCCTGAGTAGCTGGGACTACAGGCGCATGCCATCACGCCCGGCTAATTTTTGTTTTTAGTAGAGACGGGGTTTCCCCATGTTGGCCAGGATGGTTTCAATCTCTCGTGATCCACCCGCCTAGGCCTCCCAAAGTGCTGCGATTACAGGCGTGAGCCACTGCACCCAGCCTGTGATTGCATTCTCTAGCAAGAAAAGAATAGGCCTAAAACCAAGGAGCAACAGACTTACTAAGACTAACGTAATTACATCAAAGTGCACCTGTGCAAAACTCTAAATATAATTAGATCTAAAATTGTTTAGTGACAGTTCTAAGAAGACATTACTCTAAAATGAAATTTCACCCCCGTATGAATTCTGATTGATGCTAACTGCCCTCCATCCCCTACAAGTCCTGACTTCTGTGGTTTATTTCCTCTGAATTCCAATGACATGGAGACTTCATGTTGCCCCGGCATTCATCACCTTCTATCTTGTATTAAAATTACATGTGTGCATCTTTTAGTCTATAAACTTTTTTTTCTTTTGAGACAGGGTCTTGCTCTGTCCCCTAGGGTGGAGTACAGTGGCGCAATCATAGCTCACTGCAGCCCCAAACTCCTAGGCACAAGTGATTCTCCTGCCTCAGCCTCCTGTGTAGCTGGGATTATATGTGTGTGCCACCATGCCTGGCTAATTTTAAATTTTTTTTGTAGAGATGAGTCTTGCTATGTTGCTCAGGCTGGTCTCAAACTCCTGGCCTCAAGCAATCCTCCCACTTTGGCCTTCCAGGGTACTGGAATTAGAGGCATGAGGCATGCACTCAGCCTGTAAACTTAGAACAAACAAGTCACGTCTTATCTCCAGATTCCTTACGGTGTCCTGTGGAATTGTGCAATAATGCCCAATTGTAATTGAGTAGTTTAGCTTCAAAACGCATTTTAAAATGTTTTTCTTTGTCCTTTCTTCCAGTCTCAAGATGTAACCTTGAAACAAACTGTAGAAACCTTTTTCCTTAGTCTTAAAATATGCCCTTGAAACATGCTTTGAAACTTCACTCCCCTTTCCCGCTATGCACTCCTTCACCCCATGAACATTTACGTAACTGTATACTTGGATCTAATTATGTGCTTACTAAGAAGTTCCAGGGGCTAATCTTGTAACAGATCAAGCATGGACACCCAGCTGCAAAATTTCAGAGACTACCTCAAGGCAGTTAGTCAGCAACCCAGCCATTGTTGGTATGACATCAGCCTGCACTCCAGGTGGACTACAGCTAGAGATAGCCGCCAGAACAAGACATGCAGACCTTATACTCAGGCACCCTTCCCATATGCCTCCCAGTCCAAGTTCCATTTTTAAGACCCTCTTCCCAGCCTCAAGTGTGAAGCAGTTTCTAGAGGAGTAAGCCGGCCACTGCTAACTTTGGAAATAAAAGTCATTTTCCTTTCACTGAACTTCATCCTTGTTATTGGCTGTGCAAGTGTCAGGCAGCCGATCCTGCACTCAGGAGCACAACAAGTCGCTGCTGAAAGACGGGGCACTACACTTCTTATACATAATTAGCATTCTGGATGATCCAAGACCAAATCTATAAATACAAGTGAAAATTATTTCACTGGCACATGCCTTTCAAATGCCAAGTTGAGAAGTTATCATTAGAAAACTATAAATAATAGAATATTAAAACACTTGATTTTCAAAAAGATAAAAATTGTAAATCTTATCTAATAATCAGGAGAAAGAAACCTGAAGACCCTTGCATTTTGTGAAATGTTTTACTGTAATCCAATTTCCTTTAAATTTTTTGAAGCTAGAACTATGGATTCAGAGAGACACTGGAGGGAATATTTTAAAGTGGGCATTTTGAAATATGATATCACCTTCATATTTTCATTGACATTTCGTTTCTAAGTTATTAAGAGCCTTAAGTTAATATTTTTATTTCTTGTATTTTAGCTTTACATGAGTATAATTGGTCAAGCACAAAATACCTCTCTTTGAGGTACAGTTTTACTTGAAATCTTCTTTACCACTGAAATCTTGAAATAAATAGTTCTAGTTTCCTGTTTAAGATGGAATTGAGAGATCATGAATACTTAACTTTTTTTTATATTCATTAAAGTTGTTTAGGAAGGAACCAGTCTTACTCTGTCTAGGAAAAAGATGGAAGGTTCAACATAAATGGTGAGAAACAACCATGAGAAGGAAGCAGACCTGAAGAGCTCCCCAATGGCTAATAACTGGGAAAAGATTCATAATGCCTAATACTTTCTCCAAAAAGGTTGTTTTTAGGGTTAAAACTCAAAATAACTTATCTCAAAGTAAAAACTATTTCCCAAGAAGCCAGGTGGTAAAGAACTTACATTTTCCTATCTTCTGCCTGGTTTGCTGAGCGAATATATGGGACTACATATTACACAGATAAGAAATTTGGCTAAGAAGTGGGCTAAAGAAGTCATTTAAAAGTTTTTCTCATGTAAAAAATGAAAACTTTGTATGTCTTTGTAACAAGTTCCACTATATTGGTATTTCTATAATAAGAAAATCATTATGTATCTTATTTTAATTTGAAGATGGAATGAGATTAAATACCATTTGAATTATTAATATTTCATTTCCTTATGCTAATACCTGAAGCTCTTTTTCTAAGAGCAAGTTCTTATCTTGATTATGAAAAGTGTTTTTTTACTGAAAAAGCCAATGAAAACCAAGAAACAAAAGTCAGGCCTAAGAGACCTAGTATGTTTTTAATGTTCAATAAAAATTTTTAAAATCATAAATGTTTTAACAGAGAACCAAATAATACCTCTGATAAAGATTATGGCAATTTAACACAATAACTGATTTCTTAGTGGTACAAACGACTTTTATAGAGATAAAAGATAAATGGAGTTATAATTTTTTCAAAAAATTTTATAATAAACAATGAAAAAATAAAGGCCTCTGGCTCTGCATGAAGTTTTAGTTTCTCTCTTCAACATACCTCTCCTTACCCATGTTAACTGGTAGCTGGGTCCTAAAAACACTACTTTAGAAGTGTTTGGAATTACCTCTATTGCCTCTACTTCAGGTATAGGTGCTCTTCATCTCAAAACTGTGTCACTCTGATAGATCAAGTCTCTTTTCTTCTACTTTTCCCAGCTCTTTCTACCTGTTCTTGCAAATCCTGCAATGCCCTCCTCCCAACTTGAGGTCCTACTGGTTCCTCAGAACTTCATGGAGTATATATTGAACCACCTGGTGCATTGATAACTCACTATTTACATATTATATGTTGTGTATTAGGCAAAGACTTGTGTAAAGACCTGTACAAAGACTTGTATTATTTTCATTATCACCAGTGCTACAAGTAAAGCCAAACACATGGAAGGTTCTAAATAAATGGAAAAACAAAATGTCAGAATTAGGAGCATGGACTCTAATGTTAGCCACACCAGGGTTCAAGTCCCAGCTTTGCCAGTTAGTAGGTGGCTATCTCTGGGAAAACTACTCCCTGGGCCTCATTTTTCTTACCTATAAAATGTATATTTTAATGAGGCTAAATGAAATAATGCATGAATGGCACTTGGCACACAGTAAGTGCTCAATAAATGTGAGCTGAAACTGTTATTATGTGAATTGCTACTATTTAACATTTTCAGTTAAAGTATAGAAAGTGTTCTATTGTTGAATTCAGAAGTTCCAGAGTAACACTGTATTCCCTTAATCCTGTTACTTACAGACAAATTTTGAGGATTAGAAAGAAATCAAGTGCAGCAGGAGGATACTGGGCAGCTCTGTGACCCAAAGAATCCATGAAACTCTTGTGTTACTTAGCTTCCTTACTTCCAAATGGAATGTTATTAACACCCACAGTACCAGTCACAGAGGGTTGCTGTGGGAACCAAATGCAATAAAGCGTGCAAAAGTGGATAAATGGAAGTTCAATTAACCTAATCCATCCTCACTTTATCTTCCATGGTACAAACAGGAGAAACCTACAGCCAAAATTGAGATACAGTGAAGATCACCATGGCTAGCTGCCTTGCCTAGATTATCTATAAAGGCACAACTTTTACCTAACAGGAAGCAGTTAGTGCAGCCCACCAAGTGCTTCTATGCTAGGAATCACCCCAGAGGCTAAAAATCCTGATACTGCACCCTATAACCATTAAGTGAGAATCTTTAGAAGTATGCCCCAGGCATTAGTACTCTTTAAAGTTACTCAGGTTATTTGAACACATAGCCACTGCTCTATCTGAAGGACACACTATGCACAATCCTTATCCAATTCCATCAGGTGTGCAAGTTTCCTAACCAAATGGCCTGGAGGGCCATATTACACAGACTTCTCCACCATCCATAAGCTCAAGCAATTGGGGAGAAGTTATTGTCACTAAGAAACCAAAGCACATCTACTCACCAAACAAACTGCTTGAATGGCCTCCTTTTGATATAGGTTTAAGTTCATTTAATCCCCAGGCATAACCTTTATAATTATTCCAAGCATGTTTCATCATCTGAGAAAAAAAATAAAAACAGCATTATAGTTTGAATGGAAATGTTTTTGCTACAAAATAGGTAATATATTGAAGAGCAAAGGCTAAAACCTTAAAATTCATTAGTTAAAAGGATGACTAAGTAAAAGGGTTATGATTATATAAACCAGAACACACACGCTCATATAAACTTGCTGGTACACATACACACTACTCTTTTATGTTTACGAATGGAAAGTTTTTGTTTTTTGAGTCCATTTAATCCTATTTAATACAAATACCATTTTCAAAAGTCAGTTCCCAAAAACAGGAATTTAGCTTATCTTAAAAGCATGAATCATGTCTACATTTATCTAGTTCATTTTCATAACAGATTAAATCTGCAAAGACTATCTTTAAAATTTATATTTCTGCACAAAGTTCTTCTTACTTTGTTGACCTCACAGCATACAGACAAATATTCAGGTTATCCCTTTAAACCACTTTGATGTTTCCTGACCAAGACTATATAGAGAAGTATTTTAAAATATTTATAGGAAAAAAAAAAAACTGTGATTACGCCCAGATTTTGGGAAAACATTTTAATGTAATCAATCTTTAATTGGATATATATATGTGTATATGTATGTAACTGAAGATTGATCCAGTATATTCCTAATTCAGAGTCCACACACCAATAATGGTTTTAAAAGCCAAATTCCTCAGCCATAAATTAGTTGTATAAACTTTTTTCAGTGACTCAAAGAACACATATAATTATTTTTGTATACATATTTTTAAAAAGGTTTGGACTCTTCAACTGTCTAGAACTCAGTAATCAAAATATAGACATAATTGAAAAAGGTTCCAATCTGGCTCCATATTTTAGAGTATCTTAAAGCATCACACAAAGTTATAGATATTATCTACGGGCTGTTTACCACTCAAAATCTTCATTGAGATCAATATTTTACTAATAACAAACTCTTCATATGTTCCTGAACATAACAATCAGCATCTTTAACCAATTTGTAAATTACCTTCCTAACTCACCACTATTACTACTAATAGTTACCAAGAATCAGTAGTATCTGCTGAGTACTCTGCTAAATGCTGTAACTTTACTATTGTAACCAATTCTTGCTACAACCCTATGAAATATGTTTTATTACCATTGTTAGGGAGATGAAGAAACTGAGGTTTGGAAGTTAAAAAACAACTTTACTCAAAGTCACCACGTTTTTCCAAAGACAAGGTGACAGGGTTCATCTCCAAGCTGGCCTGACTCCAAAGCCCATGGCATTAACCAACACATTGCACCACCTTCCTTTAATGAGTTAGCAACAAAATCTTCCTTTACTGAATCAGATTATTGATCTTCCAACAATCAAAAGAATGTGTATATGGTAGTGTTTTCAGGATTTTTTTCTTATAAATTAATTTTGTTGAGAAGTAAAACAGATTTGAGGGTCACATGACTTGATTTATAATCCCTACAATGCCACTGATGAGTCACATACTTAAGGATGAGTCGTGACTCTTATCTGAAAATTTGGGATAATTCCTTACAGGATGTATATAAGGAATACATGTTTGTGGTCTATGTTTTTGCACCTTGTATACTGCTTGACAGATGGCAGGTAATCACATGTTTATTAAATTTTAAATCTATATTAAAACTAATTAAATTCACATCACAGAAAAATAGAAACCAATGAGCCTCTGAAAGACTAGGTATATAAAAAATCTACAGAACACCTAGAGATTATATTTGAGTTTTATTTGGCTTTTCCATTAAATGTACTATATTTAGTAAATTCTTCATTCCTGTAAATTTCCAAAGATATTTTATAAATTCAAAAGCTTTTGGAATATACTGAACATCAAAACAGAAGAAAAAGTTATGATGATTTGTTTCAGCTTTGTCAAAAATGATCATTTATACAATGTACCACTAGTAAAGGATCTCCTAAAGTAACCTCTATAGTATATATTAACTTTTCCTATCTTCTTCCCTCAAGGGAAAAGCTGACACTAATTGGTTAGTTTCCTACATTTCAAAAGTTGCTGACATATTTCTCAAAATGGGTTCCTGATCCCATGGGATTTCTATGAGTTAAAGTTAGAAAAGACGAAAATGATGTGGTCAAAATGCCCTGAACGAAGCACTGGGAGGGGTTTATCTAGCAATTGTAAAGAGGAACAGTCATATTGTTAACCAATTCCAACAGCTGATCACCTCTGGAAATGATTTACCACATTAAAGCTAACTGTAAGACACTGTGTGCGTGTGTGTGTGTGTACACATGCATAGAATAACTATAAGCTTCAATTTAAAAGTCAAATATAAAATCAACTTGTTAACTCAGATTTATGACTTACACAAATATTTGAAAACATCAAAAGGCTACCAGCTTTTAATTTTGTAGTATTAAAACGTTACCCAGCTGAGTGGCGATGGGGATGAAGTCATTTAATTTCTCTAGACCCAGTTCTCATGAGCTGGCAGGACAAGGAAGTCACTTCTAAAAGTTAACTACTAACAAGGACAGAATTGATCCCCCCTCTTCACAGGCTCCTTAGGTTTCTTTTGTAGTCTTTCATTAACTTAATTAGGGTTCTACAGCCTGGCATTCCACGTAGAAGTAAAATGGGCCCGAATTTCAAATGCAGTAGTGAAACCCTCACAAAAAGAGATAAACTGAAAGCAAGCCAAAGATGTTTTCTTCCTGAATACATATACTTGCTCCTGGTGAAAGGTAGAGCTGACACAGTGTGTGAAAAGAAACAAAGGACCAAAATTTCATAATTGCAACCCATTATTTTAACCCAGAAAATATTAAATTGGGTATAAGGCATTAAAGAAATAGTATTACTTCCCCCTTGACTCCATGCTTATAAGAAAAGATTCTTTGATTTGTACTTTCTTCTCAATTGGCATCAGGGCTGTTAATTAGGCCAGGTCATTTATTGAGTATCTGCTACACTATGAAAAGATTCTATAGGACTAAAAGGGAAGTATACAGGATGCTGTCTCACTTATTATCTCATTGATAATGTATGGAAACATAAAATACTGCCTGTTTACATACTCAGTAAATGTTTATGAATATAGAAGACTAAGAAAACTAATTAAATGTTGTATACAACTCTATTGTTGTTTCTAACAAATTAAGTTTAATGTCCTGACCTAATCAAGCACACTGAAGAAAGAAATATGTTGGAATTTCCCTAGTATGCATAGACTTCTTATCTTGCATATTTATTGCTAGAACTACTCTTAGCAAATACTTCTATTTGCTGAAGTCTTAAACACATAGTCTTTAAATTTTTATATTAGACACATTAAAAGTCTTTGAAAATTACATGATTTTGCCAGACAGATCTTAGGAAAACTTTGGGCTTTCATTGCCCTATTTCATTGAAGCCTACAAGTTCAAGTCCCACTTACGGCCTCCTTCTATGGGATCTTACATAAAATTTCCATAGTTTGTAGGATGTGATGCTGGCCCAGCTGAATGAACCAGGGCCTGGTGCCCAACTCAAAGGCAGACAGCTGAGAGCTAGCCATGAGCCTCCAAGGTGGCGCCCTGGTGTGTAGTTGTCACTAATGGATGGGACAAGTCAACCCAACCATCCACTCTACCTAGGGAAGTGTAACTGGGAGACATTCAGAGAGAACCTAGAGGCCAGAGAGTGATACAGAAACAGAGAAGTACAAATACACAAGAGAAAGGGCCATGAAGCAGTAGAAGCCATGAGAAAGAAGACGAGAAAGGCAAGGAGAAAAAAGTTAAGAGGAGGCTGAGGCAGAGATGATTTTGCCACTTGGATGGTTCCCCAGTGGAACTGTGTTAGGCCTGTACAGCAGCTATAGAACTATCAACAATGCTGTGGAGTCCTGAATGTTGATGAATCATCTTCCCTTTTCCTCTTTGCCTGCTGAGACTGTTTGCTTACTTCCCCATGTGTACTTGTAGGAAAGCTTCTCATTTACTGAGGAGTAATGCGTAAAAGCGGGCCATGGGCGAACGCATATGTGAAACAGATATAGGTTCATATCTGAGCTCTGCCATCGTCAGTGTGACTCTAAGCGAGGCAATTAATCTCTCTGAGCCCACTTTCTGCACACATAAAATGTGAATAAAAACACCTCACTGGTTGTGGTGATGATTAAATAAAACAATGCATGTAAAGAGTTTAACATGTTGCCCGACACACAGTAAGTGCTCAATGCATTTTAGGCATTATAATTACTTTTATTAAAAACCTAAGAATGTCTGTGATTTTTGCAATCTAAAAGAGCTTCATAATTTTTCCTAGTATAATACATAAATAGGAGGGACAAATATATGTGAAACCAGGCAAACTTATATTGTACACAAGCTCTTTATCAATATATACATTTAAAAATATACACAACTATTTGGTATCCAAAAGATGAAGGAAGAAAGGAAGAGTAGAAAGGTCCTCCCCAGGTTTAAGGCAATGTGGGGCAACCTTTAGCTCTGGAGGTTCATACACTGGCTTTCATAAAATCTTAGTTGTGCTAAGGTACTGCTGTGTGTGTGGGCGGTTTGTTCAAGGGATTTGAGGTTGATCTGGGAAAAAGACAGGACCACAGAGGCAGTTAACACACAACAAGCTTTAATGAGTGGTGCTTTGTACAGGGTTGCATGGGAGGGCATCCAGAGGCTTAGGGTGAGGAGGTTACCATGCAGAAGGGGAGGAGGGCAAAGGAACTCCCAAGGGAGAGGTGCATCAGCATGAGGGCTCAGGACTAAGTGATGTCACTTCGCAGCATGGTGGAGTATCTCTATTATCAGAGGACTTTGAAGGACAGTAGCAGCTTGGTGTCTTAAAACCACAAAGCTCTATCTTATCAATGGCCAACAGATGCTAGGTAAGGTTTCACAGAATGTGTAAGGCAGGCTCTAAATAGCTAAAAATCTGCTTGCTCGGGCTATTTTTAAAATAATTAGATGTATTAAAAATTAGTTTGTTGTTGGCGGGCTCTTGAATTAACGGGTCTCAGCCTGCAGTGAGGAAATAACCTAGAGACCGACAGACAGAGGCTGTCTTTGGCTCACTTATGTAACAGTCTGCTGTTTGTCATGAAAGGGAAGAAGCTCTGCGGTCCAGTGATACTCATGTCCCTGCTGTTCTTGGGGACACAAGGGGCTGTGTCTGGTTCAGGCAAGGTCTGAGGTGGAAGAGCAATCTAACTGATTGTTAAACCTGAAAGTGATGTGCCATTTCTCTTAAAACTACACTTAGGGTTGATGCTTTGAAAAACAGTGATTTTAAAAGCCTGACAGCAATTTCCATCAAACTTTGCTTAAAATTACTTGGCTGTCACACAAAAGTAACTTCTAGAACTTTCAGATAAAATATTTTTAGGGTCACTAAATGAACCTTATTTCTTTCAATCTTTGGTGGAATTGGAAAACAGAAGGGAGGGACATAGATAAAAAGCAACTTGGGGGAAATTAATTCACAATTTCTCCAAACCTTCACTTATCCATTGGAAGAGAATTTCTCCATGGATGAACAAAAGACGGCAATCTAACCACCCCTTCCTCTGCTTATCTAATGCTATCCCCACCACCTACATTTCCTTATGGGAATGAAGATCTGGAGGGCCAGAAGGACAACTGGGCAGCAAGAGACCTGATACTAAGGCCGGTCTATCACAGCCACATGGCAGAGCAGGTCACAGTGGGTAAGTCTGAGGCCAGCTGCCTCAGGGTCTGCCCTTCTACGCCTTAGTTCGCTCATCTTTCAAAAAGAATAACCCATTTTAACAAATGCACCACTGTGGGTTGAGGTGCTGAGATTGGGAGGTTGTGCCTGTGTGGGGACAGGGTGTATATGGGAACTCTCTATACTTTCTGCTCAATTTTGCTATGTGCCTAAAACTGCTCAGAAAATACAGTTTATTAAAAAAATAAGTATTATCTCCCTTACAGCACAGTGAGGAGATCAGGTGTGACAGGGCACCTGACTAGAAGACACTCAATGAGCCTGGCTGACCTTTATCCACTCACACCACCTCCTCAGAGTCCTCCTACGCTTCAGGAGGTTAAACAGAGATAACGGAGAACTTAGGAAGGAAGTTCTCCTTCCTTTGATGCTTTGACCTTTAGCTGAACTCAAGAGTGGGCAGAGCAATTCTGGGAAAGGAAAGAGGCCAATGTCACCAACAGGTGACAGTGCAGAGCCTGATGTGACTCCGCCTTCACAAAGACTGTCTGCCTGGAGTTTACTACAATTACATCTGAAAGTATTTAGCACCCTTTCATGTAACAGGTATCAAGATGCCACCCAAGATAGTCTTAGGAATGATCCTTGTCTTCACATCATTTCTTAGTGAGTGAGGGCCACCTCCAGTCACCTTCTAGCTGTCATCACCCAGTACGTGAAAAAAAGCCCTCTAGCCGTGATAGTTTCCAATTTTACCCCGTATCAAATTCAAACACTCATTCACATGCTTTGCTCTTTCAAATGCTGAAATAAATGTATCCCCTTCTCTCTTTCCCGAAGGCTGCCAAGGTGTTCTATTTTCAAGATTCTTTACCCCAATGTTACAATGACCATTACTACTTAGTAGTTACGGTTGCGAGGATGAGAATTATAAATGGGAATAAAGCAGTATTGCCAGATTTAGGAAATGGAAATATTACACAGAACCTACATATACTAAAAAAAAAAGAAGTTGCTTATCTAAAATTCAAATTTAACTGAAAGTGCTATATTTCATCTGGCAACCCTAGGACAAAGGGATAGGACACATTCAGTCCCTGGTTCTGAGTCCACTGTCTGCTCTCTGGTTTGTGCCCCTGTTCTGTGGTAGGCTCAAAAAAGGGCTCAGAACATTTGAAGGGCCAGACAGGAACAGAAGCACCAGGTCTAGGGCAACTAGGAGTGAATGGGAAATGTGACAAAACGAAGAGTCAAGCCCCTGACTAAAGCTATTAAAAAAAAAAAAAAATACTACGCTGGCTAAGGGTTAAAAAAAAAAAAAATCTGTGAGCCACAGTTAGCCCACAGCCTAGCAGTTTGCACTGCAACCTCTACTTTATAGGCATGCGTCTAGAACTAACCACTCTGTTTTTAGGTCTGTGGGCATGTGGCTTCCCACCAGCCCTGGTTCCCATAGCTCCGCGAGGAGCTTCTATTCCACTTCTAGCACAGGCTGCCCTTCAGGGCCAGCTTCCTGGACTGCTCTGGTAGCAACATATGTGCTATCTCTTTGCCACAAATTAGCAAACATATTTGAGATCTGAGGTGTATAAAGCATTATGTGTAAGCTTCTCAACAATTCTTTCACTGGATGAGTAGTAGTTTCACATTTTAGAAAGTATTATTTTGTTCTACAAATATCATGGGTTATGGAGGCCGAGGCTGTAAAGGAGGAAGTGAATTAACTTTGTCAAACAGCTACCACACTGCACTATGAGGGGAATTTGATATAATTTAACACATCCAATCCTTACAACACCCTCTCTGGGGTATTATTATCCCTGTTTTACATATGAAGCTGAGGCGCAAGGTAGTATAGAGAAGAGCAAGGCTGGAAACTCTCTCACTCTGATTTTCTCCACTATACACTGAACAGAGCCCTCACTTTTTTGCTGCTTGCAAACCTCAGACAGTCATCTGAGGCCTCTGAGCCCTCCTGCTCCTCCATGCACAGAAGGCAGCTCTATCTGGGGTCTGAGAAGCTGTGGCCAGGCCTGGCACCAAAATGACACACGCCGAATCAGGCTTGGGAGCTGGCTCAACTGAAGACATTCACAGCACCACCTTTCCTTGCCTGCCCTATAGCCTTCAACTCTCACAGCCTTCCTCCTCCTCCACTTCGGCTCTCAGCTCCAGCTCTGTACCTAACTTTTCTCCTCCTGCCCTGTATGCTACTTGGGCAGACAAGATGGTGTTGCCCTATCTGACCTGGCCTGTCTACTAGATTTATGGAGAACCATGAATTCCTCTCCTCATGCCAAGCTGCTGTCTACAGCTCTGATATTTTCTGAAGTTTACTACCACCACGGGAGCTAATGTGGACTGGCTTCTCTTTCCTCTTTCTATATTACTCGACTTCTTTCTTGTTGCTATGTGTGCAATTCGTTTGTTGCCAGGTACTCGAGGTTGCCTCTTATCTACTGAGTGGAGAATATATATATGGATGGGGATTTTCTTCAGATTGAGGTGTCCTGAATTCTCCTACAGCCAATTTTAATGTACTTCTAAGTTGGCAGGAGATATATAAAGAAACAGTAATTATTTAATGCTATTGCATGAATTCTAATGTGCCACTGAGCATTAATTCCCCAGTGAAATGAAAGCGTGGTTAGCAACAGCAATTTCTTTAGAAAAAGAGTCAGAATGCCTGATAAAGCCAGTTTTAAAAATGAGAATTCTAGTAATCACTACTTGTAAAGGACAGATTGTTCTGCTTCTAAGAAGTATCTCGTTCTCCTAAGGAAATGCCAGTGTTTCTAGTTCTAGCTCAAAAAATAGGGATCATATGCATTTAATGGTTCTTTTTTATGGCCAAATTTTGACATTATTTTATAAAAACTCTTGTGCTGTTACCAAATGGCAGAGGGTACAGGGGAAAAGAAAAAGAATAAAGAAATACTTGACCAAAATATAAGTCCATTTCTCTAAAACATTCTAAGGGATAATAATTTAGCAACTCAAAAGTTAGAGGTCAGAAAAGGGCTTATTCATAGGTGAATATCCAGTCCATTCCTTTTTGGGAGGAAGCACTATTGCTGAGAACACTTTCCTTACATAGAATAGTTTGGCATCAGCTTAGGGTCTACCATTTGTAGTTATTTCCTCATCAAAAATATCTGTCTTGTGGTTAATGACTAAAGTCTCCAGGCAGAAGCTGTCACTGAGTTCAGAAGTTGTCACTTTGTGTTGAAAAGTTTAACCTCAGCATTTTCGGTCTGTTTATTCGGCAGATTTTTAATTAACACGGAAACTTTGAATTCATTAGATTAGCCTTGCTAAGACCTCTGAGGTCAATGTGACGCCAGCAAGTGACCCCTTGCAGGCCTGTGGTGACAGGTGATCTTCCTCACTTGGTCCCCAGGCCAAGATCTTACAGGGCTTTCCCAACATGGGAAGCATCAGCAACTATAGATCTTTAGTGATCAAGAGAAAAAGGTATTCATTTTTTGAGGTGTTTTTTTTTGGTTTGTTTTTTTTTTTTTTGAGATGGAGTTTTGCTCGTCGCCCAGGCTGGAATGCAGTGGCGCGATCTTGGCTCACTACAATCTCCGCCTCCCGGGTTCAAGCAATTCTCCTGCCTCAGCCTCCTGAGTAGCTGGAATTACAGGTGCCTGGCTAATTTTTGTAATTTTTAGTAGAGACGGGGTTTCGCCATGTCAGCCAGGCTGGTCTCAAACTCCTGAGCTCAGGTGATCTGCCCGTCTTGGCCTCCCAAAGTTCTGGGATTACAGGAGTGAGCCACCATGCCCAGTCAAAAAAGGTATTCTTTGCTGGGATATCACAGATGCTCCCTTAATATCCTAAGGAGAGCTAAAAAAGTATTCCATAGAAAACAAATGCTATTTTCATGTAATGTCTAATCTCAAAAGGTTTTTTTAATACTTGTAATAAAAAGGTAAGCCCAAACATTCTAACTCATACATATATCATTCTACAACTTCAAATTTTCACATTTTAATTTTTGCAGTAGTGACAAAATGATTTTTAAAATTGAAATGTGCTATCTTTAGAAGATTTGTTTATAGATTTGTCAACCTTATAAAGACTAAACTTTTTCTTTTAGATTTTTTTTTTCTTTTAGATTTTTTTAAACTTTACAAACACTATGAGGTTATCACTAGTATTACTAGTAGTTAATAAAGTTACTAATTATTTAGTGATCAATTAAAATGAATTAGCTTGAATTTCATTAAAATGAGCAAAGTCAGATATAGTTACCTTTTTAAATTATATTTTTATTCTTTTTTTTTTTTTTGAAATAAGCTATCCCTAGAGTCAATCCCCATTCTTCAGTTATCAAGAGGAGAATTGCAGGGCACAAGTATTTCCCTTTTTTCCTTTCTTTTGCGTGTGTATGTTTTCTAAAACAGACATTTTTTAAACAGAAGTTTTAGATGCACAGCAAAACTGAGTGGAAAGTACAAAGTTCCTATATATCCTCCAAAGGCACAACCTCCTCACTATCAACATTATGCACCAGAATCGTATGCTTATTACAACTGATGGACCTACGCTGACACATCATTATTATTATTTTTTTTTATTATACTTTAGGTTTTAGGGTACATGTGCACAATGTGCAGGTTTGTTACATATGTATCCATGTGCCATGTTGATTTCCTGCACCCATTAGCTCGTCATTTAGCATTAGGTATATCTCCTAATGCTGTCCCCGCCCCCCCACCCCCCACCCCACAACAGTACCCGGAATGTGATGTTTCCCTTCCTGGCTGACACATCATTATTACCCAAAGTCCATGATTTACATTAAGGCTCACTCTTAGTGTTGTATATTTCAATGGTTTTGACAATGTATAATGGCATGTATTTACTGCCACAGTATCACACAGAGTATTTTCACTGCCATGAAAATCCTCTATGTTGTGCCTATTCATCCCTAACTCTCTCCAATCCCCAGTAATTTACTGTCTGCAGTTTTGTTTAATTCAAAATATCATATAATTGAAATCATAAAATATGTAGCCTTTTATATTGTAGCCATGTTACTTCTTTCACGTAGCAACATGCATTTAAGGTACCTCCATGCCCTTTTATTGCTTGATGGCTCATTTCTTTTTAGTGTTGAATAATATTTCTTTTTAGTGCTGAATAATATTCCGTTGTCTGGATATACTGCAGTTTAATTATCTATTTACCTATTGAGGAACATCTTCGTTGCTTCCAAGTTTTGGCAATTATGAATAAAGCTGTTAAAGAAGAGAGCTGCACAGTATAAGCATTTCCTTTTCAAATTAAGGCCAAAAATCACTATTTTCTTAATTAAAGGATTATGAATTGTAATTCTGTAAGTTATTATTACTTGAAGGTAGAATTCATAAAAAATACATTGGCCATAAAATGTCACATATTATAGGAAAATTTGTTTTTCCTAAGAAAAAAAAAACCTTCTGAAGTAACTGTCCTTAAAATTGTCCATTATTAACAAGTGGAATATCTGTTGTCATCTAGAATCCATGATCTTGTAAGATTCTGAAAGTAATCCTTTCATACTGCTGATAACAGTTTTACAAATTATTATCTGGGCATAACAATAATAAAAATGTATAAAAGGACTTTACTTATGAAATGTAATACTACCAGAAATGCTGATTCCTAAGGATAATCTTGGAGTAGCAACTAGTGATTGTACAAGACTTAAAATCCATAATTGGTGGGTCCCAAAAACCTATTTTCTTATCATCATCCTTGTCACAGACATAGCATTTATTGAACACTTACACATCAGGAAGTATGTAAAGTATTTCTCCGCTCATCCCTTACAACAACTCTGCAAGGAAGGTAGTCTCCCCAGAGACAGTCCCATTGCACAGATGAAGACATCAAGAGGTTAATTTTCCCAACGTCAGATCTTGGCGGTGGAGGTTGGCTATGAACTCAGATTGAGTCTGAAGCCTAATGTATATTACCTTGTACACTGTCCTGAGCCAAATGTGTGACCCATGCCATCTGGGGGAAACTTGGCTTCCAAATAAAGTGTTACTCATGTGCTGCTGATATACATCTTTGTATGTTTCTGTTACCTATCTCATTATTCTGGAAAAATTTACATTATGTTTAAGAGTGAGGCTTTCAGAAACATGACATGCAAAACCAACTTCCAATCTTTCTTTTTTTGAAAACCTTGCAGATGCAGGGAAAGCATTAAACATACTGCTATATTAAAAAAGTGAAAATATGAGTATCTCTTACTTCTGGTACCCTGTAGGGAAAAAGTTACCTGACATATACTAAATCAGAACTTTGCTTTACATACATTTTAATAGCTAAAAGTTCCTTCCTTTGAAAGGTATCTGTTCTCCTCTACTTGGGCATCCTATATGGGTTCTTTCATCACCATGAGTCTTGGTTTCATTGCGGATTGTATTTCATTACCGAAAGAACACCCTAATAATTTCATTTTGTGTTACTGAAAAGAGACATATTGCTCAATATACTAGCTTGAATGTCAATAATACTCTAAACATTGCCCCTAAATGGCAATATCAGATTTCTTATTAAACACATCCAGAAAAAAGGTACTGAGATATGGATTATTTTTCAAAGCTCTCTTCTATGGTTTCATCTAGACTTCTACATTACTAAGATTATCACTAAAAATGGCAAATAATTATTTTAGACTATATGTGACACAGTACCATCTTTAAGGCAAGTACTAACATCTAATATGCCTGTATCATTACCACCCTAAAATTGTATTTTCTATGGACTGAAGATCATCTGAGGTATTTTGTAAGTGATGGCAAATACTCCCTGGGCCTGCAAATGCATTACTCTAACCCTTCTGGTAGGGTTTTAAATCTGATAGAGCCTGATTTTTTTTCTTCAAAATGATAAAAATAATAATAATAATAATCATCATCATCATTATTCATTCTATTGTTGATGGATGGCAAGCGGCCATCAAAAATATATGCCAGATTCGGCAACCTGTTAAAATAGACTGCATTACTTAATATGAGCTTTGAATGCAATGACTTCCAATTTTCTTCAGCTATTTTATGGCTTAAAAATCGGGCAAAGACCTCCATAAATTTAAGAAGTAAAAGAAATGTCAAGTTTGTCAGCAGAGGTGAAATTGTTTTATTATTCCAAAAGACTACACAAAGCTGCAAAACAATAATAAAAATATGAATATCTATTAGACCTACTGCAGATAATATAGATATATTTACCCCACAACCAAACCTCTTTTTCCTTTGCTTCTTGCTGAAACTGAAAACTGTAAAAGCCTAATGTTCTTTCTCAGCCTCTTCACAGCTAGAAGTGGCTATTGGTCAAAGTTCCAGCCAATGGGACATTTGTCAAGGTCAATGGGTATCTTTGCTTTCCCTCTTCGTTCTGCCTTGAACAAAGGTGTGGCACATGCAGATATGCTGTTGCAGTGGTTATTCTGCTGTCATAAATGAATTAAAAGTCAGGAGAACTGCAGTGTTATCTTCTTCTTTTTTTTTTTTTAAGAGACGGAGTCTCACTGTGTCCCCCAGGGTGGAGTGCAGTGGCGCAATCTTGGCTCAGTGCAACCTCTGCCTCCTGGGTTCAAGCGATTCTCCTGCTTCAGCCTCCCAAGTGGCTGGGACTATAGGTGCTCACCACCACGCCTGGCCAATTTTTTGTATTTTTAGTAGAGACGAGGTTTCACTATGTCGGCCAGGCTGGTCTCAGACTCTTTACCTCGTGATCTGCCTGCCTCGGCCTCCCAAAGTGCTGGGATTACAGGCATGAGCCACCACACCCGGCCAGTATCTTCTCTTAAGGAGGGGTCAGCCAGTTGTGTTTAAAGTTCAAACTAAAGTTTGAACTACCACCAATCACTAAGGCATTTAGCATTTAAGTAGTTACACTTCAGTTGTTTTTTTAAAACTAGAGTGATCAGCTCAAAACTGGGCTATGTACTATTGCTCCAATTTGAGAAAACAGAAGTTTTTCTCTGCAGTATTTTTCATATTATTTGGTAGGTGAAACTACTCTAAAGGTTTGACAGTGACAACTGTGTAATAATAAATAGTATGATTTACCAAAAAAATTACAGTAGCCAAGTCCTCTAAGTTTTTTGAGACAGAGTCTTGCTGTCACCCAGGCTGGAGTGCAGTGGCGCGATCTCGGCTCACTGCAAGCTCCGCCTCCCGGGTTCACGCCATTCTCCTGCCTCAGCCTCTCCGAGTAGCTGGGACTACAGGCGCCCGCCACCACGCCCGGCTAATTTTTTGTATTTTTAGTAGAGACGGGGTCTCACCGTGGTCTCGATCTCCTGACCTCGTGATCCGCCCGCCTCGGCCTCCCAAAGTGCTGGGATTACAAGCGTGAGCCACCGTGCCCGGCCGTCCTCTAAGTTTTAAAGACTAATGTGGGCTTGGGGGAAGGCACAAATGGTTAAAAACAAAAAAAAATAGGTATGTGGTCAGGGTTCCAGGATTCACTCAGAAAATAGCAACACCATGGAATAATCTGAGGAGTTTTTCTCCACTTTCTTTGAAAAAAGTAAAATATTTGACCAAAATCAAATATTCAAGTAAATATTGTTATCAAAGAAGGCTATATTTCTTGGTATAAACCTCAAATATTAAGGCATCTTCAATAATACAATTTATCCATAGTGCTAGTAAAAACTGAATTACCCCAATAATTACATACCACTCTGTTAATAACATTAAACAGCTTTAGCTTTGTGAAAAGGGGCTCTTGTTAAAAAACATTTTATAATAGTATTTGTATTAAATACTATGCTTCTAGTCAGTAAAACTGATAATACTATTTGAAATGTTTAATTTTTACCTTATTTTACAGGGTATCATAGCTGAATTACAATTTCTCTTTCTCAAATGTAAAATTTCTGACTCTCAAATATGTATACGTGAAAGAATACAACTTTCTCCCCAAAGTTTTACTGTAACTACATGAAATCTTATTTAAAATAGGTCAGTATACTTGTGATCTCCTACTATCGATTTCCATATAAACTGACTCTCTCACACTGTTTTCTTTTCAATGTTTGAACAATATCAGAATTCCATATCCTTCATTTCTGGAAACAAGACTGTTGTTCCAAACAGAGAAGTATGACCTTCTACCGTTGACAGAAAATACCTTCCCAGTACTGAATAGAAAATGCTGTCCTTGGCTTAGGACTCTCTAACTTGATTTAAAATATCCTTGTTTAAAATGCTCCTCCAAACAAGGATATTTTACCTTCTACAGGATGCTATGTCAGGATTGATGAAGGATCTATCCCTCTCGCCTGCTTCCTTGGTCCTGTCTCAGAAGGACACCTTTCCAACAACTAACTACTCACCTCTGAATTTTACTGACAAAGAACCAAGGTCCTGAAATCTAGTGGATTGACTACATGGCCTGCAATTTTTTTTTTTTTTTTTTTTTTTTTTTGAGACAGGGTCTTGCTCTGTCTCCCAGGCTGGAGTACAGTGGCACGATCTCGGTTCACCACAGCCTCAACCTCCTGGGCTCAAGTGATTCTCCTGCCTCAGCCTCCCAAGTAGGTGGGAACTACAGGCACATACCACCATGCCTCGCTAATTTTTAGTATTTTTAGTAGAGACGGGATTTTGCCATGTTGGCCAGGCTGGTCTTGAACTCCTAACCTCAAGGGATCCACCCACCTCAGCCCTGCAAATGTTTACTTTGAGCAATGGTAAAAATGTTCCAGGGGCCGCAGCTCTCCATAACAGTGGCCCACTCCTGTAGAACTCATAGAGAAGGAAGCAGATCACAGCTTTCTGAGCCAGGCAGAGAGCAAATTCCCCAAGAGATTCAGTTGGGCAACAGGGTGGAACCTGTCCTAGTACTGGACTCTCCAGACCAAATGCCATTCCCATGTTCCTTTGTGCTAGGCAGAACCATTCATTCCTTCCACAATCATCTTGAGCACCTACAGCTACATGGCCTATACTGCATTCAATTCCTGTCCACAAGGAGCTCACTGGTGTACAGCTGTATGTCTGTGACGATCTTATCCACATTACTAAGTGTTGTCATTCTGGTTCCATTTCTCCTTTTTTTCTTCTCCCAGGCTTGACCCTCTCAGTACTGGGCCCTGCTCAGCTTAGACCAATTACTACTATGATATGCCTTGCCAGTATTCTTTGGAATCCAGTCTCAGATCTCCGTTCTATTTGCAGAACTAATGGTAACCATCTTTTGTAAATTGTCTTCCTAGTATGAGCTCTAGTCTTTGGGACCCTCTAGTCACTGGTCCAGAGTACCACAATAAAATGCCACTATGTACACCAAAACGTGGCAAGAAACATGGTCCTGTGTGTGCTATTTGCTAATACTCGGCCAGTCCTGTTTATAGAAATTCTATAATATACATACACACTGATTCACTATAATCCAAGTCTCTCTTCCCCAGTGTTTAATCCAAGTCTCTCTTCCCCAGATCAACTAATTATTGATGAAGACACTTAAGTATTTCCCCATATTTCACTGATAAAGCTGTTGAGTTTTTTCCAAAAATGTCTTCAGCATAAGGCTCTGAATTAGGAAGTAGCAAACCAAGGTTTGGGTAACAATCATTTCAAAGTAGAAGGAAGGCTTTAACTAGTTTTCAACTGCTACATAGCTGGGTCTTTACTGTGGTGCTCAGCACGTAACTGAGCCCACAGCAAGGTGGTGGCTGACAGAAGAGGTTCTCTGTTCTAACACCCTGACATCACAGCACACTGGCTGGACTTTGCCCAAACCCTTGAAAGGTGTCAATTATATTTAAGGCTGATCTCTCTTCATCACAAAGTCTGTGAAGAAGTACTTATCACTGTTATACCACTTTAGAGAGTGTCAGAAAAACAAACTAGTCAAATTGAACAAAAGATCGCATTATAAAATGTGGTTCTGCTGTAAGCTGCTTTTCCCAGGTTCTAGCCCTAATTTAAAAATATGGCAGATATGATCTGAATCAAAAAGGTTTTGTTTCTTCCTTTTAAATAAGGAGTCAGGGTGTTTCCCTTTATGCCTGTAGATTCAAAGTTGTAATACAATGATCCAAAAATGATGGAGTAGTTATCATCCTCGCTGCAATTAACACCTTCCTTTTGCCATATTGATGTAAGCCACAAATTTGTTAAATACCACGAGACAAATGTATTTCTAATATGATCACAATCTTATATATTTTTTTTTTACCAATACTTAGCAAATGTATCATATAATCAATTATCAAGTATCTTTAGCACTTAGTTGATGCCCAACATATCAGTGTTCTGCTTAATCTTAATGATGAACAACTGCAGGTTATTTTTGTTTGTGTCTTGTGATTCTCAGTTTCTCCATGTAGGTTAACAGAGTGGAAGGTATGGGAATGTGCCCAGGTTCTTTCCTACATGATCCAGGATGTCAGTCTCATCAGCTTGTGCACCCTGTGGTCATGCAAGTGTTGATGATTAAGTGACCTATCATCAAAAGGACAAATTCTGTAACCACGAGAACGAACAGAGTCTCAGACAGTCCCACAGAATCTTGTATGGACAAATCAAATAGCTAAAATTGACAGGAGAAGTGGTGGAGAAAAAAGTAGTTGAAGAATACCCTAAATTCTAAATTATTCAATATACCTACGGGATGAGAGGGAGTGAAGAGAGCAAACACGTAAGCCTTATATAATATTCAGAAATAAAAATAACAGTGGCAAAAACATTTGGGGCCTTGCAAAATTTACCACTACTACAATATAGGTAAATTCTACATAAGCAACTGTAATGCATAGTTATCTTAATTAACTCTCACTGTATTTCAACATACACAGTAACAGCAAGTTTCCAAATCCAAGTACAGTTGACCCTTGAACAACATGGGTTTGAACTGTGGGAGTCTGCTTATACTTGGATTTTCTTCCACCTCTGCCTGAGACAGCATGAACACCTCTCCTCTTCCTCCTCCTCAGCCTACTCAACGCGAAGACAAGGAATGAAGACCTTTATGATGACTCACTTCCACCTGAATAAATATATTTTCTCACGATTTTTTAAATAACATTTTCTTTTCTATAGCTTACTTTGTCATAGTACTACAGTATATCACACATATAACATACAAAATACGTGTTAACTGTTTATGCTTAGTCAGTAAGGCTTCCGGTCAGCAGTAGGCTATTGGTAGTTAAGTTTGGGGGGGGAATCGAAAGTTATATGCAGGTTTTCAACTGTGTGAGGGGTTGGTGCCCCAATCCCTGCATTATTCAAGGGTCACCTGTAATTTCATCCCTTATAATCTCCAGAAAAACTTCACTGGAAAATTAGAAAATGAGAACTCCCATTCAATGATTCACAGGATCAGAGTATTTCTTACCCTTAATTATATATTCTAGAAGTTAAGCACACTCTTTTCCTGTGGTATCTGTTTTTATAATCACCAGAACAATTATTTTCTACTTTTCACTTTATTGTAGAACTCAGAGCCCTATGGCTCTCAGTCATGAATTTCCTCACTGTTAAAAGTCACTCATGATACATGAATATTTTATTTGAAAATGAAGTTGTTACTAAAAACATAAAAGGCCACTGGTTTAAACAGGGGCTTTTAATCTTGACACTACTGAAATTCGGACTGGATAAGCCTGTGTTTGGGGGTTGGGGAGGGCAGCCCTGTGCATTTTTGGACGCAGAGTGGTATCCCCGGCCTGTACACACTAGATGTCTGTATCTCACCCCGACAGATGTGACAACCCTTATCTCCAGACACTGGCAAATGTACCCTGGGAAGCAAAACAGCCTTAGTTGAGAGCCAATGGTTAAAGCATATTGTTCAATTAAAATAATAATCCTAAGACTCACACAGCACTATGTAGTAGTTACAATTCCAGACACTTTACATATATCCACACATTTAATTTAATCCTCAATAATAACTCCACAAAGTTGGGCCTATATTTACCTTAACAGATGACAAAACTGAGGTACAGGGAGGTTAAGCAACTTGCCCAAGGTCACTGGACACATAAAAGAGAGGGAAATCAAAATCAGGGAGTCTGGCTCTAGAGTTTTTGCTCCTAACTTTTACACTATACCTGCTAAGATGCAGGGTGAATAAACAAAAATTAGAATTATTTTTCATTCAAGATTTTCAGTAGTCTGGCCAGAAATGGTGGCTCGCACCTATCATCCCAGCGCTTTGGGAGACCGAAGTGGGTGGATCACTTGAGGTCAGAAGTTTGAGACCAACCTGGCTAACATGGTGAAGCCCCGTCTCTAGTAAAAATACAAAAAATTAGCCAGGTGTGGTGGCATGCACCTGTAATCCCAGCTACTCAGGAGGCTGCGGCAGGAGAATCGCTTGAACCCAGGAGGCGGAGGTCACAGTGAGTTGAGATTACACCACTGCACCCCAACCTGGGTGACAGAGCAACACTCCGTCTCTGGGGGCAGAGGGGTGTGGATTTTCAGTAGTCTTACAACATTGGGTACTTTAAATACCCCTGAGCCCAGAATACGAACAATAATGGAACTGAAATAAGACAGTTTGTCAAAGGCTTCAACAAAAGTCGTAAGAAAAAAAAAGGAATATTCTTTCTATTGATCAATATTCCTTACATGTGGATACAGTATGTTTGCTTGCCTTCTCTCTTTATTTGCATATACTAAAAGTTGCTATACAAAGGAACTACTGTATGACTATCAACCTAGCTTCTTTTGATTTGCATTCCTCCTCCTAGCAACCTGAGGCACAAAGTATCTCTTGGGTAACAGTTTATGTTTGTTGAACATAAATCACAGCAACAGACCTGTTGTTAGGTCTAGGGTCAGGTTCCAGCCCATGCTGAGGTCTGAGGGGAGTGGGTGGATGAATGGTAGATAGCTGAAAGAACACTAGGGGGGCAGTAGATAGGTGAAATATAGCTTTATTCAGCATCTCTCTTACACTGTCTGCTTTGTCTCGGCTGCTTGAGCCGGCTGCTCCCACGTACACCTGTGTGGCCGGCTCTCCCTGCCTTCAGGGTCAGCAGCTTAACTCTTTCTCTCTCTGGACATAACCAGGCCGAGCTGTGTCCTGGCTCCTCACTGTCCGTCTGCAAAGACGGAAAAGACGGACAGCTCTAGCTCTTTTTCTGGGCATGAGCGCCAGTATAGCGTCAGCAGGACAGTTATACCTTTTACAGACAATAGTGGTCCAGAACCAAGTATAAACTTACACAAACAGGTTATAACAAGTGGAGTATGCACCTGTGCACTAAACTCACTGAGTCATGCAGGCTTGGATGTCTGCCTTGGCCTACTCTTGACCAAAGTGCATCCATGTACATTATACCTCTATTAGTCTGTTTTCATACTGCTATAAACAACTGCTGGAGACTAGGTAATCTATAAAGGAAAGAGGGCTCA
Source organism: Hylobates moloch (assembly GCF_009828535.3). Taxonomy (NCBI): domain Eukaryota; kingdom Metazoa; phylum Chordata; class Mammalia; order Primates; family Hylobatidae; genus Hylobates; species Hylobates moloch. The sequence continues at coordinate 137,091,094 of NW_026652277.1, forward strand.
TTGATTCACAGTTCAGCATGGCTGGGGAGGCCGCAGGAAACTTACAATCATGGTGGAAGGTGAAGGGGAAGCAAGGCAGGGAAGAGCCCCCTATAAAACCATCAGATCTTGCGAGAACTGACTATCACGAGAACAGCATGGGGGAAACTGCCCCCATGATTCAATTACCTCCACCTGCCCTCTCCCTTGACACGTGGGGATTGTGGGGATTATGGGGATTACAATTCAAATGAGATTTAGGTGAGGACACAAAGCCTAACCATATCAAGACCACATGATTTACCACTGACTGTTGAGTAGCTCTACGTATGCAAGTGACTGTGCTTGACTTCACACACTGTACACATACATAGTACCAAAAGTGGTAAGCAGAATGAGTGACCACCCCACCCCAAATATTTCCACGCTGTAATCCCCAGACCTGTGCATATGTTATTTCACATAGCAAAGGGAGTTGGCAGGTATGATGAAAGTTACTTAAGAACAATTAAGTTGCCCTTAAAATAAAGAGCAACCTGGATTACCCAGGTGGGCCCGATCTAATAAGTGAGCCCTTAAATGCAAAGAACATTCTTCAGCTGGGGGCAGAAGAGACACGGCAGAACGGAAAGCCAGAGATTCAGTTGAACAGGACTCCATGTGATGTTGCTTGTTTGAAAAAGGAATGTTCAATTCTTGCTTTGTCAACATGTATGAACACTGGAACAACACAGAGAAGATTAGCACGGCCCCTCCGCAAGGATCATGTGCAAATTTATGAAGCATTCCATGTTTTGTTGTTTTTTTTTGAGACAGGGTCTCGCTCTGTCGCCCAGGCTGGAGTGCAGTGGCTCAGTTTTGGCTCACTGCAATCTCCACCTCCTGGGTTCAGGCGATTCTCCTGCCTCATCCTCCCGCCTCATCCTCCCAAGGAGCTGGGATTACAGGTGTGCACCACTATGTCTGGCTGATTTTTGTATTTTTAATAGAGACAGGGTTTTGCCATGTTCGTCAGGCTACATTCCATATTTTTAAGATGGTAGTACAATATGGTGACTATAGCTAAGAACACTGTATTGTACACTTGAAAACTGCTAAGAAAGTACATTTTAAGTGCTCCCACCAAAAGAAATGGTAAGTATGTGAGGTAACAGATATGGTGAATAGCTGAATTTAGCCATTCCACAATGGATACATATTTTGAAATGTGTACACCATAAATATATACAATTTTTGTCTAAATGAATGAATGAAAAGAAAATGGAGGGAGCAAAGTGACAAAGAATGCAGGTGTCCTTCAGAAACTGAGAGTCGACTGACAGCAAGGAAATGGGGACCTTAGTTCTACAGTTGGCAAGGAGCCGAATTTTGCCAACAACCTGAAAGAGCTTGTAAAACAGATTCTCCTCCGGAGCCAGATAAGAGCCTGGGCCAGCTGACAGCTCATTTTTGGCCTTATGAGACTCAGTGCAGAGAAACCAAACAAGCCCACTCTGACTCTGACCTAGAACTGTAAGATACTAATTTATATTGTTTTAAGTCACTCTTTGATAATTTGTCACAGCAATGAAAGAAAACACACCACACAACATGCCCAAGGAAGAACAGTAAGTCACCCACTGCCATACCATGAATTACCAAGCGGCAGACAGGGATTTAGAAACCTGGTCTTCAAACCCCAAAACTATTTCCTTAAGTAATCAATATCTGCAAAGGTTTCCTAGCATGCAAATAGTTTTGCATCCATTCACTTGCTGGCTCCTCACATCCAGGAAAGGTAGGCATTATCATCACTCTCACAGATAAGAGATAAAGCTCAAATGCACTGTATAGATATCTTCACAGGGTTGGACTGTCAATAAGTGGCAAAGACACAAGCTCTTTCATCTCAGTGCCTTTGCGTGTGCTGCCTTTAACACTAAGAATGTAGTAAGTAGGTTAAAACAAAGTGAGTCATAAAAACAGAAAAATAATTTTCTGCTGTTCAGGGGATAAGAACAGGCAAGAATTTATGGAATGAATAAGATTTAAATTGGGTCTTGATAGGTAGGATTTCAAAACATAAGACCTGATTATTTTGTAAATTTGGAATCAAATTCTTGATTTGATGTGTGCAGGTGTGCGTTTTAACTGGTCACCATTTAAGTGTTTAGATTTCATCACATAATGAAGCAGCAATATGAGAGGCTGTGAAACGGTTACTATCTCACGGAAAGTAAGTTTGATTCATGAACTGATATTTTGCAGGAATGTTTGTATGACAGTTAATGGAACAACATAAAATGCTAAAGGTGGGGACCTGTCATTTCAATAAGGTAAAACCTTCCACAATGAATATATAGCATAACCTGGACAACTTGCCCCTGACAAGTAGGCCCACAACAGAGAAATCTCCAATAAGATAAATACAGCAAAGCAGATGTCTGGATGCAGCAGAGATGCCAGAAAACCTCTGTGCAGCCAGGCAATCCTCTTCTTTCTGTCACTTAGGAGGCTCTGTGCCATGCCTACATTTGCACTAAAAATCAATACTCCACCCCCTGGCCATAGATGATTAGACACTTAACTAAAGCTGGGTCAGATTCTCCATTCTGGGAATTTGGAATTGAGCCTCTGAGATGCTTATTATAAAGTCTATTAGTGTTTAAACTTATTGGCCATGTAAACTTGAGGACTGATTCATAAGACAGCCTGTCTGAGGCGGGCGGATCACGAGGTCAGGAGATCGAGACCACAGTGAAACCCCGTCCCTACTAAAAAATACAAAAAATTAGCCGGGCGTGGTGGCGGGCGCCTGTAGTCCCAGCTACTTGGAGAGGCTGAGGCAGGAGAATGGCGTGAACCCGGGAGGCAGAGCTTGCAGTGAGCCGAGATTGCGCCACTGCACTCCAGCCTGGGCGACAGAGCGAGACTCTGTCTCAAAAAAAAAAAAAAAAAAAAAAAAAGAATAAAGCAGGTATGACTGAAGACAAAAGACTAGGTAGCCCAGAGTAAGAAATGAGGAATAGCGGTCTTGGTTCCCGGTACCTTCACATTTGTAATTCCAGGCTCTGTGAGGTCTTCACCTAAATCCATGAGAGATCCGTTTTTATAATAAATATCCCCCCCGCCCACCGACTCCAAATTGAGTGGATTTACATTCTTACTAACAAATGATCTCTTGTATCAGATTCTCAAAAAAGCACTTAGGAACATATGTCTTCCTTGATAGGTCAATCTACTTGTCTGCCTTGTCCAAATATGGCAGAGTGGTTGAATCCCGCTAAGGAAAAATCAAACTAGTGAGCAGAGGGGGCCAGCTGCTGGCTCCGACTGTGCGCTCAGCAGTGCCCAGCAAGTATTCTGTTTCTTTACTCAGCCTTCTCATTGCCCCTTGTCATCCTGCAGCTACCACCCCACCTCTCTGGCCTTGTTCACAGTGACCTTCTTGAAAGAATTGTCTGTGCCCTTCCTTAGCTCCACTGCAATACAGCTGCTACCCTGAATACTGCACTGAATCAGCCCCAGTAAGGGTCATCTTCTACCTGCTTCTTATCAAATCCACAGAACACTTCTTAGTCCTTATCTTGACTCTCAGCAGCATTTGACGCTGCTGAGACTCACTCCTTCAAATACTGAATATCTAAAAACGCTCCAGAGTGCCACACTCTGCCACTTTTCTTCCTGCATCTCTCTGATTGCTCCTCCTCTGTCACCGCCTACGCTGCACATCCTGTAAATGTTGATGTTCCTTAGGCTTCTAGGCCCTTGACTCTTTTTACAGGACACATTATCCCTAACGGATCTTATTTATTTCCATAGTTTGATGGCCTCAAGATTGGCATCTCTAGCCTAGACCTCTCTTTGCAGTGCTTGTTGTATACATGCAACTGCTCACAAGAGACCTCCACTTGGACATCTTTCTCCTCTAATGCCACATATCCTAAACCACATCCATTACCCCTCTCTACTCCTCTCTTTCTCCTGACGACTCCAACCATCAAAAAACCCGTGACCCAATCAGGAACCCAAGAACCTCTTTATCTCCATTTCCTCTCTCACTCTCCATTTTTAAGTGCCCACAAAGTTCTATAAATTCCGGTTTTAAGTATCTCAAGGATCTGTTCACTTTCTCTATCTTCACTACCCCTTTATGCATTTAGGCCATCCTCACCTCTCATCTGGATTACTGCCGAGCCTTCTAACACATGTCCTGGACTCCAGTCTTATCCAAAAATGCAGATTTGATATTATTTCTGCAACTTAAAACCCTCCCATGGTTCCTGATGATGTCAGGATAAAGTCTAAACACCTGGTCAGATCCCTTCTCTGCTTCATTTCTGTGGCCCACTTTCTCTTCTCAGCACTACTACTCTGGCTCAGTCCTCTGGCTGCCCTGGGGACCTTCATACATTCCATTCCTATCCTGCGGCCCTCTTCATCTTGCCTGCAACTGGCTAATTCCCACTCATCCTCAGGTCTAATACTTTACTTCATTTAGAAAGTGTTCCTGAACCCCCCAATCTGCCAGAGTTATGTTCTACCCCAGGCTCCCATAGTACTTCTTGGCCCCTCCCAGGGTACTTGTCACAGGGCCTCCTTACTCTCTACCCCTTTGGGCTCCATGTGGGCAGTGGTGATAATGGTCTTGTTTACTGTCATCTCTCCAGTGCCTTGCACAGGGTGGTACTTCTAAATATTTGTAGGAGGGTTGTTGGAAATGATTCTTAATCTGATTTATTAAAGGAAAATAATATTAAAATTAAAAAAGCTATTCGGGTTTGAATGATTACTGTATTGCCCCATTTGCAGAAAGTTATACTGTCCAGATCTCTTAGGATCAATTAAACAGAGCCTTTGTTGTCACTCCTATATAAAACTTGAGTGTCAAGTCAGTAACAATGTATTATTTTGACTCACAGAATTCTTTTTGGTGATATACCTCACTGTGAATTTAAAATTCAAACTGCATTTTTGTTAATGTGGTCGTATTTTATAGAATCTCTTGCTTAAAAATTAAATAATTGTGACATTATGTATCCTAAACTTTAGCAGTCACAGTTGCCCCAAGATGAGGGAGAAAAAAGGAAGCAAATTTAGATTTGTTTCTTCCAGTGACTATTGTTTTTCTCTTGATTTAAACAACTTTCCAGAACCCCCAATAACTTTCATTAATACTTAAGGCATTATTTTAGATAATTATATACACACACATAACCATGTACATATTAGGCATATATATATATATATATATCATCAAGGGGATATAAACATACATGAACACATACTAGTAAACATAGTGGTTAAGTTGAGCACAATATTACTCTTGAGAGGCTTTTCCAAACAAACTGAGCATTGCAGAATTAAAGCATGTTGTCTGCCACAAGCTGGGGTGGAAATTGTGCCAGTCCTCACCTCACTTCCCTTTACTTCCTTCTTAGGCAGAGGAGTGACTGCAACAGGAGTCCTGATTCTTTATTCAAGGTGGGTAAGATCTGAGCCTGCCAAGGCCCCAGGTGATATGGGGAACCCAGCAGAGATGAGTGCACAAGAAGAGGGTGGGGGCAGGGACCAGACAGACCTGGGTTTCAACCTTGCAGGAGCTGCTCGACCCTGGGCAATTTGCTTGCCCCTTCCTGGCTTCAATTTCCTATGTATAAAATGAGGAGAATAATGTCAAATACCAGTATTCTGAGAAAAACCAAATACTTGTTGTTCTGAGAATTTAATGAGAATATGTACATAAAGTGGTGAGCATGGCATCTAACAGGAAGTGAACACTCAACAAATGGTATCCTGTAGTTACCAGTATACTTTTCCCCATTCTAGAATTAAAACTGCAGATAAAGGAGACAAAATCTATGCCAAGATGAGATTTTAAAAATCTCATTATTGATTGCCTTAATTATATATAATAACACTAACTGATGGTATAAAATCAATTAAGAAGCCACTCTCAGAACAGGAAGAATAACAAACACATTCTATTAGGAGAAAAAGTGAATATATGATGGAGTATAACTGAGAAGCTGCACTTTTTATTAAAAGTATAATTTTAACTGTTGCCTCTGTTTTAAACCTAGAGAAAAAGAGAAAATTATCAGACATTGTTATTGTTGCTGTTATTCATAAACCAAATATACTTGCAAATTAATAGCTGAGGTTTAAGAGTCAACTGGCCAGGCATGGTGGCTCACCTGAGGTCAGGAGTTGGAGACCAGCCTGGCCAACATGGTGAAACCTGGTCTCTACCAAAAATACAAAAATTAGCTGGGCGTGGTGGTGGGCACCTGTAATCCCAGCTACTTGGGAGGCTGAAGCTGCAGTAAGCTGAGATCATGCCACTGCACTCCAGCCTGGGTGACAAGAGCAAAACTCCATCTCAAAAAAAAAAAAAAGCCAATTGAGGAATATAATTTTTATTTTAAATATGGAGGCAAAATTCTGTTTAAAAGAGAAATATCTAACTTGGGGACTTGGTATATACCAGTGAAAGACTCTGGGCTGCACAACACAAAACAGACACTCTTATGGCTACTAATGTGTTGTGTGACCCCTGGGTTTGTGAAGACAGGGCACTCCAGAGTAAAGTAAAGGAGCAGAGATCTCATCCTAGGTGGAGGAAGAATCCTCCCTCCCTGCCAGTTTGGTTTATTACCTTCAAATCAGCCCCTGAAAATGCTGTCTGCAAAAATTCCCCAGTGTTTTGGAAAACACTGGCAACACGGGTGATGCATGAGATTTCAAATCAATCAAAGGCATTACTTCCTAAGAGAGCTTTCGAGCAATTCTATTGATAGCTAAAGGTCCACAGACACGCTAACTAATCATATAACTAGACAGCTTCCTCCCTCAGGAATTCTAAAAGGTAGGAGTGAGTGTCCACAGGTCAGAAAAAGGTGATCCTTCTGAACACCAGTGGTAGTGTATGGAATTCACCTCTCAAGGTTCCAGGAAGCGAGAGGGCTGCTCATTCCAAGCTGCCAATCATAGTCAATTACTGAGTATTAAGGTGACTAGTATTCTGACGTGTGTAGCATATATAATACCACTTCTGCAACTCTCCTGCTGTCTGCCTTTGCACCATTAGTACAGCCTCTTTCCACCAGAACACACTGAAGGACGGAAGATGATTAAGAGCATGGGTAAAGTACCACAGAAAAAGACAGCTAATACTAAATTAAGCTAATTATTAAGCTATAACTAACACCTGATTACCTGCAGCATCTCTGGCTATAAAATCCTCAACCTCTATTACCACATCAGTCAAAAGTGGAGAATTTCTGTCAAAACTTCTATTTATCAAGAATACATAAATTCAGACTAATTTTCTAATAAATAATCTACCCCTGGTTAACTCAGACCAATACCTGGTATTACACTTTGCCAAACTTCTTCCTAGTTTTCAAAAAAGTCCCTTCTAAATGTCTAAATTCTAGTGCCTTTACCTTATAAAAACCTAGGGTGTAATTCTTCAGATCACAGGTGGGTGGAGAACTACAACCACAGAAGCAAATACACTGACTTCCCAGACTCTCAGGTATATTCTAATAGGACCATAGTTAAAGCTTTAAGCAAGAAGCAGATGGACAGTATCACCATCCCCCGCTCTCCCAAAGACACCTGTTTTTAAACTTCCTATTTCAGCTCATCCTACTATGCTATATCTTGGAATATAACTCTTTTTTCAATTTATAAAATTACAATGATTTATTTTCGATCAATTTTAGAAACATTTGACAAGGTACAGGAAGTAAACAGAAATAACCTTTGATTTTAATTTTCCTATTTTCTTTACCATCAACAGCAAACAGATTTTAAATTCTAAGATTGAAAAATATAGACCTAGGGGGATTTTAAAAAGCTTGGGAAAAGAGACCCAAATATCCTCGTGCCTAAAAAAGAATATCTTTCCTTTTATTAGTTGGTTTTTATTAAACAATTCCTGCCTTGAAGTCTAACATGAAATACTTTAAAAGTTACAATTAATATCATAGATTAAAAGCTTTCTATTGTTTTAGGTTGAATCATAAGAACTTAAGTGTACCTCGTATGTTAAGACTAAAACAGCCAAAATGTTCTTCAGAAAATCTTTAAGAGTATAATGTTCCAATAAAAGGCAGTAAACTCTTAGAACATTAGTTGGTGTTCTGTTTCCAAATCTAATCCTCCAGGCATAAACTACAAAGTTAATAAGGAGCAGATTAAAACCACCCAAGAACAAATTATTAATTCACTTTTCCATTTCACTCTTGAATTCTTGTCTTAAATGCACTAGGAATCTCTGCTGCCAATGCAGTTAAAGCTGCAGCAGCTCTAATAATCAACGGATATTATCACAAAGGGTGGATACATCCTAAAATGAAAGCACCATATGCCTAATTATTGAGCTAAATTTATACACGTAGCCATCTCTGAATGAAACATTTCTAGCTTTTCAGCTCACAAAAATTATTTCTTTCTATGCCCTGAAGGTATTTCTCCAGATTTCTTTTTTCCCTGGCTTTCTTTCCTCCCCACATATCTGAGTGTTGTGTGACAGCAGGCCCAGAAGTCAGAAGTAACTGGACGCTGATGAATGAATGAGGAACCACTCCATTCAACACCCTCTCTATGGTTTTCCTGAGGATGAGCATCCCTTCTGTGTAATAACAATTCTAACAAGGCAAAATAATGCTTACTTTCCTGCCATAGGAAGTGAGAAATTTGGCAACAACAACTAAAAAGGAAGGCAACAATAGAAAATAGAAGCTATTGGTCAATACAGCAATACTGCAGCCAAAACATACTTTTCTTTCCTGGAAATGACTTTCTGAATCCAATTTACTTACCAAACCCTTTCCTTATCACTCCCACCAATTCCTAGCTGCTTGTAAGTACATACTATGTATTGAATAATGAATGCTACATGCCAGGCATTGCGCTGAGAGATTCACATACATTTTCTATTTTAATTCTTACAACAACTCTGAAAAAGAGGAATTATTAGCTCCATTTCGAAGGCGTGGAAAGGGAGGCCAGAAGTGTTTCTACTCTGCCATACTGCCTCACATTTATAAAACATTTTGTTGATATACTTAATCTGGGTTACATTTAAGATGAATTGTCTTTTATTGTCAAATTCTGGGCCATGGACCTATGAGATAAAAAAGGTGTCCTCACTTCTAGGGTGTCTGAAATCTACTTGAAAGATAACATATATGCACATGAAATCAGTGCCACACAGGCCAAAGACAGAAATAATAAATAACATGGGAATTTGGAGAAGGGAGAGATCAGTAAAGGTTGAGAGTGTAGAGAGGGCTTCATGAGGACAAGGATTTTGAGCAAGTGAGAAGACTCTCCTTTTGAGAACCGTAAAGTAAACAAGGCGAAATCCTAAACTACATGTGTTCTGGAGATAGTAACTATGTAAGTTTTGTGGAAGCACAGTCCTTCCTGGTAAGTAACAGAGATACAACTCAAGAAATAAACTGAGGCAGATTTATGGAAGACTATGGATGCCAAGCTAAACATTTGTGACTTCATTGCGACTTCACTCTAGAGCAAAATGTTTTTCTAGCTGAAGTCACTGGACCAGAAGCATCAGTATCACCTAGCAACATGCTAAAAATGCAAATTCTGGGGCCCACCCAGGCCTACTGAATCAGAAACTCCAGGCTTTTAAAATTTTTTTATTATTATTTTTTTTGAGACAGAGTCTCACTCTGTCACCCAGGCTGGAGCACAGTGGCACAATCTCGGTTCACTGCAACCTCCGCCTCCTGAGTTCAAGCGATTCTTCTGCCTCAGCCTCCCGAGTAGCTGGGACTACAGGCTCACGCCACCATGCCCAGCTAGTTTTTGTATTTTTCGTAGAGACAGGGTTTTACCATGTTGGCCAGGCTGGTCTTGAATTCCTGGCCTCAATTGATCCTCCCCTTGGCCTCCCAAAGTGCTGGGATTACAGGTGTGAGCCACTGTGCCCGGCACCAGCAATCTGTTTTAACATGCCCTCCAGCTGATTCTGATGCATGTTGAAGTCTGAATCATTACTTTATAGGAAATGGAGGACCCTTAAAACCTGAGTTGGGCAATATGAGAGAAGTGATGTTTTAGGAAGATTAATAGTCATCTGTAGAATAAACTGGAAAAGGGACCACTGACAAATGCATACAATTCATTGAGCCTCTACCATGCAATTATTTATATGAGACAGCACTTTTCACGAGAAGCAATATGAAATTGCGAAAGAGAAAACCAAGCTTCTTTGTCTTTCTCAAAATATCACACCTTCTTAGGGAGGAACATGTTTATGTAATTCTGATTTCTCCAGTGGAAAATAACAGCTAACCTATGACTTTTCATTTTAGTGTGGTACTGTAGGCATTACTCATTAAGACACCTTTATCTCTCAAAAAATTTTGACAAAATGGAAATGAAACAAAACCAACTCTAGGTATATCCTGTAGAAAACTGAAATACAAGAAAAATGGCAACCTTTATTAAATACTGTCCAGTATTCCAGGTAATAAAGAAAATAAATGAAGACCCTAACTACTTTAAAAATAACATATCTAAAAAAAATACTGGCTGTAGATATAAACACTTTTCAATAAAGTAACAGAATCTTTATATTCGAGTGTTGACCTTTAAAGGAATCTCACAATCATCTATATTTATTTCAGCAGTGTTGTATTTGGTCAAAAGATTTTTTTTTTTTTTTTTTTTTGCACCACTTTCACCAGTTTACGGTCATATAAGAAAATGAATGCAGTTTTCATTTTATAAATCATCCTGGAAAACAACTTGAAAACTGGAAAAGGCATTTCCTATATTCATTAGTCTGTTTATTCACTAGGTCTGATTCTAAATGACTCCTGACTGTTGTAAAAAAAAAAAAATGAAAAAGACAAAGACTTGTAGCCCATGAGTATATACATTAGAAAGGACTTCAAAGATGAGTGGACACCACTTCTGGAATACCAGATTACTTAGCACGGAATCACACTTAACCTGAGTAACTCCTGTAGGCATGTTTATTTCAAAGAGCATATTCATTCAACAAATACATACTGGGCCTTATTATGGGCAGGGCCCAGAGCTAACTGATCTGTTGGACACATGGATGAATAGGGGAAGCTCTTTCTCCTGCCCTCAATATGATAGTTCTGGAAGGGACAGATGACTGCAAAAAGCCAATGTCATAGAAATTCTGTATTCTTGAGAGTTAGGGAAAATAGAAGTACTTCCAACCCTACACTGTGGCTTTATCTTATTACTGATGGAATACTTAATAAATCATCACTTTTATTCACCCTAACTGCTAAAGCAGCTTTCAACAGTAGTTAATAAATCATCTTCATTTTCTATTCTCCTCAACCACCCCCCTTTAAAGCTACTGAGTTCTTCATTACACATTCTATGTTAAGTAACCACAGGAGGATTAAATAATGAAGACTAACCAAAGTGCTTAATATGAGTGAATGTATACAATGCATTAGATATATGCCAATTATAAAATACTTTTTTACTACATAAAGTTCATTTTATACTTCCTAATAAGAATGCCTCACAAAATTGCTGACTTGGGCTAATAACTCCTTAAATCATAATATGGGCTTCTCAGGCATTTCTAATTATGAGCTGAAAACCTCTAGTTGGCTAGATAAAACATTCAACACTGCTAGTTGACTTAAAAAAAAGTCTCCAAAAATAGCATTGTAAATATTCTAAAATTACTATCATGTCTAACCACAATTTATAAAAATAATATAGTACATTTATGTCAATCGTTATTCATCATGTTAACACAGTGTTATAGCCAAATTTAAATAGTTCTGGCGTTTGGCAGACTTTTATGAACCAAGGTCAGAATATAAATACATTTTGAAATATGCAGCTCTTCACTATCTTAAAAAACATGACTAAAAACATTTGAAGGATTTAGGGTGGAAAAAAAAAAGCCCAAACTTCACACACAAAAAATCATGCTTTTCTTTAAAAATAAAATATCTTCGACAAAATGCATATTTATCCTATGTAAAACACTGAAGGCCTCTCACATACAAAAGATTAGCCTGCCTCTTCACACATAAGAACAAATATTTATATGAAATCTCACGATTTCCTTTTGGGTAATTTTTCTTCTTTAAGAATTCAGCAGGCCGGGCGCGGTGGCTCACGCTTGTAATCCCAGCACTTTGGGAGGCTGAGGTGGGCGGATCACGAGGTCAGGAGATCGAGACCACAGTGAAACCCCGTCTCTACTAAAAATACAAAAAATTAGCCGGACATGGTGGTGGGCGCCTGTAGTCCCAGCTACTCGGAGAGGCTGAGGCAGGAGAATGGCGTGAACCCGGGAGGCGGAGCTTGCAGTGAGCTGAGATGGCGACACTGCACTCCAGCCTGGGCGACAGAGCAAGACTCCGTCTCAAAAAAAAAAAAAAAAAAAGAATTCAGCTTTGTAAGACTTGCCATTTTCTGGCATCATTAAAATCACTTCTGAAATTCTATTTAGACTACTTTTGATCTTCAACTATTAGAAAAGCATCCTGATTCATTCCAAAAGGAGAAAGATCCTCCTGCAGATCTCCAGAGAGGTCAATACCTTCCTCAAGTATCTGAGGCAAAATCCCAACTGTCACTTAAAAATGAAGATGTGCTGGTAAAGCTGGATAGGTCTCAGCTGAAGGATGTGGGCTGTCCCAAGTGCCTGGTAAGAGCTCCTATCAATAAAGGATATTTTATCCTAAGTGTGCAATCTAGGGGAAAAATTTTTTTTCTTGCAACTTTGCTTTATAAAATCCTAACTCTCGCCTTCAGGACTTTGCCTCCCACAGGAGTCCACGTTCATTCAGCCAGCTTGCCAGATCCATCTCCCCTGGTGGATCTCACTCCTTAGGCCTCCAAGCTCTGCCATCTTCTCTATCTTCCTCCTTTTAAAATTTCCTTGTTCTATCTATACAACTCACAAGGAAGAAATGCAAATGATCAACACAGGAGAAAGTGTTGATCAAAGAAAAGCAAATTGAAAATGCCATATACTGCTTCATCACCTATGAAATTCACAAAGAATCAGGGAGGGGGAAGGGACAGCATTAGGAGATATACCTAATGCTAAATGACGAGTTAATGGGTGCGGCAAAACAACATGGCACATGGATACATATGTAACAAACCTGCACATTGTGCACATGTACCCTAAAACCTAAAGTATAATAAAAAAAAAAAAGAAAAAAAAAAAATTCACAAAGAATCAATAGACTCCATTCATTATATGACACATGGGAGTATAAATGGTTTCTGGAAAGTTATCCCTCAAAATGTACTATCTGTTGGCCAATTTATTTCCCCTCTTAAGAATTTAAGAGAAAATCCCACTTACCAGGGTGTGTGCAGTAAGAAGTGAGAAATTTATCGGACAAAGGTGTCTGTCTCAGCATTTTTAATAAAAACAAAAAAGTGGAAATAATCTAAATGTTCAGGTCCAAGGGACTCGTTAAATAAAGTATCATGTTTTGACATGGATATATTGTGCCAACATAAAATGACACTTGCAAAGAAAATGAAAAAAAAGTATATATACTGTGGTTGTAACGGGGGGGATGAACTTACATATTGGGGTTAGGGAGGAGCATTATTGACACTACTTAGTGACTGATAAAACTATGAAGGATTTGTTTTTTTTTCTACTCTAGTGTGGTTTCAAATTTTTCTTTCCCAAGCAGAGGTGAGTTTATAAAGCGAAATAACACAATGGAAGATACTTGCTTCAACAAACCTATTCTATTCTTTGATAAGACAAATCTCAAAGTATAGTATTAATAATTCTGCTGAGCAACTTTATCCACTTACGTTAAAGCAAGCCTTTAAGAATCAATAAATGGACACGCACGGTGGCTCATGCCTGTAATCCCAGCACTTTGGGAGGCCAAGGTGGGTGGATCACTTGAGATCAGGAGTTTGAGACTAGCCTGGCCAATGTGGGGAAATCTTGTCTCTACCAAAGATCCAAAAATTAGCCAAGCATGGTGGCAGGTGTCTGTAATTCTAGCTACTAAGGAGGCTGAGGCAGGTGAATCGCCTGAACCTAGGAGGTGGAGGTTGCAGCAAGACAAGATTGCACCACTGCACTCCAGCCTTGGCAACAGAGTAAGACTCCATCTCAAAAACAAAAACAAAACAAAACAAAACAAAAACAGTAAAAAGGAAACACTGGTGGTGAATTTCAGGCAGCTGGGAATGAGATTTTGAGACTGAGTAGAAACCCCTGAGCTTCCCTAATCATTCCACAGGTCTATTCTCTTGTCTTATGCCCCGATAGAGAGAGATACAGTGAGGAAACACACTCCCCTTTTAGTACGTAGCTCCAGCATGTATTGCCGTGAAAGAGGAACTAGGGACAGACAATCACGACCTAAACATCAGCTCAGGAAGCTGGACATGGCACCCTCAGCGTAGGCTACGATCCCTGGCCTCCTGTCCTATTTCTGAGATCATCCTGTCACTTAGAAGAATTGAGTGTTCTGAAGGGACCTTGAGAAGACCATTTAATGAGGAAGGATTTGGCAGAAATGGAGACACTAGCAATAGCTTGTAGTCTGTGGATGGCTTGAGTTCACGTCTTGGCCATAGCCATTCACAGGCCTTCGGACACCAATTACTGCCACCCCCTTTCTCATAAACTCCTAGCACAGACAAACAGGCACCAGCAACAAAGGTTGTTTCGGAGGGTGGCAATGCTGTGTTATTAAACCACCCTTTCAGAACTTGGTGTCCTTCATCAGGTTTTTAATCCCCTCATCTCCACACCCTCTCTCATACTAAGTTGCTAATACTAAACACTCCCACACAAGACAGGACGATCTAATTAGTGACCCACATAAAAACATGAAAAATGCAAATGAAAAGTTAATATAATATGCTCTGAGTGTCACTTGAATGAAGGATGTAGAGCAAGAGTGATGAGAAAGCAGCAGAGCAAATCAGGGACTGGGCTTTTGATAAACTTAAGAGCCAGGGAGATGAGCAGACTGAGAAACGCGAGAGAGAAGGAGTCATTCATTCTAGTCACAAAAGTCAAGTAAACACAAAGGATACGTGTGCTTTTCAATTTTATTATCTCTGTTCTGGATTATCTGCAGGACTGCTCAGCTCTAAAGTACCTAAAGCAACTACCAGAGTATTCATGACAGAAATGAGGGCTGTGACTTTTAAATGCTCTTAAGCCTTAATCTCATTTGGTTTTTTTTCAAGTACCTAATGATCACAGAAGTCTTTATCAAAACTCAGTGGGGGCGGGGCACTGCTGCCACATTCTCCGGAGCAAAGGAATTAGCCGCTATTGCTTTCTTAGGCAATCCCCTACCCAGCAAAGACGTCCCACCTCCCTCTAGGATGGTCTCAGTGGGGCTTCTGGCAGTTGGCCTGCCATTTAGGGCTGAAGAGGAGGGAGGGCCTGGTCAGCCAGTCACCAAAGCACACGTTCTCATTAGAGTCAAGATTATCCCAAGTGGAGTGGGGCCTGGTTCTCAGTACTTCTCAACACCTGAGAAGCAATTCTCAGCTATTGTTTGTACACTGGGGGAATCTCAGGAGGTCACAGCTCACGGGCCTTATTTCTCATGTGTAAAATGAGTAGTGGGTCTGGAATCCTAATAAATCTAAATTCAATGTGAAGCTCTCAAAAAGACCAAACTTTCTGAGCTACAAAATAAAACTGATTTATGCTAACTTTGACTACCGGGTGATGGACTGAGCTCTGATTATAGAATTTATCATAATTATATAATTTTTGCCAAGCCTAAAATAATAATTCTCACTTCTTAAAAACATTTCTCCAAGATGAAACAGATTGAAATTCACTTTACTCAATCTCTCTCTATTTAGAAGAATAACTTCAATACTTAAGATAGATAACTCAGCCAGGCATGGTGGCTCACACCTGTAATCCCAACACTTTGGGATGCCGAGGTGGGAGGACTGCTTCAGCTCATGAGTTTGAAACCAGCCCGGGAAATATAGTGAGACCCGATCCGCATTGTGTAAATTAAAAAATTATTTATTAGAAGAAAGAGAAATTAAGATAACTCGACTGTGACTACTCTGAAAGATGGTATCTGCAGGAATAGGCATATTTGACTATAAGAAAGAGACTAATTCTTTAACACATATTCTGAAGAAGCTGAAGATGTATATGCAGTAAGTATATCCTCCTAAAGATACTTAAGTTTTTTTGGAATGTGGTAAAAATCAAAGAAAATCAGAGTTGACCGTAGCACAATAAAATTATAGCTATATGGGAAGGTCTTTTTGATGAACTGGAAATGTATCCCTTTAAGCACTAAAACTCAATTTTAACTATTTTTGATACCCTTTTGAAACTTCATTATCCACTTTCCTGAGTTATTAAACAGCATATGGATCAATGCAATCTTGGCTTGATGGCTTTAGGTGGTGACCAGTAACAGCAATAATCACAAGCAGCATTTATTGTGTGCCCACTTCATGTCTGATACCATTCTAAGTGCTTTCCTACCACATTTAAGCCTCAGGATCCAACAAAGTGGGTACTACTATTAACCTCATTTTACAAATGAGGAAACTAAAGTTCTGAGAGATTAAGTAATTTGCAGACGGTCACAAAGCTAGAGAATGGTAGAGGCCAGATTCAGACCCATGTTATCCGAGTCCAGAACCATCCTTCTAACCACTACATCGCTCCGAATGGATGGATCAGAGACAGGTAAGTGCACCCCAAAAGAGAATCGCCAGAACCTACTTGGGTGGAGAGAATTGCCCACAGATTGGTGTGATTTTTACATGTCTACTTTTAAAACAATCATCCTTTAGGTTACCTGCCATTCTTCTATTATCCATGGTGCAATATCAGAAGAGCACACACATTTATAATTTTAAAGCAGCCTTCTAGTCATCACATGTCCCTTCTCTGGGTGATCCCCTTTCACCCTTTGTATATACAGTAACTCACTCTCTTCTGCTCTCCCTTCCTTCTTCTTCCCCACTTTTCCTCATAAAGAATGTTTAACTGAATGATTACAAATGCCTGTGCTTCTTGGAGAGATCTTTATAAAGAAAACAAGATGTCCTATCAAGCTTTCCCTGGATGTCTTTACAAAGAAGATTTCTAAACTATGCCACTGGTAAGATTTTTAAAAAATTACTATAATTGACTTAAAAACTACTTTGATCCATGGTTGGCTGAAAAAAAAAAAAAAAAAGAAAAACCACCAACCTAGTACAAGGTCAAATTTATAATAATGCAGAGTTGTATGTTTTCTGTACTCTCTATTAGGGTCTGCAAATAATAAGCACGGATAATTTATACAATTCTTTGGAGTTTCATTTAGGAGACAAGCCATGTGGGAGACCATGAGCAACACTAACAGAAGACTGGGGCTTCCCTCTGCAACTCAACTCTGCCACTAGCTGGTGATGTGATTTCCAGAATGATCTTTGTGTCTTGGTTGCCTCTATTGTAAAATGAATGAGCTATCTCTCAGATCTCATTCAGATGCAATACCTTATGACTTGGAGCATACTCTTAGTTTTAAAATCTGAGATTTAAAGTTATCATGGCATAATTTGCAGAGTTTGTGTAAAGGGCCTTTAAACAGATTGAGAGGTTGGGGGTGGGGATAAGATATAGTTCAATCACTGAACACCAAGCAAGGAACTAGGCTAAGAATACTGAGGGAAAAGTCAAGACTTATTTCCTCAAAGAGGGAATCTCTTCCCTAAACTACCAAACAGGTATCTTGTTTATTATTTTCATCTACTTGGGGGAGAGGCTGTTTTGCCACTCGTTTCACAGTATCTCTGGAGCCCACAGTGGCTGTTCCTATTTTGGCTAATCAAACTCTTCTTTGACCAACATACACACGATTATAAAGAAAGAAATTTAAAAGACCACAGGTGCTTGACTGGGTTAGGGGGTATAACCAGGTTCCAGTGCAATTCTGATCTACCCTGTCTATTTAGCCCTCATCCCTCACACGGATCTGCAGGCATTCCTCCCCTCTGACCTTCGGACACATGCTTAAAATTCTCTTCAATAAAAAATTTATACCACCACAGCTTATGAAATAATCTGATTCAAATATGTAAGTTCTTCAATGAATTCCAACCAATTCAGATCTCATACAAATGCATTTTGCGTAATACTATGATAAATTTTTCAAGATGGTTTAGTTCATTAGCTCACCTAAGAAGTACAGATAGATGCGTTTGAAAATACATTTTTTAAAACCTCTTTTCACGCTTTTAACTAGGTTCTAAGTCCCATATCACAAGAAGCTCCCTTATATGAATCCTAGTTGCCTGATAAGAGGAAGACAGAATACTCTTCTAGGAGAAACTATCAACAGCTTACAGAAAATGAAGCTGAACGTAATTAACTACCCATTAATGTATATACGTATTTTTTTGCTTTTGTATATTAACAGTAAGCACCTACTCCAGTACTTACACTGTTGAAAACTTACCTACTTGCTAAGGAGAGAAAAACCTTCACAAACACTCCACGTCCTCCCTGCTCTGGGGAAGGGCCTCTGGGTGGAGCAATCCCACACCGGCCCATGTTCAGTAGGGAATGTGTCACGGCACAGTGGCACAGGCAAGCAACCTAAGGATGTTGAAGCTTCTTGGGTCAGGTCTCCAAATCATGGCTTTTATTATTTTGTAAATATTATTTTCCACCCCAGAACTACCCATACAAATAAACTGGAAAGTTAAGTGTCAAAATAAAAGTGTTTTGTTTAAACCTGCCAAGGCAGATTATTCTCACATCTGATCTTTACCAAAAGGGTAAACTGTCAATAGTTAACATAAATTACAAGCTATATGCCTAAGGCTAGTATAAAGTATAATAAATGTGAATTTTAACTATTAGCCATCAATATGAAAATGTTCTTTAAATTCATGATTACACAAATAGGTCTGGAATAAAATACTAAAGTCTTGTTTTAGAACTGAGAGAAGAAAACTGTGACCCCACACGTGCAGGGTCCTAAAGCCTTAAATGACAAATCTGAGGCTGCCAGTCTGCACATACCCCTACCCCCACTTAGGTTGGTGAAGATTCCAGCCTGAGAAGAAGGGAGACCCCTCTGACAACTTGACTGTCTTTAGCCCCAGCCCCTATTACTCAGGACTCCCCTTAATTTCAGAAAATGAAAAAAAAAATCATCCTCCAAATTGTATTAAAGTTCTAATCCTAAAGGACAGCACAGGCTCATTGGGGAAATGGGAGAGGTTGGGGGGGCGGGGGAGAAGGGAAGCTAAAAATGATTTCTGATTAAAAAAAAAGTAAATGGACTATTTTCCTAAAACTTCCATGCTGCTATTTTAACTTTTGTTCTTCGTTATTCTAACACTGCTTTTTAAAGCTAAGGACAACCTGAGTACAATTTTAAGATCAAACTCATGAAAATAAATATACACTATGTATATATCATAAATCTCAAGAGAAATCCCAGAGTTAATTTTAAAAGTTTTAACAGAGGTGAAGGGAGGACGATCTTAATTCTATTTTGAAGTTTTACATCAGAGATTTACCATCCATCAAATTAGTAGTGGAAAGCATTTAACATTTTTTGTGAAGCATTCTGTACAATGACCTATTTGAAATTAACAGAGTATCTCCCCAAAGACACAAAGTTGTTAAAAATCTACTGCAGTACTAGTAACATAATTGTGCTGTAGATATAAAAGATAGTATTGACTGACTTTGAACCAAGTACAAAATAACAGGTTGACTCAAATTACAATCCAGTCTTCCAACATGTTAGACTTGAGTGCACTTTCTAAATTTTAACTATAAGTGTTAGTGCACTCAGGTGTGATAGAGAACCTAAGTATAAAGAGAATTAGAAAATACAGGAACAGGTCAGGCATGGTGGCTCACACCTGTAATCCCAGCACTTTGAGAGGCCAGGTGGGTCGATCACTTGAGGTCAAGTTCGTGACCAGCCTGGCCAACATGGTGAAACCCCGTCTCTACCAAAAACACAAAAATTAGCTGAGTGCGGTGGCACGTGCCTGTAATCCCAGCTACTTGGGAGGCTGAGGCACGAGAATCGCTTGAACCCAGGAGGCAGAGATTGGAGTGAGCCGAGATCGTGCCGCTGCACTCCAGCCTGGGCAACAAAGCCAGACTCTATCTCCAAAAAAAAAAAAAAAAAAAAAAGAAAAAGAAAAGAAAACACAGGAATGGTAAAGAAAAAAACTAAGGCAAAGATCTACTGGTTGATAACAAAAAGTCCACAGTGGTGCCTGAAACCGAAGCCAAATACGTAAAGTCCAGTGCCCTATTTACAATGGGCAACCACTCTTGCCTCTCTAAAGCCAAATATTTACAGCACAGTTTTTAGAACAGCATCATAATTTCGTTTTTTTTTCTTTTGGTTTACAAAGGAATACATCTGCCTGAACTAATCTGATGCAAAATCATAATCCATTTCTTCCCATTAGCCTTTGAGTAAACGCTGAAGCTAATTATGCTGGCTCTTTTGGGTTCTCACAGCAACAAGGAATTTTAAAGAACACATTTAGTTCCACTACTTTATGCAAGACTGAGCGGTTTCAAAACATCTAGGTGCTAAGATGTTAGAGACTACATAAATCTCGTTTACACGGCTAATTAAGACCTTGTGATTTAGGGACACAGACAACATGGATCTACCATGGATGGATATGCACACTGTTAATATGCTGTCCTGAGTCTGAGACTGCTATTGCCCCACTAGTTCTGCTCTGAATGCACTTGTAATCACTGTTGGTCAGTACCAACAGCTTAATATCTATGTATCTTTCGTATTAAAATCTTTTCCTTGGACAACTGTGATTTTGTACTAGCTAACTGGCAGCTCGTATGGCTTTGGAGGCATGAAATGTATGAATTACACTGTTCAAATTTAACAGAAACACACGCAGATACAGATCATTTGGGGTTAATTTTCTATGGTTTTGGTTGGATATTATTAAGGAGTCTGGGAGGATTTGGTAAGACGTAGAGCTTTGTTCCACCTTCCTGATTTGGTAGCACAGGCAGGATTTCATGGAGAAAGGAAACTGCTAGATAGTTGTTCTGGAAAGTAGAATCCATTCCCCCAAGTATGGGAGGGTTCTGTCCCTGAGGAGGGGTCTCAGAAAAGCAGATATGCTGATGGACTGTGGAAGGAAGCTATCTGCACAGGAGGGATGAAGGCATTCTTCCTAAACTGAAAGGGATCCATGTCCACTTTAACTTGCTCAATTACAGCTTAACCAAATTCAGCTGGTCTTATATTACAAAGTCACAAATCCTGTGACAATCCTGCTGCCTTCATTCTGCAGCCACTTAAGCTAAATACCTCTCAACCACCTCAAAAATCTGTTTACTCTCTGAAAATGGGATCAGGGACCTCCTCTCCTGATTACCTACCCAATATGAAAACACAATATTTATTTTCACAGATTGTATTATTTTTTAAATGGCAAAAATATTACTTCCATTCATATTTTAGAAAATTGAACCAAGATTTGGAATGACATGCTTTTAATGTGGTTCCTACAGCTTTTCTATGTAAAACCCAGGCTGGCGCCGTTTCACACAGGGAAGTAGCTCAGAGAAGAGGTATGTCCACAGACCGCGTGGTGGGAGGTGACTGGGGGAAGTTCGGACCTTGGGCTTCAAGTCCTGACTCATCACTAACGGGTTCTAGAGCTCTGGGCCCTTCGATTTTCATCTTGAAAATGACAGCCTGAAAGGACTTTTTACGGCCCCCTTCAGCTTTAAGCTGGTCCTGACCTAATCACATGTTTCAAGTTCTAACTGAAAATTACGAGAAGGAAATTAGGAAAGATGTATCAAAGTCCATGTTTATCCTGGATTAAGTTTGTCACCATTGTGCTGCTGTGGAGGCAAACCTGTTGCATCACATGGAATACCCTTTCTGGCTATGCATTAGAAATACAAAAGGCAGCCGACTGGCTTTTCATATTTTCATTTTTTAAAAAAGTAAACAATAGTATCCCTCGATGATGGGAAGTTCTCAACTTTCACCTTTATAGTCTGAAAGTACACACAGAATGCCACCTGGCAGACAAGGGCCACACAGCTGAACCCGGGGTATGCTGGCTCGCTTTACCACGCGTGAAGCCTCACTCTAAAGCCACGTCCCCAATCCTTACCAGGGGGCTGATCAGTGCCGTCGCTGTTACTGGTGGGGCGATTAACCGTGTAGCGGCCAGAAAAAGAGGTTTGTGTATCACCTGCCCATGTATTCATACCCACCTCGTGTGGCTTGTGCTCACCAGAGCAAGAGCATGCAAGTTAAAAGCAACGAGATTTGACCTTAGATCTTACTGGACACATCTACTACTATATTGGAAACAGGAAACGAAAGAGCTTTTGACACAGCACCTGGTGGAAGGGGCAAACCTCCATCGTCCCATACACTGCATTGTTGCAGTCTTCAGAGTTTCAAAGGCTTGCCGTTTCTCCCTGAAAAACACGGCCCGTCGGGAGGGATTTCTGGCGCGGCCCACTCACCTCTTTGATCTTTGCCCTTTTCTCGCGGATGGCGGCGTCGGCGGGCTCCCGGCTCTCCACCCCGATTGGGGGCACGAAGTCCACCGGGGGCAGGCCTCTGAACGGCGCCTTGTCACGCAGCTGGTCCTGGGCCACCTTCTTCTTCTCCAGTAGGATGTCTCTTTGGATCTCCTCGGGCAGCTTCTGCAGGGTCTCCTTGGCTTCCCTGAGAGCCCGCTCGTGGTTCTCGCGGATCCTGGCCAAGTTGTCCTCCAGGGCGGCCTCCGGGTCCCCGGGTGCCCCCTCCTCGCGGCGCCGGGCTCGCCCCTCGGCCGCGTCCTCGGCGCGCGCCCCGGGCCCGGGCTTGTGGTCGGCTGCCGGCTGCAAGGCGGGGCTGGAGTGGAACAGGACCCCGCTGAGCAGCTTGGAGGAGTCTGGCAGGAAGAAGATCGCCCCGAAGCAGAGCGTGATGAAGGCGCTGAATACCAGCAGCAGCACGAACTTCTCCGTCAGGCGGAGGGCGGCGGGGCCCGACCCCTTCCTGCCACCGCCGCCGCCGAGCCCCCCGCCCAGGCCGCCGCCCGCGGGGCTGCTGAAGAGCGGCAACAGGCCCCCCACGGGCATCGCGCCCGCTGTCCAGTGGTCCGGCGCCGCGCCGCTCAGCAGCCAAACTTCGCCGCCGCTGGGAGTCCGCGGCTGCGGGGCTGGGTCCTGCGTATCCAGGCCGCCCGACCCCCTCGGCTGGGCTGCGGGTCTCCCCTGGGGGAACAACTCCGCGCCGGGTCTTCTCCCCGGGGCGGCTCCTCGGGCACAGAGGCACGCGCGACAGACCGCTGGCTGCAGCCCCTGCGGGGAGAGAAACAGTAAAACGTAGTAATTACGGCGATGATAAAGTTTCCAGCGGGTCTCCGCCCTCCGACTTCTGGCGAGCCGCCAGAACCGCTCCCCTTGAGCAGAGTCTTGTCCAGCTCCGGGCACCGCCGTCGCAGCCCACTCTTCGGACTTGGGGTGAAGTTTTCAGGTCCCGTGGGTAGGGGAGGGGTGTCCCGTGCAGGCGGGGGGCAGGGCAGCGCGCAAGCACCTCGGGGAGGGGCAGCGCACCTCTGGGCAGGAGGGGAGCAGCGTGGGCGGGGGACTCGTCAACTTCGCCCGCTCCTCATTTCGGCGCTGAGACTGCTGCCGCTTTCCTAGGCTGGACTGAGCGCGCTGCCCCGCGGTCCCGCAGCCCCGGCGCTGCTCAGGTGGGCGAGCGCGCCGACCTCCGGGCGAGTGGCAGCAAGCAGAGCAGCACGGTACTCTCCGCCGCGGCCCCGCGAGCACTAATCTCACCGCTAGTCTCGGGGCGGTAGGAAACTAGGGAGGCGACGCGGCCGGAGAGTGACGGCGCGGCGGGGCCAATCACGCGCCGCCCAGGGTCCCGCGGGGGCGGGGCGGAGGCGAGGAGGGGGATGCGCGGGGCGGGGAGTTTACGGGAAGCGCAGCCTCGCCGGGGCCCGGCAGGCGGCGGGGAGGTCGCGGGGCCGGGAGGCGCGAGGTAGGCGGGAGCCGCGGTGAGGAGGACTGTGGAACTCATGGCTGAGGCCCAGCGCCGAGAAGCGGCAGGCAGAGTTCGGGGTCGGGGAGTTTATCCTGCGCCGGCCTCGGCCGGGGTTCCCGGGGTGGTTGATCCTCGACTGGCCCGGGACCTCCCTGCCTCCTCCTCCGACCAGCGCGGGGCGGTCGGGGGAGCTCCTGAGGGGGTCCCGGGAAAGGCGGGGTCTCGCAAGGGGTCCCGGGCACTGGGTCGTTCAGAGGCACGGCTTTACTCCAGTTACCCTCTTTTTATCCAAGGCCGGGGTTCCCCGGGTGCCTGGTAGCAGTGAAACCCCAAGTCCCTCGGTTAGGGGAGCCGTGACCCTGGGTACTTTTGAGCCCTCTGGTATAACATCCTTTTACATCCTAAGAGACACAGTTCTGTGCTTGCTTAGGACTTTTTTCGTATGCGCCCTTTCTTCCCCCAAAAAACAAAAAACCGAAAAAACTTGTATGTCTCTCCCGCCCACCCCTACTTTCACTATTCATTTACCTCATAGAAGTTGGTCAAATTTTCCGTTCGAAGACCAGTTTTATGCTGCGGTAGCTTCAAGCAATAAGTCGAACATTGTGTTGAAATTAAGCCTTGGATCCGACTACTTCCAGCGAAGTGAGGAGTTGGTCCAATAGAAATTATTTTCCAAAATGTGTTGTAATTCCCCTGTTGCTCCATAAATAAGGGGTTATCAGAGGGGAAAACGTTGACTGACTTCGCATTTCTGAAAGCTGGTTTGTAGTCGCCTTATTTCATCCTCACCCTTCTCTGGAAATGTGACGTTAGTTCTATTGTGCTTAAGGCAAAGGAAACAGCTGGCAAGTGGCACCTTTCGGGAAGGTGGCTCCAGTACAGTTGTTTCCAGGCGTTAAGCTGTATGAGAAAGTAGAAAAGTAATCAGAAATCCTTACTAGTTTTCATTTAATTATTTAATTATTTTAACCATCATTATTTGTCGTCTACTTGTTTTGTGTAAAATGAGTGATACACTCAAAGTTCTTGTTAATAGGAAATTATTGTTTGATAAAGCTGGCTTTATGGCTTGGTTATTTTGATACCTGCTATGAAATTCTATGTCCAGAAGAGTGCAGCATATCCAAGCAGGGTAATAAGTTCAGAAGGACTGAAAAAGAAAACAAGGATGATTTTTTCTGTGATGATGGAAAGGCAATTTTTATTTCAAACGATTATGCATTTGTAGGTTGTGCATAGGCTGAAAGGTTTGAATCACTGTGAAATAATGTTTCTAACAACTTCCTTAAAACTGAGTTACCTCTTGAATGGATAGATAAATAGGAACTGGGTTAACTACCCCAAACGCTGATCTCTTTATGATCATCCTTTTTTGGAATGATTTATTATTTTAAAAATTATGTTTTAAGAATGGAATTATAGCCCCAGAAATATTTAGAAGCTTTATTTCAAATTAATGTTATTAAGTATTCCAGCAAAACAATAAATTCCACTTTTAAGTATATGTTAAAAGGGTGATGAAGAAAAGTTTAACTTAATTCTATTTCTGACACTTTAATTTTGATACCAAATCAGTCTGGGCATTTAACTTCTGTAGCGGAAATATTAAAGATTTAGTACGTGGGTTTAAGGATTTTTTTTCCCCTAAAAACTTAAATTTATCTATGTTGTTTCTAAATCTTTTAAAGTAACTACTCTTTTTAAGTTCATCATGAAGCTTATTTTAAGATTTTTTTCTTATTTTCCGTATTTCTTAAATGACAGGGTTATACTTGCAGCCTGGCTTTAATAATATGTTAAACAAGAAGTTAACATGGGTGGTTGATTATAGGTACATATTAAAGGGTGTCTGTGTACATTAGGTGGGATAAGAACTATATGGGAACACCAGTATTTGGGCCAGAGCAAATTTGAAAAATTCACAAAGAAGGTATCTGAAGAGGCATAGCAATCGAATTATGCATCCTCTTTAAAATAATCACGTGAAGCCCTGTGTGCTCATGGTAAGGGAGGAGTAGAAAATAGTCAACAAGTAAAATTGTGCATTTTGTAGAAGCAAAATCGGACACTTTCCTCTGATTTCAGTACTACAAAGCACTTGACATTCTACCATTGAAAAAAGTACTTTGTACCCTGAGATAAGAATAAAGGTGATTGGTTCTTGTCCTTCAAGTAAGGAAACCTTGACTTCGTCCCCTAAGTCAAGACTCCCTAGCCACATCTACCTGAAGGTAATGTCACCATCTTTATGAATGCAATGATAGTGCTGAAACTGCTGCTTCTCATTATGGATGGTCTAATGTAAACCTAAGAACCTTAGTAATTTTGTGGGATTTTTAAAAAAATACTTGCTATGTTTTTTTATTTGGCCAGCCAGTCCTTTTGAAATATAACTCTCTTGTAATTTTTGCAGGTTTGCTTGCAAACTTAATTCTTATATTTTCCTTTTTCAATACTTAATGGTTTTGTGTATTTCTTTAATAATTTGTAAATTTTTGTGTTTCAAGATTATATCTTTAGAATCAAGTAATTTTTTAAAAACCTGATCATCAGTGATACCCCAAAACACTACAAAGAAATCCCCAAATAAATGTTGCTTAGATTTTTCTACTTTCAAAAGAAATTACCAAAAGGTAGATTTAATTTTTACATTAACATGCCTAAAATGAAATACAGTAATAATTATGAGCAGAGTTACAGAGGAAAAATTGGCAATATTTTTATAAAACTGATAAATTTATATTTTTATAAAATTATAAGTTCTCAAAAATTGAAGTGCAAAAACATTTCTTAGTAGGAAGTTTCTAGGCAGTACTAGTTAGAAGTTTGTGGAAGAATCCTTTTGAGGATTTTTGTTCTCTTACTTTAAATAAAACTTAATCTAATAAAAGAAATGAATTTAATCTACATGTATAGTAAATAATGACTGAAATTCTCCAACAAGTTAGATTTCGGATAAAATCTTTTAATGGGAGATTTTCTAGGTCACAATAGGTCTTTGCTCTTATTTTTTAAAAAATCCAAATGTAACACGTAAAAAATGATTCATTGTGAATATTAATCTTGAAGTTTCAATACTTCAGTGGGCACTCTCAATTTTACATGAGATATATTAAGGTGGAAATTAACCAGAGTTTTAAAGGAAACTATCAGTGTTATTTGTATGCAAATTGGAGTCTGCTGTTATATTTCTGATTCCATGTTTTTGGCCTTCCTCAATTTACTTTGGAACTGCCTGAGTGGCAGATTATTTTTATAGAATTCCAATCACATTTTTTTGAGGGGGCATGGGTGCCAGGGGCAGTGAGGGCAGGAGCCCTCTGTTCCTGCAGGCTCCTGTTGAAAGATACAGTTTTGTTTTGAACACATTTCATAAATATTAACTGTCCCCCAACTTAAAAACATTGTGTCTTGCAAGTATTTGTGTGCATTGGCTCTTTGGAACTTTCAGAGCATTTTTCTTCATAGAAACAGGGTTGTAAATGGTGCTTTGGGTTGCTAGCCTGCACTGCAAAGACCTCACCCTAGGGAAGAATAACATGTTGAAAAAAGTACTGTTGCAATGCTGGTAATCAAAGTAACATTAAATTAGAAAGTGTTTTATTTATTATGAATGTTGGAGCCTGAGGACAAACAGATTTATTTGAAAGAGGAGATATAATGATAGTTTCAGAAATATTCTAAAATCAACTTGCAAGGTCAGAAAGGTGTATGGAAGTTCTTAGGTAGAGTTTTCCTTCAATGTGTGTAGCTTTCTTTTGGTTTGAAAAATATCACGACTATTGCCCTTAAGGTATTTTTACTTTGGTTTTGTTTTGATTTGATTAACAAAGGGACTGAAAGAAATAACAGGGGGAGGTTTTCCTGAGGTCACTGGGCAAGGGTTTGAATAAGAGAGGAATTTATTATAGAGCACGTGCATGCGCATCTGCTTGACTATGTGACCCTGGCCAAGAAGTCACCTATTCTGTGTCTCTCATTCTTCATCTGCAACTTTGTTGTGCCTCTTAGGTTAAATGATGTAACTAATGTGTCTGGCACAGTAGGCATTTAAGAAATTTAAGTCCATTTTTCCCCTCTCTTAAAAGGGTCATTAATGTTGGGAATGAGGAAATAACAGTGTCTGTGGGATTCTTATAAAGAAGACCCAAGAAAGGATGGCAGGAAGGATATTTTAGATTATGTGGCTCTTCATATGGTTGTCACTTTTCAACTCCCAGCCCTAATTTGAATAATATCCACTGGAGAAGAAAGTATGGTTGGGAGGACAGCCTTGGGTTTGGTAGCTGGAGAGTCTTAAAATGTTTCTTCACCCTTTATAGGATCAAAAAGTTGACCAACTAACCTACTGCTACTACTACTACTTGTTAATTGGCAATTTATAATTGTATAAATTTGTAGGGTAAAAAGTGATGTTATGGTATCTGAATATAATGCAGAATACTTAAATCCAGGTAGTTAACATATCCATCACCTCAAATACTTAATATCTTTTGTGGTAAGAACATTTGAAAATTGCTTTCTCATCCAGTTGTAAATGTACAGTATTCTATCATAAACTATATTCACCATGCTGTGTGATAGAACTAGAAACAGAAATTCCTCTCATCTGAGATTTTGTATCCTTTGACCATTATCTCCCCATCCCCAGCCTCTGCAGGGTAGAATGATGATTCTGTTCTCTGCTTCTGAGTTTAGTTGTTTTAGATTCTATATATAAGGGAGAACATGTGGTATCTTCCATGCCTGACTTATTTCACTTAGCATTGTTCTCCATTTCCATCCACATCATCACAAATGACAGAATTTCCTTCTTTTTTAAGACTGAATAGTATTCTTTATAGTTCCTAAAGCCTTGAGAAAATGTGAGTGATGGCAAAGTCTCAAAGTAAGGAGAATGGCCTTATGGTTCAGTGCGTGAAGAATCAGGAAACCAAGGTCTTAGAGCAGAAAGGTGGCACTGAGAATGCTAACAATGACCACTGGGGTCCTTGTATATAAAATATTTGAATTGTATGACTTGAGGAGAATATACTATTTCAACTAAGTGAAACAAAGGAAAAGTTTATTTCCATAGCCAGAGAAAGATATAAAATATTTCCTTTTTCAGTTTCTAGTACATTAGATATATTTTTAAAATAAATCAGTTTTTCTTTTAGGAAATCTTTTTTTCTCTCCATTCTCTGTCCCATAAAAACCACATGCTTTTCCAGAACAACAAAAAATTCAGAAAGGGAAAAAAAATAGTGAGACGTCATTCTGCCCAGTTATAATTATTTTTCATGAAATAAAGTGAAATGAAACCACCACATGTGCTTGTTCCTATTTTGGAGAAACTATCTACAACTATGACACGACAGCACTTGGCTTCCCAATTTCATTGCAAAATAAATGTACTGTTTGCACAACATGTTCTGTCTTTCATATGGTCCTTGAGGACAGAACCTTATCTTAGCCTTGGGTCCCTGTAAATGGATAGAAACTTACCTGCGGTTCTTTGTCCACTAAACTTATTTTTAAAGTTCATTTGGAGCATTCTCCTGGAATATAGACTCATTTATGGGATAAGGTAAAAGCAGATCTGTGTTGCAGATAGTACCTTGACAAATTATATTTCTGTATGTTTGATTTGTAGTCATTTCATTTGGCATAATTAATACTGGTCTGGATTTGGGGAAGGAGAGAGAGAGACACGCTGAAATTACCATCGGAAAAAAGAAGGGAAGAATTTCAAATCAGTGACCCATGTATTTATTAGACTTAATTGGCTGGAACTGGCAGGATCTCATATACGGTTTCTAAATTACTGGGCTTAAAATGTGATGAGTTTGAGATACTTAGCCTGACCCCTAGATTATAAACAGTTTTTGAACATTCATTGAGATCATTAGGTTCTCCAGTTTTCTCCAAATGCTAAATTTGTGTGATATATTCTACCATGAAAATACTGTCATATCTTCAACGATAACCAACAAGAAATGAAAATATCAAGTGTTAACAGAACGCCACCTATTTTATATTTTTATTATTAAAATTCATGTATATCTTCACCAAGAAATTGACTTCAGTATTGTTAAAAGCAAGTCAGCATTATAAATAGTTTACTTAAGTAATTCTAGGGCTATTGTTTTTTATTTCATAGGTATTCATGGGGTAGAAAAAATTACTATAAGAAGAAAGGAAATTTAAATTTGTGAAACTTCAGTTACTAGAGAGCTATATATAATGTGCCATTAAGTACGTTTTATTAAGTGTATGTAGCTTCATCATTTCTCTCTCCTTAAAAAAAAGTGTTTTTCTCTCTGTTAGGAATGTAAAATGGTGCAGCTGCTTTGGAAAACAGTGTGGCAGTTCCTCAAAAGGATAAATATAGAGTTACCATATGATCCAACAATTCCACTCCTAGATACACTCAAGAGAAATGAAAATATATGTGCACACACAAATCTGTACATGAATGTTCATAACAGCATTATTTATAATAGCCAAATGCTGGAAACAACATAAATGTCCATCAACTAAGTGGATGTTGTATATCCATACAAGAATTATTATTCAGCAATAAAAAGGAATGAAATGTTGACACATACTACAACATGCATGAACCTTGAAAGCATTATACTAAGTTAAAGATGTCAGTTACAAAACACCACATATGGTATAATTATATTTATATAAAATGTCTGAAATAGGTAAATCTATAGGGACAGAAAGTAGATTAGTGGTTGCCTTGGGCTGGAGGGATAGGAGGATGGAGGGTCACCGTAACAGTATAAGATTTCTTTTGGAGGTGATAAAAATGTTCTAAAATTTACTATGGGGATGGCTGCATGACTTTGTGGATATACTAAAAAAGTATTGAATTGTACTTTAAACAGTTGATTTTTATGATGTGAATTATATTTCAATAAAGCTATTACCAAAATAATGTTTTCCTTTCAGAACTGTTTTATAAGAATCTTAAGAACCATGGAATATCTTACTAAAAATATATAAAAATAACTAGATGAAGTTGACATTATACTAAATAGCATTATTAAATTTTAAAGTCCAAAAAGTACTAAGAGGATAAGGTCAAGAACCATTTTCAGAAACACAGAAGAAAATGCTGTTGTTTCTCAGCTTGAGAAATACGTATTTTTGTTTAGTAGTCAAACCAAGGGAATTTTTTAAAGTTATGAATCACTTCTATGCTGTATGCTCATTCCTATTAAGTAAAACATAGTCAAGTAATATCATTCATATTTTTGATGTGTGGAAAATTACTATTAAATTAAATGTACCTCACAGCACTGTACTGACCAAGATGTTTCCAGGAGAACTTAACTTGTTTGTAGTTGGTGACTTTTTTTGTTGTTGTTGTTGAGATGGAGTTTTGCTTTTATGGTCGAGGCTGAAGTGCAATGGCATGATCTCCGCTCACTGCAACCTCTGCCTGTTGGGTTCAAGTGATTCTCCTGCCTCACCCTCCCGAGTAGCTGGGATTACAGGTGTCTGCCACCACGCCCAGGAAATTTTTTGTATTTTTCATAGAGATGGGGTTTCACCATGTTGGTCAGGCTGGTCTTAAACTCCTGACCTCAGGTGATCCACTTGCCTCGGCCTCCCAAAGTGCTGGGATTACAGGTGTGAGCCACTGCACCTGGCTAGCAGCTTTGAAACTTATACACAATAATGCAGAGGCAAGAAAGCTGGATTGGGAATCAGAAGATCTATTTTTAAAGCTGGCTATGAGTTTTATGAATTTAAACAGCCTCAATTCCTTTGTAAAGTAATGGGGACTCCTCCTAACTGAAAAATTTGTTGTGAAGATCAGAATAGATGTATGTGTACTGCAGAACGCTGTACAACTGTAAGGTGCTGGAATAACAATTATTAATAATTAAGATAAATCATTGGGAACAGTGGCTCATGCCTGTAATCCCAGCATTTTGGGAGCCTAGGCAAGACGATCACTTGAGGCCAAAAGTTCAAGGTCAGCCTGGGCGACATAGTGAGACCTTGTCTCTACAAAAAATAAAAATGTTAGCTGGCATGGTGGCATGTGCTTGTAGTCCCGGCTTAGGGAGCTGATGTAGAAGGATTGCTTGAGCCTAGGAGTTTGAGATTACAGGTAGCTATGATTATGCCACTGTACTGCCTGGAGAAGAGCAAGATGGTCTAAAAAAAAAAAAAGATGTAAGTAACACTAATATTATTTGTTAACATTTTTATTATTGTTGTTGGAGAACCTAGCATTAAAATTCCAGGCTGGGCACAGTGGCTCACGCCTGTAATCCTAGCAGTTTGGGAGGCCAAGGTGGGTGGATTGCCTGAGGTCAGGAGTTCGAGACCAGCCTGGCCAACATGGCGAAACTCCGTCTCTACTAAAAATACAAAAATTGTCGGGCTTGGTGGCTGGTGCCTATAATCCCAGCTACTCGGGAGGCTGAGGCAGGAGAATTGCTTGAACTCGGGAGACAGAGGTTGCAGTGAGCCAAGATTGCGCCACTTCACTCCCACCTGGCAAAAGAGCAAAACTCTGTCTCAAAGACGAACAAACAAAAAACGATAAAATTATCATTGAGAAGACCAAAGGGATAAAATTTCTCTCTCTGTCTCTTGCCCTCACTCTTGTTCTCACTCTCCCTCCGAGATCCTGAACTCAAAAAGTTAAAATATTTTGAAGAACTTACTATTATTCCATTTTCTAGAGAAATCATG
Organism: Hylobates moloch; assembly: GCF_009828535.3. Taxonomy (NCBI): domain Eukaryota; kingdom Metazoa; phylum Chordata; class Mammalia; order Primates; family Hylobatidae; genus Hylobates; species Hylobates moloch. The sequence continues at coordinate 137,123,808 of NW_026652277.1, forward strand.
AATATTTAATAAGACTATCAAATTTATAGCAAAACCTATAACGGACTCTTTTATGTTCAGTTAATCTCATCAAAATAGAAACCATTATCTTTCATGCCTTCAATAGCTAGTATCAGTATATCCTGAGATCTATTCTGCTTTCATATAGTATTCCCCATTTAACTTATGTTTCTTTTAAATGGATTTTTATCCTTTACTTTTTATTGTTATATATTCTTATAATAAATATAATACATAGCTATAAATAAAACTTAGAATATACGGACCAGCAAAAAAAATGAAAAAAAAAAAACCCTTAAAGTTCTTACAATAAGTTGTACATGTCTTATAAAACAGCATAATTGTGCTGTCTTTCAAGATGTTCAAATAAACATTGTTCCTGGATTTCCTCCTCCTCCCTCCATCCTTTAAATAATTATTTGTAGTGAGTAGTATCTGTCTTTCTTGCCTGACATGGAAAGCAGATGGAGATGCATAATGCTTTTGCTAAATCTCTAAATGTTCTCATTTTTGAAAAACAGTAACCAATGGTAAATGAAAGAAGTATTATCACTGATTCCTCTTTCTAATCAGTAGAGTTTTCTGTTTACTCTCACCACCTATTTCGTTACTCTTACTGGATGCCAAATCATTACAATGTGATTTGGGGAAATAAAAGACATTATAAAAAGAACCAGTTATTCATACCTCATGGAAATAATCATATTTAATATATTTTATATCTGCCATATATATATTTTATATCTGCCATATATATGTGGTGTTATATATATGATTATATATATATGTAGTTATATATAACCAAAAATATTTAAACACAAAGATGTAAAACTGCTAAACCATTCAGGTGCAATTTCTTTTTCAAACCATAGAAATGTAGAGAGAATAATCTGAACTAGTCCAAGCAGACTTCTCTTAGCATCAGCTCTTCTATGTGCCTATGCTGTTTTTCTTAGTAGATTAAAATTATGCAAACCTTGTTTGGTTGATTAAAAGCTGTAGCTGCTCTCCACTTTTTGTTGTGGTTTGCTTTCTCCTTGGCTAGAAGTTTTTAGTTAAATTTAAAATGTTTGGTTGGTTGTTGTTGTTGTTGTTTTGTCTTGCCCTCACATACGAAATCTACTGAGAAGAACGTGGCACATTAATTATTTCCACTTCTCAAAATAGATTTATTGTTAATTTCCCCTTTCAGTGTTACTGTTCTTTCAAAGAGATAAAGATTTAATTCTGGGCACTTCCCTACAGAAGCCATACAGGACATTTTAGTTGACCAATCTTTAAGTAAAAACAGAGTCCTTTTTCATTTCATAAATACCTTGCTGTTTATATATTGCTTGTAGCAAATAAGAGGCTCGGAAATCTGAAATGCAAAGATAAAATTCTTTGCAGCAGTTTTCAGAAGTAGTTATTGATAAACTGAATGCTATAACAATGAGTTGTAATTAGGATACAAAGTAAACAGAACACATAATTGTTTATATTCTCATTTTCTTCATTTAGTACACGAGGAAGGGAAGCATAAGCTGTTTTTGAAATAAGTTTGTGTGTGTGTGTGTGTGTGTGTGTGTGTGTATCTCTAAGATGTTTGGCCAAAACTTCATTTCTAGCTCCTGAAGTTACCTCAGTATTCCTCTTTAAATGATCTTTTTCTTAACTGTCCTCTCTGCCCACCAACCTACTTAAATTCTGTGGTTCATAATTTCAAGATGTGCTTTGCCAGTATCTCAAGCCCTTTTCTACTTCATTTTTTTTTTTTTTTTTTTTGTCCAACCCTCTAACTTTAGCAAACATCAACTTTTTCAGTACTTGCACCCTAGCAGCCCAGGTCTTAGCAGAAAAAGTACAGTATGGCAGATTGATTCCATCAGGTTTCAAATCTGACTTCAAATGATCCTAAACACTGTCTGGCAAGCCCCTTGTGTCTATTTGGTTGATTTACTTTCCCACTTAACAAGACACTTTCAGAGTTTCTCCATTCTCTTCTACTCTCTCCAACCCAGTGGTTGTCACAAGAGAGTGGGGTTGTGGTGGGAGGAGCAATTATGCTTCCTACCCCTCGGTGACATTTGGCAATACCTGAAGACAGTTTTGACTGTCACTGTTTGGGGTGGGCAGGAGTGCCACTGAAATGTAGTGGGTAAAAGCCAAGGATGCTGCTCAACATCCTACAACTCACAGGACATTCCCACACAGTATAGAATTGTCTTGTCCACGATGTCAATATGCCGAGGTGAGAAACCCTACTCTAGCACCTTCATCTCGGCAGATGCCTTCTTTTCTTTACAGAGAAATAGCAGCTAGCTTTTGGGAACTCCCTCATCTTTTCTATTTCAAACACAAAACACGTTTTTCAGCACTGAGCCTCACATCTTGTTACCATAGAGCGATGATACCCTTCTCCTGGCTGAGGCTAACTCTACCACCCATGCGTTGGACTTCAAAACCTCTCATTTTCTCTGTAACATTATACTATTTTTATCCATTTTTTGTTCATGTATATTCAATTTTGCCTTTTATATTCGCCCTTTTGACTTTAAAACAATACAATTTCTTCAACTAGACAAAACCAAACCAAAAGACTTTCTTTTCTTTCAGGTACTGCCCTGTCCTCCCTCTTCACAGCCACATTTCTCCAAGTGGTTGTTAATGATACCAGCTGTCTACAATTTGTCACCTCTCACTCACTGCTCAACCTACTCCAGTCTGGCTTCTGGTCCTACCATTCCATTAAAATAGCAATAATGAAAGTCACCAATGCCCCTCATGTTGTGAATTCCTGAGGTATTTTTAAATCTTCCTTTGACTTCACATCGCAGTAGCATTCAACAACGCTTATCTCTCCCTGCTTTTTGAATCAGTCTTCCCTTGATTTCTGCAAGACACAGTCTCTTGGTTTCAACATCTCTGGTCAATTATTTTGTTTCAGATGGATTCTTCTTCCTGGCCTTTAAATGTAGGCATTTCCTTAAGGCTCAGTCCTGGAACTTCTCAATTTTCACTGGCTTCCTAACTCATGCCATTCAAACCCATTGCTTTAGTGAGTATGTATATACAAGATATTTTCAAATTAGTATTCCTGTTTCAGACTTGGAGTTTGAAGTCTGTATGTCCAGGTGCCTACTTCTTTTTTGTATGTCTGAAAATATCTCAATTTCAACATATCTCTAATAGACATCTGCCTCTTTTCTCAGATGCTCCTCTTTCCAACACCCCTGTTTCTCTTAGAACATGTTTATGGTCCTCTGTGGTTGTAGGACCTCCAAAGTAACCTCAGTTTTTGTCTATTTTTCAAGCCTGGTCATTCAGAAGAGTAGAGATTGTTATAAGGGAGCTTATTTGGAAGGGGTCTTTCCCTGTGCCCTCATCCAAATTCTTTTGGAATCACTCTTTCACAATCAACTGTTACTTTCATGTGAGAACTAGATAGATTAATATTGAAATGTGGCAGCCCAAAAGTGGATTAATGTTGGGAGTGGTGAATGTCTGGTTTTGGTTTGCAAGGTAGAAGGTGCTGTTAGCCCAGTAACTAAAAGTTCCTAGGTTTTAGTTCATACCATGAGACAAAAATTTATGTATTTGAATTTGATAATGTCTTTCTTTAAGATTACTAATACCATCAAAAACACTGACTTCTACCCATAGTCACTGAATTGTTTGAATTCTTCACTGGTGGTGGCAACATTGTCTCCTAGAGCTTTATGTCCTGTTGGGCAGTTGAGCTCAGGTGACCAAGGAAGATAATTTAATTACCATTTAGTCATTTTATGCCATATACTTCTACATTATCTTCCCAAAGTATTAAGGACACTTTCATGGTTTTATGTAACACCCTACTTCCTGATTCCAAATTCTTTCAGTTACAGTGCTTTTGATTGCAAATAACAGAAAACTATACTGGTTTCCTTCAGCACAAAAAAAAAAAAAAAAAGGAATTTATTAGAAGGATATTAGAAGGATACATAGGCTCACAGAATCAACATGTGACTACTGTTTCCTTAAATGAGGTGGTTATGCTGCTAGAAGGAAATAGAATGATTTGCAAATTTATATCTGGAGTTAGAAACCCAGGCAGCCTTAGGACAACAATTATAAAGTAAAACCCAGGAGGAGAAGGCTTAGACATCAAAAGATTGTAGGACTCCCCCAGTTTATATCAGTAGCAATCACATATATAAGAATGGAATTTTAGGGTGTATGACCAGAGATGGAGAAAAGTTTTAGATTAGTCTGAACTTATCAAAATGAGTTCACTTACTAGGGATTCCTGATGCCATGTGATAGAAGCTGGGCTGGTTAACACTAACTTGAACTTACATCTGAACTTCAGGTGTCACAAATGCCTTAGAATAACATGAAGAAGATTATTAAAATAAGTGGGAGATTGAAATCTTGGATTTGATTTATCATGTGTCCTGCCACCCATCCAAAAATGTATCCCTAAAACAGGCCCAGAAAACATTCCATTCATTAGGGCTTTTGAGATATACATTGTATTCAAAGCTTTGACATATTTCAAAGGGGATGTACTGGTTGTTCTTTGCAGGTTGTTCGAGAAGCTGAAATAGAAATCAATTCTTGATTTCAGTAGGAATAGTGAGTCCCTGAGAGGGGAGAAGCCAGGTGAGTCACTTATCACTGGAGGAATAAACGGTGGGCCTGGTCACCATAATGGCAGCAGGGTATGAAATGGGATGACTACAGAAATCTCTAACAGGGACTAATGGATCATAGAATTCTTGGGGCTGAAATAGAACATTCCATTAAGGCCACGTTTGATTTTACTATCCAAAAACCAAGTCTGGTGAACAGAGTTCTTTTCTGTATATACTAGAATAAAATATATATCTTTTATTAGTGGAGGTTAATTCTAAAATTTATTGTTTAGACTACAGAATACATATCACAATGAAACTAGAGGGAGAAAGGATATAACCTGGAGATGTAGATTTGTGACTAAATAGAGTAACTGATGAGATTTGTGATTACCTTCATTTGGAAAAGGAATATACTTTTGTAATATCCCTTATCCAAAATGCTTGGGACCAGAAGTGCTTCAGATTTTGGATTTTTTTGGATTTTGGATATTTGCATGTACATAATGAGATATCTTGGGTATGACAACCAAGTCTAAACATGAAATTCATTTATGTTTCATATACATCTTATATACATAGGCTTAAGGTAATTTTATGTAATACTTTAAGTAATTTTATATATGTGTTTTGACTATGACCAGTCTCATGAGGTCAAATTTTCCACTTTTGGGTGTAAAATTTTCTGCTTGTACCATCATGTTGGTACTCAAAAAGTTTTGAATTTTGGAGCATTTCGGACTTTAGATTTTTGGGTGAAGAATGCTCAACCTGTACAAGTAATACCTATATTACATTAGGAGGAACAATCTTTTGGGCAGTGTAATTTTGAGAAGAAGGATATGAGTGAATGTTGTGGTATATGCTTGCCATTTTATTTCTGACTGTCTAATATTTAACCATGTTGTTGTTGTATGCTGTGCTCTCTATTTGGAAGCATTCCCCAGTGAATATAGTCTAGGAAATATAAATGCTTCATCTCCTGCTACTGACATGAAGGTGTCAGATGCTCTCTCTCTCCGTATACTCATAGAAGCCAAGACTTGGGTGTGTCACCTCATCAATTAGACACTGCTGCCAGGGATTGTTAATTTAAGTAAGAAGGACATAAATGAAGACAGGATTAGGATTCATCTTTGGTAGTACAGTGGCATGATGCTTGTAGTGTCGGGTCTCCTGGCCAGATGATTCTTGTCCAAAGACACTCTCTGGTTTTTAGGCATTTTGCTCTAGCATCCTTTGATTTGGCGAGTTCTTGGTTTTCTCCTCCAATTTCATGTTTTTAGATAATCAGTGTTCATTTATATTGCTTGCGTCCTACTGGACACAGAATTTAAAACCACCCTAATATTTTTTCCTCTCTAATCCTGGTCCTCTTCTAATATTCCCTGTCTCAGTGAACAAATTGAACAGGCCAAAAACCCAGGGTGTATTCTTGATAATCCCCTTTTCTCCAACTCACGTCTAATCCATCATTAAATTTTATTGATTTCTGTCCTTGAATCTATCCACTGCTCTCCAGCTCTACCACCATCACCACCAACGCCTGAGTCCAAGCCATCCTCATGTCTCACCTGAACTACAACAATGTATTTGTTCAACCTAAGCTCTTTTCTTCTCCCAACCCATTCTTCCCCAAATCCTTTAAATGTAAAATCTGATCATGTTGTACACTACCCTTCCAGCCAGCCACTTCCACGTTCTCCCTCAGGGAAATTGCCTTGCTACCTACCTCCAGGATCTTTCCTCTTTCTGGAATTCTCTTCTTCCCCTACTCCCTCCACATAGTTAATTCCTGTTCATCCTTCTTCACACCTTCTACCTCATAGTCTTCCCTTATGATTGCTGTCTTATTCTGCTTGGACTGCTAGAACAAAATGCCACAGATGGGGTAGTGTAAACAATGGAAATTTGTTTCTCTCCATTTTGGAGGCTGGGAAGTCCAGGATCAAGGTGCTGGAAGATTAGGTTCTTGGTGGGGATTCTCTTCCTGGCTTGCAGATTGCCAACTCCCTATTGTGTCCTCATATGACCTTTCCTTGGTGTGTGCTTGGGAAGGGAGAGAGGGAGAGAGGGAGAAAGGGGGAGAGAGGTTGAGAGAGAGATAGATGGACAGAGAGAAAGAGAGAGAGAATCTTATAAAGCTACCAATCCTGCCGTATTGGAGCCCCACCCTTATGACCTCATTTAACCTAATTATCTCTTAAATTCCTTATCTCCAAATAGTCACATGGAGGTTGTATTAGTCCATTTTCACGTTGCTAATAAAGACATACCTGAGACTGGGCAATTTACAAAAGAAAGAGGTTTTAATGGACTCACAGTTCCACGTGGCTGGGGAGGCCTCAAAATCATGGTAGAAGGTGAAAGGTATGTCTCACATGATGGCAGACAAGAGAAGAGGGCTTGTGCAGGGAAACTCCCCTTTATAAAACCATCAGATCTCGTGAGTCTTACTATCATGAGAATAGCATGGGAAAGACCCACCCACATGATTCAGTTACTTCCCATTGAGTCCCTCCCACAACATGTGGGAATTGTGGGAGTTACAATTCAAGATGAGATTTGTGTGGGGACACAGCCAAATCATATGAGAGGTTAAGACTTTAAGTATGAATTTGAGGATGGGGAGACAAGATTCAATCCATGGCAATTGACTTCCTCAAACTCCCTGGCAAGGTTAGAATCCCTATTGTATGCTCTCATTGTCCCATGGAACTCTTCCTTAGAGTACTTGTCCTGGTTGCATTTTATATTTTATTTAGATGATGTGTGATTATTATTTGTCTACTTCTAGGAGGGTAGTTCCACAAAGACAAGGATCTTGTTTGGCTTTTCTCACCAGCGTTTCTTTGTAAGAACTGATGTAAACCAATCTGGACAAGCACAATGAGTATTTCTGTTTTATGGATAACAGAAGCTGCTGATAGATACGGGTGAAGGTTGGGTACTCCCCCACAATCTCTTCTCCAGGTTATGATGAAAGCAAGTCTTAGACTAACTCCTGCCACTCAAATAATCATTTATTAAACAAATAAGGATTAATAAAAAGGCAAAGCCAGTGTATATTATCTATTCTGGTAAACTGTAAAATCCCAGTATTCAGTTCTTTTATGTACTTCAATTACAGTTGAGAAGAAAGTTTCACTGAAAGCAGATGCAACATCAATTTAGAGTCAGGATTCAGTTATCTTTATAGTTAGCAGCAGATGTCAGAATTGTCTGAACCAATGATTAGATTCAAGAGATAAAGCCTTCAATGTCATCCCAAATGGTGAAAAATGAAGGACGAAGATGAACTGTTCACTAGACTCTTATCCCCTGTTCATGGAAACATGGGAGTGGGGAAGGGGGCTCTAAAATACTTTACTTTAACCACCTATTTTGAATACCACTAATTTCACTAAGGGGTATCCATTTCTAATATCCCCTATACTAACTAACAAGCCACTAATGTTACCAAAGAAAATGATTTTCTCATATTCTTCATACTAATTCGTGGAAACCTCTGCTTGATATGTATAAGAATGCCATGTATAAGGATGACTGAAATCCTTGTACTAGCTGGTTCTAAAATGTGGCCTTTCTGAGTATGGCATATGTTAGTTGATGACCCTGAAGTTCAGGGACAGGCAGTTTTTGTTTAGGACAACAAAGAAAAAAACACACATTTAGGGTACAACTTCAACATGTATTATCACATCATTTATGCAAAAGTATTTTAAAGTAAATTACAGATAAACATTTACAAGCGCCCAGCACTCAGCCATTTGGTGAATGCTCAATAACCATGTGATACATGCACACGTGTTCTTTGCAGCTCTATTCACAATAGCAGAGACATGGAATCAACCTAAATGCCTATGAATGGTAGACTGGATAAAGAAAATATGGTACCGTATACACCATGGTATACTATGCGCCACAGAAAAGAATGAGATCATGTCCTTTGCAGGAGCATGGATGGAGCTGGAGGCTATTATCCTTAGCAAACTAACACAGGATCAGAAAACCAAATACCACATGCTCTCACTTATAAGTGGGAGCTAAATGATAAGAACACATGGACACATAGAGGGGAACAACACACACTGGAGCCTATCAGGGTGGAGGGTGAGAGGAGGGAGAGAATCAGTAAAAACAATGAATGGGTACTAGGCTTAATACCTGGGTGATGAAATAATCTGTACGAAAAACCTCCATGACACAAGTTTACCTATATAGTAAATCATCGAATGTACCTCTGGAACTCAAAAGTTAAGTGAAAATAAAATGTAGAAAAAATAACAGATATTGGTGAGGCTGTGGAGAAAAAGGAACACTTATACACTCTTGGTGGCATTGTAAATTAGTTCAGCCACTGTGGAAAGCAGTTTGGAGATTTCTGAAAGAACTAAAAATAGAACTACCACTTGAACCAGCAATCCCATTACTGGGTATATATGCAAAGGAATGTAAAGCATTCTGTCAAAAAGACACAGACACTCATTTGTTCATTGCAGCATTACTCACAGTAGCAAAGGCATGGAATCAACTTAGGTCCATCAATGGTGAATTGAATAAAGAAAATATGGTGCATATACACCATGTAATACTATGTAGCCCTAAACAAGAGCAAAATCATGTCCTTTGCAGCAACATGGATGCAGCTAGAGGCCATTATCCTAAGCCTATCAGTGTAGAAACAGAAAACCAAATACCGTGTGTTTTCACTTATAAGTGGACGCCAACCATGAGGTATACATGGATATAAAGATAGGAACAACAGACACAGGACTACTAGAAGCAGGAGGGATGGAGGCGGGCAAGAGTTGAAAAGCTACCTGTCGGGTACTATTGATAGAGACAGGAGACAGCCAAGGATTTCTGGTGAAACTCCACCTTCAAGCCTAAAACAGCCTGAAGGCTGAAAGAGCAGACTGCTGGTCTCAGATGAAACCCATGACGTAGAGGGAGAACTGCCCCTGTTTGCCCACACTTTCCTGACTGATTCTTTCTGAATAATGCCCACATGCACACTGGGGGAATGGGGTGGAGCCACTGGAAGTTTGTGCCTTCTGCAAAGATGAGCTTGGGCTCTTCAGCTTGGTATTCAAGCTGAAGGTGGCCTGGTATTCAATCTGTGAGGTGGGAGCCCATTGGCAGGAATCCCTCTAGCTTTGCTGAGAGCTGTTTTTTTTTCGTTTTTGTTTTTGTTTTTTTCCTCTTCACCCACTAAATTCTGCTCTCCTCACCCTTCAGTGTGTCTGTATGCCTAATCTTTCTTGGTCGTGACACAAGAACCCAGATTTAGCTGAACTAAGGAGCAAAAATTTTGCATCACTATGTTTACTATCTGGGTGATAGGATCATTCATACCGCAAACCTCAGCATCACACAATATATCCATGTAACAACTCTGCACATGTACCTGCTGAATCTAAAATAGAAGTTGAAATTTTAAGGTAAAAACCATGTGATGGGTGATATAAATGAATACATGAATGAATGATGAATGAATGAACATTAGCCTGGTTTGTATTGTTTGGGAAAAGATTATAATGCTACTTTTACTTTTTGTTATATTAACCATTGAGTTAGTATATGCTACAGATGCAGTCAGTTGAAAATAAAACTGTTTTCATTCTGAATAACAAATTGGCTCATATGCCCTGAGGGCAATGTTTTGGCCTCTTTGTAGTATCAAATATTCTGATCAAATGTTGCTAAAGGACCCACTTGAGATAAAGAAGTTTTCATGGAAAAAAACAAACTCTACATGGCTACAGAATTGGTAATATCTAACAGTGTAACGCCCAACAGGTTCTCTTTGTTGCTGTCTAGAAGGACTGGATTTATCAAGACAGGGAAATTGCCATAGAGAAAGAGTTTAATTCACACAGAGCTGGCTGTATGAGAGACTGGAGTTTTATTACTGCTCAAATCAGTCTCCCTGAAAACGCTGTAGCGGCCAGTGAGTCGGCGGGAGTGCTGATCAGTTGGGTCAGAGATAAAAGCATAGGGAGTTGAAGCTGTCCTCTTGCATTGAGTCAGTTCCTGGGTGGGGGCCACAAGACCAGATGAGCCAATTTATTGATTAGAGTGGTGCCAGCTGATCCATCAGGTGCAGGGTCTGCAAAAATATCTCAAGATGTTATCCCCAGGAGCAATTTGAGGAGGGTCAAAATCTAGCTGCATGACTCCTAAACCATGATTTCTAATCTTGTGGCTAATTTGTTAGTCCTACAAAGGCAATCTAGTCCTCAGGCAAGAAGGGGGTTTGTTTCAGGAAAGGGCTATTATTGTCCTTGTTTCAAAGTTAAACTATAAACCAAGTTCCTTCCAAATTTAGTGTAGCCTATGCCTAGGAATGAACAGGCTCAACTTGGAGGTTAGAAGCAAGATGGAGTTGATTAGATCAGATCTCTTTCACTGTAATGATTTTCTCAGTTATAATTTTTGCAATGGTAGTTTCAATTGGAAAGAAATATTAATAAACTTCACATGGCTACAGAGTTGCTAATATCTAAGTCTCTCTTAGGATAAATGGCAATTGGGAATGGGACTTCAAATGGTGTTCAACATACCGTCTAACTCATAGAAATGCTCAGCAGAGACTTACTGAATTATTACATGGAATGGGGGATGTTTTACAGCAGTGTACCCAATATTAGGGCTCATTGAAGGCAACATGAAAGGGTCCTGAAGGTGAAACTCTATGGCCATAGCAGTGTTTCCCAAATTTGCTTGAAGATAAGATACACCAGGAATGGGTAATTAAAAACAGATTCCGGAGCCCTGAGCCAAATCTGTTATACCAGTATCCATAAAACAAAACAAAACAACTCACAAAGCTCAGCAATACTCAGTCTTATCCACCACAGTAGATCATGTAGCCACCATTGCTGTACACTAGAGTGGACTTTTATTTTAAAATAACAATGATCATATATCATCTAAGAATAGATTTAGGTGTAGAGTACTTTGTTTAAGAATGTAGTGAAATAAGCAATGCAATTTAGAAAGATTTTTATAAGGAGATTCAAGTGAGCAAATCTTTGACATTTCAGAATGACATATTCTCTTAAGGATTCCTGAAGGTAAGATTTTATTATAATTTTCTTTCTTTTGTCTCCTTTCTTATTGTAGTGTTTTAGAGCATGGGGATGACATATTACACTTGCATTTAACTTAACAAGATTCAACTATATGTGTTCAGGACAAAAAAAAAAGTTGAAGTGAAAGAATGAAGAAAATAATATATATATATTTTTTAACCAGCCACTCTACTCAAGGGGCATATATTTTGGCATGAGATTGGGATAGAGGACAGGTCTTTGCTGTAACTTCAATCTCAGTTACTCTCAGGGCTCACATGATGTGAACATTTTGCTCTGTGATTGTAGCGTTTGAAGCCACATATTTTTTGGTCCCACATGGCCAAGTAAATATTTTATCTGTTGAAGAAGTTAGAAAACATTAAACTCTTTAAATGCTGGAGTAAACCTCATTGTATTGTCCTTATTGAGAAATATTGTGTTGGTTTCCAGCGCATAGTGTCAAATAAAAACAAATTTTTACTCAGTACAGAGAGATTTTATTTGCAGGGATTATTACAAGGTGGAGAAAGGGCAAGAATCTCAAGAGTTAGGCAAAAAAAAAAAAAAAAAAAAGATTTGGCTTTTCTTTTATAGAGAGGAGTAACCTAGGCTAGAATGAACTGGGTCAGGGGAAGAAGGATGAAATGGTGGTATGATCTGACAGAGAATGTTTGACTCTGAGACCAGTCTGCTCTCTTGGGGGTGCTGTTTAAGGAAAGTTGTGTGCTGGCTCAACTTGAGGGTAAGCCAAAGTTCAGGGATTTTGGGAAAGGAAAAAAACTTAACCAAAATTTGGTTAATAAGCACCCTGTTTCCATTCATCAGTGGGGATGAGCAGTTTAGCTTTCAATTTATGAGGTTAAGAATGGGAATTTCAATCCATCTTGAATTAATTTTTGTATAAGGTGTAAGGAAGGGATCCAGTTTCAGCTTTCTACGTATGGCTAGCCAATTTTCCCAGCACCATTTATTAAATAGGGAATCCTTTCCCCATTTCTTGTTTTTGTCAGGTTAGTCAAAGATCAGATGGTTGTAGATGTGTGGCATTATTTCCAGGGGCTCTATTCTGTTCAATTGGTCTATATCTCTGTTTTGGTACCAGTACCATGCCGTTTTGGTTACTGTAGCCTTATAGTGTAGTTTGAAGTCAGGTAGCATGATGCCTGCAGCTTTGTTCTTTTGGCTTAGGATTGTCTTGGCAATGCGGGCTCTTTTTTGGTTCCATATGAACTTTAAAGATGTTTCTTCCAATTCTGTGAAGAAAGTCATTGGTAGCTTGATGGGGATGGCACTGAATCTATAAATTACCTTGGGCAGTGTTGCCATTTTCACAATATTGATTCTTCCTATCCATGAGCATGGAATGTTCTTCCATTTGTGTCTTCTTTTATTTCGTTGAGCAGTGGTTTGTAGTTCTCCTTGAAGAGGTCCTTCACATCCCTTGTAAGTTGGATTCCTAGATATTTTATTCTCTTTGAAGCAGTTGTGAATGGGAGTTCACTCATGATTTGGCTCTCTGTTTGTCTGTTATTGGTGTACAAGAATGCTTGTGATTTTTGTACATTGATTTTGTATACTGAGACTTTGCTGAAGTTACTTATCAGCTTAGGGAGATTTTGGGCTGAGACGATAGGGTTCTCTAGATATACAGTCATGTCTTCAGCAAACAGGGACAATTTGACTTCCTCTTTTCCTAACTGAATACCCTTTATTTCTTTCTCTTGTCTGATTGCCCTGGCCAGAACTTCTAACACTATGTTGAATAGGAGTGCTGAGAGAGGGCATCCCTGTCTTGTGCCAGTTTTCAAAGGGAATGCTTCCAGTTTTTGCCCATTCAGTATGATATTGGCTGTGGGTATGTCATAAATAGCTCTTATTAATTTGAGATATGTCCCATTAATACTTAGTTTATTGAGAGTTTTTAGCATGAAGGGCTGTTGAATTTTGTCAAAGGCCTTTTCTGCATCTATTGAGATAATCATATGGTTTTTGTCTTTGGTTCTGTTTATATGATGGATTACGTTTATTGATTTGCTTATGTTGAACCAGCCTTGCATCCCAGGGATGAAGCCCACTTGATCATGGTGGATAAGCTTTTTGATGTGCTGCTGGATTCAGCTTGCCAGTATTTTATTGAGGATTTTTGCATCAAAGTTCATCAGGGATATTGGTCTAAAATTCTCTTTTTTTATTGTGTCTCTGTCAGGCTTTGGTATCAGGATGATGTTGGCCTCATAAAATGAATTAGGGAGGACTCCCTCTTTTTCTATTGATTGGAATAGTTTCAGAAGGAATGGTACCAGCTCCTCTTTGTACCTCTGGTAGGATTCGGCTGTGAGTCTGTCCGGTCCTGGACTTTTTTTGGTTGGTAGGCTATTAATTATTGCCTCAATTTCAGAACCTGTTATTGGTCTATTCAGGGATTCAACTTCTTCCTGGTTTAGTCTTAGGAGGGTGTGTGTGTCCAGGAATTTATCCATTTCTTCTAGATTTTCTAGTTTCTTTGCATAGAGGTATTTATAGTATCCTCTGATGGTAGTTTGTATTTCTGTGGGATTGGTAGTGATACCCCCTTTATCATTTTTTATTGCATCTATTTGATTCTTCTCTCTTTTCTTCTTTATTAGTCTTGTTAGCAGTCTATCAATTTTGTTGATCTTTTCAAAAAACCAGCTCCTGGATTCATTGCTTTTTTTTGAAGGATTTTTTGTGTCTCTATCTTCTTCAGTTCTGCTCTGATCTTAGTTATTTCTTGCCTTCTGCTAGCTTTTGAGTGTGTTTGCTCTTGCTTCTCTAATTCTTTTAATTGTGATGTTAGGATGTCAATTTTATATCTTTCCTGCTTTCTCTTGTGGGCATTTAGTGCTATAAATTTCCGTCTACACATTGCTTTAATTGTGTCCCAGAGATTCTGGTATGTTGTGTCTTTGTTCTCATTGGTTTCAAAGAACATCTTTATTTCTGCCTTCATTTCGTTATGTACCCAGTAGTCATTCAGGAGCAGGTTGTTCAGTTTCCATGTAGTTGAGCAGTTTTGAGTGAGTTTCTTAATCGTGAGTTGTAGTTTGATTGCACTGTGGTCTGAGACACAGTTTGTTATAATTTCTGTTCTTTTACGTTTGCTGAGGAGTGCTTTACTTCCAACTGTGTGGTTAATTTTGGAATAAGTGTGATGTGGTGCTGAGAAGAATGTATATTCTGTTGATTTGGGATGGAGAGTTCTGTAGATGTCTATTAGGTCTGCTTGGTGCAGAGCTGAGTTCAATTTCTGAATATCTTTATTAACTTTCTGTCTTGTTGATCTGTCTAATGTTGACAGTGGGGTGTTAAACTCTCCCATTATTATTGTATAGAAGTCTAAGTCTCTTTGTACGTCTCTAAGGACTCTCCTTATGAATCTGGGTGCTCCCGTATTGGGTGCATATATATTTAGGATAGTTAGCTCTTTTTGTTGAATTGATCCCTTTACCATTATGTAATGGCCTTCTTTGTCTCTTTTGATCTTTGTTGGTTTAAAAAGTGTTTTATCAGAGACTAGGATTGCAACCCCTGCTTTTTTTTGTTTTCCATTTGCTTGGTAGATCTTCCTCCATCCCTTTATTTTGAGCCTATGTGTGTCTCTGCACATGAGATGGGTCTCCTGAATACAGCACACTGATGGGTCTTGACTCTTTATCCAAAAGACTTAAATGTTAGACCTAAAACCATAAAAACCCTAGAAGAAAACCTAGGCAATACCATTCAGGCCATAGGCATGGGCAAGGACTTCATGACTAAAACACCAAAAGTAATGGCAACAGAAGCCAAAATTGACAAATAGGATCTAATTAAACTAAAGAGCTTCTGCACAGCAAAAGAAACTACTATCAGAGTGAACAGGCAACCTACAGAATGGGAGAAAATTTTTACAATCTACCCGTCTGACAAAGGGCTGATAGACAGAATCTGTAAAGAACTTACACAAATTTACATGAAAAAATCAAACGACCCCATCAAAAAGTGGGCAAAGGATATGAACAGACACTTTTCAAAAGAAGACATTTATGCAGCCAACAGACACATGAAAAAATGCTTGTCATCACTGGCCATCAGAGAAATACAAATCAAAACCAGAATGAGATACTATCTCACACGAGTTAGAATGGCGATCATTAAAATGTCAGGAAACAACAGGTGCTGGAGAGGATGTGGAGAAATAGGAACACTTTTACACTGTTGGTGATACTGTAAACTAGTTCAACCATTGTGGAAGTCAGTGTGGCGATTCCTCAGGGATCTAGAACTAGAAATACCATTTGACCCAGCAATCCCATTACTGGGTATATACCCAAAGGATTATAAAACATGCTGCAATAAAGACACATGCACATGTATGTTTATTGCGGCACTATTCACAATAGCAATATGGAACCAACCCAAATGTCCAACAATGATAGACTGGATTAAGAAAATGTCGCACATATACATCATGGAATACTATGCAGCCATAAAAAATGATGAGTTCATGTCCATTTTAGGGACGTGGATGAAGCTGGAAGCCATCATTCTCAGCAAACTATCGCAAGGACAAAAAAACCAAACACTGCATGTTCTCACTCATAGGTGGGAATTGAACAATGAGAACACATGGACACAGGAAGGGGAGCATCACACACTGGGGCCTGTTGTGGGGTGGGGGTAGGGGGGAGGGATAGCATTAGGAGATATACCTAATGTTAAATGACGAATTAATGGGTGCAGCACACCAACATGGCACATGTATACATGTGTAACAAACCTGCACGTTGTGCACATGTACCCTAAAACTTAATGTATAATAAAAAATAAATAAAAGCACAACAACAACAACAACAACAACAACAACAAAATAATCTACTGCTTAAGATGACTCTATTAAAATTATTGTATCCACAAATATAAATTTGAAATTTCAGTTCTTGGTATTTTGAAATCTCTAAAGAAATGACATCCATATATCTAGATGAAATATAAAGTCATGCCATTACCTCAAAGAAGCCTTTCTCAATTCAGATCACCTCTGATTTAGAAGGCTGTTAGTTGCTTGAATTCTCCTTGTTAATATTTGTCACATGTTGTATTTTGAGACAAGGCTCACTCTGTCACCCAGGCTGGAGTGCAGTGGCCGCATCTGAGCTCACCTCCGCCTCCCAAGCTCAAGCTACGCTCCTGCCTCATCCTCTGAAGTAGTTAGGACTACAGGAACACCACCACACTCGGCTAATTTTTGTATTTTCTGTAGAGACAACGTTTCCCCATGTTGCCCAGGCTAGTCTCAAACTCTTGGGCTCAAGCTGTCAATCTGCCTCTGCCTCCCAAAGTCCTAGTGTATATTGTTTTGACTATTTATTGTAATTTAGGTTTGTGAAAACTGGAAGAAATGTCTGGAGATCATTTTATAATATTTTGCATAAGACTATGTAAGTGAAATATTGTCACTTATTAGTCGATGTACCTAATATTTAGGTAATGCTTATTATATGTTATATGCTATTTAGGTATATGTATTCATGGGCTATGTGAGATATTTTGATACAGGTGTATTAGTCCATTTTCACACTACTATAAAGATACTACCTGAAACTGGGTAATCTATAAAGGAAAGAAGTTATTAAATGCTTATTATATGTTATATGCTATGCATAAATTATCTTTTTAAATCTACAAAATAATCTTATGAGTAAACTATGGATTATATAAGAATGGATCTAGACAATTTAGATACAAATACATGTTAGAACAGTCAGAATATCTTACTCCTGTCATAATCATAAACAGACCTGGTGCATAGAAAAAAATGGTTTCTCATGTCAGTGTGGTATCTTTATTTTCTGGAGGTATTTTGTACATCTGAAATACATAAATTGTCAAAACATAGTGGTAAAAAAATTTGGAAAATAATTATTGCTTATGGAGTCCCATTCCAAATTTACTACCATAACAGTTTATAATGGCTTCTCCTCTGGCTGCAAATACAGATATTTTTGTGGGTGAAAAATATAAAAGAGGAAGTTATTAGCATTAGACAGAATTTATGTAGCATAAATTCACTTCTGTAGGTCACATAAAATGATGACTGAGAATGATGTAAGTTAAAAAATTATTACGTATAAATTAGGGACTAATAGTAAAATTTGAAAGACTATCCATTTGTCCTAGCAGGGTATCCAGAGTACAGAAAAAAATGAAGATATAAGGGACAGAGGACCATGGTATTGGTTCCTTTGGCTGGGTCCAAAAATCCAGACTTCTGGTCATCATTTAATTCCTCACAACTACAGCAAGTTTAGTGTATAAAATAACTGAGCACTCAGAGATGGAACAGCTTCCCAGATTTTACCTACTTTTTGGACTCTAAAATCTGGTTGGACCTGTTAGGTTGTGATGGCCAGAGTAGAAGTTTGGCATTTCATCTTCCTCTCCCTTCTCTCCTTCCTAATGCCTTTGTGTATTCTATAAACGTAGGGGTTTGGGAAAGGATGAAGGAATAATTAAGAAGAACAGAGCCTTTCTTGCCCTTTGTTCTTTGCTGTCTATTGCCCCAAGGCAGAACCTTAATTATAGTTCTGAAATTCAAAGGTAGCTTATTTAGATTAATAGAAAGGGAACTGTCATTTCAGAATAGGCAAAGTTGTGATTACTCCCAAATTATTCCCAAAATCCAGTCTGTTCTGGATCCTCTTTTTTAGGATTTTGTTTGGTGTAGGATAATAATGGTTATCAGAATTAACTCAGGTAGTTATTGGAAGGCAATTTTCTTTTTGAGCTAGTTTCGTATGCCAGCCACTGTTTTAGGACCTGGAGACAATGTATGAACAAACAAAGTTCTTGTTTCCTGGAGCTTAGGTCCAATGATAGAGCCGAGAGGTAATCATAAACAAAAATATAATATGATTTCAAGTAGCATTAAGTACTTTGAAAGGAAGCAAAGCAAGATAAAGTATAGGAAATGATGGGTATGTGTATCCTTTCTGTTGAGGTAATGTATGGATAAGTGATTTCCACAAAATGAGAGAACAGGGCAAGCAATAATTTGAGGGAAGAGCTGTCCAGGTAACAGAGCAAGTGCAAAAGCTTTGAGGGAAGCATGTGCTTGGCAGAAAGCCAGTGTGATTGGAGCAGAGTCAGAGTATGTGTGAAGGGAACAATTAGAAAGGTATTCTGAGAACAGATCATAGAGAACCTAGGAGGTCATAGGTTAGGATATTACATTTTACATTAAGTATGATGGGAATCTATTGAGAGTTAAAAGTACATGTATTTTGTTTTTAATTTCTGTGGGTATATGGTATATGTATTCATGGGCTATGTGAGATATTTTGATACAGGTGTATCAGTCCATTTTCACACTACTATAAAGATACTACCTGAAACTGGGTAATCTATAAAGGAAAGAGGTTTATTTGACCCCAGTTCTGCATGGCTAGGAGGCCTCAGGAAACTTACAATTATGGTGGAAGGGGAAGTAGGCACCTTCTTCACAAGTCAGCAGGAGAGAGTGAGTGCATGAAGGAGAAACTGTAAAACACTTAAGAAACCATTATATCTCATGAAAACTCACTCACTGTCATGAGAAAAGCATGGGGGAAACTGCCCCCATAATCCGATCACCTCCCTCCCTCATCATGTGGGGATTACAGTTTGAGATGAGATTTGGATGGGGACACAGAGCCAAACCATATCAACAGGCATGCAATGCATAATAATCACATCAGGGTAAATGGAGTATCCTTCTCCTCAAGCATTTATCCTTTGTGTTACAATCCAATTATACTCTATTAGTTATTTAAAATTATTATTGACTATAGTCACCCTGTTGTGCCATCAAATACTAGGTCTTTTTTATTCTATTTTTTCGTATGATGAATTATCCCCACTTGCCACTCCCACCACCCCTACCTTGCCCAGCCTCTAGTAATCATCCCACTCTCTATCTCCCTGAGTTCAATTGCTTTTAGTTTCACTCCCACAAATAAGTGCAATCATGTGAAGTTTGTCTTTCTGTGCATGGCTTATTTCACTTAGCATAATGACCTCCAGTTCCATGCATGCTGTTCCAAATGACAGGATCTCATTCTTTTTTAGGTCTGAGTAGTATTCCATTGTATATGTACCACATTTTCTTTATCCATTCATCTATTCACAGACACTTAGGATGCTTCCCCATCTTGGCTATTGTGAACAGTGCTGCAATAAATATGGGAGTGCAGATATTTCTTTGATATAGTGATTTCCTTTCTTTTCGGTATATACCCAGCAATGGGTTTCCTGGATCATATTGTAGCCTCTTTTTAGTTTTTTGATGAACATCCAAACTGTTCTCCATAGTGGTTGTACTAATTTACATTCCCCAAAACAGTGTACTAGGGTTCCTATTTCTTCACATCCTCACCAGCATTTGTTATTGCCTGTCTTTTGGATAAAAGTTATTTTAACTTGGGTGAAATTATGATCTTGGCTCACTGCAACCTCTGCTTCCTGGATCCAAGGAATTCTCCTGCCTCAGCCTCCCAAGTAGCTAGGATTACATACCCACACCACCATTCCTGGCTAATTTTGGTTTTTTTGTTTTTGTTTGTGTTTTTTTGAGACAGAGTCTCACTCTGTTGCCCAGGTTGGAGTGCAGTGGCATGATTTCAGCTCACTGCAACCTCTGTCTACTGTGTTCAAGTGACCCTTTCACTTCAGCTTCCCTGGTAGCTGGGACTACAGGCATGCACCACCATGCCTGGCTAATTTTTGAATTTTAGTAGAGACAAGGTTTCACCATGTTGGCCAGGCTGGTCTCGAGCTCCTGACCTCAAGTGACCTACCTGTTTCAGCTTCCCAAAGCGCTGGGATAACAAGTGTGAGCCACCATGCCTGGCCTGTAGTTTTGATTTGTATTTCTCTGATGATCGATGATGTTGAGCACCTTTTCATATGTTTGTTTGCCATTTTTTGTCTTCTTTTGAGAAATATCTACTCAGATCTTTTGCCTATCTTTTAATTGGATTATTAGATTCTTTTCTGTAGAATCATCTGAGCTCCTTATATATTCTGGTTATGAATCCTTTGTCAGGTAGTTTGCAAATATTTTCTCCCATTCTGTGGGTTCTCTCTTCACTTTGCTAATTGTTTCCTTTGTTGTGAAGAAGGCCTTTAACTTGATGTGATCCCATTTGCCCATTTGTGCCTTGGTTGTTTGTGCTTATGGGGTATTACTGAAGAAATCTTTGCCCAGTCCAATATCCTGGAGAGTTTCTCTGTAGGAGATGGGCCAGGGTGGTGGGAAAAATTATAGGGAAAGATGCAAACCTTCTTAGAAGGTCAGGAGGTTTTGCAAAAGCTTTGAATGAGGATATAGCTGAAGGCAGCCAGATTCTCTTATCTGGAGCCTGAGAGCAAAAGGTAGATAACAAGGGAATGTAAATGAACTTATCTAGATAAGTTTATTTACTCTTTTCTCCAGAAACAAACCTTTGATCATTCACATGCAAGATTGCTCTTGCAGTCAACAATGCTTATTACCTCAAAATTTTGTATGCTCCAAGCCTTTGTCATTAAATCTGTACTAAATAAATGTGAGTGTCGCTGGGTTAGGGGAACTGCTAACTCTCTTCAGCCCCTAATGTCGGCAGTCCTGTATCCCACTCTTTCATTGGATACCTGTGTCTGAGTACTCCTTTCATCCGTTGCTCAGCCAGAGTCTGCAAGACAGACTCAGCATTTCCCAAGTGGTTTCTTTTAGTAGTTTCACAGTTTGAGGTCTTTGATTTAAGTCTTTAACCCATTTTGATTTTATTTTTGTATGTGGAGAGATAAGGGTCAAGTTTTATTCTTTAGCATATAGATATCCAGTTTTCCCAGCACCATTTATTGAAGAGATTGTCGTTTTCCCAATGTATGTTCTTGGCACCTTTGTTAAAAATGAGTTCTCTGTATGTGTATAGATTTGTTTCTGGGTTATCTCTTCTGTTCCATTGGTAATGTGTCTGTTTTTACACTAGTACCATGCTGTTTTGGGTTACTATAGCTCTGTAGTATAATTTGAAGTCAAGTAATTTGATTCCTACAGTTTTGTTCTTTTTGCTCAAAATAACTTTAGCTACTCTGGGTCTTTTGTGGTTCCATATAAATTTTAGGATTGTTTTTTCTATTTCTGTCATTAAGAATGTCATTGGTATTTTGATAGGGACTACATTGAATCTGTGAATTGCTTTGGGTAGTATCAACATTTGAACAATATTGATTCTTCCAATTCATAAACATGAAATATCTTTCCATTTTTTTTGGTGGCCTTTTCAATTTCATCAGTGTTTTATAATTTTCATTGTAGAGATCTTTCACTTGTCTGAATAAGTTAATTTTTAGGTATTGTATTTTATTTGTAGCTATTGTAAATGGGATTACTTTCGTTATTTCTTTTTCAGATTGTTTACAGTTGATATATAGAAATGCTACCGATTTTCGTATGTTGATTTTTTATCCTGGAACTTTACTGAATTTATCAGTTCTAATAGTTTTTTGGTGTAGTCTTTAGATTTTTCCAGATATAAGATTATATCATCGGCAAACAAGGATAATTTGACTTCTTCTTTCCCAATTTGGATGCCTTTTATTTCTTTCTCTTGTCTGATTGCTCTAGCTAGGACATCCAGTATGATCTTGAATAACAGTGGTGAAAATAGGCACCTTTGTGTTCCAGATCTTAAAGGAAGGGCTTCCAATTTTTCCCCATTGAGTATGATATTAGCTGTGGGTCTTTCCTATATGGCTTTTAGTATGTTGAGGTATGTTCCTTCTATTTCCAGTTTTTTGAGGGTTTTTATCATAAAGGGATGTTGAATTTTGTCAAGTGCTTTTTCCACATCAATTGAAATGACCATAGGGTTTTGTTCTTCATTCTGTTGACATGATGTATCACATTGATTGATTTACATATGTTGAACCATTCTTTCATCCCTGGGATAAATCCCACTTGATCATAATATAAATGATCATTTTAATGTGTTGTGGAATTCAGTTTGCTAATATTGTGTTGAGAATTTTTGCATCAGTTTTCACCAGGGATATTAACCTGTAGCTTTTTTTTTTTTTTTGATGTGTCTTTGTCTGGTTTTGGTATCAACGTAATACTGGCCTTGAAGAATCAGTTTGGACATATTCTCTTCTCCTGTATTTTTTGAAACAGTTTGAATAGTATTGATGCTAGTTCTTTAAATGTTTGGTAGAATTTGGCAGTGAAGCCATGAGGTCCTGGGCTTTTCTTTGCTTGGAGGCTTTTTATTATTGCTTTTATCTCATTTGTTGTTGGTCTGTTCAGGTTTTTGATTTCTTCATGGTTCAATCTTAGTAGGTTGTATGTGTCTACGAATTTGTTTCTTCTAGATTTTCCAGTTTATTGGCATATAGTTGCTCATAGTAGTCACTAATGATCCTTTGAATTTCTGCAGTGTTGGGTGTAATGTCTCTTTCATTATCTCTGATTTTATCAATTTGGGTCTTCTCTCCTTTTTTCTTAGTCTGGCTAAAGTTTTGTCAATTTTGTTTATCTTTCCACAAAACTACCTGTTTATTTGATTGATCTTTTGTATTGTTGTCTTCATTTCAGTTTCATTTATTTCTGCTTTGATTTTTATTATTTATTTTCTTCCACTATTTTTAGGTTTGGTTTGCTCTTGCTTTTCTAGTCCTTTAAGATGTATCATTACATAGGTTTTGGTATGTTGTGTTTTCATTATCATTTTTTTCAAGAACACTTTCAATACGCTTCTTAGTTTTTTCTTGAACCCACTGGTCATTCAGGAGCATATTACTTAATTTCCATTTGTTTTTATAGTTTCCAAAATTCCTCTTGTTATTGATTTCTGGTTTTCTTTCATTATGGTGAGAAAAGATGCTTGATATTATTTCAATTTTTTAAAACATTTTAAGACTTGATTTGTTACTGTATTCATCTATTTTCATGCTGTTGATAAAGATATACCTAAGACTGGGCAATTTACAAAAGAAAGAAGTTTAATGGACTTACAGTTCCACATGGCTGGGGAGGCCCCACAATCATAGTGGGAGAAAAGGAGGAGCAAGTCACATCTTACATGGATGGTGGCAGGCAAAGAGAGAGCTTGTCCAGGGAAGCTTCCATTGTTAAAACCATCAGATCTCGTGAGACTCATTCACTATCGCAAGAACAGTGCAAGAAAGACCCACCTACATAATCCAGTCACCTCTCACTGGGTTCCTCCCATGACATGTGGGAATTGTGGGAGTTACAATTCAAGATGAGATTTGGGTGGGAACACAGCCAAATCATATCATTCCACCCCTGGCCCCTCCCAAATCTCACATCCTTTTTACATTTTAAAACCAATCATGCTTCCCAACTGTCCCCCAAATTCTTAACTTGTTTCAGCATTAACCCAAAAGTCCACAGTCCAAAGTCTCATCTGCACCAAGGCAAGTCCTTTCTGCCTATGAGCCTGTAAAATCAAAAGCAAGCTAGTTACATCATAGATACAGTGGGGGTACAGGTATTAGGTAAATACAACCATTCCTAATGGGAGAAATTGGCCAAAACAAAGGGGCTACAGGCCCCATGCAAGTCTGAAATCCAGCAGGGAAGTCAAATCTTAAAGACTCCAAAATAATCTCTTTTTGACTTCATGCCTCACATCTAGGTCATGCTGATGCAAGAGGTGGATTCCCACAGCCTTGGGCAGCTCTACCCATGTGGATTTGCAAGGTACAGGCTCCCTCCTAGCTACCTTCATGGGCTGGTGTTGAGTGTCTGTGGATTTTCCAGACGCACAGTGCAAGCCATCAGTGGATCTACCATTCTGGAGTCTGGAAGATGGTGGCCCTCTTCTCATGGCCCCACTAGGCAGTGTCCCACTAGGGACTCTGTATGGTGGCTCTGCACCACATTTCCCTTCTGCACTACCCTAGCAGAGGTTCTCCATGAGGGTGCCACACTTGTAGCAAACTTCTGCTTGGACATCCAGGTGTTTCCATACATCCTCTGAAATCTGGGTGGAGGTTCCCAAACCTCAATTCTCGACCTCTGTGCATCCGCAGGCTCAACACCACGTGGAAGCTTCCAAGGCTTAGGGTTTGCACCCTCTGAAGCCAAGGCCTGAGCTCTACCTTGGCTCCTTATAATCATGGCTGGAGCAGCTGGGATGCAGGGCACCAAGTCCCTAGACTGTACATAGCATGGGGACCCTGGGCCCAGCCCACAAAACCATTTTCTCTTCCTAGGCCTCTGGGTCTGTGATGGGACGGGCTGCCATGAAGATCTCTGACATGTCCTTGAGACATTTTTTCCATTGTCTTGGTGATTAACATTTGACTCCTCATTACTTATGCAAATTTCTGCAGCCAGCTTGAATTTCTCTTCAGAAAGTGGGATTTTCTTTTTCATTGCATTGTCAGGCTGCAAATATTCCAAACTTTTATGCTCTGCTTCTCTTGTAAAACTGAATGCCTTTAACAGCATCAAAGTCACATCTTGATTGCTTTTCTGCTTAGAAATTTCTTCCTCCAGATACCCTAAATCATCTCTCTCATGTTCAAAGTTCCATAAATCTCTAGGGCAGGGGCAAAATGTCACCAGTCTCTTTGCTAAAATGTAACAAGAGTCACCTTTACTCCAATTCCCAACAAGTTCCTCATCTCCATCTGAGACCGCCTCAGCCTGGACCTTATTGTTTATATCACTGTCAGCATTTTTGTCAAAGCAATTCGACAAGTCTCTAGAAAGTTCCATATTTTCCCACATTTTCCTGTCTTCTTCTGAGCCCTCCAAACTCTTCCAACCTCTGCCTGTTACCCAGTTCCAAAGTTGCTTCCAGATTTTCAGGTATCTTTTCAGCAATGTCCCATTCTACTGGTACCAATTTACTGTATTTGTTCATTTTCACACTGCTGATAAAGACATATCTGAGACATATCTGAGGCATTTTACAAAAGAAAGAGGTTTAATGAACTTGAAGTTCCACGTGGCTAGGGAGGCTTCACAATCATGGTGGAAGGCAAGGAAGAGCAAGTGACATCTTACATGGATGGCAGCAGGCAAAGAGAGAGCTTGGGCAGGGAAACTCCTGCTTTAAAACAGTCAGATCTTGTGAGACTCACTCACTATCATGAAAACAGCACAGGAAAGATCTGCCCCTATGATTCAATTACCTCCCACTGGGTTTCTCCCATGACGCATGGGAATTGTGGGAATTATAATTCAAGATGAAATTTGGGTGGGGACACAGCCAAACCATATCTGTTACCTAACATGGTCTATTGTAGAGAATGATCTTTTTGCTGAGGAGAAGAATGTGTATTCTGTAGCCATTGGGTGAAATGTTTTGTAAATATCTATTAGGTCTATTTGGCCCACAGTGCAGATTGAATTCAATGTTTTTTATTTTCTGTCTAATGCTGAAAGTGGGATGTTGAATTCTCTCACTGTTATTGTACTGGGGTCTATCTCTGTCTTTAGCTCTAGTAATATATGCTTTATATATCTGGGTGCTCGAGTGTTGGGTGCCTGTATACTTACAATTGTTATATCCTCTTGCTGAATTGACCCCTTTATCATGATATAATGACCTTTGTCTCTTCTTATAGTTTTTGTCTTTAAATTATTTTGTCAGATATAAGTATAGTTACTTCTGCTCTTTTTTGGTTTCCATTGGCACAGAATATCTTTTTCCATCCTTTTATTTTCAGTCTATGTATATTATTATATGTGAAGTGTGTTTCTCGCAGGCAACAGATCAATAGGTCTTGTTTCTTCATCCCATTCAGCTACTCTATGTTTTTTTATTTAAAAGTTCAGTTCATTTACATTCAATGTTATTATTGATAAGTACAGACTTAATCTTGCCATTTTGTTATTTGTTTTCTGGTTGTTTTGTGGTCTTCTGTCGTTTCTTTCCTTCCTGTCTTCCTTATGGTGAAGGTGACTTCCCAGGTGATATGACTTAATTTCTTGATCTTTATTTTTTTGTGTATCCATTGTATGTTTTTTTTTTTGAGGTTACCACATGGCTTGCAAGTGCTATCTTATAATCCTTTATTTTAAACTGATGACAACTTAACAATGATTGCATAAACACAAACAAAAAATAAAAACTCGATGCTTTATCTTTGTTCTCTTGCTTTTTAACTTTTTGTTGTTTCTCTTTATGTCATATTGTACTGTCTTGAAAAGTTGTTGTAGTTATTATTTTTGATTGGTTCATCTTTCAGTCTTTCTACTTAACATAAGAGTAGTTTACACACCAGAGTTACAGTGTTATAATATTGTGTGTTTTTCTGTGTACTTACTTTTACCAGTGAGATTTGTACCTTCAGATGATTACTTATTACTCATTAGTGTCCTTTACCTTCTGATTGTAGCATTCTCTTTATCATTTCTTTTAGCACAGGTCTGGTGTTGATGAAATCTCTCAGATTTTGTATGTCTGGGGAAAGTCTTTATTTTTCCTTCATGTTTGAAAGATATTTTTGCAGTATATACTATTCTAGGGTGAAGGTTTTTTTTCCTTTAGCAGTAAATATATCATGCTTCTCTCTCCTGGCCTGTAAAATTTCACCTGGAAAGTCTACTGGCAGACATATTGGAGCTCCATTGTATGTTATTTGTTTCCTTCTTCTTGTTGTTTTTAAGATTCATCCTTTACACTTGACCTTTTGGAGTTTTGATTATTAAATGCCTTGAGGTTGTCTTCTTTGGGTTAAATCTGCTTCATGTTCCATATCCTTCTTGTTAGCCACTTCGTGTCTTGAATATTAATATCTTTTTTTTAGGTTTGGGAAGTTCTCTGTTACTAGCCCTTGAATAAACTTTCTACCCCTATTTCTCTCTCCACCTCCTCTTTAAGGCCAATAACTGTTAGATTTGCCCTTTTGAGATTATTTTCTACATCTTGTAGATGTGCCTCATTGCTTTTTACTCTCTTGTCTTTTGTCTTCCCTGACTGTGTATTTTCAAATGGCCTGTCTTCAAGCTTACTAATTCTTTCTTCTCCTTGATTAATTCTGCTATTAAGGAGCTCATGCATTCTTTATTGTGTCAATTGAATTTTTTAATTTCAGAATTTCTGCTTGATTCTTTTAAATTATATCAATCTCTGTGTTAAAATTATCTGAGAGAATTCTGAATTCCTTCTCTGTGTTATCTTGGATTTCTTTGAGTTTCCTCAAAACGACTATTTTGAATTATCTGTCTGAAAGGTCACATATCTCTCTTCCTCCAGGATTGGTCCCTGGTGCCTTATTTAGTTCATTTTATGTGGTCCTGTTTTTCTGGATGGGCTTGCAGATGTTTGTTGGTGTTTGGGCACTGAAGAGTTTAGTATTTATTGTAGTCTTTGCAGTATGGGCTTCTCTCTACCTAGCCCTTCTGGGAAGGCTTTTCACATATTCAAAGGGACTTGGATATTGAGATCTAAGTCATATCTGTCTTAGGGGGCACCCATAGCAAGAACACTATGGTTCTTGCAGACTTATAGAGGTACCACCTTGGTTTTCTTTGATAAAATCTGGAATTTTCTTGGATTACCAGGCAGAGACTCTTCTCTTGCTTTACTTTTTCCCAAACAGAGTCTCTCTCTCTCTCTCTCTTTCTCTGCTGAACTTCCTGGAGGTAGGGTTGGGGTGATACAATTACCCCTGTGGCCATCACTGCTGGGACTGTGCTGGGTCAGACCTGAAGCCAGCACAGCACTGTTTCTCAACAAAGGCCTTCTGTTACCACTAATTGGCTACCTCCTATGTTCACTCAAGTCTCCAGGGCTTTGCAGTCAGCAGGTGGTGAAGCCAGCCAGGTTTGTGTCCTTCCCTTTGGGTTAGCAAGTTCCTCCAGGCCCTGGAGTCGGAGTCCAGAGATGTCATCCTGAAGACAGAGAATGGAGTAAAAAACCTTAGAAATCTACCAGTGCTTTTCCTACCATGGCTATTGGCACTTAAATCACAAGACAGTGTTCTTCCCACTCTTCCATTTTCACAGGGAGAGGAACCATGCCTTATGGCCACGATCACCACAGGCCTATGGGGACTACTGTCAGACTACCACTGATGTTCACTTAAAGTCCAAGGGCTCTTCTGTTAGCTTGTGGTGAATGCTACCAGGCCTAAGACTTATTCTCTAGGGAACTGAGTTGTTCTCTGGCCCAGGGCAGGTTCAGAAATGCAATTCAAGAGCCAAGGCCTAGTATAGAGGACTCCAAGAGCCTCCTTGCTGCTCTACATTACTGTGGTTGAGCTGGTACCTAAGGTGCAAGATAAAGTCCTTTTTACTTTCCCTCTGCTTTTCTAAAGCAGAAAGAATCTCTATCATAATCACTACAGCTGGGAATATGCTGAGTCTCACCTGAAGACGGCATGTCTCAGAGTCTTACGCAAGGCCCATGGTGTATACTGGGGTATCACTTCTGGTTATTCAGGGCCCAAGAGCTCTTTAGTCAGCAGGTGATGAATCCTGCCAATACTGGATCCTACCCTTTAAAGCAAACGGTTTCTTTCTGCCCCAGGGTGTGTCTAGAAATGTCATCCAGGAGCTAGGGCCTGGACTGGGGGCCTCATGATTGGTGTGCTATCCTACTGTGGCTGAGCTGATATCAAGATGCAAGGCAAAGTCTTCTTTACTCTTCCCTCTTCTCTCTTCAAGCAGAAGGAAGGAGTCACTTTTGTTGCTGTGAGCTGTACTGTCTGGAGATGGGGGAGGGGTGGTGCAAGCACTCCCTTAGGTGCTCCAGCTCTTGTCTCACTATGTTGCTTGCCTCCCAAGTCCACTGGCTGTGAGCCCATATAGTACAAGCACTTGGCCAGGAATTGCAGTCATTGTAGTTTAGACTGCCTTTCAAGTATATTTAGGATCCCAGAACACTTTAGTCTTAGTGGCAATGATTGCCAAAACCAAGTTCTGTCTGCTGGAATGGGCAGTTCCCCTCTTGCTAGGGCTGGCCTAAATCTTCTTCTGTATGGATTTGCTTTCCATCGTGACAAGGCAGCACTGAGTTCAATGCGAAGTCCCACAGTTGCTGCACTCTTCCTCCACCAAGTGCACAGATTTTTCTCAGTGCTACACAACTGCTGCTAGGGGATGGGAAAGGGGTGCTTTTAGTAATTCAAGACTGTCTTTCCTACCCTCTTTGATGCCTTTTTCAGCCATATAAAGTTATAACCAGGTACTGTAATTGCTCACCTGATTTTTGGTTCTTATGAAGGTAATTTTTTGGCATAGTTATTAAATTTGTTGTTCCAAATTTAATAGGAGGGACAATTGGTGGAGGCTTCTATTCAGCCATCTTGCTTTGCCCCTTCTCTTGGAGAGTTTTAGTGGAAGAAAAACATGATAGTATTTATATTTGCAAAAGAAATCCTCTGGCAGAAGAAAATTATACTGGATAGAAATTTGGTCTACACAGAGGTATGAAGGACACTGGAAATGGTGACTATATAGCTAAATATAAAATACTTTATTGTCTTTACATCTAAATAGATTAAAAAGAAAATTGACTGTTTAAAGTAAAAATAACAACAAATTACAAGATTTATAACATATGTAGAAGTAAAATGGCCGGGCGTGGTGGCTCACGCTTGTAATCCCAGCACTTTGGGAGGCCGAGGCGGGCAGATCATGAGGTCAGGAGATCGAGACCACGGTGAAACCCCATCTCTACTAAAAAATACAAAAAATTAGCCGGGCGTGGTGGCAGGCGCCTGTAGTCCCAGCTACTCAGAGAGGCTGAGGCAGGAGAATGGCATGACCCGGGAGGCGGAGCTTGCAGTGAGCCGAGATCGCGCCACTGCACTCCAGCCTGGGTGACAGAGCGAGACTCCATCTCAAAAAAAAAAAAAAAGAAGTAAAATATATATCAACGATAGCACAATAGCCGTTTGTTCATTGTCTCCAGGACCCAGAACAGTGGCTAGCCTATAGAACTAGCCCAGAAAGAAAACTGCATTCTAGTAAGTACCTGAGTTAGTTTTGGGAGAGGAGGGAGAGGAGAAATGAAGTATGTTTTTTATGTTATTACACTACAGGTATAGTGGTAAATTATTATTTGAAGATAGACTGTGATAATTTAAAGATATACACTATAGGCTGAGGATAGTGGCTCATACCTGTAATCCCAGCACTTTGGGAGGCCGAGGTAGGAGGATTGCTTGAACCCAGGAGTTTGAGACCAGCCTGGGAAACATGGTAAAACCTCATCTCCACCAAAAAAATACAAAAACACGAACAAAAATTTACTGAGCGTACTGGCGTGCACCTATAATCCCAGCTGTTCAAGAGGCTGAAGTAGGAGGATTGCTTGAACCTGGGATGTGAAGGTTGCAGTGAGCTGAGATCATACCACTACAGTCTAGCCTGGGTGACAGAGACCCAGTTTAAAAAATATATATATCTCTCACTATAAACCATAAACAACAAGTAAAATGCCAAAACAAAAAGTCATAGCTAATAAACCAGTAAAAGAGAGAATATAAAATTATAAAAAATTAATTCAAAAAAGAACAAGGAAAAAGGGAATAAACAATAGATCAGAGAAATAGAAAACAAATAGAAATGTGATAGATTTAAACTCAATCACACATGAACAATTATTAAATATAAATGGTCTAAATACTCCAATTAAAAGGCAGAGATTGAGTAGAAGAAAAATCAAGACCCAATTATGTATGGGTTACAAAATTCAAGTTACACAATGTAGGTTTTCTGACCACAATAGAATTAAATTATAAATAAATAACAGGAGGACAGAAAACCAAACACATGTTCTCACTCATAAGTGGGAGTTGACCAGTGAAAACATATGGACACAGGGAGGGGAACATCACACCCTGAGGCCTGTTGGGGGATGGGGAGCAAGGGCAGGGATAGCATTAGGACAAATACCTAATGCATGCAGGGCTTAAAACCTAGATGATGGGTTGATGGGTGCAGCAAACCACCATGGCACATGTATACCTATGTAACTAACCTGCATGTTCTGCACATGTATCTGAGAACTTTAAGTATAATAATAAAAAAAAAACAGGAGGATAGCTAAGAAATCTCTAAATATTTGTAAACTAAATAACACTTTTCTAAAGAATCTGTGAATTAAATAATAAATTTTTAAAAAGTTAATTGTATTTTCAATGGAATACAAATAAAATGCTAAACAAAAATTATTTGATACAGTTAATATAGTAATTACAGAAATATTTCTAGCACAAAAGATTTATATTCATTTGACAAGAAAAAGGTCTCAAATTAATGACCTCAGCTAAGAGCAAATGAAACATAAAATAAGCAGAAGAAAGGAAATAAAGATCAGATAAAAATAAATGAATTAGAAAATAGAAAATAAATACTGGAAATCAATGGACTCGCCAGATGGTTTTTGGGATTAATATAATTAATAATCCTGGCCAGGCATGGTGGCTCACACCTGCAATCCTAGCACTTTGGGAGGCTGAGATGTGCAAATCACTTGAACGCAGGAGTTTGAGATCAGCCTGAGCAACATGGTGAAACCCCATCTCTACCAAAAATACCAAAAATTAGCCGGGTATGGTGTTGCATGCCTGTGGTCCCAAGTATTCGGGAGGCTGAGGTGGGAGGATTGCTTGAGCTGGGAGGTGGAGGTTTCAGTGAGTTGAGATTGTGTCACTGCACTCCATCCTTGGCAACACAGTGAGACCCTGTCTCAAAAAAATTAATAATCCTGTAGCTAAATCAATCAAGATTAAAAGAAAATATAAACACCAAGAATATGAATTAAAATTATGGTAGATTCTACAGGTATAACTTTGTGCCAATGTAGTTAGCCATTTAAATGAAATGTTCAAATTCCTTGAAAGTCAATATACCACAGTTTACTCAAGAAAAAATAGATAACCTCAATACTTCTAAATCTATTTAACAAGTGAATTTGTAGTTTAGATCTTTCCAAAATAAAAATTCCATGTAAGATATTTTCATTGATGAATTCTACCATATATTTAAGAAAGGAATAATATACATTTTACACAAACTCTTCCAGGAAATAGAGGGAAAGGAAAAGTTTCTAACTCATTCTATGAGGATAGTATTATTCTAATACAGAAAGCAGGCAAAGATAATAGAACAGTAGAAAATTACAGACCAGTATACATCACGAACATAGATAAAGATATTCATAGCAAAATTTTAGCCAATTCAATCAAATAATATATGGAAATGAGAACACATGGCAGTCAAGTGGTGTTTATTCCAAGAATGCAAGGTTTAACCAACCTTAACATTTAAAAAATAATGAAAGCAAGCCCATGTATTACTAGACTGTATTAGCTCAGGCTAACAAAATACTATAGACTGGGTGGCTTAAGCAACAGAAATTTATTTCTCATGGTTCTGGTGGCTGGGAAGTCCAAGATCAAGGTTCTGGCATAGTTTCATTTCTGGCAAGGACTCTTTTTTTTTTTTTCACTTGCATACAGTCACCTTTTTGTCTTCACATGGTGGAGAAAGAAGTAATTCTGGTGTCTCTTCATTTGCTTATTGGGGCACCAGCCCTATTGGATTAGTATTCCAATCTTATGACCTCATCTAACCTTTATCATCTCCTCATAGGCCATATCTCCAAATATAGTGACAACGGGGTTAGGGTTTCAATATATAAATTTTGAGAGGGAGGGGGACCCAAACTTTCAGTGTATAACACAGACTAAAAAGAAAAAAAAAAACACAATTATCTCAAAAGATGCAGAAAATACATTTGACAAAATTCAGTCCCCACTCCTGATAAAAATTCTCTGCAAATGAGTAATAGAAGAGGATATCCTCACATTGGTAAAGAGCATTCATGAGAAACTGAGCTAATATCATATATCATGGTGAAAGACTTCCTGTATTACCCCTACAAGGCATGGATTTTTGCTCTTACCACTTACTTCTATTCAACATCCTACTAGAGGTTCTAGCCAAGCAATAAAGCAAGAAAAACAAATAAAAGTTATCTACATTAGAAAGGAAGTAAAAGAAATACCTTTAGTCATGTATGACATGATCATTATATAGAAAATTCTATGAAATCTGGAAAAAAGGCACTAGAACTAAGAGGTGAGTTTAGCAAGATTGTAGGATACAAGATTGATATGAAAATCAATCTTTCTAAATATCTGCCTTTCTAAATAACTGAAATGGCAATCAAAAATCATGTTAAACAATACCATTTATAATAGCATCAAAAATACTGAATATGTACCAATAAAGCTTACAAGAGGAAGGGATTACAAAAGGGTATGAGGAAACTTTTGGGAATGATAATTGTGTTCATTATCTTTATTGTGGTGCTGTTTTGAGGATATTCATATGTTAAAATTATTCACTTTAGTTTAATTTATTGTATGTCAATTGTGTTTTTCAATAAGGTGATTAAAATTGCATTATAATAAAACTGATAAATGTACTTTTATTTTTTCCCAGCAAAAATAACTTGTCCTATCTAAAAGTTAAATAGTAGGCAGAGTTTTATTTAAGAAACTTTACAATGAAAGCAGAAATATGATCTATTGTTTCCTATTACATGTATCCATGGACCCTTTTATTGTATGTTATTCTGCTATTTTAAGAGATCATCTTATTTTCCAATTCTGGCTTGAAACAACTTAAAAGATCAGTTCAATAAATTATAATATATTCACTCCATAAAATAAAACACAACTCTTCAGAAGAATCAACTAAGTTTACATTTATAGACCTGGAAGGCTATCCATAATGTAATATTAAAGTAAAAGAAAATTGCAGAATAACAAATTAGGATCCCATTTTTGTAAAAGGAAGGAACAGGCTGGGCGTGGTGTCTCACACCTGTAATCCCAGCACTTTGGGAGGCCAAGGTGGGCGGATCACAAGGTCAGGAGTTTGAGACCTGCCTGGCCAATATGGTGAAAACCCCGTCTCTACTAAAAATACAAAAATTAGCCGGGCATGGTTGCGAGTGCCCGTAGTCCCAGGACTCAGGAGGCTGAGGCAGGAGAATCACTTGAACCCAGGAGGTGGAGGTTGCAGTGAGCTGAGATTGCACATTGCACACCAGCCTGGGCAACAGAGTAAGACTCCGCTTAAGAAAAAAAAGCAAGGGACAATAAACCATTTATAGATGATAAATTAATGTATATATTTGTGTGATAATGGAGAGGGGTGGCAAAAGATTTACATCAGCTATCAACATACCTTGCTGGTAATGGGAATGAAGAAGCACAACTTTTTCCCCCTATTATTTTTCTGGTTACAATGGATGACTATTACTTTTATAAAAACAATCAATCAATGAATTAAAAAATAAAATAATTTAATAAGTTTTCTAGTAAGATACCCATGGACTATAAAGCCATTATTCTGATTTGGTCTTTAGGTATAGCTGCATAAATCATTACTTAAATATAACACTTTAAATATAACTACTATATTTTAATTCAGTGGATTTTAATATGAATGTTATACTATTTGTCTGAGTAATGTATACCACTTGCTCTTCCCACACATACAAGCTAGAGGCAAGACCTTAAACAGTCTTCAGTTTCCTCGTAAGTTTATTTTTGAGATTTAAATAAACTGATCCATACCAAAGTACGGAGAAAAGTGACTGATACTTAATTAACATTCAGTAAATTCTATTTATTATTACTAAATGATAATTTATTTTTTTTTGTATAACTTAGTAACAAGTTGCAACAGATTGTGTTTCCCAAAAGTGGTTTAAATAATATTTCTTCACTCACATGTTCTTCTGCAATCTGATCTTACTTCTACTCCATCAAGAGGTGGAGTTTGGATGTGTACTGTAACTGCTTTGACTATCAGAATCTAGTGGAAGCAAGACTCTGTGCCAGTTCTAAGCAGAACTCCTAACTTATCTTAGCTTTCATTTCCTGAGCTGTGGAATGCTTGCTTTTGGGACAATATCTCTTGGAATGCAGCTGCCATTCTCTGAGAATCTGAAGCCATAGGAAAGACCATATGTAGATGCTCCAGTTGGCAAACCCAGCTGAGCTCCAAGTTGACAGCCATCATTAGTCACAAACCACATGAAGGCATCATGGCTGTTTAACTCAGTTGTAACTTGTAATGACTCTAGGCCCAGCTACCATCTGACTGCAACTGCCTAAGACACTCTAAGTGGGGATTATTCACTTGAGCCTAGGAAATCTTCAGAACTATGAAAGATAATGATAAGTTGTTTTAAGCTATTTAACACAAATTGTAGTACAATTTTCTTATCAAATATCATAATTTTACTATATATATTTTAGCAGTTTTAATACAGCATGCTGTTTTAAAGTACTTATAATATGGCTGCAAAGCCTATAAAATATTTATTTAAAAATTAATTTGTTGAACTATTTAAGGGTAACATTTTATCTATCAACTTTGGAAACCAACTATTTAACTTGGCATAGAGTAGCATTCTTTGAAATTAGCATAATGTTTTTAACAGATCAGACCTATCTTGCCTTTTACACATTCTCATTCCTTAGTTCATAAATATGTAAAATTTTTATCTTCTTAATCAAAAACGTATATCCATTAGGCATTATGTTACTTTAAAATTAACAATCTGAAAGTCACCAACTACTAGGAGGGTTTCAATAAAAGTAATTTGAGACTGAGGAGGTTTAAGTCATTCTTCAATTTCTCTTTTAATATAGTTGACTCGTTAATTTATAATTCTTATCCCATCCTACACAAGGGTACATATTTCATTTTTATAAAGTTCTTCATGTCATAGATCTTGCAGCTCAAAGAGGACATATACATCATCTAAGGCTTAAGAAAGTAGAAAGTGCATAAAACAAAGCTCTGGACTAGTATTCTGAAAAAGTGGATTGCAGCTCCAGTTGTGTGGCTAGGTTTGGTCACTACACCTTTTAGTTTTGTCTTCTTCCTCTATAGACAGATATTAGCTCTTCTTTAAGGTCCTTTCTACTCTAGTTGGTGACAAAGCAAGTCATTTTTATTATCAGTACTGTCTTCTTTTCCTGCAATACCTCTTTTTTCCCTAACTTTTGAGAAGAGGCCAACTTATGCTATATCACCTTGTTTTTCATGGTTGGCTCAAAGTAAAGGTTATGTCTACCTATAACAGCTGCAAAAAAATAAAGAAACTAAATGTGTGAATATCTCCATTTTTAGACATCCTATTATTATCTGTGTCAATTTCTGTGTTCATATGTGTGTCAATCAAGAAAATATAATATTGGAAAAATTCTAGATAATATGAATTGTGTATGTATATAAATACAATAATTAAAAGCAGTTAGAAACCATCTTCCTAAATCTGTGAATTTCCAACTTTACAATATACCTCTCAAAGTTGTAGTTACATATGATTAGCATTTGAAGATACCTGGCGTATGGGAGCTAAGCTGATTTAGGAGGCTGACGTGAGAGAATTGCTTGAACCCGGGAGGCAGAGGTTGCAGTGAGCCAAGATTGTGCCATTGCACTCCAGCCTGGGCAACAAGAGCAAAACTCTGTCTCAAAAATATATATATATACACAAAGACATTGATAGATAAATCTGTAAAAGGAATGAAAAAAAAACAGGACACAGAAAAATGTTCACCTTTTCAAATAATTGAAGAAAAGCAAATGTATGGTCTCTGAAATGTTTATATTCTTTTCACTTGTTTTTTTTTTCTGCTTTATGGTTTCCCTTTTTGTATTATTTATAGTAGTAAAAACTGGAAATGAAAACCCAACATTAGAAGAATGACAATGTAAACTATAGTAGATATATTCTGTGTAACATAAATTCTTTAAAAACATTATTTACAAATGCTATGAAATAAAATGAAAAAATATTATTGAAATATTGTCATATAAGTAAATAAAAACATAGCACTAAGTAATTTGACCGACCTTTTAAAAATACTGGATTAAACATATATTTTTAAATTTTTGAAAAGGGATCCATGACCTAAAAGTAAGAAATATTAAGTCCAAAACGAAAATAAAATCAGGAACCCAGTTAAGTAAACAGAGGATTGAGGCTGGGATATTATTATAACCTGGTGAACTTCAACTTTGATCTGCATTTTGGGGGTAGTGATTTTGGAGTGTGGCGTAGGCACGAGAAAGCAAGCCCAGAATTTGCCCACAGTGTGGGATTAAATAGAAAACATCTCTCACTAAGCTGGAACACTAAAGGGCTGTACTTTCTGCTTGGGGGTGAAATAAGAACATTTCAGACAAGACAAACTGAGAGTTTGCCACAACCAGAGGCTAACCAAAGGAAATTTGAAAAGTTTTACTTCAGCTGAAGAAAAGTGATGAAAGATCTGAGATGCAAGGAGAAATGAAAGTGAAAAAAGCTGTAAATATGAGGATAAATTTTAGCAAACATTTATCTATACAAACAATTCTTTGGAGTTAAAAAAACAAGACAAATAAAATTCATGATACTAATAGCATGCAAGTTAGGAGGGAATTACATGAAATTAAAGTGTTCTAAGACCATTGTAATATACAGGTAGAAGAAAAATATATTGATCAATTTTTAACATTGTGAAATTAACTATGGATATTGAAATTTCTGAGGTAACCACCAAAAGAGAACACATAGAATGTTCAACGACCAAATTCATAATAGGATAAAACATTCTACAATCTAAAGTGACATAAGAAAGAAAGTGAAAAACAGAAAAGACAGAGTTTAAAAAATTCAGGTAGAAAGAAATCCAAATGCTTCAGTCAAAAAATCCAAGATTATTGGCTGGATAATCAGAAAAATAAAATAAAATTGAGAATGTAGACACACCAAAAGTATAATGCTACAAAAACTTAAGAGTAAAAGAACAGAAAGATGTTTTAGACAAAACCCAGACAAAAGAAATGTGGTATAAGTTTATTATTTTTATCATACAAAATAGTTTTAGGCAAAAAGCATAAAAATAAGTAAAGAGGATTAACAATTTTCAGAGATTTTAATATACTTCTCTCAGTAACTGACTGACAAATACAGTAGAAAAAAGTAAGATATAGGCTATTTGAACATGATTAACGATAAAATAATCAGGGTGTCTCACAACTAAAGTGTAAACATTTTTTCCGCAAACACATAAATGTGTATAAATAGAACATTTAAAAAAGTTACTTCATACTGAACCCTAAAGTAAGGGTCCATTTTCTAAAGATTGGCATTTTGCAAACCATATTATTGACCACAATAAAATTAAGCTAGAAAATTTTAATAAAATAATTATCTAACAAACAAATTCTGTAGATAGAAAATGAAGAAATGAAGCAGGATATTTACCTGATGTCTTCCCAGGTGGGAGCTGGAGTGCACGATAGCTGGCTGCTTCAGAGCTGGCAGGGGCAAACTCCACTCATTCGCTGGTCCACCCCTCATGGGACAGGGAGTGCAGGTGAGTGGGTGCAGGAGCCAGGGCAAGTTCTTTTTGGCACTGGAAAGAGTGAACTCCATACCGGCCCTGCGGCAGCATCTTGGGGGCGTGTCTGTGACTCCTGAAATACCAGGAAGAGTGTTACAGTGCCCTTTTTGCTTTGCTGTCCATGGATGGCTTAAGTGTTAACAGCTCAGTGGAGGGTCAGTGTGACAGCCTTTTGTACCTACACTCTTGGCACCTGAGTTCTTGCCTGGCATCCAGGAGGAATTAGGTTGCATGAATGAATTGAAGGTGGTAAATGTGGGGGATTTTATTGCCGATGAAAGTGGCTCTCAGCGGGAAAGGGACCTGAAAGGGGACAGAATGGGAAGGCAATCTTCCTCTAAAGTCCAGCTGTCCTTGGCTGGACTCCTCTCTGAAGGTACATTGTCAAGCTGTCCCTCTGAGATCAAGCTGCTTCTCTCCAACGTCCAACTGTAGCCTCTAATGTCCAGCTGCTTCTCCTCGCTCTGCCAGCTGATCCTGGCGTTTTTATGGGTGCAGGATGGGGGTAGGGTAGGCCGTGAGTGGTTTTGGAAAAGACAACATTCGAGCGGGAAAACAGTGATATGAAATTCTCACTTTGGTTTGTGGTATCGGGCTTTTTGGCTTGAGGGTGGGGCGCTTGCAGGGGATCCACCCTCTTCTGCCCAGAATTTCCCTGCACTCTGTCCCTATCATTTCCCCACCTCTGAAGAGGCACATCTAACTGCTATTAGAATACAGATGATGACCAGTCTTAGCTACATCCTGCTGACAGGTGGCATTGTTTTGGGGAGGACAGCAGTCAGATTCCTCCCACAGGTCTACCTGAGGGTCCCTGGCAAAAGGGAGCCATTGTCCAAGGCTCTGGTTGCCTGACCATTTAGAATCTGATGGCCTCTAGGTGAGAAGAAACAAGTTTTACAAGGTTAGGTATGCATGGATCAAACATGTGTATTATACAAAAAGGGGTCAAAAGGAAAGAATCTAGTGCGAAAGATTACAGAAATAAGAGATGAAATATACTAATTATTCTGAAAACAACATTGTACCCCATGGTATAGAACAGAATGAAGGTAAGAACAGCAAGCATAGGCAAGACTGTAAAGAGGATATTCATGGAAGGTTAATTATTTTGTGATTTTTTAGCTTGAGGTCCCCAATATCTTCCCATTGGTACTTTGGGTGCTCTTCTGGGTTGACAGAGGTAATTCTGTTGGTTTCCCAGGCCTTTACTCAGGCATAATGAATTCAAGAATCTATTCCAGTGGCCTTCATTGCCGTAGGAGTATAAAGAAGTACAGTGTAAGGTCCCTCCCAGTCTGGCTTATAGAGGGAGAAAGGGAAGGGTCTACTTTTACCAGTACTAGGTCTCCTGGGTTGAATAGAGGTGGTCCTAGTTCATGGGGTTGGGTGTCCGACAGTTGTTTCAGTTCCTGTTGGAAATGGGCCAAAGAAGTTATATGTTTAATCAAATCACAGGTTTCTTGGTCTAGTAAGAAATCATTGGTGTGAAAATGCTATCCATACATCACTTCAAAGGGACTCAAACCTAGCCTTGAAGGCATATTTCTACTATGTAGTAAGGTTATGGGGAGACAAGTAGTCTAGGGGAGATGAGTCTCCTGAGACAGTTTCCTGAGATGCCTTTTGATAATATCACTTGTCTTTTCTACCTTTCCTGAGGACTGTGGTCTCCAAGCATGGTGAAGATGGTACTGTATGCCTAGTGCTTTTTGAGACCTCCTGGATGACAACGACCTTGAATGAGGGGCCATTATTGCTCTGGAGTTACTTAGGGCGTCCAAAGTGAGGAATTATCTCATTAATTAGTACTTTTGTCACCTCAGAGGCTTTCTCTGTCTGACATGGAAATTGTCCTATCCATACTAGGAGATACTGGATGCCCCTTTCTTTTGGCATAGGGGTGAAATCCATTTGCTAGTCTTTCCCCAGGTAGCCTCCTGTCCTTTGAATTCCTGAGGGAAGAAGCCATTGGTTGAGGGTATTATTTTTAAGGCAAGTCTCACAAGCATTAACAACCTGTTTAACCATTTGTATCAGGTTTGTACCTGAGAACAATCTTTGGGACAATTGGTAGGTTTTCTCCTGTAATGCCTATGAAACCCCTCAGTTGCTTGAGGGTTTTGGGGAGGGGAAAGGAGGAGATAGGCTTAATCCTTTCTTTGCCCAGTGTCCTAGGTGGAAGGCCTGGTGAAGGCTTTTAAGAACTTTCCATTAGTTGGCAGCTAGTAGATGAAGCTTGTCATCCTCTGATTGTAGCCATCTTGAGGACTGAAAGATGTATCCCTAAGAAGTGGCCCATTCTATTTCCACAGGAGAATATTGAGGTTCTGTTTCTCTTATGGGGCCCTCCCAGATTAATGGGGCTTCAAGTGGACCAGAAATCTGGAATCTTCTCACTGCTGATTTAGCTGCTTGGTCTGCCAACCTATTTCCCTTGGCCACTTCATCCATCCCTTTTTGGTGGCCTTTACAATGTATTACCGCCACTTCCTGTGGGAGGAAAACTGAGAATAATAGTCTATTAATTTCCTGAAGGTATTTAATGGAGGACCTGTTATCTGTGGGGAAGTTCCTTTCTTTGCAGATAGTGGCAGGGGCATCGAGGACTAGGAAAGTATACTTAGAGTTAGTATAAATGTTAACTGCTTTCCCTTTGCTTAATTCAAGTGCCCTCTTGAGGGCAATTAGCTTGGTTAGTTGAACACTTGTGCCCAAGGAGAGAGAGGCGCTCTCAACAGGATCATCCAGAGTAACTATTGTATACCCTGCTTTATGGATCCCTTTTTCTACAAAAGAACTTCTTTCCATGAAGAGAATCCAGCCTGGGTTCTCTAAGGGGGTTTCCTTGAGGTCTTCTCCGGCCACATAGGTCTGTACTACTACCTGTTCGTAGTCATGTTTAAGCAACCCAGCTTCCTCTGGGAGGAAGGTGGCTGGATTTAGGGAGGGGCAGGTTCTTAATTGTACTAAAGATCCCTCTAATAACAGAGCTTGATACCTGAGGAGATGGCTGTCCTTTAGCCAGATACTCCCCTTAGAAGATAGTCCTGCCACATTATGCAGAGTATAAATAGTTAAGTTATTGCCCATGGTAACTTAGTAGTCTCTGGTCCCAGCAAGGTTATCACTGCAAATGTGCAGAGGCAGGCCAGTCATCCTTTGGTTACCAAATCAAGCTCCTAATTAGGTATCCTACAGGCTGGTAGGCTGGACCTCAAGCCTTGGTTAGAACTCCCAGGGCCATTCCCATTCTTTCTGACACATAAAGATTTAACATCTTGCCTATGGGGAAACTAAGGGCTGGTACTTGAAGTAAGGCTTGTTAGAGTTGAGAGTTGGTGAAAGGCCTTTCTAGCCTCCAGTTTCCAATTTACAGAGTGAGTTTTAGCTGCCTGAGTCTCCTTTATTAAGTGATATAAGGGACAAGCTACTACACCATACCCAGGTATCCACAGTCTGCAGAATCCTGTAATGCCTATGAAACCCCTTAGTTGCCTGAGGGTTTTGAGGGGGGGAAAGGAGGAGATGGGCTTAATCCTTTCTTTGCCCAGCGTCCTGGTCCCCTCTGACAAGACCAAACCTAGGTATTTCACTGAAGTCTGACAGAGCTGAACTTTAGATTTTGAAACCTTATATC
Source organism: Hylobates moloch (assembly GCF_009828535.3). Lineage (NCBI taxonomy): Eukaryota > Metazoa > Chordata > Mammalia > Primates > Hylobatidae > Hylobates > Hylobates moloch. The sequence goes on from NW_026652277.1 coordinate 137,166,548, forward strand.
CTCTGTTAACCAGAAAATTAAGAAGAGCTTTACTGCTCTCCTGAGAGATTTCTTCAGGTGGAGCACAAAGAAGATCATCTGCATATTGTAAAACTTTAACCTGAAGATAAAGGAATGTGGAGAAGTCCCTTGACAATGTCTTCCCAAACAAGTGGAGGCTGTCTCAGAACTCCTGAGGCAACACTGTCCAGGTTAACTGGGTGGTTTGGTTAGAGGGATCCTCAAATGCAAACAAATACTGGGAGTTGGGTTGTAACAGTACACAGAAGGCATCCTTTAGGTCCAGGACTGTGAACCATTTCATTCCCCCAGGTATTTGAGCTAGCAGGGTATACAAATTGGGACTCACCAAGTGAATTGGAACCACAGCCTCATTAATGAGGTAGAGGTCCTGAACTAATCTCCATTCCCCATCGGGTTTTGTACCCCCAATATCAGGATATTACAAGGGCTATTGCAAGGTTTAAGGAGGCCTTGCAACATTAAGTTATCAATGATGGCTTCCAATCCTTTCCGAATTTCTGGTTTGAAGGCATATTGTTTCTGGCTAGGAAAGATGGGATCCTTAAAGTGGACCTTGACCAGTATAGCAGTTGTGGCATGACCAATTTTCCCTTGAATTGCCCAAACTGCTGGGCAATCTCCCCAGGGGGAGAAAAATAGTTTGTCCTGGGGCCATCAGGGTGGTGGTCCCATATGGGTCAGAATATCCCTGCCCAACAGAGGAGTTGGGCTTTCAGGCATATTTAGAAAGGCATGGGTAAACAAGAGGCTTCCACAACTACAACTCACAAGTTGGGAAAAATATTGGGTTAAAGGCCTTCCTGAGACACCCCTTATGGTCATGCTAAGAGAGAAGAGGAGAACCGAGAGATCAGCCCTGGTGTCTAGAAGGAGGTCCACTTTTCTTCCTTCAATTTCTAGAATTACTTGGGGCTCCTGGATGGTAATGGTGGTCTGGACCACTGCAGCTGGGGAGAGGGGCCCCAGGACCCATCAGTTCTGCTGGACCATTTGTGAGATTGGCTCTGGGCCCAGTGAGCAGTGTCCCTGGAGACAGTCCATCTTCCAGTGGTCCCTGTGGCAGTTTGGACAGGACTGAGGTGACTTCCTCATGCTACCTCTGCAATCCTTCCTAAAATGCCCTGGCTCACTACATTTGTATCAGTTAACAGGTGCACCTCAGGAATTCTGGGGTTTGTGTGCTTGCATGTTGGCCATTAAAGCCTCCCTCTCTTTCCTGTGTTTCCTCTCTCTCTTGGGCCTCCCTATCTATATTATAAAAGACCAAGGTGGCCACTTTCAGGAGGTTCTCTAAAGTACTCTCTGGCCCCAGGGCCTATTTCTGCAGATTCCTCCTGATATCAGGGACTGCCTGAGTAATAAATTTATCCTTTAGGATTAGTTGTCCCTCAACTGAATCAGGAGACAGAGAGATGTACTTTACCAAGGCCTCTCTTAGCCTTTCCAGGAAGGCAGTGGGATTCTCATGAAATCCCTGGTCTATCATGGATAGATTGGTATAATTGAGAGGATTAATTCTAGTCCTATGCAAGCCCTCCATTATGTACACCTGAAAATGTCTCCTCTTCCATTCTCCCATCTCATCATTGGGATCCCATTTAGGGTCATCTGCTGGTACTGCTTCTCTTCCAGTTGGATAATGTTTGACCCTTTCCCTGACACCATGTGATACAAAGCTCATTCCCAAATTTCTCTGCTGCTTGCAGAGCAGCCTGCTTTTCAGTGTTAGTCAGGGTTTGAATCAAAAGTAACAATGTTTTTCCAGCAGAGTTCAAATACTTGGGTTATTCTGGAAAGGGTCATCTGAAAGCTTACCAAGATCCCTGCTAATTTGCCTTAAGTCCTGTAGAGAGAAGGAGACCTGACCCTTACTGTGGCCATATTCACCAGGCATCTGTTGGAGGGGCAAGAGTGAGACTGGGGCTTGTCTAGGGTGAAGATTTCAGGGGGCAAGCAAGAGAGAGAAACTGGATAGGAAGGATGGGGTGGACCTGGAAAAGCATGCTGGAGGGAGCCGGCCTCCCTGCTGGAGATGCCTCTGGGATTTCTTTAGTTCCCTGGGATTGCCCCTTGCAGCCTCTTCTGAGATAGCAAATAGGAGGACTGGATCAATCCTACACTGTTGGCAAAGGTCTGGATTACCCTGCAAGGTAAGGAAAGCCTGCACATATGGGGCCTCAGGTCATTTGCCCTCACATTTACAGAAAAGGTCTAACTGCAGGATGGTATAGAAATGAATGGTTCCTTCCTGAGGCCAAGCCAGTCCTTCCTGAAGATTAAAATTTGTCCAAATTTTTGTGCAGAGGGCTATGAGGCCAGCCCCACAGCAGCATCTGGCAGCAGGTGCCTGTGACCTCTGAAGACACAGAATAAGTGTTACAGAGCTTTTTAAAAAACATATTTAGAAATAATTTATATCTAAAGAAAAAATCAAAGATGTCCAAATAGGAACAGCTCCAGTCTACAGCTCCCAGCATGAGCGACGCAGAAGACGGGTGATTTCTGAATTTCCAACTGAGGTACCGGGTTCATCTCACTGGGGAGTGTCACAAAGTGGGTGCAGGACAGTGGGTGCAGTGCACCAAGCATGAGCCGAAGAAGGGCGAGGCATTGCCTCACCTGGGAAGCACAAGGGGTCAGGGAATTCCTTTCCTAGTCAAAGAAAGGGGTGACAGATGGCACCTGGAAAATTGGGTCACTCCCACCCTAATACTGCGCTTTTCCAATGGTCTTAGCAAGTGGCACACCAGGAGATTATATCCCGCACCTGGCTCGGAGGGTCCTACACCCACAGAGCCTCGCTCATTGCTAGCACAGCAGTCTGAGATCAAACTGCAAGGCAGCAGGGAGGCTGGGGGAGGGGCGCCCGCCATTGCCGAGGCTTGAGTAGGTAAACAAAGCAGCTGGGAAGCTCGAACTGGGTGGAGCCCACCGCAGCTCAAGGAGGCCTGCCTGCTTCTGTAGACTCCACCTCTGGGGGCAGGGCATTGCCAAACAAAAGGCAGCAGAATCCTCTGCAGACTTAAATGACCCTGTCTGACAGCTTTGAAGAGAGTAGTGGTTCTCCCAGCACACAGCTGGAGATCTGAGAACGGACAGACTGCCTCCTCAAGTGGGTCCCTGACCCCCAAATAGCCTAACTGGGAAGCACCCCCCAGTAGGGTCAGACTGACACCTCACACTGCTGGGTACTCCTCTGAGGCAAAACTTCCAGGGGAACGATCAGGCAGCAACATTTGCTGTTTACTAATATCTGCTGTTCTGCAGCCTCCGCTGCTGATACCCAGGCAAACAGGGTCTGGAGCAGACCTCCAGCAAACTCCAACAGACCTGAAGCTGAGGGTCTTGACTGTTAGAAGGAAAACTAACAAACAGAAAGGACATCCACACCAAAACCCATCTGTACGTCACCATCATCAAAGACCAAAGGTAGATAAAACCACAAAGATGGGGAAAAAACAGAGCAGAAAAACTGGAAACTCTGAAAATCAGAGTGCCTCTCCTCCTCCAAAGAAACACAGCTCCTCACCAGCAATGGAACAAAGCTGGACGGAGAATGACTTTGACGAGTTGAGAGAAGAAGGCTTCAGAAGATCAAACTACTCCGAGCTAAAGGAGGAAGTTTGAACTCATGGCAAAGAAGTTAAAAACCTTGAAAAAAATTAGACGAATGGCTAACTAGAATAACCAATGCAGAGAAGTCCTTAAAGGACCTGATGGAGCTGAAAACCAAGGCATGAGAACTACATGACGAATACACAAGCCTCAGTAGCTGATTTGATCAACTGGAAGAAAGGGTATCAGTGATGGAAGATCAAATGAATGAAATGAAGCAAGAAGAGAAGTTTAGAGAAAAAAGAATAAAAAGAAACGAACAAAGCCTCCAAGAAATATGGTATTATGTGAAAAGACCAAATCTACGTCTGATTGGTGTACCTGAAAGTGATGGGGAGAATGGAACCAAGTTGGAAAACACTCTGCAGGATATTATCCAGGAGAACTTCCCCAATCTTGCAAGGCAGGCCAACACTCAAATTCAGGAAATACAGAGAACACCACAAAGATACTCCTTGAGAATAGCAACTCCAAGACACATAATTGTCAGATTCACCAAAATTGAAATGAAGGAAAAAATGTTAAGGGTATCCAGAGAGAGAGGTCGGGTTACCCACAAAGGGAAGCCCATCAGACTGACAGCTGATCTCTCAGCAGAAACTCTACAAGCCAGAAGAGAGTGGGGGCCAATATTCAACATTCTTAAAGAAAAGAATTTTCAACCCAGAATTTCATATCCAGCCAAACTAAGCTTCATAAGTGGAGGAGAAATAAAATACAGACAAGCAAATGCTGAGTGATTTTGTCACCACCAGGCCTGCCCTAAAAGAGCTCCTGAAGGAAGCACTAAACATGGAAAGGAACAACTGGTATCAGCCACTGCAAAAACATGCCAAATTGTAAAGACCATCGAGGCCAGGAAGAAACCGCATCAACTAACAAGCAAAATAACCAGCTAACGTCATAATGACAGGATCAAATTCACACATAACAATATTAACCTTAAATGCAAATGGGCTAAATGCTCCAATTAAAAGACACAGACTGGCAAATTGGATAAAGAGTCAAGACCCATCAGTGTGCTGTCTTCAGGAAACCCATCTCATGTGCAGAGACACACATAGGCTCAAAATAAAGGGATGGAGGAAGATCTACCAAGCAAATGGAAAACAAAAAATGGCAGGGGTTGCAATGCTATTCTCTGATAAAACAGACTTTAAACCAACAAAAATCAAAAGAGACAAAGAAGGCCATTACATAATGGTAAAGGGATCAATTCAACAAGAAGAGCTAACTATCCTAAATATATATGTACCCAATACAGGAACACCCAGATTCATAAAGCAAGTCTTTAGAGACCTAGAAAGAGACTTAGACTTCCACACAATAATAATGGGAGAGTTTAACACCCCACTGTCAACATTAGACAGATCAACGAGACAGAAAGTTAACAAGGATATCCAGGAATTGAACTCAGCTCTGCACCAAGCAGACCTAATAGACATCTACAGAACTCTCCATCCCAAATCAACAGAATATACATGCTTTTCAGCACCACACGACACTTATTCCAAAATTGACCACATAGTTGGAAGTAAAGCTCTCCTCAGCACATGTAAAAGAACAGAAATTATAACAAACTGTCTCTCAGACCACAGTGCAATCAAACTAGAACTCAGGATTAAGAAACTCACTCAAAACCACTCAACTACATGGAAACTGAACAACCTGCTCTTGAATGACTACTGGGTACATAACGAAATGAGGGCAGAAATAAAGATGTTCTTTGAAACCAACGAGAACAAAGACACAACATACCAGAATCTCTGGGACACATTCAAAGCAGTGTGTAGAGGGAAATTTATAGCACTAAATGCCCACAAGAGAAAGCAGGAAAGATCTAAAATTGACACCCTAACATCACAATTAAAAGAACTAGAGAAGAAAGAACAAACACATTCAAAAGCTAGCAGAAGGCAAGAAATAATTAAGATCAGAGCAGAACTGAAGGAAATAGAGACACAAAAAACCCTTCAAAGAATTAATGAATCCAGGAGCTGGTTTTTTGAAAAGATCAACAAAATTGATAGACCACTAGAAAGACTAATAAAGAAGAAAAGAGAGAAGAATGAAATAGACGCAATAAAAACTGATAAAGGGGATATCACCACTGATCACACAGAAATACGAACTACCATCAGAGAATACTATAACACCTCTACGCAAATAAACTAGAAAATCTAGAAGAAATGGATAAATTCCTCGACACATACACCCTCCCAAGACTAAACCAGGAAGAAGTTGAATCTCAGAATAGACCAATAACAGGCTCTGAAATTGAGGCAATAATCAATAGCTTACCAACCAAAAAAAGTACAGGACCAGATGGATTCACAGCCGAATTCTACCAGAAGTACAAGGAGGAGCTGGTACCATTCCTTCTGAAACTATTCCAATCAATAGAAAAAGAGGGAATCCTCCCTAATTCATTTTATGAGGCCAGCATCATCCTGACACCAAAGCCTGGCAGAGACACAACAAAAAAAGAAAATTTCGGGCCAATATCCCTGATGAACATCAGTGCAAAAATCCTCAATAAAATACTCGCAAACTAAATCCAGCAGCACATCAAAAAGCTTACCTACCATGATCAAGTCAGCTTCATCCCTGGGATGCAAGGCTGGTTCAACATATGCAAATCAATAAACATAATCCATCATATAAACAGAACCAATGACAAAAACCACATGATTATCTCCATAGATGCAAAAAAGGCCTTCGACAAAATTCAACAGCCTTCATGCTAAAAGTACTCAATAAACTAGGTATTGATGGGACGTATCTCAAAATAATAAGAGCTATTTATGACAAACCCACAGCCAATATCATACTTAATGGGCAAAAACTGGAAGCATTCCCTTTGAAAACTGGCACAAGACAAGGATGCCCTCTCTCACCACTCCTGTTCAACATAGTATTGGAAGTTCTGGCCAGGGCAATCAGGAAAGAGAAAGAAATAAAGCATATTCAAATAGGAAGAGAGGAAGTCAAATTATCTGTTTGCAGATGACATGATTGTCTATTTAGCAAACCCTGTTGTCTCAGCCCCAAATCTCTTTGAGCTGATAGGCAACTTCAGCAAAGTCTCAGGATACAAAATCAGTGTGCACAAATCATAAGCATTCCTACACACCAATAGCAGACAAACAGTCAAATCATGAGCAAACTCCCATTCAGAATTGCTACAAAGAGAATAAAATACCTAGGATACAACTTACAAGAGATGTGAAGTACCTCTTCAAGGAGAACTACAAACCACTGCTCAAGAAAATAAGAGAGGACACAAACAAATGGAAAAACATTTCATGGTCATGGATATGAAGAGTCAACATCATGAAAATGGCCACACTGCCCAAAGTAATTGATAGATTGAATGCTATTCCCATCAAGCTACCATTGACTTTCTTCTTGGAATTAGAAAAAACTACTTTTAATTTCATATGGAACCAAAAAAGAGCCCTCATCGCCAAGTCAATCCTAAGCCAAAAGAACAAAGCTGGGGGCATCACGCTACCTGACTTTAAACTATGCTACAAGGCTACAGTAACCAAAACAGCATGGTACTGGTACCACAACAGAGACATAGATCAATGGAACAGAACAGAGTCCTCAGAAATAATGCTGCATATCTACAACTATCTGATCTTTGACAAACCTGACAAAAACAAGCAATGGGAAAAGGATTCCCTATTTAATAAATGATGCTGGGAAAACTGGCTAGCCATATGTAGAAAGCTGAAACTGGATCCCTTCCTTACACCTTATACAAAAATTAATTCAGGGTGGATTAAAGACTTACATGTTAGACCTAAAACCATAAAAACCCTAGAAGAAAACCTAGGCAATACCATTCAGGACATAGGCGTGGGCAAGGACTTCATGTCTAAAATACCAAAAGCAATGGCAACAAAAACCAAAATTGACAAATGGGATCTAATTAACTAAAGAGCTTCTGCACAGCAAAAGAAACTACCATCAGAGTGAACAGGCAACCTACAGAATGGGAGAAAATTTTTGCAACCTACTCATCTGACAAAGGGCTAATATCCAGTATCTACAATGAACTCAAACAAATTTACAAGAAAAAACAAACAACCCCATCAAAAAGTGGGTGAAGGACATGAACAGACACTTCTCAAAAGAAGACATTTATGCAGCCAAAAAACACATGCAAAAATGCTCATCATCACTGGCCATCAGAGAAATGCAAATCAAAACCACAATGAGATACCATCTCACACCAGTTAGAATGGCCATCATTAAAAAGTCAGGAAACCACAGGTACTGGAGAGGATGTGGAGAAATAGGAACACTTTTACACTGTTGGTGGGACTGTAAACTAGTTCAACCATTGTGGAAGTCAGTGTGGCAATTCCTCAGGGATCTAGAACTAGAAATACCATTTGACCCAGCCATCCCATTACTGGGTATATACCCAAAGGACTATAAATCATGCTGCTATAAAGACACATGCACACGTATGTTTATTGTGGCACTATTCACAATAGCAAAGACTTGGAACCAACCCAAATGCCCAACAACGATAGACTGGATTAAGAAAATGTGGCACATATACTCCATGGAATACTATGCAGCCATAAAAAATGATGAGTTCGTGTCCTTTGTAGGGACATGGATGAAACTGGAAACCATCATTCTCAGTAAACTATCGGAAGGACAAAAAATCAAACACCGCATGTTCTCACTCATAGGTGGGAACTGAACAATGAGAACACATGGACACAGGAAGGGGAACATCACACTCTGGGGACTGTTGTGGGGTTGGGGGAGGAGGGAGGGACAGCATTAGGAGATATACCTAATGCTAAATGATGAGTTAATGGGTGCAGCACACCAACATGGCACATGGATACATATGCAACAAACCTGCACATTGTGCACATGTACCCTAAAACTTAACGTATAATAATAATAAAAAAAATAAAAACAAAGCAAAACAAAACAAACAAAAATAATTCAGGAAACAACAGATGCTAGAGAGGATGTGCAGAAACAGGAACACTTTTACACTGTTGGTGGGCATGTAAATTTGTTCAACTGTTGTGAAAGACAGTGTGGTGATTCCTCAAGGATCTGGAAATAGAAATACCATTTGACCCAGCAATCCTATTACTGGGCATACACCCAAAGGATTATAAATCATTCTACTATAAAGATACATGCACACGTATGTTTATTGCAGCACTATTCACAATAGCAAAGACTTGGAACCAACCCAAATGCACATCAATGTTAGACTGGATAAAGAAAATGTGGCACATATACACCATGGAATACTCTGCAGCCATAAAAAAGAATGAGTTCATGTCCTTTGCAGGGACATGGATGAATCCAGAAACCATCATTCTCAGCAAACTATCACAGGAACCCAAAATCAATCACTACTTTTTCTCACTCATAAGCGGGAGTTGAGCAATGAGAACATATCGGCACAGGGTGGGGAACATCCCACACTGGGGCCTTTTGTGAGGGTTGGGGGAAGAGGAGGGATAGCATCAGGAGAAATACCTAATGTAGATGATGGGTTGATGGGTGCAGCAAACCACCATGGCATATGTATATGTATGCAACAAATCTGCATGTTCTGTACATGTATCCCATAACTTAAAGTATTAAAAAACCCAAAACACTGTGGAAAAAAGTTGACATTAACTAGAAGAGTTGAATAGTTTTATAAAGCATTTTACTATAAACATTATGCAAGGCCCAAGCTGCACTTTCATGAATTTGCTTAGGAATTTCCTCTGCTAAATATCTAAATTTTATTGCTTGTTAATTTTACTTTCCACAAAACACTAGAACATAAACACAGTTCAGCCAAATTATTTGCTACTTTCTAACGAGGATCACCTTTCCTCCTGTTTCAATTAACATGTTCCTCATCCATCTGAGACCTCACTGAGATGGCCTTTAACATCTATATTTCTACCAACATTCTTTTCATTATTATTTATGTATTTTCTAAGAATATGGAGCCTTTGTCTCCAGTCCTCTTCTTTTCTTTCTAAATTCTGACCATTATAACCAGTAACAATGATATTTCTACCAACAGTCTCTTTATGACAATATCAACTTTTTTGAGCCTGCACCTCAAAACTCCTTCAGCCCATAACTATTACTTAGTTCCAAAGCCACTTCCACATTTTTGGTATTTCTTATAGCAACACCCTACTTCATATTACCAATATCTGTCTTAGTCTTCTGGGGCTATCGTAACAAAATACTACAGATTGGATGGCCTAAACAACAGGAATTTATTTTCTTATGATTCTGAGTGCTAAAGTCTAAGATAAAGTTCTAGCAGGGTTAGGTTTCTGGTGAGAGCTCTCTTCCTGGCTTGCAGATGGCTGGCTTCTTCCTGTTTCCTCACATGGCAGAGAGAGACAGACAGAGGGAGGGGGAGAGAGAGAGAGAGAGAGAGAGAGAGAAACCTTTGCGTCTATTCTTGTAAAAACATTAATCCTATTGGGATCAGGGCCCTACGCTTATGATCTAATTTAACTTTATCTCCTTATAGGACCTATTTTCAAATACAGTCACACTGGGATTAGAGGTTCAATATATGAATTTTGGTCAAGACACAATTCAGTTCACAGTGGGTTCTGAGGCTGGAACATCTCTGGTACCATTGAGGAAACCAAGTTGCCTGTGTGACTGGAGTGGAGCAAATGAGAAGAAAACATTAAGAGATGATATCAGAGAGATGAACAAGGCAGATTGTTAGGGCTTTAAATGTCATTGCAAGGATGTTGGCTTTTATTATGGAAGAAATGAGTAGCAGAGGAGTGACATGATCTAAATTACATTTTAACAGTGAAAAGCCAGTTGCTAAGTAGACTGTGGAGGAGCAAGAAGGAAACAGTGTCAGCAGGTAAGGAGTTATTATAATAATGCAGATAAGCGAAAATGGTTGCTTGAACCAGGGGTAGAGCAGTGTCGGTGGTGTTAAATGATCAGATTACAGGTGTCTTTTGAAACAAGTCAACTGTATTTGCTGAAGGGTTGGATGGGGATGTATGTGAGAGACAAGGGCATCAAAAATAACTACAGATTTTATGGCCAAAGAAATTGGAGAGATGGCCTTGCCTGAACTAAAATGAGAAGGATATATGTGAAAGTGTTTGAGGGGGAAAGTTGAGGGTTGAGTTTTAGTTATATTCACTTTAAGAGGTTTGCTAGATTTCCAGTGGAGATGAGGTGTTGGATATATGGATATGTAATTCAGAGGAGAGTGCTGGGATCAAAATATAAATATGGAAGTTAGCAACATGCAGATGGTGTTTAAAGTTATGGGATTAGGAGAGTGAGTACAGATAAAATAGAAGGGTCCAAAGACTGCACCCTGGATTATACCACCACTAAGATAGGCTTTTTTCCTGTGTACAAAAGAGGACATGTACAAAAATATTTATAGCAGCATTGTTCATAGTAGCAAAGAACCAAAGATTACTTACATGCCTGTTAATGGTAGAATGGAAAATATAGATTGTGGATTACTATGGATTATTTGTATGATGGAATATTACACAGCAATGACAATGAATGAACTAGAGTCATGCACCAACATGGGTGATTCTCATAAAAAAATGTTGATAGAAAAGCAGAAAAGCACAAACCACAAAAGAATACTCAAAGCGTGATTTCAATTATATAACATTCAAAACTGAGGCAAAATTGAGCAATATTAGTAATATTATGTTACAGGTACATTAACATTGGGCAAATATATAAAGAATAGCAAGGAATGATGAACACACAAGTTGGAGTCAAAGATAGGAGGATGTGATTACAGAGAGTCATCTAGGGACTTTTAGAACATTGCCAGCAAAATATATTGCAGCTTTGATTTTAAAAACACATGCAGAGGAAACTAGAAAGAATTATACCAAAATGTTAACAGTTGTATTTGGAGAGTGACTTTCAGCACAATTTCTGCTCTGTGGATTTGAGTTAAAGTGAAAGTAGCAAGTGCAGAATCAATCACTTTGTTTCTTGCTTTAGTTGATTACATAATTTTAATCACAAATATTTCTTCATGCTTTTATACGTTTTGTAAACGAGGCAGATAATTCAGATAATTTTTCTTCCTTTTTTGGATATACATATATAGTTTAAAAACACAATATGTTGTGTTTATAATTATGTAAACTTAAAAATAAATTATGCATTTTGTTTCCTCTTTCAAAGGTAGGACAATCTATTGAGAAGACTTTCAGAATGTCTTGATATGTTGTTATAAGCCAGAAAAGCATACTTTCTCTTTTGAAAGTGTGACAGCAACACCACACTTCAAATCCCACAGCATACCAGGAGATCTGACCATGGCATGCCTGGGTCTGAGGCCAGCTTTAGAGTTAGGATTCATCGGCTTAGAATTCAGACTGGTGCCCAGCTGGTCTAGTGAGAAAGCCTTGGCTTGGCTATGACTCCAAATACACATGTCAATACTCCCTAATAATCTCCTCTCCTGCCAGGTGGAGCTCCTGTGACAGAGGAAGAGAGAGTCTGGGAGTCCAGGCAGTCTACAAAGACTGCTGTCTTGTCAGTACCCAGAAATATTAAGCAGGATACAATGAGGAGAATGGAATAGGGCCCAGGTGGTGTTCTGTGTTATAAGGAACTGCAAATCTTGTGAGTTTTTGAAAACAAAATATAACGTGATAAACTGGAAGAAGAGAGCGTCCTACACGTGTATCTCCAAAGAGCCTACTTCTTGTCTTGCGTAAAGAGAAGAATGGATGTGGGAAGCTATGTATATTTATTTGCAACATACCTTGATAATTTTACTCTACATTCTTAAACTTTTATAACAATGAATGTGTTTCTCATTAGTAGTAACCTTGGTCCATAGGATACAGGGATGATTTGGGAGTTTTCTCTTTCATAGAAAAAAAACAATGAGGACCTATATTTGTGAAATGATTGTTTTAGTGAATTGGAGTTTAAATTAGTAAGTTTTAGACATAGATTATATTGTTTAAATAAAAAGTTAACATGAAATATTTTCATGATATTTCACAATGTGTTTAGTAAACTTGACTGCTTATTTGCTTTATCTAGTTTATCTTCCCTGAAAATAGGGTGAAATTTTTGATTGAGCTAGTTGGTTGGTTTCTTGCTTGCTAAAGATTTGACTGATTGCTTAAGTTTCCTGACTTATTTTTATTTGTTCTTCTATAAAATACCAGAGAGAGAAGGCTTCCTACTTTTCCTCTGTAGAGAAGACAAATATTCTAGAAAGAATACAGTTTCTCAAATAAACTACTTGTACAATAAGATTTCTCAAATACATAAAAGAAACAGAAAGCCTAAACTATAATTTTTGTTAAGACATATATGTTTGAAGCTGGGATGGAAATAAAACCTCCTGGTCACCAAGCAAGGTTTTGAAGATCCTTTAAGCTGAACTTCTGTGGTGATGTTTATTCCCTGGGAAAAGCTTTTTCTGTGTTCCAGGCCTTCTAAAGTTGTAAGGTCATGGATTAGACATGAAAAAAAATGACTTGGTGGAGAAAATAATTGATGTATGAATATCCTCCAATTCTCCTCCTTCTCTTGTCATGTGGTCTTGGGTAGATCATCCTTGGGCCTTTGTGCAGAATTCAGTTAACAGGTAAAGGAGAGGCAAAGAAGTTACATAGACTTTTTTTTTAACTTACATTAGATAGAGTAAAAACATTTCTTCAGGATGGAAAAAGACTAGATCCAGGAAAAGAAGGAAGAAAGAGAAAGGAAGAGACTCAATAAGGACCTCATTTCAGGGAAAATGTTTTAGGAATTTTTGGAGTAGAGGTGAGGAGAGAGCACTTCGTACTATGTAAAAAATCGAGAGAAAGATGTGGTAAAGGATAATTTAAATTTTTGCTGTACCTTATAAATATAATGACTCAGGCATTTCTGAGAGACAGCAGTAAAGATTTTAATTGCTTTCATTTATTTTTGGTCATTGAATTTGGATTGAATTCTAAATCCAAAAGAAATGAATTCCAAAAGAAGTGAATCTTTTGAATGGGATAGTGTGTAAAAACAATCCTTAAAGAAGGTGGGATGACAAATGTCCCAGTTTTATTCTAGTTGGAGTCATTGTACCTGCCCTGAGTGTATTTGATACTTCCACCTTCAAGGGAGTTAATAAATACATTTGTTTACTCTGATAATCCCTCAACTTAAGGGCATTGAGATGGGCCTATGGGGGTAAGCAGGAAGAACAGGTAGGAGAGAGAACAAACCTTTTGTTTTCTATCTTTCCTTGCACTGGAAGTTCTGTCTTTATCAAGTCCTTGATTTCTGAGTATAGCAAAGAGGCAAGAGGCCAGTATGTTTTCTCCTAATTAACACATGACTGATGAGACATTGCTACTGTCAGAAAAATAGATTCAGCTGAGAAAAGATGCAGCAGTTCAAGGGGCAGAACTTGAGTGCCTTGGAATGAGAAGCTGACTCAGACGCTTGTCTTCTGTCTTTATTCTCATTTGACTCTGAGGTTGGTTAGGAATAAAGATAAAAGTAGAAAGAGCATGATGTCTTGGAGGTTGGCCTCTTGCAGTGAGCTATGTTCTTTTGTGATTGTAGAGTCAAGCACTCTTATTTCTTGTTCCTTTCCCTAGGATTTTTCTTCTTGGCCTCACTTTTACTTGGGTCTGTCCTTCCATTTCTTTGTTTGCATTTTCTGTCAATTGTCCATATTCACTGCTGTTTTCATTCCTGCAGACACATACCTATATACCTTCTCTTTTCTCTTTCTTTATATCTCTCTTTTGTTTTTACATTCTCCTGCCCCCCTAATGCACACCCACATAATATTTTTTTGCTTCATAATATTCATCAAGATTGATACTTATCAAGGTTTGGTTGGTTCCTATCACCACTCCTTCATTTCATACTTGCAGCACTACAATGGACCTATACTAGTTGTTTTTTGCTGAGCTAAGAGCTTTCCATTTTAAGGGACAGGATATGGTGTTCCAAGGGGCTACCAACCTTTCCTCCTGAGGAACATTATTGCAGTAAATTCCTGTGATTTGCCCTGCAGCTGATTGAACAAAGGGTTCATCTGAAGGCACCGTCCTTAGGTAGGTCAGTGACCTTGAGCAGCCTGATGGGAGAACTCTGTCTAGCAGGAATGCTCTTTCTGGATAGTGTCTAATTAATCACTCTTGAGAGTTTGAATGCAGGTCACTAGAATAGGCAGAAGTGGTTGGGAACACGTGTACTCAGAAAAGCAGCAGCAGAAGTCGTGAGGCAATGGAAGCATGAGAACATAACAGATCAGAGGGAAAAGGGCTTTAGAGGCAGAGACAGAGAGAGGCTGGCAGTCACTAGAGTTGTTAGAGGAGGGAGCAGAAGTACTCACTTTTGAGAGTTCAGCTGCTTTTCCATCCAGGAGGCCTGGCACTGGAGCTGTGAGACTGAAGCAACCAGAATGTACCTTCCTTTCCCTGGTGGCCTGAAATAGCTAACATGTATATTATGTTGTAATATTCACAATTCCAAAAGGTTATTCCCATTTTATTGACAAGGAGTCATAATTACAGAGAAATTACATGATTTAACCATTGTCTTGTGAAAATCCCAAGTACTTGCTTCTAATGAATAATATTAAAGCAGTGTTTTTGGAGCCTGTAATTCAAGTAGTCTAATGTGATATTTTTCCTACTGTAATTCCCTTTTCTTTCTATATTCTGATGCAACTTTAATGCCTTACTATTTTCTTTCTTGCCACTCCTCTTTTTGTCTAATTAGCTGATATATGTTTAGATTATTTCAACCATGTGCTCTTTGATGCCAATATTTTAAAGACTGTCTTTAATAAAGCACAATTGGGATGTTCTAATTTTGACACAATTTATAAAATGAAATAATCTGTACATGCTCAATCAGAGCTACACCTGATTTGAATTAACAGTATATAGGAACGAATATATGTATAACTTGCGACTTGGAAAACTTAATTTCCCCAGTTAGGAACCAAAGGGCATGATATGGTCTGTAAGTCCATTTTGGTTTAAAATGTTTACTTATAATTATTGAGGTTTTTAGAAAATATTGTAAACTCAGGACATTAGAAAACAAATTATTTGGGAAGTCACTGCAATATGTATAAAAAAGAAGGTTGTATTTAATTACTATTCCCTCCTCAAGATAAGGCAGATTTTCTCTGTTGATTTATTATCTATCTATCTATCTATCTATCTATCTATCTATCTATCTATCATCTATCTATCTATCTATCATCTATCTATCATCATGATCATCTATCATCTGTCATCTATCATCTATCTATCATCTATCTTCTATCATCTGTCTGTCTATCATCTATCTACTACCTATCTGTCATCTGTCTGTTTATCTATCTATCATCTGTTTTCCTCATTCCAGGATGAGAGGCTGTTGAGTCCTGGTGAGGCCCTCTTAGTTTTCCTCAGATCCTCACCTCCTCCTGAGTATTGACATGGAATTTCAATTTCCCTCAGGGGATTTTCCTTCATGAATGGTTGAGGATTATGTCTTGCTATCTTTTCTCAAACAAATTCTCTACTTTTTTCTTAGAGCTTTTGGGCTTTGTGCTGAGCTTGATTTCCCTCATGCATTTCTTGTGCTAAACTATGCAATCTAGATATGTGCAATCTCTGTACCTCAGAAAACAAGCCTGAGGCCTCCTTGTCCAGGTGACATTTAAGCACTGGTGATTTCTCTGATTGCATAATATTCTTGTTTTCCACATTGCCATGGTTGTTTTGGCTGTGTGGTTCAATTGTCAGACACTACTATCTTAGTTTGGACTCTTCCGATTCTTTTTCTCCATGACCCTTGAAATGCCACTGGATGAACAGTCCTTGAGAAAACATGGACATCCTGGTCCATGGTCACTTCCTGCTTTTTGTCCTTTTCCATATGTGGCTGAGAGAATTTAAATCATGCTGTGGCTTGCAGCTGGGGCTGTGTATAGCTGGAGAAAAGCCTCACAGCACCAGATTGTTTCTTAAATCCTCTATCCCTGCTTTATACTTTATAATGGTCTCTCATTGACGAAATAGAACCATAGAATAGCTATCAAATAGAAAAATAAAAATAAAGACACATGGCCCCAAATTTGGCTATTTACATTTTTTTCTTTGTTGAATTTTTCCAAAAACTGAACTTAAAAAGATATTTTTCCATTCTCATCTAGAAGAGGGTCCTGTCATCATTCCTCAAGGATTCCTTGGGAAGAGAAGCCATCGTGGGCTATGCTTTCTGAGCTAATGTGGGGATAGATTTTATTTCAGTCTCTAAGGGCTCTGGAAACATCTAGCGTTGTCTGACTTAAACCTTACCTGGAGAAGCATTTCTAATCTACCCAGTGGGGCTGGCTTCATGGGCTTGTGACCTGTGCAGTCACAGAGGGGCCCACCTTTCGAAGGTCCTCACTCTTGGTTTATTACTTTGCTGTCACCATCTTGAAATTTCCAAGTATTTTTTAGCAAGGGGCCTGAATTTTCATTTTCTACAAATTATGTAGCCAATCCTGCTCCTCAGACCATTTGCCTCAGAATCACTTGGTGCAGGAATATAAATCAGATTCTTAGTGTATCAGATCCTCTAGGGCTAAGGCCCGTGAATCAGCATATTAATAAACATCCAATGCATTTTTCGCAAAGTTTGCAAAACTTGAGAACTACCTGGATAGAGAGTTAAAATATCAGGTTCTTGGGCAGCTCTACTTGATGAAAGATTTAAAGCAGAATTCTTGACTTTTATTTCAAGTGAGGGAAAAAAGAAACATTCATAATTAAAAATGCTTTATTTGAAATATAATAGGTGGTTTTGTCTTATTGCCAAAACAAATATTTGGGAGTATGCCTAAATTGTTGATCTGAGGATTCTCATACATTCTTTGTTCATTCCAGCATTATTTATTTATGTTTATTTTTATTCATTTCCCATTAAGCCAGGGAAATGCTTCCCTTATTTGTTAACTAATTAGATCTGCTAAAAGAGAGTAATACTGTCTGAAAATAGTTTCATATTTCCTCCAATCCCCTCAACACCCTGACAAATCAGAAAAGATGGAATCCTCATAAATTACTTGTAGGTTTTTGAGAAGTGCTAGTTGATGTTTCTGCAGGCATATGTATTTAGTTTTTATTCCAAAGTAGCTCCAAGATAGGAAAGAAATAGCGTCAGCCTGCCAGACTATTTCAACGACAGATGTTAACCTGGCTCCAGAAGGCAAGGCCCCGGATTGAGGGCATCTGGGGATCTTTTTTGGGACTACGAACAGGAAGATAATTAGTATTAGTTGCTCTAAGATTGTAGCATTAAATATTTAATCTAGGCTAAATCACCATAGAGCCATTAGAAGGACACAGCTTTTCATTACAGTGCATAGAACAAGATTTTCACCAGCACTCTAGGGATGAAAAAGTTCACCTGACACCAGAAAGTCTTGGATTCATCAGATGGCAGCACTGTTTGATATTTATGCTTCAAATTTTGTTCTTTCTGACCACACCTGACCAGATCTGCGAACATCAAGTATTTTTCTAACTCACATTCTCACACACTTGCCGACCAATAGACTCTTTTAACTGATTTTTGGTGTACTTAAAAAATAATCTATATCATATTTTTTCTTTCTGATAAAAATAAGAGATTTCATGGCAAAAGATTCAGAAAAAAAATCTATGTATTTGATATGGTTAGGCTTTGTGTTCCCACCCAAATCTCATCTTGAATTGTAAACCTCATAATCCCCACATGTCAAGGGAGAGACCTGGTGGGAGGTGATTGGATCATGGGGGCAGTGTCCCCCATGCTGTTCTTGTGATAGTGAGTTCTCATGAGATCTGATGGTTTTATAAATGTCTGACAGTTCCCCCTTTACACTCTCGCCTGTTACCGTATGAGACATACCTCTTCCCCTTCTGCCCTTATTGTAAGTTTCCTGAGGCCTCCCCAGCCATGAGAACTGTGAGTCAATTAAATGTCTTTTCTTTATAAATTACCCAGTCTTGGGCAGTTCTTTCTAGCAATGTGAGAACGGACTAATACAGTATTTTGGACAAATATTTTAAGGCCTTTTGAGATTTCATCTTGCTGAATCCATTTTACTTAATACTTAAAATTGTTTATAATATATAGTTGTAATATATAGTTGTCATCTTTTTACTAAACATGTGAATAAGAATGTTTAGAAGTCAATTAGCAATACTATAATTTAGATATTTTATCATTACTGATTTACTCTCATTGCATGAGTTTAGATTTAAAATTAAAATCTTTTAGGATGGAGTACATTTAAAAAAACACTCATTTTAACCTGAATTTTCAACAGTCTTTTGAAAACTTCAATTTCCAGACAGGATGGAAAAATATGCATAAGTCAGACCCAAAAGTAAATAATATAAATAGTTTCCTGATGGCCTCTTCTCATCTTTTCTGTGTTTCCTTTCTGATTGCTCTGCCTCCAAGCTTAGGGCGTGGATCAATCCTGTGGCTGATAAGCAGCCCTTAACATAAGCCTCATCTGAACCTCTCCCAGAATGACATTTAGGCATCTATTCTGCCTGGATATAACAAACTGAACTTGATTACTAAAGCAAGTCAAACAACTAGGCAAGAGCCTTAAAAGATACAAACAAACAAAACTTCAAATATCTGAGAGGTCGTTATTGTTTTTGATGTCATCGTTCAGTTAAGTAGTTACAATTTGTGTGTGTAATTGTTCCTAATTTCGTTTGAGCCTTTTCTCTATAAAAGATCTGTCTCATCATTACAGAATAATATACTCTGTAAACAGATTTTATGTAGTTTATAATTATTTGATTTAAAAAGGTAAACATTTTTAATGTTTCAACAGCAGGATGTTGAAGAAATATTTTCACATGATGTTCATTGCAGCATTATTTAGAACAACCAAGGTGGAAGCCACTTAACCATCCACTGATGGATAAATGGACAAAGAAAATGTGCTATATGCATACAATGGAATATTATTCAGCTTTAAAAAGGAAGGAAATTCTGTCACATGCTACAACATGGATGAACTTTAAGGACATGATGTTAATTGAAGTAAGGCAGTCACAAAAAGATAAACACTGTAATGATTCCACTTATATGAGAGATCTAAAGCAGTTGAACGCTTAGAAATAGAAAGTAAAACGGTAGCTTCCATGAGGTGGGGGAAGTGGGAAATGGAGAGTCATTCAATAGGTATAGGATCTCGGTTTTGCAAGATGAAAAGGTTCTAGAGAGCTGTTGCACAACAATGGGAATATACTTAATACTACAAAACTGTACACAAAATAGTTAAGGTAGTAAATTTTATGTTACATGGGATTTTTTTTACTACAATTAATAGCAAAAACAAAAGCAAGAAGGTAAACACTATATAATGAGTGATTAGCTCAATTAGTTAGAGCAGGCAATAAAATTTAGCCCTAACTTTAAACTTAATTTTAATGTAAAAGAGTGTGAATTGTCTGTCTTTGAGCCAGTTAGCTCTCTCTCTGTTGTATGTTCTGATTCTGCATTAGTTAGGTTGGCCAGCTCTTTTCTGAATGCTTGCCTAATGTTTCATGGAATTGCTACTGAGCTGAAAATTTCAGTGGCATGCCTTTACAACAGCTTCATGAATGGAAAGGATAGCACATTTGCTAAATACACCACAGTGTCACATAGCATTCTAAAAGTACAACTCTCTAATCTTAAGTTTAAAGGTTGAGAAGAGGCAACAAAGAAATAAATTCCCCACTGCCTTTCCATTTTTCCTTTCAAATTAATTTTTGTTTTACATTATAAAAGTATATTACATTTATAAACTCTAAAGCTGGGGAATTAAAAGGGAATTTTATTTTTAATTAAACATTTTGCTTAAACTATGCATTAGTATTTAATGGATAAAGTTCATCAACAGATTGCCCATTTTACAAGTTCATTTTCTATTATTTTATCAGGCACTGCACTATAATTAGGAGACTATATGTGTAGGTTTTCTATGCACAAATCTTGTACAGTTCTTGTAAATACTAAAAAGATGTATTGGGTTAAGTGTTTAAAATTTTTTGCCAATGACTAATTTTTAACTGTTGTAAAATAAAAATGCTTTGGGAGGCTGAGGTGGGCAGATCACCTGAGGTCAAGGAGTTCGAGACCAGCCTGGCCAACATGGTGAAACCTCACCTCTATTAAAAATTAAAAAATTAGCTGGGCATGTTGGCAGGCACCTGTAATCCCAGCTTCTCAGGGAGGCTGAGGCAGGGAGAATTACTTGAACCTGGGAGGCAGAGGTTGCAGTGAGCCAAGAGTGTGCCACTGCACTCCAGCCTGGGCAACAGAGTAAGACTCCATCTCAAAAAAAAAAAAAGCTTTGGATTTAATTTTGATATGGTCCAGTTACGGAAGTGGTTGGGAGGAGTAGTGCCAAATTTAAGATCATATAATAACAAAAAGGTTTACTGGCATAGCTACATTATTTTGTACCATATTGTCTGACTGACTGATCTTTTGTCATTCTCAGTAGTGATATGTCCTTATAGGAATGAAACAGATTTTGACAAAAATATATTGAGCTAACTTATTACTTTGTGAAATGTTCAGCTTAATTTTTGTAGGTAATATTAATTTATACTTCATTGCATTATATTCTCAATAAATTATTGGGAGACTTACACCAAAAGTTTTTGCTCAGATTTAGATAATTACTTTTGGCTTAAGAATGTAACTCCATAGGGATTCAACTATTAGCCTTGTATGAAATTCGTTTTTTTTAATCTCACTTGTATAGCATATTTCAATTACCTCAGTTGTATATCATCTATCCTCAATCCAAGCTAAAATTATTGCCGTGTCTTAATCATTGTGTCATTTATTTTATTTTACTATTCCCTTTTGGATAGTCAAAATGCAATTAAAGTGGAATTAGAACAAAATGAAAGGTTAAGAGAAAAAATTATAAGCAGAAGTCTATTATAATATAGCTCTTTGTAAAGGATTTAGATACACTGTGGTTACATTGTATTCTCTTCAATGTAAACATTAAATTTATGGTTTTCCTATTGATGCAGCCTTAGGCCTGTCTCTCAATACTACTATTGTAAAGGAATTCCATTGTCTTGGAAAATAATGGAATTTATGGTAAATGTATACATAAGGTAAATATAGTGGGACAATAATTTTTTATGTTTGTTGCAGTAGTGTTGCAATTTGCTGTACAGAAAGCATTGCCGATTGTGTAGAATATGCTTATAGTGCTGGTGCCACTTACTGGCAGGGATCAAGGATTCAAATGAAATTAAGAAACAAAAGTTAGAGAGTGAAAGTAGTCATAAAAATAGTTTTAATTCTTTCATTTTGACAAATGTTTTTATTTTTGAAATTATTTTTCCAATAAGCTATTTACTAATAAGCAAACGAGGGCTTCCATCTATTGAACAATTTTAGACCTTAACATTCTTTGCTAGCCAGATCCTACCTGCTTCCCCATGCTCTCAGCAGATGGCTTTTCTTATCTCCTAAGGCACGGAGAGGATCAAGTCTATCAGGAGACAACTTTCTCAACTTCCTATTTCCTCCTCCACCTCTTTCTATTAACATAGCTCTGTCTAGGCCAGGACGTAGCTTACTCTCTTCATTTTAGAGGAATTGTTTCTCCCACTGTCTGAAATTTAATCTCCATTTGTTTTGCTGATCCTCTTCCTGGCTATGTCTTTGAGTGTTTTGTAGCAGACTACTCCCTCTCCTACACCTTTGTTTTCCCAGGATCTCATCTTGGCCTGTAAACACGGTGCTGTCTCTGTACCAAATAAGACAAAGCAAAAACACATTCACAAACCCACATCCCTGCAAAACCCTTTATTGACTCTATTCTATCCGCTGACTTCTACTCTATTCACTATCTTATTTTTCTAATTCATTTGTAACTGAAATTATCCCAAGAAGATGACAATTGTCTCCACCTCTTTTTTTTTTTCTTTTTTTTTTTTTGCACCTGAACTCACTGCAGTCCACTTCCATCATATAATTAAAATTTATCTTTCCAAATCATCAGGGTCCTCATTGTTAAATCTGATACTTTTCAGCCATTTTCTCGCTGTATCTCTCAGTGTTCGGCATTAGTGGCCATGTTGTCTATGAAACATTCTCATCACTTGTTTTCCCATTATACCAATCTTTCATAGCTTGTGGGATATCTTTTTGGCTCCTTCTTCTTTTAGCTTTCCTAAAACATGCATACTCCCTAGTAGTCTGTGCTTAGACCTCTCTTCTTTTGTTTTGTTTTGTTTTCTTTTTTTTTGGAGACAAGGTCTCACTCTGTCACAGGCTGGAGGCCGAGTGCAGTGGCATGATCTCGGCTCACTGCAACCTTTGCCTCCCGGGTTCAAGTGATTCTCCCACCTCAGCCTCCTGGGTAGCTGGGACTACAGGCCCATGCCAGCATGCCCTGGCTAATTTTTTCTGTTTTTTGGTAGAGACAGGGTTTCACCATGTTAGCCATGGCTGGTTTTCAATTCGTGACCTCATGTGATCCGCCTACCTCGGCTTTCCAAAGTGCTGGGATTACAGGCGTGTGCCACAGTGTCCGGCTAATTTTTGTATTTTTAGTTTAGATGGGGTTTCACCATATTGGTCAGGCTGATCTCAAACTCCTGACCTCTAGTGATCCACCCACCTCGACCTCCCAAAGTGCTAGGATTACAGGAGTGAGCCAACATGCCCGGCCAGACCGCTTTGCTTTCTAATCTACACACTTTCTGTGAAAGGCCTTATTTAGGTTGCTGGCTTCAACTATGACCTGCATGCAGATGAATCTCAGACCCACATTTCCATCCCAGATTTCTCTTCTGGGCCTTTGATCCCGACTGCTACAGGCACCTCAAAGCCAACGTGTTCAAACAAAACTGAAGTCTCCACTGAGTCTGGTCCTCTTCTGTGTGCTTTCTTGTTCAGTGGATGAGCAGCTAGCCAGTTAACCAAGATAAACTGGGACACAATCTTGGTTTCAACGTACCCTCTTCACATTATGTCTAATTAGTGGCAGAGTCCTATAAATGTTATATTTTTAATATCTCTGAATCCATCCCCTTCTTTTGTCACTGGCTGAATTTAGAAACAGTTACCCTACTACTCTTTCTAAATCCAACCTTGATCCCATTAAAATCCATTCTTCATCTTAAAAAATACTAAGTTTTTGAAAACACAAAACCAGATCATGTCATTCATTGTCCAGTTTAACACCTTTAATAACTCTTCATTGCCTTTAGAGAAAAATTCTAACTCATTAGCATGGTAGAGCAAGTCCTTTCTAATTTGACCCCT
This sequence comes from Hylobates moloch, assembly GCF_009828535.3. Classification (NCBI taxonomy): domain Eukaryota; kingdom Metazoa; phylum Chordata; class Mammalia; order Primates; family Hylobatidae; genus Hylobates; species Hylobates moloch. Next base: position 137,190,506 of record NW_026652277.1, read on the forward strand.
ACTGACTTTCCAAACTCATCTTGTAACACACTCTGCCATTTATTACCTGAAGCCATCACTCAAATTGTAGCAGACCACCCTCAGTTTGTGGAAAAGGCGAAGTGCTCTCCTGCCTCTGTATTTTTACACACTCTATTATTGCTGTTTGGCACATCTTTCCTGTCCCTTTCACATTTGTATATCCTTCAAAACTCAGGGCAAGGATCAACTCCTCAGAGAAATGTTCCAGTTTGGTTTCATTGTCTGTCTTGTGAGCTCACTGTAAATCCTGTGCTTAGCTCATAGGGCTTTTTCATTTATATTAAAATTATTTTGCTCCCCAAACTCCTGGAGAGCAGGAACCTTTATCTCTGATTTCTCAGTGACTGAGAACACAGTAATTGTTTTTCAGTAAATGGAAAAGAATGAATGAAGATGAAAATAAAATTAGCTGTTGTGTTACAGCCTAAGAAAGAACTTGAGATTCTGTTCTAGCTCATAGTGAGATTTGAGAGAGCCACTCAATTTTGGTACCTAGAAGATAGAATCAATTGTGATGATGATTTCTATTTTTCCTTTGGACAGATTTTGATAATAGTTTCATGCGCGTCTTTGTGAAGAGACCACCAAACAGCCTTTGTGTGAGCAATAAAGCTTTTAATCACCTGGGTGCAGGCGGGCCGAGTCCGAAGAGAGTCAGCAAAAGATGGTGGATTATCATTAGTTCTTATAGGTTTTGGGATAGGCGGTGGAGTTAGGAGCAATGTTTTGGGGGGCAGGGGGTGGATCTCTCAAAGTACATTCTCAAGGGTAGGGAGAATTACAAAGAACCTTCTTAAGGGTGGGGGAGATTACAAAGTACCTTCTTAAGGGTGGGGGAGATTACAAAGTACCTTCTTAAGGGTGGGGGAGATTACAAAGTACATTGATCAGTTAGGGTGGGGCAGAAACAAATCACAATGGTGGAATGTCATCAGTTAAGGCTATTTTTACTTCTTTTGTGGATCTTTAGTTACTTCAGGCCATCTGGATGTATACGTGCAAGTCACAGCGGATGCAATGGCTTGGCTTGGGCTCAGAGGCCTGACAAATAGAATATCCTAAGTATAGAATTTTAGGACCAGAATATATGTTAGAAATTAAAGATGTGTCTACTAGCCACATATATTTTAGATTTTGTAATGTCAAAGAAATATAAAAGTATATATACATGACTAAAAGACAAGATGCAACATCCTCTGATAATTACTCTTGAAGCAATCTTGCTTATTATTTTCAGTGGTGTAATGTATATAAAAATGGATCCATTGTAATAAAGCTTTTCCTAAGATATTCTTCTAGAAAAATTAACATTTCCTTGGCTTTATTGTAATCTGTAATGTTTTTCAAACATGACTGTTGTATAAGTTCTCAATTAACAAAGTACAAAATAAGAATCATTGTTAACTATATAATTTCAAAATCAAAAGAAAAAAAGTGCTTCCCTTTTTTTTTTACCAATTCAGAAAATTATTTACCAATTCAGAAAATTTAACAACCATAAGCAAGTAAGTTTCCATTGCCATTTTTAGTCTCTACTTTGTCAAAAGTAATGATTGAAGAGTAAACTAATTCAGTCAACTGAGTGTTTTATCTCCTTGACCTATAATAATGGGTTTGGCTTTTGCCTGTATTTCCTGGAATTGTAAAAAAAATCAGCCAGGAATTTTGATATCCTGGAATTATTAGGAGCTAAAATGTATTATCAGGCACTACAGTTGCAAAGTTTTACACAACTATTCTTTAGACATTTTTGGACCTGTGTGGAATGGTGAAAACAATAGATATATAATTCAAAGTAAATTTGAAAACCAGTCTAATAAACTGACATGTCTAAAGATGCTTTAATCTAAAAAGTCAAAAGTAAACAAATAGCCAAAATATAAACATTATTACTCCCACAAAACCTGCAAATCCTTCTCAAATCTACCACCTAAATATTTCTCGTTTGTGAGAATTTCTACCTGCAACGTCATTCATTGGCTCTTGTTCTACCTACTTGTGGAGGACTCTAGCCTCATAAATTCCTGGAATGTCTGGAAGTCCTCACATGTATATACACACAAACAAGTCTCATCAATTAGTAAGTGGCCTTACCCTTGCTCTCCTACACTCTCCCTCCCCTGTACTATTTTCCCTCCTCCTTCAGCTGCACTTCCAAGATTTGTCTTCTCTAAGCCAGTCTGGGGAGACATCCTCTCTTTATTTGGTTTAATATACTTAGAAAGTTGCCAAAGTACCATTGCCTTGTGTCCCAATTGTTTAATGAGATTTTAGGGCAACTAGCTCTTAAATCAGTGGAGATAGGGGTAGGAACCATTCCATATTGTCTGCTTTTCTTGTTATATGCATCACCACCCCAAATGCAAGCCTGTCCATGCACCAATAAATTCTTCTTTTCTTGATTTTTTTAAAAAAATTATTTTTAACTGACATAATGATTGTATATATTTATGGGGTATTTATGTGATGTTTTGATACATGTTTATATTATGGAATAATTAAATCAAGCCCATCAACAAATCCATTAAGTACCTTTTTTTGTGATGAAAACATTTAAAGTCTACTCTTTTTAGCAATTTTGAAATACACAATACATTATTATTTATTATAGGCACCATTCTATGCAATAGATCACAAAAGCTTATTCCTCCTGTCTAACTGAAACTTTGCACCCTTTGATCAACATCTCCTCTTTCCCCACCCACCCCTCTCCCCTACAACAATAAGTTCTTGAACAGAGGAATCACATCTTACTTGGAGGATGGATTATATAGTTATGAGAGGTGACAGCGTGTGCCCTCGCTCACTCTCGGTGCCTCCTCGGCCTTGGCGCCCACTCTGGCTGCGCTTGAGGAGCCCTTCAGCCCACTGCTGCACCGTGGGAGCCCCTTTCTGGGCTGGCCAAGGCTGGAGTCGGCTCCCTCAGCTTGCGTGGAGGTGTGGAGGGAGAGGCGCGGGTGGGAACCGGCGCTGCACGCGGTGCTTGCGGGCCAGTGTGAGTTTCGGGTGGGTGTGGGCTCGGCGGGTCCCGCACTCGGAGTGGCCGGCTGGCCCTGCTGGCCCCGGGCGATGAGGAGCTTAGCATGCGGGCCAGCGGCTGCGGAGGCTGTGCTGGGTCCCCCAGCAGTGCCGGCCCACTGGCACTGCGCTCGATTTCTCGCCAGGCCTTAGCTGCCTTCCCGCGGGGCAGGGCTCCGGACCTGCAGCCTGCCATGCCTGAGCCTTCCCCCGCCTCTGTGGGCTCCTGTGCTGCCCGAGCCTCCCCGACCAGCGCCACCCCCTGCTCCACAGCACCCAGTCCCATCGACCACCCAAGGGCTGAGGAGTGCGAGCGCACAGGGTGGGACTGGCAGGCAGCTCCACCTGCAGCCCCAGTGCAGGATCCACTGGGTGAAGCCAGCTGGGCTCCTGAGTCTGGTGGAGACGTGGAGAACATTTACGTCTAGCTCAGGGATTGTAAATACACCAATCAGCACCCTGTGTCTAGCTCAGGGTTTGTGAATGCACCAATCAACACTCTGTATCTAGCTACTCTGGTGGGGACTTGGAGAACCTTTGTGTTGACACTCTGTATCTAGCTAATCTAGTGGGGACCTGGAGAACCTTTGTGTCTAGCTCAGGGTTTGTAAATGCACCAATCAGCACCCTGTGCCTAGCTCAGGGTTTGTGAATGCACCAATTGACACTCTGTATCTAGCTACTCTGGTGGGGACTTGGAGAACCTTTGTGTCAACACTCTGTATCTAGCTAATCTAGTGGGGAGGTGGAGAACCTTTGTGTCTAGCTCAGGGATTGTAAATGCACCAATCAGCGCCCTGTCAAAACAGACCACTAGGCTCTCTGTAAAATGAACCAAAGCAGCCTGCCCCAGCCAGCAGTGGCAACCCGCTCAGGTCCCCTTCCACACTGTGGAAGCTTTGTTCTTTTGCTCTTTGCAATAAATCTTGCCACTGTTCACTCTTTGGGTCCATGCTGCCTTTATGAGCTGTAACGCTCACCGCGAAGGTCTGCAGCTTCACTCCTGAGCCAGTGAGACCGCGAACCCACCAGAGGGAAGAAACTCGAAACACATCCGAACATCAGAAGGAACAAACTCCAGACGCGCCACCTTAAGAGCTGTAACACTCACCGCGAGAGTCGGCAGCTTCATTCTTGGTCAGGAGACCAAGAACTCACCAATTCCAGACACAGTATTTAAGACAAAATTAGAATTATTTTTGGAAATCCTTTAAATTATCCATAAAGGATAGCGAATATAGTTTTGAAGATGTAGCTCTGTTCAGCAGTTCTTTGAGAACCACCAAGGTGGACAAGAGGAAAGAACAAAGATAAAGGATATAGGCAGGTGTGTCTGAACTGTCTTCAAGGTAACCACTACATCCTTGGTGGTAAAAAGGGTTGAGGATTCTGGAATGTTCCAGCTTGACTGCTGATTACTTCACTCTTTTAATATTAAGCCTTTATAATCTTAACACACATACACTTTGCTTTGTGGTTCTGAGGATTAAATAAGATAACATATGCAGATGAGCCTAGCTCAGGCCCTGCCATATAGTAGATGCTCGAAAAATGTTTGCTGGTTTCAAGGCTAAATCTTGCTTGGTCAGATGAACATGTGTACTATTCTTCGAAAACGGCCACCTGTTTCCTGTTTTTCCAACTTGCTTTTTCTCTTTGAACAGCTGTTAGTTTCACAGCCATTGAAGTGGAGTCACAGGGTTAGGAAGATCTAAAGTCAGCCTGTGTGGTAAACGTGCATGTCATGAGGGTCACTAAACTCTCAGCCCAACCGCACACTTCTTTGTACATGGCTCTTCTGACTCAGCAGCCCTGCGTTATCCTCCCTGTTGCTCCATCCTGTAAAACCCCTCTTTCTTGAGTAACAAACTGTCCAGTATTGCTAGACTTTTATCTGACTCTTTTCTCCAATTCCTTTCCTTACCTGACACCCAGATGGGCACTCAGCCAGGAGATTTTTTTGTTTTTTGTTTTCTCTGAGACAGGGTCTTGCTATGTCCCCCAGGCTGGAGTGCAGTGGTGCAATCTTGGCCCACTGCAGCCTCAACCTCCTGGGCTCAAGCGATTCTCCCACCTCAGCCCCCTGAGTAGCTGGGATTACAGGCACAGGTCACTACACCTGGATAATTTTTGTATTTTTTGTAGAGACAGGGTTTCACCTTGTTTCCCAGGCTGGTCTTGAGCTCCTGGTTACAAGCAATCCACTGCCTTGGCCTCCCCAAGTGTTGGGATTGCAGGCATGAGCCACCATGCCCAGCAGAAATTTTTCTTTTAATTGTATAAATCTGATGTACTTTTTGGTTTGTTCCATGCTCCATGTTTCTTTTTTTTCTTTTTCTCTTTTTTTTCCCTACCAAACAAAGGCAAAACCTTCCATGTTCTTCAAGGCCAGCAGTGGGTGAGTTTCTTCCTGGCTCCCCAGTGTTGCTTCCAGACCATCGCTCCTTATTAAAACCCTGCTCCTTGTACTTTCTCCTAATAATATCCGTTAACATTTATTGAACACTTCTAGGAGCTAGACAGTATACTAATCATTTTGCCCAAATTATTTCTCTGAAAACTCACAAAAGCCCCATAAGGTAGGAACAAATTTATCATATCATTGTGAGGTTTAAAGAGGACAAAAAACTTATTCTCATTTGTGTAATGTGAATTCAGAAGTGTCTAACTCATTGGCTTATTGTGAGGTATAAATATATGTAAAGTACTTAGTAGATACCATCTGAGTGTTTGGTGTTATTTTTGTTGCCCCTAGGGGCTCTGTGAGAAGGTGGTTAAGCTGGGATTCAAACTCTAGCAGTCTGACTTTAGAGCACGTATCCTTAGTCATTATGCATGGCCAGGTGATGTTTTACCAACCTCTCTTCATTCAGGGGAGATATCCCTGGCTCACAGCTTTCAAGCCAACTCTGCTGTAGTTCTCATAGGCTGTTTCATAATGCCTAGGCTGACTCATTCTCCATCATTGCTCTTATTTCATTTGCCTTCTGATATGGTTTGGATCTGTGTCCCCACCTAAATCTCATGTTGAATTGTAATCCTAGTGTTGGAGATGGGGCCTGGTGGGATGTAACTGGATCATGCGGGTGGATTTCCTCCTTTGGTGCTGTTCTTGTGATAGAGTTCTCATGAGATCTATTTGTTTAAAAATGTGTGGTTAATCCCCCTGCCCCCGCTCCTGTTCCAGCCATGTAAAACGTGCCTGATTTCCCTTTGCTTTCTACCATGATCGTACATTTCCTGAGGCCTTCCCAGAAGCAGATCTTTTCATGCTTCCTGTACGTCCTGTGGAACTGTGAGCCAATTAAACTTCTTATTAATTACCCAGTCTCAGGTATTTCTTTATAGCAATGTGAGAATGGACTATTATACCTTTTCCGTGACAACGTTCTTCTTTTAGCTTCTCTACCTTACTGCCAAAACATCCTGCATCCTGCCTCTGAAATTTCTGACTCAGGTACTGTATTCCGCTTTCCAGCTGCAGGCTAGTACCATTTCACTGAGACCTCCACTCCATTAATGCCACCACAGTTTCATTATCTATCAACTATCCCTCGCTTCCCTTTTTGTCCAGCTTAGATTTTATGGTAGAAGTCATAATCATATCCCTACAGACACTCTCACCTCCCTTATTCACTTCTGCGATGAGCACACTCATCTGCCACAACTTTAGCACTGGTTGGACCTATCTACCTTCTTTGTATTTAGATCTGAACAAATATGTATGGCTGGAGAAAAATCAATAAGGAGGCTGCCTGTTTCATTAAATAAATTCCTCATCATATTTAGGTGCCTTAAATAGGTACTCTGCACTGCCTGACAGTGTTTCCCTAATAAACTTAATCATTCTCAAGAAAACTATTTTATACTTTCTCCCCTCCCCCTTACATCTTACTCACTCTCACTGATGACCTCATTTCTTATTTCATTAAGAAAATAAAAGTAATGAGATAGGAACTCTTTAAACTTCCCATTGTCAGGCTCTGTATGGCAGACATGCCCGATAGCCGTAACTTAAGCATACACTGAGAATGATCCTGTATGGCAGATGCACCTGAATGTGTTCAGAGTTACAAGTTAAGGAAACTGGGAGTGACCAACTCAGAAATTTATATCTTATCTATGAAGAACATATGAACCTCCACCTGTCCCATGGAACACAGGCTGTACAGGGGGTTGAGGCCCTTTGTTTTGGGTTAAATGAAGGCTGCGAGGTGGAGGTTGCTGGGGGAGGATGCTATGCAAAATGCTATATAAACTGCATGTTTTTTGCAAGTGGTAGCAGTTCTGTCATCCAACCCATTGCCACTGGGCCACTCTGTATCTAAGTCCCCTTAGTAAACCCTATGTCTTGTTTGCTCGCTCTGGGTCTCTTCTTGAGCCTCTTGAACCTGGTACCATCCCTAATGAAGTTAATAGGGATCCAGCTTGACAGGTCCATAAAACCACCCCTGCGTTAGTTCCCTCCTTTCCTTGCTTCTTGTTAATGTAGAGGAAGTGTCCCTCTTCTTGTCAAAGACCAGCCTCTACGTGTGTTCTGGATCTGACTCCCTACTGTTTTCGCAAGGACTTTTCCGCATGTCTAACTCTCCCTCTCAGTGGGGATTCTTCTCTTAGCATTCCACAGTGTTCCAGGCTGGCCTCTCTTAAAAGCTCTCCTGCAGCTGCATACACCCTTTCAATTTCCAAGAAGCTTAGATCTGAAGTGGACCGCTGTCTGCAATCTCTGTCTCTGCTTCCTTACCCCGCATTCACTTTATCCCCACCTCATCAGCCCTCTCCTATTTGGCATCTACAACACTGTTCCACTGAAACTGCCTTTGTGAAGGTGTCCGATGAGCTCTATGCTGTCAAACCAATGGATGCTCTCCAGTCTTTAGTTAACTTGCTCACAGTATGGCTCCACCTTTTCTTTCAGAATCACATCTCTTTAGAGAGGCCTTACCTAATGACTCAGCCTGAAATATTCTCTCCCTTCCCCCACTGTGGTATTATTACATCACTGCTTCATTTTCTTCATAGCACTTATTATCTGAATTTATCTTGTGCTTATTTGTTCATTTGTTCACTGTATGTCTCATGCCTCCACCTAGAACAGTGCCTGGCACGTCGCAGATGCTCAATAAGGATCTCTGGAGTGACAGACAATGCTTTATTTAGAATCATCTCTCCCCTTCAACAACTCAGCTTTTGTTAACTGGATGGAGTTTGTGTGCCTGACTGTCTCTAACATCAGGATGAGTTCACTGCTGACAAGCTGCCTTGCCCGTCAATCAAGGAGATTTCCTGGTGGGCCCTCTCATTTTTGGACATATCTAAGCCCCATGTATGATCGGCCTAATTTTGGATCTGGGCTTTCCCTCCCTTTATTCCTTCTTTTATTCTGACTCACTCACATTATTCTGGCCACAGGTTTCTAGTCTTTTATTTTCTTTTTCAATATGAGCCTCAGTTATAAAACCTCCTTCTTTCTAAACACTAACTACAGGCTTCTCTGTTGGTGGTAATGAACAGGCATCTCAGAACCAGTTTGGGAATGTAGCAGTCTTACATTTGCCCCATAGTCTGGAAAACTTCCTTGTTTTAGGGCCAGCTGGCTAAGCTCCAGATCTTGTCTCCAGTCTTCTGAAATCTTAAGTATCTGGGTCAAAGTTATTTGCAGACTTGACTTTGGTTATTTAGCCACAAAACTATTGTGGCCATCCTGCGCAGCATACTGACAGTGAAAATTAGGCGTGTTCCAATGATAAGTCCAACCTGTATGTTTTTCTAGGGTGTGTTTGGCCAGCATGATGGGGAAAACCAGCAAAAGTACCAAAAAGAATATCCAGTTAATAAATATCACCAACTGCCAGCCAGACAATGTTATTTTCCATTCTTCTATTGTTAAACAAACATGAAAACAAAGCCCACAAAGTTATCATCGAGAAATTTTTAGTGATAATTTCACTGTATGTTTTCTTTGAATTTCTTTCGTTTAACCATGATTTAATGATAACACAAATATTCCTATATGCACAGAAGCATAAACATTTTCTTGAGACCTGGACTCAGCATGGGTATATGCTAGAAATCTAATACTAAAAAAATGCCCAGAGCATGACCCAGTACCATTGGTTGTTCAACTTCAGCCCTTACTCTGACCATGTGCAATAGCTGTATCTAGGGTGGTCATTTAATTTATCATCCAAACTGGGACACTATTAATAATTATGCTGGAATAGTATGAGTAGACACGGGCTGTTCTAAGAAAATGGAAACATATGGTCATTCTAACCCTAACTTTGTATAATAAGTGTGGAACTATCCAGCCTTCCCCAAGCCAAACAAAGGCTCTGGCCTTTGCAGCTGTAACTCAGTACTGCCCTTGGTCCACAGGCTTGAAGGTGTACAGAGGCACAATTAGTCACTAACTAGAGCCTTCTTTAATTGCTATAAGTGCATTTTAGTTATCTTTTCACAAATTCATGATAACAGGGGCCATATTAAGATTTCCTGTTGGGCTTGGTGGGTCACGCCTGTAATCCCAGCACTTTGGGAGGCTGAGGTGCACAGATCACCTGAGGTCAGGAGTTTGAGACTAGTCTGGCCAACATGGCGAAATCCTGTTTCTACTAAAAATACAAAAATTAGCCAGGCCTGGTGGTGGGCACCTGTAATCCCAGCTACTCAGGAGGTTGAGGGTAGGAGAATCGCTTGAACCTGGGAGGCGGAGGTTGCAGTGAGCTGAGATTGCACCACCGCACTCCACCCTGGGCAACAAGTGCAAAACTCCATCTCAAAAAAAAAAAAAAAAAAGATTTCCCACCCCACTTCCCATAAAATAAAGTAGGCCCTCAAAAATTCACTTTTAGAAAGAAGGAACTGAGAGAGAGGCTTGACAGAACAAGCTTCCGTTTTCCTAACACAATGTCTAATTCAACCCATAGGCTGTTATGGTAAGTTTGTGTGTGTTTGTGTGTTGGGCATGGTGGAGTGGGTGAGAAAAGAGTAGAAAAGTACTGGGATTGGAATTAGAGCTAAATTTGCTTCCCTGCCCAAACTGTGACATACATATATACATATATATGTATGCGTGTGTGTGTGTGTTTGTGTACACACACACTTAATGGAAGAAACATATGAACCAATGAGTTGCTTAGAGAAAGGTTCTTAAATGACTGCCAAAAGCAAACAAATAATCAATTGGAAAATGCTTATATTCCAATAAATTCTTTAAAAAGTTCATGGTACCAGATTACTCTCCTTCTCTCCTTTGGGGTCCTCAACTCCCACTTCCCTCTTGTTGGCAGCCCTGAGCTAAAGGCTAAACTATATTTGAGCATTTCCAGTGGTAGTAAAATTGTTATCTGCCTTTGAACAGCTGTCTTTTTGTTGTTTTATTTTATTTTAAAATAAAAATAAATATGCACATAAAAATTGTGCATATTTATGGGGTTCAGTGTGATGTTTTGATACATATATACATTGTATAATCATCAAATCAGAGTATTTAGCATACTCTCAAACATGGATCATTTCTTTGTGGTAAGAAAGCTCTGACTCTATGTCTTCCTTTAATTGAACTGAAATCTGTCATCCCAGGTGACCAACTGTTCTGGTTTGTCTGGTGCTGTCCTGTTTTAACACTGAAAATTCTGCATCCCAGGGCATCCCTCAGTCCTGGGCAAACCAGGACAGTTGATCACTCTGCCTCTAATTGCCATCTGTTGGCCTTATTCTCCATCTTGGGCTATGCGAAGAATGCTATTTTTTCTTCCAAAGAACGTCCATTTTGACACGTTTAAGGCACATTCCTCTAGCTCCAATTATTCTTACCTGACATAGCTTTAGATTGTTTACTTTCCACTATATCTGCTCAGAGTGCACTATCCCCTGTTCCAGGAGGAGCTTTCTGCTCCAATCCACGTTTCCACAGAGAAGGGGAATTTCTCTTCTCTCTCCCTGGGGAGAGTGGGTGTGAACGCTGGTTTCATCCTCCACATTCTCTCTCATCCCTCTGGGAGGAAGAGTTACAGTAAACCTGGTTTTTGAGAATCCCATATCCTTTGGGCCAAGGTTCTCACAGTGGCCAGGATTCCTCAACCTCAGAGGTGAAAAACAGACTCTGTACTGCCTCTTCCACTGCCTGCCTTGGCCTCATGGATCCACAGGAAGAACCTGGCTTTCCTCCTTCCTCTTTTCTGCCTCTAAGCAGTGAACACATTCAGTGTAGAGAGGCAGCCTAGAAGGAAGTTTCATGTTTTTGCTGTAATTTCCAATTTCCCTACTTCCTGGGTGAGTGCTTAGGTCAGCTATGCCCTGTAAGCTTGTTTTTCATTTAGAGTGGGTGGGAAGGAGGAGGCCCCCAACTTTCTCCTGTTTTTCTAGAGAGCCCAGCACATTGAAGGTACACTTGTCATAACAAGTCTAATTCTTTGATTCCTCTTTTGGTTTAATTCCCCACACTTTTTTCTTCCTTGCTTGCAATAGTGATGGAAAGGAGAAGTGAATCTCTGAACTTTAAAGTTCATTAACCTGGCCTGTAAGATGTGGTGTAGCACTGAGTGCCACACTCAACTTTATTTGCTCCAGTTCTAGCACTTCTTTAATCCAGCCTGTGACCAAATCAGTTTCGTACTGACTTTATTGTAGATTCACAGTTTTCTTACTGATAACTGACATCCCTGATAAGGCACACATTTCTCCCCACATGTGTGCATTGATTGCTTGTATCAAAGTCCAAAGATTTGATAATCTCTGTTTCTGCTATTCCCTTCTCGGCTCACTGCTGTGAGGCTTCTGGTCCCCAACACTTCAGAGCAAATGCTACCACTAAGCTTACTGATGACTTTCACTAGATGATGATCTTCATTTCTGACTCCTCCGCCTTATCTCTATTCACTTACTCTTCTGTGACTGCCTTCAAACCAATGGCTTTATCTATCACCTATGTACTGATGATTCTCAAACCTATACTCATGTTCCTGACCTCTCTTCTAGGCTTCATATTCACATAATCCACTTGTTTGCAAGAGAGCTCTATCCAGATATCATACTTGCACCTTAAATTCAACATATTCCGAATCAAATTCATTATCTTGGTATAAGATTTTGATTTTACTCCAGTATTACCTATATTGGAGACTGGAACCACTATTCACATATTCTTTTAAGTCAGAAATCTGATTACTCTTTACAGTTCTCCTCTCTTTTTCTTTCTCCATCTTCAATAGGTCCTGTTAACCCCACTTCCTAAATATCTTTTACATCCTTCTCTTGCTCTTTGTTCTCATTGTCACTACTTTTCTGTGCCCTTTCCTTTTGGCGTTGCTTCAGCAGCTTCTGAATTGTTCTATCTGCCTCCAGTCCTGGCTGGCCCCATTGTCCACACTGTTGCCAGAGGACCCTTTCTAAATGGCAAATCATACCATGTCATGCCCTACTTTCTAAATCCTCCATAACCGCTCATATTCTTCAGAATATGGATCAGATGTTTGGTTTAATATGGAATGTGTTTCATGGCTTGTTCCCTGACTATGCTTTAGCCACATGTCCTGCCACATCCCTGCCTCTTGCACCATCCTTCCTCCCATTCTCAACAACCTGAGAGTTCAAGAGCGTGTTACGCTGCTCTATACCCCAGTGCCGTTTCCACACACTGCTTCCTCTACCTGGAGTGCCACTTGTCTTTCTCCCCCAGCAAACTCCAGCCCACCTACCCTTCAGGCTTATGCGAGGACTCACCCTCTGCAGATATTCCCCTGACCCCATTATCTCCTCACCAGCAACCAGTCTCATTTTTGATGCTCCTATTGAAATCTAACTAAAATTCATGGCTCAATAGATGGCCATTGCAGCTCTACACTGAGGTGGCTCAAAAGATTATTTATGGGTGGAGTGTAGACTTTTCTGTAGAAAGCCCTTCTACATCTATACTATCAAAAAAACATATATATATGATCAGTGTCCCAAAGCTATACTATAGAATGCATGGGCACGTGTATGTGTGTGCGTGTAGATGGTGGTGGATGTGATATATCCTGGAACATTTTCAAAGGAAGACTTGTCAGTTGCCTGTAACAGTCATAGGGAGTTCTTAGTAGTTTGTTCAAAAAACATCTGGTTTAGTGAAACTGAGCAACAGAGCTTCCCAGTGAAACTGCCAAGTTCCTATGTAACCACATGAATGATTTGTTAGATGGAATTATTGAATATAAACTAATTAAACCAGGGAATAGCTGCCAAAAATAATGATTTTTATCTTCAGAATTATTGGTCATAACCTATTCTTTCTAACACTCAGACAGCTGAACCAATTAATTTTCTATTACTGTTATTAGTTCATGACAATAAAACTTTGTCATCAGCATAGGAAAGGGATATTTTTCTTTCTCTCTATAGTTGAAGACTGTGCGTTTAAATATCCTGAGGGGGTTTTGCTTCATTAAAATAAAAGTTTAAGAGGTTTAAATTATAATTTGATCTTTTAGGAAGCTTTCTACGGATCCCAATTCTCACGGTGATGCTAAAGAGAAGGTTCTGTGTAAGAATTGCCAGCTGGGGGGCATCCAGCTTAAACTAAAGCTCTTGGTTTGCAGAGTTGAAAGCCTAGGACAGTCAACAATCTTTCATTTATACCAAAATGACTGCCTGTGTGGCCAATACTTGTTATACTTTTGTCTTGACAAATGTCTTCACAAGGTGATTAAAGTTTAACAGGGTCTACATTGAGATAGGGAACACTGAAAATTACTAGCTCGACTCATGCTTTTTTAGCCTAAAAATTTAGAACTAAATGGACGTATGGGTTATCTACAAACGTGACTGTAGTTTGAATAAGCAAAGGATTATTTATTTTTACAAATGAGACAACTGATATTTCATACCTAGCTAGCAAGTATCACACCTAGATGTAATAAAGGCCAATTAATTCTCAAGAATTGAGAGCCATCAGTGAGAATAAACAAATTCATTTTTTGGATATGGTTCATAGAACAGAGAAAAATAAGTCTCCTGGGTGCTAGTAAGAATCCAGGCTTCTGCAGACTATACCTGATCCATGCCACAGATAAGTTCATCCCCAATTACACCTAGATGTTTAATATCTAATTAAATTGATAAATGTCAAAAAAAGTTGTGTCAAAGAACATATAATTAAGAAAATTCTTATCAATGTATATTTCATGAAAAACAAAATATTTAAATGAAAAAGCTTAACAAAAGCATATATAGTACCATCTTAATTTTTAAAGATGCATATATATGCCTATAAAAACATTGATGAAGCATTCGCAAAGTCATTTTATTTGTTTGTTTATTTTGAATAATTAAAGTGAGGGGAAATGGCCAACACCATTTAACTATGCTTCAAAATCCATCCTCAGGATTATAGTAAGCAGATAGAGGCAAACTGTGCTGTAGTCGCCAAGCATGTGGCCCTCCAGAGATGGGTATAGGAATGAACATCTCCTCCATCTTCTCTCAAGTGCTATCTTGGTTTCTGTTTTTGATTCTTTTTGGTAAGGAGTTTTTTACAAGAGCTGACACAGCTGATCCTAGAAGAATGGTACGGGAGGAGATGTCCCTCTACCACACCGACCCTGGCAGAGCATGGTACTCCGTGGGTAATCAGTCCACACAGAGCAGTTTTCAACTGTACTGCAATTGTTTGTCTTCACTACCATACAGTTGTGCTTATTATTTCTCGATGTGTACATATCTGGAGAAGCCCAGAACTTCTGGCTCTTACACGGAGGACCCCAGTGCAGAAACGTGAACCATTTTCACTGAAGAAAGACATTAGGATTGGTTTGGGGAGGAGGTGAAATAATGTTTTTCTTTGTTGCTGTCTCTGTCATATGGTAGATAGGCATATGGAAGGAAGGGTAACCAGTCCTGACATCACTGTGAGCATTGTGTGGGCATGTGTGTTTGTGCATGTGTGTGTGTGTGTGTGTGCGTGCTTGTGTTCATGGGTGCATGTGGGGGTATGAAGAGGATGTGGTGGCTTGGTCTATAGGATCAAAGGGCTTGAGCAGCATGGGTGGACGTTGCCTGCACACACGGGGATAGAAAAAGGCATGTTTTCGTTTCTGGTGGTTGGGGCAGATGGTGGGCTCATTCGAGCCTCTGTGTGCTTCGAGAAATGAGAAATCAGGCAGCATAGGGAGCTAAGCGGGCCCGGAGCTGGTCCTGCTAGGTTATGAGTGAGTGAAGGAGTGGGCTGTGTGTGTGTTTCCAGCTTCTATTGCGGGAACCACTTGCATACAGGCCTTAAATAGGAAAACTACTAGCGATTCTAGCTCAGTATCCTTTTTAGATATGCAAGAGGAGAGAAAGTTGGGAGACACACATTCAGCTGGCAGGAAGTTCCTTTTTTGTGCCGACTCAGACATGGTTGAAAGCTGTCTCTACAGGACAGTACTTATGGCATTTTAGGCTGCAGCTTTGAAGCTTTGCCTCATTGCAGCTATTTATAGAGGAGTTGATTTTTATAAGAACAGAAAACGTATTCTTGAGGGCAAGCTTTCCTTTCTCTTAAGATTTCTTGAAAAGATTTAGAAAGGTTAAACAGTTACTTCAGAATCTTATGGTAAAAGGCGTAACACTGTTTAGAGTAAATAAGGGAGTCTTTATGAAAACACCATGATGCATATACAGTAGCTTCTGCATGAATCAAATTGTATGCTTTGAAAACATAATTGATATTCTTAGGTGGGATGATGGCTTGGTCCTGTCAGTATACTGAATAGACCAGTGCCAGCCTGTAAGGGATAATGATTAAATCAAAAGAAATGACACCAGCAGAGGAGTACAAATAACCCATATTAGAATATCAGCACGAACTTGAGTTTGGGAATTATTTATAACCTTGAAATTCAAAAATAATTTCTAGGGAGCACATATGAACACATACAGAGGACTTGTCTCAGCATCTAATAGAAACTTTGCTTTTCACTGGTTTAAGTAAATGGTAATTCTTAGGTGGAATTGTGTATCTCTGTTAGGAAGATTATGATAATTTGCTTGGTCTTGGAAATCGTATGAATAAAAAAAGAGCACAATTCATAGATGGAGGGCCTCTTTTTTCTTCTTTCACTTTTTCTTGGCATATATATTTTAAAAAGTAACTATTTCAGAAAGCAAAATGAATACAAGTTATTGATAGAGTGTGTTGCAGAAGAATTTTTCTTTTTGAGCTTACAGTTCCTATGGGAAGGAATGCAAAATTCTTCTAGCTATTGAAAAGCATTGGAGTGTGATGGCAGAGCTTAAATAATGTCCTGTTTTTAGTCAGGGAAAGAGTTCGAAATGTCCCTTGTGTACCACGATGAGAACAAATATACAAAGACTTACATGACATTGGGCTGTCTTCTTCTAAATGTTTTTGTTCTGTCAGTGGTGTGAAGGGGGGAAAAAGCTGGTAACTCATAAAAATCACATTTCTCCATTTCATTTCAAGTGCAAGTTTTGTTCCAGAGACATATTCAAAGTGGTGAATAGGACAAAATATGTTTTATGTTCCCATTCATCTTTAAAATAGCCTCTCAACACTGTTAGCTTGTGACCGGACAATTACTTGGCACATAACCCATGCAGACACCAACCTTGACAGAATTAGAGGAAATTCTTCTCCAAGGATGAAGTGTTCTTGAACAATTCACTGGAAGCACTAGATACAAATTCGCTCTTTTTTCTATGTCTCATGCATGCCAACTTGCTTGCTTACTCATTTTCATGTGTTATAAATGGTTATGCTTGTTTCCTGTTTCATTTCCACAATTATCCCTTCCCTGTGGTTCACATCAGTTAAGCAGATGATGGAGGTATTCCACACAGTTGTAATTCAGGTCTTCTCAGAGCATTTTTTCTGGGTTATTTTAGAGGGTGCTTACATGATGTCAGCAATAACCTACATAATTTTTCAAGTGTCATGATGTCTGTAAAAAAATAAGCCTCCATTTAGCTCACTTTTCTTGCTGAAAAGAACGTATTCTCTGAGCATGGATTATAGTTATAAAGAATAACATTTATTCCAGCCCAACCCTAGGCTTCCCTATGCTCAAGTAATAAGAGTGAATGACTTGCTTACTTAGGGAGACTGTTAGCTGCGATTCTGGATCTTCAAGGGGTAGGGTAGAAACATCTTCAGCACTGCCCCCCCCCTCCCCAAATGACAGTACTATATGTGAGGAGAAGAATGGGGGTATAATCCTGAGAATTTCTTGAGAAGCACAATGCCCTAACTACTCCCACCTAACCTCCTCCCCAAGAAAACAGATACAGAGATGCTCATACCCTTTATCTGTAGTGTTGTGTCAAGGAACATTTTTAAGCTCAGTCTCCTGAACTCATTCTCTTGGTCTTGCCTATTCTTATTCTTTCAGACTTCTAGCTTCAGATCCCATTTTTCTACCTGGTCTTGGCCTTGATGCTTTAGACTTTCCCTTGCCTTCCAGTATACTCATGTCTAGGATGACTGCTCCTCTCTGATTTTATGTCCTGCTTCCATGGGTAAACTTTACCTTTGTGTGGCTTCAGATTTCTCCCTGCTCCTTACTGGTGCTCATCAGAAGTCACAGCCTCAAGGGACTGTGGCCAGCGTCAGAGTTAAAGGAAGGGGAGGCTGTAGAGAAAAGAAAATGCTTTTTCTTCATCCTCCTTTGTTCAAATCATGGCCATGAGTATCTGTAAGCTATGTGCAGAATTCTAGCAAGTTGTGCATGCCTGGAGAGAAAGAGATTTATAAGGAGGAGCTTTCTTACTCATTTACCTAAGACTCATTTTAAGCCTCTTTCCTTTCACTCTATAAAGTAGACCACTCTCTGATTATATCCATGCATTTATCTTTTACTCACATGAATGTGTCTCTGTGGCTTTTGTGTCTCAGTGACAGTTTGGGAAGGATTGATCTAAGGTTGCATTCCCCGTTTGCCTTCCGTGGCTTTCCTTGTGCTCTGTTTTCACCATAGCAAGGGCAGGACCACCAGATAATCATCCCCAAAGCAAGCTAACGTCAAGAGGAGAACTTGAAAGATCTGTCCACTGGGAATGTGTTCATAGGTGGTCACTCTTCACCACATCTTCTTACACAGTGCTTACACAGTGCCCTGTTGTGCTCTCCTGAGGGACATGGGCATGTGGAAATCAGGAGCCAGGCAAACCAGCACAGAAGGCACTCATGGTTATTACAAAAGTGGGGTTCAAAGCCTCACAACATTTTAATGTTACAAAGAGTTAGATTTTAGCATTCTATTGCTTCAAAGATTATCAAATGAAAGTCTTATTCTGCAGTGTTATAATAAGCATGGATCTTTTGAACATATTGGGCAGACTTCAACATAAATGATGATAGTGGTCTCGTTCCGCTGTTAGAAGTTTTAGCTTGGAATCTGAGAATTGTTAAATTATTATACAGTTCAGAGTGGTATTGAATCCATTCATTTTTGCAGCACCAGAGCCAAAAAAAAGTCTTTTAATGCCTTCCTAAAGACTTCCACTAGTAACAGTTTTAAACAAGGTGAAAATATATTTATGTTATCTAAAGTTTTAGATTAAGTTTGCTTTGGAAAGATCTTTCAAAAGAAGAATTGTTTGAAGCTTCTAGTTGATTTAAAATTTATTTTATTATAATTTCAAAGGAGCTATCATTTTTTACCACTTACCCATGGCACAGAAGACATTAGCATTCCCAGGCAACGTTGGTAAGGTTAGGTTTTCAATGTGAGATGCATACTGATAAATAATGCAGGTTCTTTCTCTTATCTCTATTAGTAGAGATGGCTTAGTGGTATTGAGACTACAGGAAAATTATAAATTGATGTAACTCTGACAGAGGATAGCCCCCTGCAAAAAAAGTTGACTCATAATCTCTACTTTGGAATTGACGCTTTAAATCCGTTCCAATCACTGTTAGCCACACTTATGCTGGTCTGTTAAAAAAAAAAAGTTGAAAGCACTGTTGTTTGAGTGATTCAATACTAATTTTTGGAACAGTTGCTATATATGTCAGGGACTGTGCTGGGCCCCAGGGATACAGCAGTGAACAAAAAGACAAGAGCCTGCTCTCATAAGCTTGTGAAACAACATACCTAGATGACTCAAATCCAAGAATCAAATAAACCCTACTGGTTTTCTCCAGATGTTTTTGTCCTTGCCTTTTCCCCCCTCTAATGAACTCCTGGCTCTAGACCCAAGCGTTGGCTCCCACCATTTGGGAACCATACCATATTTGAAGCTTTGCCACTCTCCTCTGGGCATTAAGGATCTTTGCACAATTTACCACTTTCAGTTTTGCACTTCTCTTTGACTTCTGCTTCCCACATTGCTTCAGGCTAGGACTTACTGCAGGTGACCCTGGCCCTAAAAGATCTACCCGTTTCTACCTCCCCATGCCCTGACACCCAGAAATCTTGGCGCCTGCATGGTGATAGTTCTGTGACCACAGAGTCTGCTTGGAAGTGATGTGGATCTGTCTTTACTTCCATGATTGCAGCTGGGAAATTACATGGAGAAATTTGGGGGACTGTAGCTGAAACCACACCATGACAGATATTCAAATATGAGACAATAATGCAAGGATGACAATAAATTGGAAGAAAAACTTCTGAGAATTGTTTGATTTGCCCCCCTGATAGTTTCATTTCTTATAAATAAAAAGGGGAGCTGCCATCTTGGATCTAATTCTGATGAATAAGGGAAGCTTTTGCTGAAGTGGAAGTGACTGTGTTATCCTGTATGTACTAACCAGAGGAAAGAGCCCTCAACTTCTGGGGAGAGGCAGATTTTTCAAAAAGCAAAATTCTAAAGCCTAATATTCCAGAAGGGATCCAAGAGGCATGAGTGGCTCTTAAAAATAAAATTAAAAAAATAAGATAAAATAAAATTCTGATAGTCCTGCAAGAAATAGTTCTTATAAGGGATAAAAGTTAGTCATCTAAAGAAGTAGGGAGCTCTCAGGTGAGCTCTCATCTTGAACTGTAGTTCTTATAATCCCATGTGTCATGGGAGGGACTTGGTAGGACATAATTGAATCATGGGGGCAGTTACCTTCATGCTGTTCTCATGATAGTGAGTTCTCACGAGATCAAGTGGTTTTATAAGGGGCTTTTCGCCCTTTTACTCGGCACTTCTCTTGGCTGCTGCCATGTGAAGAAGGACATGTTTGCTGCCCCTTCTGCCATGATTGTGTTTCCTGAGGCCTCCCCAGCTCTATGGAACTGTGAGTCAATTAAACCTCTTTCCTTTATAAATTACCCAGTCTCAGGTATGTTTTTATTGGCAGTGTGAGAACAGACTAATAGAGAACATAAACCTGTTCTTGGAATCTAAAGTGAGTGTAGATAATGAGTAGCTGTTTTATCAAGCCATGTCTTTCCTACTCACCCTTGTTCAGTTTACTTGGTTTGCCCTTTAATGCTTCCTCTGGCTTTTGATTTCCTTCTGCCTGTGAATTTACCTATGTATTTAAATTTCTCTCTCTCTCTCTCACTCTCTCTCATCTCTATATTTGTTTCTTGGAATTTCTCTCCTTGGATTTCAACCTACTTCAACCTATATTTGCATGTGATCTTTTTCTCCTTCATGGTCTTGGTATACTCCTGGTACCATACTTACACTTTATTGGTTTCTTCTTCCCCTTCCCTAACCCTTGCTCTCTGTTGTGATGGCCAGAAAGACTCTGCAGAAAGACTGTGTCCTCAGTGGGCGGGGGGGACTGAAAGATTCAGAAGCTTTCTACAGTGATGCTTCCTTCTCATCAACCCTACCATGCCAGCTCCACTTTTTACATTCAAACACTTCCCTGAAAATCTAAATATAAATTCAAGAGTGAATTCATTCACTTTACAAAGTAAAGAGGGATGAGAGTCCCTTTAAGTAGCATCTTCTCTAGTGTTTGTTTACAGATCATTAAATATTTAACTTATAAGAAACTAAAAGCTGAAAATGTTCCAAACCACTGTTGATTAAATAGAAAACTGGAATTAAGATAAGGCAAATCTGAAATTAAAATAACAACCTATTTGAAATTTTCATGTTATCAGACAAGAAGTTAAAATACTTGACTGGTTCAACAGGGGACATCTGGTAAGCCCAGGTCTTGCCTTTTCTGGCAACTGAGACCTGATGTTCAGCTTTTGGGTCATTCTGAAACCTGTACTGCATCTCTTCATGGCAGAGGGTGCCTGCTCCATTCTTAGCCCTGCTCCCTACTCGCTTTTGTGTCTTCACCCTTGGCCAAGATACAAACGATTGAAGGATGAGCTCATTTCCAAGGATGAATATTGCTAACGTGGCTAAAAATACAAGAATATAATCAGCAAGTCTAACCTGCATCATAAAAGTGCTAAAGATAATATAAAAGGATGTCGAAAACTGTACCTTGAACCAAAGAATGAGGAAGAAATAAAGGCTTGATGGAGTAGAGATGGGTGGGGTAAGGCTAAATGATTGAGAAAACAGAACCATTCAACTTTGAATTCACCTTTGTCTACTGTAGCAAGGAGAACGATCTTCAAACTGGAAAAAACAAAGCAAACATAGTTAAGAAGGAACAGAAACCCTGGATAAGGAAAGTGATAGTGAGAAAACACTTAGCTGACAAAGCGTTCAAGTCTCTGGATAAACTGCTTTCTAGTAGAATTACAGTGTTTACAAAACTACTCTTGGTAATTGTGGAGAATTTATAAAGAGAGATACAGAAAGACTAGATGGATAAACATCTTAATTGTTTTTTTGTTGTTTTTTTGATATTGTACTTGATATTATATTTGGTGTCTGTTATATATACAGCAAATTACAAAAATATATGATAGAAATATATATTATATCTAATATAATGTATATTAGGCACCCTGAAACATGTTATGAAAAGACTAGCTCCAAAAAATGAGAGGGCACTGGTCATGTGGAGCAGTTGTCCTGGCGACGGTGTTGCAGAGACCTCATGTTGAATTCATGTCTGCTTGTCCATCATCTGAGCACAGTGCTCATCACATTGCCCCATCTTAATTGTTAATAAGGGGAGAAAGTGGATTTTAGACACTAAAGACAGATTAATTTGAAATCAAGATCTAGAAAGGGACATAATGACTCCTAGTATCAGCATGGATTTAGAAAGTATTTCATTTCCTTTTTTCTATGTGAGTATTTAATTTCTTTTTATAAAAGTTGCTGCACATTATGCCATTACTTACTTTACTGATTCAGGCATTTGATAAATACATACATATTAAGTACTTACCTGGCTCTAAGTCCAAGTATGGGAGGACAGAGATAATCAGACCCTGACTTTGACCTTGAGACCTCCCAGTCTATTGGAGAACATAAGGAATTGTGAAGAAGAACAGAACAGATCTGGGTCAGTAAATGATGACTTTGGTCTTTGGCTGTGGTGATTTTGAGGTGCCATGGGTCTCCAGGGTGGGATATCTAGTAGTCATTTGGAGATGTCTGGAGCTCTGGACGGAGCTCTTGTCTGGGAATATAGGTAGGAGATAGGTAAAGCTGTGGTCATGTTGAGAAGAAATGAGAGTGAATTATGGAAAGGGCTCAAAATATAGGTATCAGGAGAGGAGCCAGTTACTGTGACTGAGACAGAATCAGCAGAAAGTTAGAAGGACCATGAAAGCTGCCATGTGGAAACCAAGGGAAGTGAGATCATCACAAAGGAAAGGATATGGAGGTTAGAAAGATGAATTCTGCAGAGTCTACTACTTCCAGAATTAGATCATTGATGATCTTAGCTAGGACAGCTTAGTGGAGTGGTGAGGACAGCAGCCAATAACAGTAAGCTAAAGAGCAATGGAATGTGAGAAACTAGAGTGCCACGGTTTGGATGTGGTTTGTCCCTACCAAAACTCATGTTGAAATTTAATTGCCAATGTGGTGGTTTTGGGAGGCAGGGCCATTGAAAGATGATTAGGTTGTTGAGATAGATTAAGTCTTTCTTGAGAGACTGGATTAATTTTTGCAGGAGTGGGTTGTTATAAAGTGAAGTTGCCTCTCACATTTTGCTCTCTGCATGTGTCCATTTCCTCTTCCACTTCTTTGCCATGATGTGATACAGCATGAAGCCCTCACCAGAAGCCAAGCAGATGCTGGTGCCATGCATCTTGGACTTCCCAGCCTGCAGAAACATGAGCCAAATAAACCTCTTTTTAAAAATATGTAAATTACCTAATCTCATGTATTCTGTTATAGCCACAAATAAATGGACCAAGATCTGGAGAGAGTGAATGAAGATTTTTATGGTCTTGGTTATGAAGGTTAGAGTAGGGCATGGGGTAGACGGAGATATTTTTTCTTTCAAATAATGATACAGATTTAGTCATTTTCTAACAGATAATGCAAATATAGCTTCTGTTTATTGAATATTTAGGCATTTTGCTGAGCATTTTACCTACATTATACCATTTAATCTTCATACCATCTATGGAGGTAGGTACTATCATTCTCAGTTTATAGATTAAAATATTGAGGCTTAGAGATTGTAAGTCATATGACCTCAGTACACAGATTGGAAGGGGCAAAGCAGGGCTCCAAACTCAGATTTCTCTGGTTGCAAATCTCTGTTTGTACTCAATATGCAGAGCAATGGTTCTCAAACTTTAGCATGTATGAGAATTACCTGGAGATAAATACCTGTTGAAACACAGACTGATGGGCCCCAGCTCTGGAATTTCTGATTCAGTAGGTCTGAAGTGGGGCCTGATAATTGTGCATGTCTAACCAGTTCCAGGTATGATTCTTGTCTCAGGGCCACACTTTGAGAACCACTAGAAATGCCAACTCTTGGATCCTAGCAATCTGTGTTTTACCAAGTTTCCCAGATGATTCTGATGCATGCTAAAGTTTGAGAACCACTTTCCTAAGGTAAAGAAGAAGTTCGTGGAAAGGAGGAGGTGGAAAATAAAGGAGAATAAAAAAGTGATGCATAAAGGACCTGGAGGGGATGGGAAGTGCTGGGATTCATGACACGGGTGGACCTTGGCAAAAAGAGTGAACTAGCTCCGAAGTGGGAGGAGGTGGGAGGAGGGGATGAGGATTTGCAAGTGTGTGAGAGAAGACTGGGGACTGGAAAATGGAGGGCAGTGCTATGGCTTTCAGTGTTTCAGGATTTTAGCAAGACACTTGACAGTACCTCTTTTGATATTTGTGTTGGAAGGTGAGGAAATGAGAACTCACTGAGAGTGTGTTGAGTGGCTTTGAAGCTGGCTGTCTCCTGGAAGAAACTTTTAGGGATGTGCCACTAGGTTCTGTCGAACTTTTAATCAACCAGTGGCAAAGCACAGAAAATACACTCTTCAAATCTGAAGATGACATGAAGCTGGGAGCAATAACTAATTACCGGGATGACGAGTCAGGATTCAAAACGATACTGACTGGCTGGACTGATGGGCCAAATGAAACAAGATGAAATTTAATAGGTATAAATGTAACTTCCTGCACTTAAGTTTTTAAAAAAATCAACCTTACCATTAGAGGGGAAATTTTAGGAACCTGAGGCCAGTAGCTCAGGCAGCTCAGCATTGTATTAGCCTTATGGCTGCCTAGTTTAGCCTTAAATCTGGGTTCTGTAACAAAATTATTGACTTATTCCTTATGCCAAATTCTTTCCTTGTCACCTACCTCTGATAACATTTCACCACCTTTTGTTCCTGTGTCCCCATGTGTCCCACACTCCTGACCTGGTTTTTCTGTTCCTAAGTTTCTCTGGAATCAGAGTTGGCCTTTACTCTTGCCATTCTTTCCTGAGCCCACAGTCTTGGCCTGAACTCAAGTGCCCACATCTCTCTAGGGTTTCAGCCCCTGGGGATGCCTGACCTCCCAGATACCTATCACATCTCTTCAAGTCTTGGTGTGTTATCTGTCTGTGATGCATCGTAGCTGTTGCCAAAACTGTGTGGGTCCTGTTGCTACTCGGCAGTATTTCTGACATCACCTGCTTGCCTGCCACTTCCTCTTGTTTTCTGCTGTTGGGTCCACCCAATGCTGCAGGAAATAAATAACTGTAGGGATTTCTAATGAAGTTTCATTTTGAATGAGTGGGAGCTTTAGTTTCAACTTATATGTAATTGCTCACAAAAATAAAATCTTGTACTTATATTGCACTGTAAAATTTATGAAGTACTTTCATGTGTTCTTTTTTTTTTTCATTTAAATTTGACTGTAATCCTGTAGATAGGTTTTGGAATCTTCATTTTGCAGCTTAGGAAATTGGAGCTCAGTATGGTGAAATGACTTGCCTAAAGCCACATAGCTACTAATTGGTAGAACTGGGATGGAAACCCAGGCCTTCTGATGCCAGCTACTGCCTCACAGCTGCACCTGTTAATCAACTGTTTGAAAACTTGGTTTTTCTCCCAAGTATTAGCTTTTTCTAAAGATATATATATTGTGAGAGGGTCAAGTAGATAATGACTCCAGTGCATTCAAGTACTGCAAGACCTTGAGAAGGGATTACCAAGTATGACATGTCAGAAGGTTTTTAAAAATTATTATTTAACACATCAGCAACCACATCACACTTAAACTCTCAGTAACTAAAATAGATAATCGTCTTAAGGAAACATAAGCAATACAGCTTAGTTCAGTGTTGAGATACCATTCATGTTTCTCCTGTTCTTGTCTAGACCCTCATTAGTTTATGTTTGGATTTCTGTACCAGTGGTTCACTGATGCACCTGGTTCCATTCTCTTTAGCACCAGTTCATTCTGCATCACACTATGAGGTGACTCTTTCTTAAACATTGCTTTTATTATTGCCTCGCCTTGGATCAAAGACTTTTATTGGCTTCCTCCTGCCTGCAGCATCAAGTTTAAACTCCTTGCCTGGCTTTCAGTGCCGTTCATAATTTGATCATATCTTATCTGGCACAAACCTATTCCTTAGGAAAGACCAATCTCCTCTCTATTTTATCCTTGCTGGTTAGTCTTCATGTTTTCTGAACTTCTCAGATGGAATTCACTTCTTCACACATTTTAATTATCTACCATAGGCAGTACACTGTGCTCAGCCTTGCATACTTGTGGGAATATTATTATAGTGACTGATTTAGCTGGAGAAAGCATTTGCCACCTAAAACAAGTAATTGTAGTGGAAAGCCAGGTTTCTAAGCATGACTGAGAAAATTTCCTTGAAGAGAACACAGACTGGGAGTTTAAAACCAACCCTAATTAAAAAGAAGCTTGATCCTGAGGAAGATGTTATTTGAAATCTGTGAAAATTGTGACTTTACAGAGGTCATGAAATCTCTTTGTTTCAGATATGGAAGGGGCATGAGAGGTTCCTTTTAGATGATAAATATAGTGTAGTAGAAAGAGCAAGAGGTTTGGTGTTAACATCTCATCTCTAACATTTACCAATTTGTTAACTTTGACCAACATTTTACCTCCTCAGGCCTCATTTTCCTCCATCTGTAAAATGATAATGATACTTACCTAGATATATGGTTACTGAAAAAACAAATGAGTGAAGTGACTTACATAAGTGTGTACAGTACTTACCACATAGTGTGGTGCTTAATAAAGGAGCTACTATTATATAAAAGAAATGTTAATTTGGATGTTATAGTGTTTGGTGGGAAACTCAGATCCAGAGTATCCTAATCCTGTCTTATTTTTTAGGAAATACCCGTACAAAATAACCCCCAAACATACGCACATAAGGCAATTATCCTCCAACCCAATGTCCTGGCCTTCCCTGGAGAGCTGTAAGTTCTTTCTCTCAGGCAGTAAGGAAGAGACCAAAGAAAGAGGCATGTGCCTCAGTGTGGGCAAACCCTTCACCTCCTGTAGACATCACCCTTTCACACTCAGTGCACTCTGTCATGGGCTGACATGAAGTACGCAAGAGCAGGAGACCGTGCATATCCTTGCCTGGTCTAGCATCCAGCTTCCCAAAATCTTACTGATATGAACTTTCTTCCACAGACTTAAATTGTATATTTTTTATTTGAATACAAAACAGAGAGAACTGGCCCTTCTTGGGGACAGTACTTTAGAAAACAGGATGTCAAAAGGTCTCATGTGGAATCTATTTATCTTTAGGGAGTCATTGGACTATAGGTTAAAAATAATAATCTGGGGTCTTGAACATGTAAAGAAAAATTTGAAACAAACTTTGGGGCTTTTTCCTTCTAGGGAGCAAAAATTTGGAAATTTTAAATTGCTTAGCTCTTCCCTAAAAAAGGAAAATAGAATGTACTCTTTGATCTAACAAAAAAAAAGGTAACTAAATGATGTGTATTATGGCCATTTGAGGAAGAGTGAAATAATTGAGGAAGAAAAAAATTAGGAAAAAAGAAGGGGAGAAACTGAGGGAGAGAAGGAGATGGGAAAAGCAATGCCTGGGAATAAAGGAGTAAAAGGAGAAATAACAAATGCATGGAAAAGAGGGAGAGAGGATAAGAAAGAGTGGAGGGGATGGGCCAGGGGGAGATATCTATGTAGAAACATTTCATTTCAATATAGTAGCTGAGAAGACTTTCCTGGTTATCTCTGTAGCTCCATACCAGGCAAGGAAATGGGGACTGAGACTACAAAATGAATGTATGTATGGAGCGGAGGGGAATGGTAGGAGTATGAGAAAGCCCAGAAAACAACAAAAACAAGGGAGAAAAAGTCTTCTAAACCCCCAGCAGAGTTGCCTGCAAGATGAGTTCTATGTGCCCGGCAGGACACTGAAGCAGTGAGGAGAGGAGTGGGCCTGAAGAGACGGGCTAATGAGGATGTGATTGTCATCTGGGTGACGGTGACCTGTGAAGACTGCTGAGAAAAGACCACAGGGCCTGAGGGCATCTCACTGATGCTGCCATGGATAGACAATATCCCAAGGGGAGAGATCCTGCATTGACTGAAACTTGAAGTTCATTGCTCAGAAGAATGGGGGAATTCAAAATAGAGATAAAGTTACAGAAAAAAAAAAAAGGAAGGTATATTTATTTGTATCAGAATTTAGTGTCTGAGAATTTGGTCCCACTATATGGAAAGTAAGCATGGTTATACAGTTCCCTTATTCTGTGCCTGTACTAGGCTGAATTGTGCCCCCTCCACCGCCCCTGCCCAAAACAGATGTCCACATCCTAATCCTGGAACCTGTGGATATTAACTTACTTGGAGAAAGAGTATTTGCAGATGTAATTAAGTTAAAGATCTTGAGATAAGGAGATCATCCTGGATTATCTGGGTAGGCCCTAAATTCAATGACAAGTGTCCTTATGAGAGGCACACAGAAGAGAGACACAGAAGCGGAAGGGATGTGCAGATGGAGGCACAAGTCAAGGAATCCTGATAGTGACCAGAGGCTAGAGGAGGCAAGGAGCAAAATCTCTCCTGGACCCACTGCAGGGAGTGTGGCCCTGCTGACACCTTGATTTCAGACTTCAGGCCTCCAGAATCGTGAAAGACTAAGTTTTTCTTGTTTTAAGCCACCAAGTTTGTATTAATTTGTTACAGCAGCCACAGGAAAACTAATAGTGTTCAAATTCATGTTGCTAGAGATCTGTCTTCCAGAACAATTCTGAACAAAAACTCTTTTCTATAAATTAAAGTGAACACTTTACATACTTGAAGACTGACATAAAATGGCAGAAATTCAAAATAAAAGGGTATCTTAGAGACAGTCTAATTGTCTTGCATCGAGGTCCTTTGCTTGTGGTTGGCAAAGGAAGTACTTGCCAAACAAAGATGAGAGCCAGGTATCTGCCCTCCCAGTTCAGTGCTCTTTCTCCTACCCTGTGCTGCCTCCTTGTAAGAACATTGGCTGTGTATTCATCTGTTTTCATGCTGCTAATAAAGATATACCTGAGACTGGGTAATTTATAAAGGAAAGAGGTTTAATTGACTCACAGTTCCACATGGCTGGGGAGGCCTCACGATCATGGCAGAAGGCAAATGAGGAGCAAGGTCACATATTAATTTGGTGGCAGACAAAGAAAGAGCTTGTTCAGGGTAACTCCCCTTTATAAAACCATCAGATCTCCTGAAACTTACTATCACAACAACAGCATGGGAAAGACCCACCCCCATGGTTCAATTTACTCCCACCAGGTCCCTCCCACCACACTTGGTAATTATGGGAGCTATAATTCAAGATGACATTTGGGTGGGGACACAGCCAAACCATATCAGGCAGTATCTTACACATTTTTGTTTCATATATTCATCTATCACTTATGTATTGATCACAAATGATAGGCACTCTTCTAGCTATTAAAGATATAAAACAATATATTTTTAAATTATAGTATATGTTAATGTATCGGGGGAGGGAGTGGTAGGAGTATGAGAAAGGCCGGGAAACAACAAAAACAAATCTTAAAAATAGGAAGAAGAGTCATCAGCACAGTTGCTTACGTAGAGAAGGTGCTCAGATGTTGGTTTACTACTGTTGCTTTCAGTTCTTTTCTTCCCTAAAGCTCCTAAGGAAATTCCAAGATCATTTTTGACTCTGGCAAGCTGCATTACACAGCTCCAGTTTCCTAACATTTCCTTGATGGATTATCGTGGTTTCTTAAGAATGATCTCCTTTAAAACAATATTTATGTCACTTCTTAAAAATGTAGCATAGCATTTAAGGTACAGAGATAGATGTAGCCTACATGGACTCATCCATATTATCAACACTGATTAAATTCACACTGTGGAAATCGTGCCACACACAGGCTTGGTAAAATAAAATTCTTAACCAGATTGCAAATCAATTAGTAATATTCTGAATCATATGTTCCTAAGCATTATACTTAATTTTAAGTTTTCTATAGTGATTAAATATCCTTTCACATGTTATGTTTTGTATCTTAGCCATTCTTAACAAATTTTGGTTATGCTGGCATCTTGCTAATAGAATACAAAATATTCCAGCTTTCTTAACAGCACTTCTAATAATGTTGTACTTATACTTGTCATCAACACACTTCACAGTATTTTTTTCTTTTAGACTAGAATTATATTAGTATTTCTCATAGCATTAAAAAAATTCCAGTTTTGTCCACTAAAAGGTCATAGTACTTAGACAAGGAAACTGATTATATTTCTTATGTAGACAAATAGAGACACCAGGAACACTTACAGACACAGACACAGGCTGTGAATACGTAACACCAAATGCCTAAATAAAAATTAAACATCAAGTTAACTTCCAATTACTTGGATACTTGCTGACTTTTGGGGAGTATTACATTTAATGGAATTTTAAAATATTGTACTAAAAACCTTTCTATTTTATAGACTATGAGCACCATGAGAATGAGATAAATTTTATCTGTGTGACTTCAACAAGTTACTTAATCTTTTTGTGCCTGTGTCCTAATCTTTAAAATGAGGATAACAGTAGTAGGTACTTCAGAGGCCTTAGTGAAGACTAAATGACATATATATGCCAGAAAATAGAACACAGGCACTTGACATAGACTCTTTATTGGTATGCATGCTGTCTTGCCCAGTGACTGACACAGAGGAGATGATCAATGATATTCGTAAATGAATATAGACAATGACAGGCATAGAGGGAGGCACATGGAGTGCCCCCACAGAACATGACTTAGGAGCACATTTACAAATACATTGTGTTTCCTTATTCCAACGCAGCAGATATTTTCTTCATTTGCTACCATCTGGCTTTTAGACTGGGTGGTTGGGGAACAGAAGCAGGAAAATGTCATGAAGTAACTTTGCAGTCTCTTCACCACTCTCAGGGCAAAGGTGTCCAGAATTTAAAGTTTATTTGGGTCTCCACCCACCTACTGATTTAGTGTCCCTGTAAGTCTTTAGTGCTCCTGTGAGAGTCCTACTAGAGTGTTAATGGGTTGAGATTGAAATAAAAATTGCTAACACTTATTATGTACCGAACAGCCAGGCACTAGAGGAAGCATTTCGCCTGCTTTATTTCATTTAGGCTTCACAACAAACAAAAGAGGCAAGCACTGTTATTTTGACTACTTTATGGAAGGAGAAACAGAGAGTTAAAGAGTTTGACTGACTTGCTCAAGATCACCTAAATTGGCAATGGATGGTCTGGAACCCAGTTGGGGCTCCTGCAGTTCATATTCTTATTTAGTGGGTATTCCATGTCTGATGGCAGCCTGTGATCTTACACTCAGGGAAGTTTGGATATCTCCCAATATTTCTCCCCAAGTTTAAGGAGTCACTAGCTGGTTGGACATTATCAGACACTGGGAGGTAGCAGTGAATATACTTATGATCACTGTCCCCATTTCACTCAGTGTGGCTAAATGCTTTTGCTTGTGAGAGAAAAGAAATGAGATGGATGAGTCTCCAAGGGAGTATTGGATTCAATTACTTTAATTTTTGTGTGTGATTTAAATGCACTTAACACAACTTAGAAAACAGAGGATCTGAAGTTCGGAGAAATACAACAAAGCTGGCATATGGAAAATGAAATCTAGGCCTTAAATCTCTCTTAGTGCAGCATTTCTGCCTCTTCTTCCACTCCCTATGCAAGAAGAGTAGTTATTTGTAGGAAAAGGAGAGCAAGAGACCAGGTGAATTTTATATACTGGGCTGAAACAAGGCCAGTGGCAATGCCGCTATATCAAAAAAAGTTGTGGGAAAACCAATCTTAAGACTGGTTATAAATGAACAACTTGTTGCAGACAAATGCTCCTGATGAGAACAGCTTAAAAAATCCAGCTAAAATAGAAAAATCATGTTTTAAAGTCTTGGCTAATTGTCCATGCAGTCAAGACTTGAAAAGCAAATCACAGAAAGAAGGGAAACCAACTAAGGTGAGCACAATATTAGAAGATGGGCAGAAGGTGACAGCTAAGAGATAATGAGGCCAGCAGAACTTTAAGCAATTGCATAGCCATGTGAATGAAAAATTAGAATTCTGGCCAGGCGTGGTTGCTCACACCTATAATCCCACTGCTTTGGGAGGTTGAGGTAGGAGGATCACTTGAGGCCAGAAGTTTGAGATCAATCTGGACAATAGCAAGACTCTGTTTATAAAAAACAAACAAACAAAATAATTAGAATTCTACTTTGCCATGATAGGCAGAGCTTGAAAAGCCAAGATCCTAGAGAGAAATGAAGTACAGAGAAGTGAGCCCAACACTTGAGACATTTACTGATGAAGATATGCAAGGCAAGAGGCTAAAAAACTAAGCAAAAAGTAACCGAATGTAAAAAGGAATTTTATGCAGCCTCGTGTGCTGGAGAGACAAAAACTGGAGTTCAGGAATTGGTAAGGAGGAAGGGCCCTAAGAAAGAACTGTAGATATTGGGCTTATTAGATGCAGACTTAAAAATAATTGAGATTAACATATTTGATTAAATAGATGACAAAAATGAAGACTTTCACTAGAGAATTGAAATTGTTAAAAAGCAAGTGGAAATTTTGGGTAAGAAAATACAATAACAAAATGACTTGGATTAATTAACTCAGATGGGTTTAAGTGGAAACTGAACATACTTGAAAAGAGAATTAATAAGCTGGAAAATAATCAGTACAAAATATCTAGATTGAAGAGTTAAAAGTAAAAATTATAAAAAGTAGAGAAAATTGTGTAAGAGATTTATGGGGCATGGACTAATATGTATAATTGGAGTCACAGAAGGGTAGGAGAGAGACTGGAGTAGAAGCAGTATTTACTTCAACAGAAGAAGCATTAATGGCTGAGAATGTTCAAAACCAATGAAAGACATCATCACAAAATCAAAATGCACTTGCAACCCAAAGCAAGGTAAGTAGAAAGAAATCATAGATAAATACTTAACAGAAAAACTGCCGAGAACCAAAGTGATAGATTAGATATTAGCATCCAGAAAAAACAAAAGCACATTACCTTCAAAAGAGTAATAACATGATTGACAGCTGGCTTCTTAAAAGAAATACCAGAAGCTGAAAGAAAATGTCTGCCAACGTAGAATTTTATATACAGCAGAAATATCCTTCATAATTATGATGAAATAAGAAATATTTTCAGACAAAATGAAGGAAATTATCACCAGCAGAAAATATGCAAAAGAAATACTCAGTAACTAAAGAGAGCTTTCCAGGCAGAAAGAATCTCAGCAGAAACAAAGTGAAAGCAGTAACAATAGCAACAACAGCAACAACAAAAGGGAAGGAAAAGCAACAGAAATGGTCAATACAGTCAGTTCTGTTACAGCACATTTCTAAAAATCACAAAACTATTCAAAATTAATAATGAAAACCGCAGGCTTAGAGGGAAAATGAGTTTACATTTTCAGCATTTAAAAATTTCATAGCTGAGGCCAGGTGCAGTGGCTCAGGCCGAGGCGGGTGGATCACGAGGTCAGGAGATCGAGACCATCCTGGCTAACATGGTGAAACCCCGTTTCTACTAAAAATGCAAAAAAAATTAGCTGGCCGTGGTGGCGGGTGCCTGTAGTCCCAGCTACTTGGGAGGCTGAGGCAGGAGAATGGCGTGAACCTGGGAGGTGGAGCTTGCAGTGGGCCGAGATGGCGCCACTGCACTCCAGCCTGGGCGACAGACTGAGACTCCATCTCAAAAAAAAAAAAAAAAATTTCATAGCTGACACCAAAATATAGACAGAAACCTAATGAAAACTGTAGCAAAGTTTTACACGTTAAATGGTTAAGAAACATATCAGTTCTACAATAGATATGGCATTTTATCTTGAAAAAAATTTCGTGTGTGTGTGAACGTGGGTATCAGAAAGTTTGCAGCTTGTGATGAAATGGTAAAAGTAAGGTTATCTGAAATTTGACAAAAAGTTGTAATGGGTGTGGCTTATAACACACATGGTGAACTGAGGCAGCTGGCAGATGTTTGAGATGAATACCTGTGTACATTTTTATATTTTATTTTGCTCAGTTAAGCTGAGCACAGTTTTTCTTTTTTTGCATTCACCTGTGTTTCTTATGGATAAAATTGAGGAAAAGCAAATGCAAAATTTACATTATACTAAAGTGATTTTCTAGTATATCAATTGCATTAAAACAAATTCATATTTTCAAAGCAAGCATTATAGAAGCACTGACTGTATGAAAGAAAACCTAAATAAATATTGGTTGTACAAAGCAGTAAGAAATATGTGCATAATTAAAATTTATGACAATATTGGCACAAAAGGTTGCAAGGGGGAAATGATGTTAAATTTTTTTTATGATCGTAATATGGTTTGGGAAGTGGAAATAGTACTAATTTAGTCCTAATAACTCAAAAGGCATGTAATAATTTCTAGGGATATAAAAAGTATACCTAAGAAACTAACAGAGGACAATAAGTAGAATTATAAAATAAATATGGGTTAAATCCAAAGAAAAGCAAGAAATGAGAGAAGGGAAGAAAAACAGGTGGACTAAATAAAAAAATAGTAAAATAATAGATCCAAACCTAAATATATCAGTAACCACAGTAAATAAAAGGGATCTAAATACTCCAATCAAAAGACAGAGATTGTCAGATTATATTTAAAAAATTCTCTGTGATACTTACAAGAGACATCATATATATAAGTATGCACAAACCTCAAAAAAAGTGAATCAAAAAATATATTAAGTGTATCAGTTTGCTATTGATACTGTAACGAATCACCAAAAACATTACTTAAAACAATATGAATGTATTATCTTACAGTTTTTTCAGGCAAAAATCTGAAATTGATCTTATGGGGCTGAAATTAAGGTATCAGTAGAGTTGCATTCATTCTAGAGGTTAGAGGAGAGAATCTGTTCCTTGCCTTATGCAGCCTGCATTCTTTGTCTTGTGACCCTATTCCAGCAGTCATATCACTCTCACCTCTGCTTTTCTCATCATATTTCTTTCTCTGATGCTCCTAACTGGCTTATATGAAACACTGTTCTCAACAATGGCACCACACATACTTTGTTTAAATGCATGTGAAACATTTATCAAAATTGAGCATATAATATGTCATAGAGTAAGTCTCAACACATTTTGAAAGGTTAAAATCATTGAGAGTACAATCTTTGTGTCTGAACACATTGTAATTAAAATCAATAATATAAAGATAACTAGAACATCCCCAAATGTTTTGGAAACAACCCATAGGTCAATGAGGAAGTAACAATGGCAATGAAAATATTTTGAAATGAATGATTTTGAAAATTAGACATATTAAAAATTGTGGAATGCAACCAAACCTGTGTTAAGAGGAAAATTTATAGCTCTAAATGCTTTACTATAAAAGAAAAAAAGCTGAAAATCAATGATGTAAGAATCCATTACAAAAGTTACAAGATAACAAGAAATTAAACATGAAAAGTAGAAAGATTAAGATAATTAATGTAAAATAGGAATTAATAAAATAAGAGAAAAATTACCAAAGTCAAAATTTGGTTCTTTGAAAAATTAGTAAAATTGATAAGCCCCAAGAAAGATTGATCAAGGAAAAAGAGAGTACAAATTACTACAATTAGGCATTAGAGGAAATAACTAAATTTTCCACAGACATTTAAAATATAAGAATATATTAAAATAATGATATATTGTCAATATATTTGGTAGTATAGATAAAAATTAAAGCTTATAATTTACCAAAAATTATACAAAAGGTAATAAAATATAAATAGTCCTACATCTATTTATACATAAACACCTTCCCCCCATCCACAAAATCTCCAGGTCCAGAGACTTCATCAGTGAAATTGAAACGCTTAAAGAAATAACATCAATTTTAAGAAGCTCTTCTAGAGAATAGAATGGCAAGCAACACCTTCCAACTTACCTTTCAAAGCCAACGTAACTTTGATACTAAAATGTAAGAAAGATGTAAAAATACAGGCCAATTTCTCTCAAGGATGTAGATGCAAAATTCCACTCAAAATGCTAGCAACTTGAACCAGTGATGTATATGCAGAGGATAACACATAAACAGTAAACTGGGTATTAACAGTAAACTGGGTATATTCCAGGTATTCCAGGTATGCAAGTTGGTTTCACATGAAAAAAATCAGTCAATGTAATAAATCACATTAATAGAATAACAAATCATATACTCATCTCAATAGATGCAGTAAAATATATTTGACTAAATTCAACACTCATTTCATGATTTAAAATAAAACTAACACCACCACCCCCGCCCCTCATGGAAAACTAGGACTACAGAGGAATTTCTTTAACCTGATAAATGATATCTGCAAAAAATAGATAGTGAATATTCTATTTTGTGGTGAGTTATTTAAAACTCTCCTGAGATTGAGACAATGCAAGGATTGCCTTACCACCTCTTCTTTTCAACAGTGTACAGAGGTTTTAGCCAGAGCAATAAAGCACGAGAAAGGTGTCAGGATTGGAAAGTATGAAATAGAACTGTCTTTATTCTTAGATGCCATAGAAATCTAAAAATTATAGGAAATTGGAAAGAGCCTATGGTCAAACTATTCAAATAAGACAACTTAAGTGAGACTCTAGATACAAAATGAATGTACAAATTCAATTATATTTCTTTATACTAGCAACAAATAATTGCAAAGAACATAATAAAAATATTATTGACATCAGCATCAGCAATCATCAAATACCTATAATTAAATCTAACAAAAGCTATATGAGTATTTTATACATAAATCTACAAAAACATTATTGAGATAAATGAAAGCGGACAAATAAATGGAGAGTCATTCTGTGTTTGTGGATTAGAAATTTCAGTATTGTAAATATTTCAATTTTTTATAATTGGTCTGTGGATTCGGTGAAAAAACAATCAAAATCCCAGCACAATATTATTCCTGGAAATGGACAAGTTAAAATCTTAATTATGTATGGAAATTCAGAGGGCCGAAAATACTCAATTAATCAGTTTTTCTAATTGAAGAAGAAAAAAAGCTAAGATACACACTACCAGATTTTAATATTTATTACAACATTATAGTAATTAAGACAATGTTGTATCAGCTGGAGGATAAATAAATATGGCAATGTAACACAGTAAGTCCAGAAACAAACCTACTAGTATGTGGTCACCTGATCACCAGATGTATGATGACGTCAACAGCAGTGAAGAGAGAAAAGAATGGTCATTTCAATGAATGGAATATTTCAATTGGATATCCATCTGGAAAAAAGTGAATCTCATCTGTATGTCACTTTACACACAAAAATCAAATGCAGATGGATTATATTTCTAAATGTAAAAGGTAAATCAATAAAGCTCACAGAAGACAACATAGGAGAATATATTTGTGACTTTGGAGTAGGCAGAGAGTTTGTCTTAAAGAGGACACAAAAGGCATTAATCATAAAGGGAAAGATTGATAAATTGGAATTCATTAAACTAAACAGCGCCTCTGAAAAATACCCACTTAAGAGAATAAGAAGGCAAGCCACCATGGGTGAACATACTTGGGATACATATTTAACAAAGACTCACATTTTCAGTATAAAACCAATTCACAATAAGAAAATGATAGACAACATAGTTAGAAATATGCATAGACTTGAACACGCATTTGAGAAAAGGATATCCAAATGGCCAATCAAGAGTGAACAAATCAATTGTAGAATATTCACAAAATGTAGTAGTATATAACATAAGAATAAAGAAATAACTACTACATGCAATAACACTGACGAATTTCACAAACATCATGTTGCTCAGAAGAAGTCAGACAAAATAAAATACATATTGTATGAGTCTATTTACATACTGTTCAAAAATGGGCAAAAATAATGGATAGTAATTGACATCAGAACAGTGGTTACCTTTGGGGAGCCAAACTACTGGGGAGAGAGAAGTGTGGATAATATTTTATTTCTCAGTCTGGGTGATAGTTACATGTATGTGTTCACTTTGTGAAAATTGAGTTAGACACAGGATTTGTTGCATTTTTCTGTACACTTGTTACACTTCAATAAAAAGAAAATTTTAAAAATGAGGTGATAGAACACTCATGCAAAGTTGAACTTAGATTAGACACTGCTAATATGTTTTTGGCACAATATGGGAATTTGAATATTATCTAGATAAGAGATGACATTAAAATATTTTTTAGTTTTTTGATGTATCATGGTATTATGGTTATTAAGGAGAGTGTTCTCATTTTTAGCAGAGGTAAACTGAAGGGATTATGAGTTAAGTGTCAAGATGTTGGCAACATACTTTGAAATAGTTCAGTGAAACATATGCATATATAAATACATATATATATCTATACACACAGGGAAAGCAAACACAGTAAAATGCTAACAAATATTTACAACTGTCAAATTTAGGATACTTGTGATCAATGTGCCAGTCTTTTGACTTTTTGTATGTTTACAAATATTTATCATAGTGAATTAGGAAAGAACATTCTGAGGCTTTAGAGTTAGTGTTTGTCTCCACGTGGCTTATGTGCCTGAAGTCCTATGGCTATGTATATTGAGCCAGAGTGATATGTAACGTTGTTTTGCCTGTTTCCTCCAAATCTTGATCAGCTCATTTCACACTCCCTGGAGTCAGAACACAATGCCCAGGCCAGCTGCCCCCTCACTTGACCACTTGGATCAGGCTGCCCTTTGTGGACTTCTCACTTGGCAACCTCTTCCTTTTCCTTTTCTTCTCACCTTGGACACTGCCTTCCTTTTCTTCACCCTCTTCTCATGGCACCAAGTGGTTCAACTCCATTGTTTTGGAACAAGGGAAAGAGAAACAAGAAAAATCAGTATATCACCCCAATTCACTGGAGGAGTCTGGAATTGAGCAAAATTAAAACAATTTCTCTGTAGCCAGCACCACAGCAGGAGCTGGGCTCTCTGACACATGTGAAACACTCTTTCTGTGTGTAAATATTTTTAAATTGCCTTGTTAAAGAAAAGAGGAAACCCAGGCAGAGTCATACATTGCCCAGATGTATCGGATCAGAAGAATGAAAGTGCAAAAGGTCAGAGACTCTATTCTGAAGAGGAGAGAATATCTCCATTATTTATAAAGGGCAGAATGAGGATTACACGCATGAAGGAGACAGATACAGACAGGCTGCCTCTGGAAAATTAATGGAGCACCGGAAAGTGCAAGCAGAAAAATATCCTGGCCACCTGTGAACTGGGTTAGAGAAAAGAGGAAAGGCTTTTGTACAGATATCCTACAATATGAGGGCTAAAGTTCTCCCTGCAAGTAGGTGATTGCTTATTGATCCTAATTTCCCCTATGTACACTACTGAGGAAAACCAAGAAGAAAAGTTCTTCCAACAAAAACAACGTTTTGATGTCTGTCCCTCACTCAATTTTAAACATTTTCAAGGTGGACTTTGGATTCAGACTACTCAGACTCTACTACTTATTTATTAATGATGTGACCTTGGACAAGTCACTTAACCTCTATCTCTAAATATTTTCTCATTTATAAAATGACAATATTATTAGTATATACCTTATGAGATTTCATTTAGTGTTAGTCACTCTGTGTAAAAGGCTTGGAATGATGCCTGGCATAGATGAAATGCCATCTACTTGTAAACTATGACCATGGTAATGGTGATGATGATGATGATGAAGAGGAGGAAGAGGAAGAGCAGAGGAAGAGCAGCAAAAAGAGGACTGCATAGGCATTATCTTCTTTTCAACAGTCTTCACATACAAACTTCTGTTTATGAAACCATCAGTTCAGTGACAAGACCCCAGCTCTCCAAGTTGTTGCGGACTTCTTATTTTCTCTAACACTTCCAGCACTCAATCCATTAGTTGACGAGTTCTGTAGATTTGACCTTTTGTGTTTCTCCTATCTCTTACCCTATTTCGTTAATAAAAATTTCACTCTAAGTTTGCTTCTTACCTGAAAAATTGAAGAGGACTTCTTGGTCTCTCTGTCTCCCTAGACCTCTCCCCTGCATGATGTCTCCACTCCATGTGTTGACAGATTGGGTAACGTAAAAACCTGCTCATAACCCTGCAATGGCTGCCCATTGCCTGTCAACTAAGCATGAAACCTTTAATCCAGCATATGGAGCCTTGGGAAATCCTGATCTGCATTTCTAGACTTAGTCTTTTTATTTATTGATGTGTGTGCTAAATGTTCTATTCACACTAGATTTCTCACGGTTACCTGAATCTTGGTCAATTTCAGATTGCGCTACTTTTAGCTATATGGCCCTGGGCAATTAACCAGAGTATCAGTTTTCTCTTATGTAAAATGGGAATAATAATAGACTTGACTTTGTAGTGTGATTATGAAGATTACAGGATTTAACACACGTTAAGGATTTAGCACGAAGCCTCATACAAATTAAGTATTCAGTAAATGTCAGTTATGATGATGATAATGATGATGAATGCTCTTGGTTGAGCATCATCATGAATGATGACGGTGAATGCTCTTGGTTATGCTGTTCTTTTACATACAACTTCCCTCATTTCTGTTTCCTTTTGACAAAATACATGCCATCCTTCAAGTCTTAAGTCTTTTCACAAATCCTTCCCATTTATAGTCTTTTCTTACTCCATCCAACCAGGTGTCTTCTTTCCCTCCTCTGAATCCTCCAGATGCTCCCTTTTCTTTTATAAATTAGATTCCGGTGTGACCTACAATTATTTTTGTACTTAAAATGCCTTTCTGCAGCTTATCCTCACTTTAAAACCATAATAAAAATTTCTAAACAGGCAACTAACCCTTTGAAGGTAGGGACTGCTGCTTTACTCACCTTGGTATCAGTTGCAGTATCTTGTGCAGCCATATGAAAAGCCCTTATAGTGTCTTTAGTTGATAATTTAAGTTTAATGGATAAATTAACTATTAAGCTTTTTTTTTTTTCTTTTTTAGACGGAGTCTTGCTCTGTCGCCATCCAGGCTGGAGTGCTCTGGGGTGGTCTCAGCTCACTGCAACCTCCGCCTCCCAGGCTCAATTGATTCTTCTGCCTCAGCCTCCCGAGTAGCTGGGATTACAGGCGTGTACCACCAGGCCTGGCTAATTTTTTTTTGTATTTTTAGTAGAGACAGGATTTAACCACGTTGGCCAGTCTGGTTTCGAACTGCTAACTTCAAGTAATCTTCCTGCCTCGGCCTCCAAAAGTGCTAGGATTACAGGCGTGAGCCACCGTGCCTGGCCAATTAACTATTAAGTATAATTGGTAAGTTCACTTTGCTAGATTACCTGTCATAGCTCCCA
Organism: Hylobates moloch; assembly: GCF_009828535.3. Taxonomy (NCBI): domain Eukaryota; kingdom Metazoa; phylum Chordata; class Mammalia; order Primates; family Hylobatidae; genus Hylobates; species Hylobates moloch. The sequence continues at coordinate 137,231,587 of NW_026652277.1, forward strand.
GGAATCCTATATTTTGAGAAGATAACCATCGAATTAGGTCTTAAATACTTCCTAAAGTCTCTGACTCCTGTAGGGGACTAGCTGTCCTTAGTACAACCATAAAATGATGCTATCCAAAATTGTTTGGAAAAAGTTTTATGTTTTATATATTACTGTTAACAAATAAAGATCAAAATGATTCACATGAGAATTATTGGGGGCAGGGAAGAATTCGCCATAATTTTTCCAGTGTTTAGGACTATAAAATCCTTAAGTCTCATCCTATTTTTTCTTCTCCCCCTGCAGGGAACTTTGCCCAAGCTTACCTTTTTTCCCCTGTATATTCTTCTGCACCCGTTTTTCACTTGTGTGTGAGGTGGTGGTGGGAAGTTTAAGGAATGAAAAGGATGCCTTCTCATGGGAAGACTCTCTAAACTACATTTCCTTATCTCCTTTACCCCATCTGTTCAATTCTAAGGTAGCTACTTGCCCCTAAAACCCTGCAGGAGTTTTAGCAGCAGAGAACTGCTGATTCCAGGCTTCAGAGGAAAATCAACAATTTCCTTTAGCCAAAACAGAGACTGTTTCTCTGGGAGGCTGTTACACCTGGAAACTGCACTCCCTGGAGCACCCTTCAGCAAACCAGACCACCTTAGGCAAGATTTTGAAAAACCAGACAGGTGCGATAATGAGGACTTTTTTTTTCCCTAGATTTATGACTTTATTGATACTCTTTCTATAGACTGGCTATATAAGAATACATGCCCCATAAGCTGAGTAAGTGAGGACAAATCTGACTTAACCTAAGGAAGTTATAGATTCAAGAACTAATGATTAGTAAGTCTTCATCTTAGGACCAAGGGATTGCTTATGCTTATTGGTCCTGCTATAAGGCCAGGTTGCAGTGTCTCTCACCTGGATCTGCTACAGTCATGATTGAAAATTGCTGACTTACACAGGTAATAGACTCTCTTTAAAGATATCTCTCTAATGTATTTACTTTCCAGAAAGCAAAATGCCAGGCTGCTGACAGATGAGTTGTTTGTACTTTAAAAGTTTACTGTTCCAGTTAGGACATTCTTGATGGTATTTTATATTCTCCTTGCAGTGCAGCCAGCTGATTCATGCTGTATTCTGAAGGTTATGAGTCTCCATGTGATGTTAAGAACTATATGTCTGAACCATTAAAGAAGAAGTGTATAAAATGCAATGCTGCTCAGTGGAAGTATATGAATCAGAAGTATTTCATTTTATGCCACAGCTCTGGTTATGTTTGCAGCTTTTGAGCACTGGCATGTCTTCTACTTTCTCTCACTTTTGGAGTTGTAGCTGTCTTCTCTGTTGGAAAAACATAGAGCAAGGTTGTTACCAGATAAGCTTTCTGTATTTATTAGATATATTTTCAATTCAACTCAAAAATGCCTATATCTACTGAGTTACTGCTATAAGTAAGGTTTATGGCTAGATGCCAAGAGGTCTACCAAGCTGATTATGACATAGCTCCTGTTTTTTTTTTGGGGGGGTGGGGGGTGTGAGAGCTTGTAAGTACACCCATAACTGAAAGGCATGGCAGAATGCGCTAGAGATTCTCAGATGAGTACAAAGAAATAGATTGAAAAAGAAGGGAGAAACATTTGTTTAGAAGATGTGGAAAAATTGCATGAAAAAATATCTTTTGAGATGTGCACTGAAAGATGAGTAGGATTTGAAAAGACGGAGCTTGTTCGGGGTAAAGGAATTCCAGGAAAAAGGAACATCATGAATTCAGCTATAAAATCTGGGAAAGTGTGAAGTGCAATTAAAGAAGAATGGGTAGTCATGGCTGAGGCCTTGGGGGCTTATAGAGGAATAGACAGATCTTTGCCCATCTAAGCCTCCTACTCTCCTCTCTAGTGTATATGAGTTATAACCCAATCAAAGACTACATTTCCCATATTACTTTGGAATGGAGGCAGAAATGATGGCTTATTTCCAGGCCTCATGTGCCAGTTAGATATTAAATTCTGGGATAACCTTGAAAGCCTCATATTGAAGTTGATATAGCTTCTGTCAGCTTGGATGCTGAATGAGCACTCCCTACCTTTCCTTTCCTACCTTGAGTAGGAAAAGGAAAAAAAAATCCCTTCAGCGTGTTAAGCCACTTGAGTTTTCTTAAGGCAACTGTTGTTTACCTTTAATGTGGTAGTTAAAAGGGAAGGATAGACTTGGCCTACGTTTTTACAACTCAGCATGATATAGCAGAAAAAACTCTAGTCTAGAAAACATGGATTTCACTTATTTATTTGTTCATTCATTTCCTCATTCATTCATTCATTTGCTCATTCATTCATTTCATATTTATTGAGATTTTACAGACTGTCAAATCTGAATGCTGGACATGTTATGATTAACAATGCATAGTTCATGGCCCTATGGAGCATACGGTGGAGTGGAAGAGAATGAAATATAACCAGGCTGTGAGGATACACTGCAATGTCTTATTTCCCAAAGTGTGGTCCTCAGACCAGCAGCATCAGCGTCACTCAGGAGCTTGTTAGAAATGCAGAATCTCAGGCCCCACTCTCAAATCAACAGAATCATAGACTGCATTTTTGACAAGATTCTAAGGTGATTTGTGTGCACATTAAAGTTTGAGAAGCCCTGGTAAAATGAGTGGTATTGTAGGGACAGGCAGGGGGCAATGAGGACTCAAAGAAACGACACTTAGACTTGAAAGTTTCCAGAAAGCTCCCTAGACTAGATGGCAGCTAAACTGGCTTGTGAGCAGCACATTTCGGTCATAAAGATTGTGCGAATTTGGGTAAGCTACATATGTTCAGCTTTGATTTTCTTGTCTATAAAAATAGGGATAGTATTACGAGGCTGTTTTGAGCTTCAGGACCTTCCAAGATTGTTTTGAAGCTCAAATATATGTAAAAGTAAGAGTGATTTGAATACTCAAAAACTGAATATGAATGGAAAACTTATGCTTTTTCAGCGACAGTTAAAGTATAGAAAAAATGTGTTCTTTGGCATAATAATGCATTTTAGCAGTGTTTAGTAAGAAAAAATATCTAGTATGCATTCTTTGTTTTGATTAAACACAGAACTGAAAGAAATTTTTCCTCCTACTTATTGCAGAAGGGTGTAACATCTGAAAAATAGGTCTGGTACGTTGGTCAAATAGAGTGTCTGCTGGAGTTGGAAAATGCATTCTCTTGGGGTTTGTGCAGTCTGGTCTTCAATCATTTGTGTTCTTATATAGTGTATCCAAAATATACATAGAGACAGTGGGAAGGGACTTTCTTCTGGCTAGGAAAAACATCAATTCCTTGACACAAACAAAAATCGAACTAAGAGTTTATTCTCAATTAATAGTACTGAGGAAGGTTAATGAAAAATAAACAAAGAATTGTCATTAATTAAAAATATTAGCAATCCAGTAATATAGTCTCCATATGGAGCATCCTCACTACTAACAGGCATCTTTAGTTTTTATTAGATTTCAGGCAAGGCTCTCTTTGTTCAGGCACTTTGTTCAGGCACACAAAATAACCTGCTCCTTTATACTTCTGTACTTTTAAACAATCTATTTATGTATTTATTTAGATGGAGTCTGACTCTGTCACCCGGTTGGAGTGCAGTGGTGTGATCTTGGCTTAATGCAGCCTCTGCCTCCAGGTTCAGGCGATTCTCGTGCCTCAGCCTCCCGGGTAGCAGGTGCCTGCCACCACACCCAGCTAATTTTAGTATTTTTAGTAGAGACAGGGTTTCACTATGTTGGCCAGGCTGGTCTTGAACTCCTGACCTCAAGTTATCCACCTGCCTTGGCCTCCCAAAGTGTTGGGATTACAGGCATGAGCCACCTCACCCAGCCCTTCTGTGCTTTTGCACATGGTTTTTCCCTTTGCCTGGACTGTTCTTCCTCATCTTGATCACCTCGGCCACCATCTCAGCCACCAGAAGACTTCCTGCAAGACTTGGTTCAGACATCATAGTTCAGACAAGATGAAGCCTTTATTGACCTTCCTCTGTAGTGCCATGCAGGCAAGAAAACTGTATTGAATTACACTGTGTCCATTATTCAATGTGTTTATCTTACACCTGATACTGTGACAGCCTGAGGACTGTACTGTGTCAATTCATTTCTTATCCTTAGCATCTTGCATGGTGCCCAGCACATAACAGGTCCTAAATAAATGTTTGTTGAATGAATATAAAAGTCTGGCAGCTTTAAGAATAAATAAACAAAAAACGTCGTTCTAATCCTGATGGAAGCTTAGTTACTTCTGTCTCTCGGAAAGGGAATCCTGTCAAATAGTCTAAGAATGTGTAAAAGGAGGTAGTTATTCACAGATCTTGGAGGTTTCTATCAAAACATGCTTAGATATTAATAGGTACCTAACATTAGAAATTCCTTAACCCAGAAAGGCTACTTATAGAAATTTATCCTAAGGAAATTAAGAATGTGCATAAAGACCTAGCTATAAAGATGCTCATTTTATTCTGTTTATAATACCAAAACACTGTAAATGTGCTACGTAGCCAACAATTGTGAATTAGTTAAATAAATTATAGTATAAAATTAAAGCGATGATGTAAAATGTATTTACTAAATTGTTACAGCAAATGTAAAAAGCAGGTTACAAAATTGTATATTCACCAAGTTGCCATTTTATTAAAAAGAATTTAGATTCTAAGAACGAGAAGTCTGGGAAGAGATATACATGAAAATGCTAATAGAAATTTCCCCTAGCTGTTGAAATTATGTGTCATTTAAATTTTTATCTTTGCCTATAGTTGTTCAACATTCTCACATTAAAATGTATTGATTGGATAATCATCTTTAAATTACAAGAGAAAACATAATCCTCTTGAAGGCTTCTAGAAAGGCCCATCGATTTTAACATTCTCCATATTCTTTCAAAAGCCTTCCTCTTTCAGTGGATTTCTAGAATACTATAGGCTGGTGAAGAAAAAGAGGATGGAATTAAGGAACAGAAGGTGTAGGAGATGAATTCATTGTGTCCATACCCTCCAAGTTTAGCTGCTGAACATAACCACTAGAAGTTGATGTTTGGGCTGGATGAGTTGTCCTTTTGGGACACTGATAGCAGGACTTGCAGTGAAGAGGAAGATGTGAGCCAGAGGTCAAAGATATTGACAAATGAGGTATGTGTGATGTGCTTCTTAGACATGACAGGGAGCAGAGAGAGAGAGAGAGTGAAACAGCAAAGACTCATGTTCTTTAAAAGAATGTGGCTTTTTTTTGAAGTGAGTGAGGGAGTTTGGTTCTAAAAGCAGCAATGGGGAACAAAACACTCAGCACATCTATAGATCCTGAGGTCCATGAGATGTGAGAGAACAAATGGGTACCCCTTAGAGGGTCATAGGGAGATATGGAGTACTGGGAGAGCCAGGTTTCAGTGAAGGCAGGAGGTGTTGTTGGCATTAGATCATAATAGTCTTACACCTCCAGGTCAAGTGGCAGTGGCTATCCCAGGGATTGTGGACTTTCATGTGCAGTTTAGGTTAGTTATTCTTGTGAAAAACTGCCCAAGAAGAATGAGACATTGTTCCTGGCTTTAGGTAACTTCTTCCAGCTAGGAAGCATACCTACCATACATAAAAAACATAGAAAACATTTTGATGTTGAGCCATAACAGTTGGCTGTCAGCCTTCACCTATAAAACCAGTTCAGCTGGATCTAAGCTTTTGAACTTATCACCCTTTGAAGGCAATCCCTGCCGTTGAGTCCCTTCTACTCTCTTGGCTGCTATCTGACACAACATGCTGAAATTCCATGTCATGAAGGAGGCACCAGACTGACTCACAGTGCAGCAAGGATTTAGAGAGAACACATCAGAGTAGCAGGGAAGAGCTGGAAGGAGCATGATGCATGAGATTGACTTAATCAGTTCTTAAGAGATGAATAAGTTTACTTCACGGACACTGGGAACAACATGAGTGAGCAAAGACACAACAGTGAGGATGAGCATAATATGAATATTATAATAATTCCTTTAGTATCATTAAATTGTACTTTGTATCATAACATTTCTAATTTCCTAGCCCATATTTTAAAATTAAGTTTATTAAGGTATAATTTACATATAATAAAATTTGCCCTTTTTAGTGTATAATTTGAGGAGTTATGCATTCAGTATCACAATCAAGATACAGAACAGCATTGTCCAATAAACCACATTGTCCAGTAGAAATAAACCACATATGTAACTTTACATTTCTAGTAACCACATTAACAAAGTAAAAAGAAAAAAGTGAAATTTATTTTAATAATACGTTTTATTTAACCAAATATATAAAAATGTATCACTATGTAATCAATATAAAAGTTATTCACATTTTACATTTTTTTCAAATCTTTGAAGTCTGATGTGTCTTTTATACTTACAGCACATCTCAATTCAGACTAGTCACATTTCAAGTGCTTAATAGCCACGTGTCCAGTGTGTACTGTAATAGACAGTGAAGATACAGATTATTCCGATCACACCAAAAGTTCTCTTGTATCCCTTTGCAGTCAATCTGTTTTCCCCAATCCTGCTTGACTCCTGGCAACTACTGATCTGTTTCTGTCCCTGTACATATTTATCAGAGTTGGAAAAACAGACCTGAGAGAGAGAGAGAGATTTTTAAGGAATTGGTTCCTGTGGTTGTAAAGGCTGGCAAATCTGAAATCTGCAGGGCAGGCCAGCAGGTTGGAGGCTCAAGGAAGAGTTGATGCTGTAGCTCAAGTCAGAAGGCAGTCTGAAGGCAGAGTTTCTTATTTTTTATGGGAACCTTAATTTTTTTTTCTGAAGGCCTTTATGAGGCCCACTCATATTGTGGGGGGCAATCTGCTTTACTCAAAGTTTACTTATTTAAATTTTAATCACATCTGAAAAACACCTTCCCATCCTTTTGATTTAGCAACTCCACTTCTGGGTATATACCCAAAGGAATTGAAAAGCAGGGTCTTAAAGAGATATTTATACACCCATCTTTATAGCAGCATTATTCACAATAGCCAAAAGATGGAAGCAACTTAAGTGTTCATCAAGAGATGAATGGATAAACAAAATGCAGCATATACTGTTATCCAGCCTTAACAAAAGGAAATTCTGACATATACTATAACACAGGTGAACCTGGAGACATCATGCTAAGTGAAATATGCCAGCCACAAAAAGACAATAGTGTCTGATTTTACTTATATGCGGTAACTAGAGTAGTCAAATTCACAGAGACAGAAGGTAGAAGGTTAATTTCCAGGGTCTGGGGGAAGGGGAGTGGAGAGTTATTGTTTAATGGGTATAGAGTTGCCGTTCTGTAAGACGAAAAGATTTCTAGAGATAGGTTGTACAACAATGTGAATGAACTTAAAACTACTAAATTGTACTGTCAAAAATATTTAAGATAACAAATTTTATGTCACATGTATTTTACCACCACCACAACAAAAAACACCTTCAAAGCATATCTATACTGATATTTGATGAAAAACTGGGTACCAGGACAGGCACGGGGGCTCATGTCTGTCATCCGAGCATTTTGGGAGGCTAAGATGGGAGAATCACTTGAGCCCAGGAGTTTGAGACCAACCTGGGCAGTATAGCAAGATCTTTCTCTCTAAAAAAAATTACAACAAAAAACTGGGTACCATGGCTTAGCTAAGCAGACACATAAAATTAACCATCATACTATAAGTTTTCTCTTTTCTAGAATATTGGACAAATGGAATTATACAATAAGTAGCCCTCGATGGCTGGCTTCTTTCACTTAGACTAATGCTTTTGAGATTTTTCTATGTTGTTGGAGGTATCAGGAGTTTATTCATTTTTATTACTGAGTAATATTCCATTGTATGGATATACTACAGTTTCCTTATCCATATACCAGTTGGTGGACACCTGGATTGTTTCCAGTTTTGAGGTGTTGTTAAGGCTGCTGTCAGTGTTCCCTTGTAGATCTCTGTTCTAGTTCATTTTGAGCATTATTGTATCATGTAGAATGCTTGTGGCAACAAGTAACAGAAAAGCCACCTCAAATAGAATAAAAATAAAGAAATGTCTTATTTTATTAACAAAATCCAAAGAAGCATGGCTAACCCCACCCCCACCTGATGGTCCTTCCCTATCCATCCTGGTAGTGGAAGACAAAGGGCATATAATCTTGGGAGTTCTAGGGCCCTGCCCACTGCCAGTCCCTCTCCACACTACTACAGCTGATGCTTTCTGGAAAGCACACCTCCTGGCAGGAGGCCAAACAGCATAAAAATAGAGCATTAAACCATCAAAGCTAAGGACCGTCATGGAGTCCATTGCACCCTCTGGCACCTCCACTGGAATAGGTGCTGGTATCCACAGCTGAGAGATCCATAGATGGTTCACATCACAGGACTCTGTGCAGACAACCCCCAGTACTAGCCAAGAGCTGGGTAGACTCGCTGGGTGGCTAGACCCAGAAAAGAGACAACAATCACTGCAGTTTGGCTCACAGGAAGCCACATCCATAGGAAAAGGAGGAGAGTACTGCATCGAGGGAATACCCTGTGGGACAAAAGAATCTGAACAACAGCCTTCAGACCTAGACCTTCCCTCTGACATAGCCTATGCAAATGAGAAGGAACCAGAAAACTAACCCTGATAATATGACAAAACGAGCCTCTTCTACCCGTCTCCCCAAAATCACACTAGTTCACCAGCAATGGATCCAAACCGAGAAGAAATCCCTGATTTACCTGAAAAAGAATTCAGGAGGTTAGTTATTAAGCTAATCAGGGAGGGACCAGAGAAAGGTGAAACCTAATGCAAGGATATCCAAAAAATGATACAAGAAGTGAAGGGAGAAATATTCATGGAAATAGACAGCTTAAAAAAAAACAACTAAAAATTCAGGAAACTTTGGACACACTTTTAGAAATGCAAAATGCTCTGGAAAGTCTCAGCAATAAAATTGAACAAGTAGAAGAAAGAAATTCAGAGCTCAAAGACAGGGTCTTCGAATTAACCCAGTTCAACAGAGAAAGAAAAAAGAATAAGAAAATATGAACAAAGCCTCCAAGAGGTCTGCGATTACGTTAAACAACCAAACCTAAGAAAAATTGGTGTACCTGAGGAAGAAGAGAATTCTAAAAGCCTGGAAAACATATTTGGGGGAATAATAGAGGAAAACTTCCCTGGCCTTGCTACACACCTAGACTTTCAAATACAAGAAGCACAAAGAACACCTGGGAAATTCATCGCAAAAAGATTTTGCCTGGGAACATCAGGTTATTCAAAGTTAAGATGAAGGAAAGAATCTTAAGAGCTGTGAGACAGAAGCACCAGGTAACCTATACAAGAAAACCTATCAGATTAACAGCAGATTTCTCAGCAGAAACCCTATAACCTAGAAGGGATTGGGGACCTGTCTTCAGCCTCCTCAAACAAAACAATTATCAGCCAAGAATTTTGTATCCAGAGAAACTAAGCATCATACATGATGGAAAAATACAGTCGTTCAGACAAACAAATGCTTAGAGAATTCACCATTACCAAACTACCACTACAAGAACTGCTAAAAGAAGCTCTAAATCTTGAAGCAAATCTTGGAAACACATCAAAACAGCACCTCAAGTCAGTGTGGCGATTCCTCAGGGATCTAGAACTAGAAATACCATTTGACCCAGCAATCCCATTACTGGGTATATACCCAAAGGATTATAAATCATGCTGCTATAAAGACACATGCACATGTATGTTTATTGTGGCACTATTCACAATAGCAAAGACTTGGAACCAAGCCAAATGTCCAACAATGATAGACTGGATTAAGAAAATGTGGCACATATACACCATGGAATACTATGCAACCATAAAAAATGATGAGTTCATGTCCTTTGTAGGGACATGGATGAAGCTGGAAACCATCATTCTTAGCAAACTATCGCAAGGACAAAAAACCAAACACCGCATATTCTCACTTATAGGTGAGAATTGAACAATGGGAACACATGGACACAGGAAGGGGAATATCACACACTGGGGCCTATTGTGGGGTGGGGGTAGGGGGTAGGGATAGCATTTGGAGATATACCTAATGTTAAATGACGAGTTACTGGGTGCAGCACACCAACGTGGCACATGTATGCATATGTAACTAACCTGCATGTTGTGCACATATACCCTAAAACTTAAAGTATAATAAAAAAAAGCATAAATAAAATAACACCTATAAAACAAAAATACAAGTTAAAAAGCAAAAACAAAAAACAAACAAACAAAAATCCTGAAGTACACAGGCAACAAAAAGCAGGATGAAAACAACAAAACAAAGGTACCTCACATTTCAATCCTAACATTGAATGTAAATGGCCTAAATGCTCCATTTAAAAGACACAGAACTGCAGAATGGATAGGAACTCACAAACTAACTATTTGCCGTCCTCAGGAGACTCACCTAACGCATAAGGACTCACATAAACTTAAAGTAAAGGGGTGGAAAAAGGCATTTCATGAAAATGGACACCAAAATTGAGCAGAGGTAGCTATTCTCACATCAGAGAAAACAAACTTTAAAGCAACAGTGGTTAAAAGAGACAAAGAGGGACTGTATATAATGGTAAAAGGCCTTGTCCAACAGGAAAATATCACAATCCTAAACATATATGCACCTAACACTGGAGCTCCCAAATTTATAAAACAATTAGTAACAGACCTAAGAAATGAGATAGACAGCAACACAATAATAGTGGGGGACTTCAGTGCTCCACTGACAGTACTAGAAAGAAAGTCAACCAAGAAACAATGGATTTAAACTATACGTTGGAATAAATGGACTAAACAGATGTATACAGGACATTTCATCCAACAACTGCAGAATACACATTCTATTCAACAGCACATGGAACTTTCTCCAAGATATTCCATATGATAGGCCTTAAAATGAGCCTCAATAAATTTAAGAAAATTGAAATTTTATCAAGCCCTCTCTCAGGAGACAGTGGAAAAAAACCTGGAAATCAACTCCAAAAGGAACCTGCAAAACCATTCAAATAATGAAAATTAAATAACCTTCTCCTGAATATGAGCATTGGGTCAAACATGAAATCAAGATAGAAATTAAAAAGATATTTGAACTGAATGACAGTAATGACACAACCTATCAAAACCTCTGGGATACAGCAAAGCAGTGCTAAGAGGAAAGTTCATTACCCTGAACGCCTATATTAAAAAGTCTGAAAAAGTACAAACAGACAATCTGAGGTCACACTTCAAGGAACTAGAGAAACAAGAACAAACCGTACCCAAACCCAGCAGAAGAAAGGAAATAACCAAGATCAGAGCAGAACTAAACGAAATTGAAACAAAAAAAATACAAAAGATAAATGAAACAAAAAGCTGGTTTCTTGAAAAGATAAATAAAATTGATAGACCATTAGCAAGATTAACCATGAAAAGAAGAGAGAAAATCCAAATAACTTCACCAAGAAATGAAACAGGAGATATTACAACTGATACCACTGAAATACGAACGATCATTCAAAACTACTATGAACAACTTTATGCACACAAACTAGAAAACCTAGAAGAGATGGATAAATTCCTGGCAAAATACAGCCCTCCTAGCTTAAATCAAGAAGAATTAGATACCCCAAACAGACCAATAACAAGCAGTGATATTGAAATGGTAATTAAAAATTACCAACAACAAATCCAGGACCAGATGGATTTACAGCAAAATTCTACCAGACATTCAAAGAAGAATTGGTACCAATCCTTTTGACACTATTCCACAAGACAGAGAAAGAAGGAACCCTCCCTAATTCATTCTATGAATCCAGCATCACCCTAACACCAAAATCAGGAAAGGATATAACCAAAAAAGAAAACTACAGACAGATACCCTTGATGAACATAGATGCTAAAATTCTTAACAAAATACTAGATAAATGATTCAAACAACATATCAAGAAGATAAGCCACCATGATCAAGTGGGTTTCATACCAGGGATGCAGGGCTGGTTTAAAATATGCAAGTCAATAAGTTAGATACACCACATAAACAGAATTAAAAGCAAAAATCACATGATCATCTCAATAGCTGCAGAAAAAGCATTAGACAAAATCCAGCATTCCCTTATGATTAAAACTCTCAGCAAAATCAGCATACGAGGGACATACCTTAATATAATAAAAGCCATCTGTGACAAACCCACAGCCAATATAATACTGAATGGGGAAAAGTTGAAAGTATTCCCTCTGAGAACGGAAACAAGACCAGGATGCCCACTCTCACCATTCCTCTTCAACATAGTACTGGATGTCCTAGCCAGAGCAATCAGAGATGAGGAAAAAATAAAGGACATCCAAATTGGTAAAAAGGAAGTCAAACTGTCCCTGTTTGCTGATGATATGATAGTTTACCTTGAAAACCCTAAGGACTCCTCTAGAAAGATCCTAGAACTGATAAAAGAATTCAGCAAAGTCTCTGAATACAAGATTAATGCACACAAATCAGTAGCTCTTCTCTACACCAACAGCGACGAAGCAGAGAATCAAATAAAGAACTCAATCCCTTTTACAACAGCTGCAAAAAAAAAAAAAACAACAAACTTCAGAATATACTTAATAAAGGAGTTGAAAGACCTCTACAAGGAAAACTACAAAACACTGCTGAAAGAAATCATAGATGACACAAACAAATGGAAACACATCCCATGCTCATGGATGCGTAGAATCAATATTGTGAAAATGACCATACTACCAAAAGAAGTCTACAAATCGAACTCAATCCCCATAAGAATGCCACTATCATTCTTCACAGAACTAGAAAAAACAGTTCTAAAATTCATATGGAACCAAAAAAGAGCCTGCATAGGCAAAGCAAGACTAAGCAAAAAGATCAAATCTGGAGGCATCAAACTACCTGATTTCAAACTATACTGTAAGACCATAGTAACCAAAACAGTGTGGTATTGGTATAAAAATAGTCATGTAGACCAATGGAACAGAATAGAGAACCCAGAAATAAACCCAAATACTTACAGCCAACTGATCTTCGACAAAGCAAACAAAAACATAAAGTGGGGAGAAGACACCATTTTCAACAAATGGTTCTGGGATAATTGGCAACAAATGGTGCTGGGATATAGGAGAAAAAAACTGGTTCCTCATCTCTTACCTTTTACAAAAATCAACTCAAGATGGATTAAGGACTTAAACCTAAGACATGAAACTGTAAAAATTCTAGAAGATAACATTGGAAAAACCCTTCTAGACACTGGCTTATGCAAAGATTTCATGAGCAAGAACTCAAAAGCAAATGCAATAAAAACAAAGATAAATAGCTGGGACCTAATTAAACTAAAGAGCTTTTGCATGGCAAAAGGAACAATGAGCAGAGTAAACAGATAACACACTGAGTGGGAGAAAATCTTCACAATCTATACATCTGACAAAGGACTATATCCAGAATCTACAATGAACTCAAACAAATCAGTAAGAAAAAAAATCACACAATCCCATAAATAAGTGGGCTAAGGACATGAATAGGCAATTCTCAAAAGAAGATATACAAATGGCCAACAAACATGAAAAAATGCTCAACATCACTAATGATCAGGGAAATGAAAAACAAAACCACAATGCAATACCACCTTACTCCTGCAAGAATGGCTATAATCAAAAAATCAAAAAACAGTAGATGTTGGTGTGGATGAGGTGAAGAGGGAACACTTCTACACTGCTGGTGGGAATGTAAACTAGTACAGCCATTATGGAAAACAGTGGGGCGACTCCTTAAAGAACCAAAATTAGAACTACCGTTTGATCCAGCAATCTCACTACTGGGTATCTACTCAGAGGGAAAGAAGTCATTATTTGAATAAGATACTTTCATATACATGTTTATAGCAGCACAATTCACAATTGCAAAATCATGGAACTATCCCAAATGCCCACCAACCAACAAGTGGATAAAGAAACTGTGATATATATATATATATATATTTTATATATATCTCACCATATATATGTTATATAAATATCATATATTTATATATGATATATATTTATATATGATATATATGATATTTATATATGATATATATTTATATTTTATATATGATATATATGATATTTATATATGATATATATTTATATTTTATATATGATATATATGATATTTATATATCATATATTTATATTTTGTATATTTATATATATGATGGAATACTACACAGATATAAAAAGGAATGCATTATCAGCATTTTCAGTGAACTGGATGAGACTGGAGACTATTATTCTAAGTGATGTAACTCAGGAATTGAAAACCAAACATTGTATGTTCTCACTGATATGTGGGAGCTAGCCTATGAGGATGCAAAGGCATAAAAAGGATACAATGGACTTTGGGGACTTGGGGGGAAGAATGGGAGGGAGTGAGGGATAAAAGACTACAAATCTGGTGCAGTGTATACTTCTCAGGTGATGAGTGCATCAAAATCTCACAAATCACAACTAAAGAACTACTCATGTAACCAAATACCATCTGTACCCCAATAACTTATGGAAAAAAGAACCCATTTTCTTGGGATGAGGCATGTATAATTTCCCCTAAAGCACAGATCTGTGCAGATAAAAGTGGATACTTGAACAAAGTAGGCATTTGCCTGGAGAAAGAATAAATCTGCTCCATGCCACTTTTACACTGATTAGATTGTTCCTGACTTATGACACACTCTTCAAAATACTTGCACATCTATTATTCCATTTGTACTGAGTCTAACCAAAACAAACTGAAGCTCTAATCTCATCCTTTAGAATAGATAAATGAAACTTGTATTTATTCCCCCTTCAAGACTCAATTCTAAATTGTTTCAATCATTTATTCAACAATAATCTGCTGAACCTCTATTCTGTGGGAGGCTTTTCAGGGCAACTGAGGGGGAATAAAATTAAGATTCTTGTTCTTAGTACTTTACAATCTAGTTTGGAAGATAAATGAAAAGTGGTAAGTTAAATAACCACAGAAGGTAGAAACAGTGGTTCTACATAACTCTGCAAAGCTGGCACAGGCGAGGTTATGATTAATGGTTAAATGACAGTAAGTACCACAGCAGTTCAGAGGAGCACAAGATACCTGCAGGCTGGAACGAGCTGAGAAAGCTTTCCAGAAGAGGAGGGATTATAGATGGATCTTGACAGATAGGATTTGCAGAGACAAACAGGAGCAAGGGAGGGCCCCAGCTGCAGCATCAGGAACTATTTGAACAAAGTCATGGAGCAGTAAAATATTTGCTTGTATCCAGGAAGTAGAGCAGACTGTTCAAATAATGTTTTTTTTCACCCACTCATTAGCTTAATATTTTTTGTGGCTTATTATATCTTAGGCAACTGTTATGGGAAATAGGGATACTGTAGGAAACCAGACAGGTAAAAATTCCTGTCCTCATAGAGGCTGTGTTTTAGTAGAGGAAGATAGCCACATAAATAAGGAAAATATATCTAATGTCAAATATAATTGGGAAAATAACGAGAAGCGAGAGGAAGCATGATGCAGAGGGCATTGTGATTCTGGGGATATCTAGACCTGGGGGTCTGAACTGGCTTTTCTGACACATGTATGCAAAGATACAGAGCAGGGTCAGATTGGCCTCAAAGGTTTCAAGGCAGATGATGGGGCAAGGCTGTAGAGGAGAAGATAGGGTGGGGGTCTTGCCAGGAGTATGCAGAGATCAAGGCCCCCTCTTTATTCCTGCCAATGGCGAGGGAGAGCCTAGAGAAGGCTCAGACTTACCCAGAGCTCATGAAACTCCTGAGGTTCTTCCTTACTTCTGCCATGGAGAGGAAAAGTTGAGAGGGAATGTCTTACTCTTATACATGGTAGGAGTTATGGCTGGAAAAAGATGTTGGAGCCAGGTTACAGACGGCCTTAAAAATCAGAGTGAGGAGATTAGGTGTGGCCTCAGTAAGCTAGAAGATGGTTCAAGTCTTGTTGGTTTGTATGTCAGTTTGTCAGCATGATGAAAGCAGTGTATACAATGAGTCCTTTCAAGTATTCCTTAAGTATCTTACAATTTGTAAAATTCCTGATGTGTTATAAAACAGAAGAAAACACAAAACAGGATAGCAAAAAATTGTGGACTATTTAAAATGTGTAAATTTCATAAATGAAGGCTTTCCTTAGGTATGAACACAATGCAATATAATTGTGCTTTTCATAATATGTTACAAGATTTATTTTAGAAAAGTTAGTTCAAAGTGCACTTTTGATAGCAGGTTTGGTCATGGGACTGTTATTTAAAGTTGTGTGACAAGTGCCTTCTTTAAATCCTGTCAGCATGTCTCTGCAGCTGTGTGTGTAACCTCATCTGAGTGTAATAACCCTCTACTTTGGGCTAATCTTCAACTCTTGCTGATTTTCCGGTTGTTCACTGTTGGCCTTTTATCATTCTCTGTCCTATGCTGTCAGTGTCCTTTTGACTTTTCTTTCTTTTTTTTTTTTGTTAATGACTTCTGACTAACCCCGTTGCTGTTGTGACCCTCATGTTTTATCTGTATCTCAGTTTCCTGGTTCTGGCTGCCTGCCTGTTTCCCTTGACCTGCTGCCATTTACAACCTGGCATGACAGATGGCCATAGGCTAATGGCAAGGGCACTCCATCAGAGCCTTGGCTCTGCCGTCACTGAAGACGCGTGACAGGCAGCAGAGGGGAAAACATGAATAGGCAGCATGATGCTTTCCACGGCTCCTGTACAGTGCCAATTCTTGGCTGGACTGTTTGTTGCCCACCTCAATGAATCACTGTAAATGAGACTTTGAGTAAACAGAATCTCCCTTTGGGTTATACTACAAATTATTTTAATTCAGTGCATGCTTAAGTACCACAGCAGTTCAGAGGAGAACAAGATACCTGCGGGCTGGAATGAGCTGAGGAAGCTTTCAGGACCAGTTGTACACAAAGCTGCGCTGGGTACTGTGAGGGATGACATAATACAAAGATGACATGGCATTGTTACTGCCCTCAAGGAGCTTACAGTCCAAGGAGGGAGATGCCCATATAGGCAGCAAATTATAAGTCAAGATGGGTAAAGTCCTGTGGCAGACATCCAAATCAAGCCTCAGGAAGCACAGGGATGAAGCCATGAACTTGACCAGGTGAAGGATACATGGAAGATTGTAGGTTGTAGCTTTAGTTTTGATGGCTGTTTGTGGGTCTTGAGAACCACATTCATGGCAGTTGTTCTTGCTAATTGTTTTGAATAGTTTAGCAGTCATTTCAGCTTTAGATAGAATCACCATAATAAAGAATTTATCTACTCTGTAGATGGGATTCAAAAGTCAGTCGTAATTATAGAAGGCGAGGAAACAATGTAAAAAGGGCAAAGAAGAAATAGCTCATCACGGTAAAACTGATATATATTAATCAATGAATGTTAATATTGAAGGTCAAACAGTATGTAGACTATTTTAATAATTCCATTGTCAGGGACCCACTGGGCCAACTTCAATAAGCCATTTGTCATTTAACCATTTTAGTCTATAAGTTTTTCACCTGAAAACAAAAATGTCTGTTGTTTACTCATTATATGTGGCCAAGATTGATCAGAAAAAACTCTTGAAAATGTTTTGAAGTTATGGAAAAAGACTTTTTGGAAGTACACTATGTGAATTACTTAAATGCTCCAACTGATATTCCTAGAGCTTATTTTTAAATAACTGTATTATCAAAACAAGCCACCTTATCTTTTTGATAAAAACAACAACAACAAACTAATGACAATTTTAACCCCACAGAAAAATGTACAGGAAGATTTTCTTTGTAAAATGTAATTTTTTAATAGCAGCTGGTTCACATTTTTCCTACCAATGTTTGCTCTGAGAAATGCTGTACATATATGAATTCATGTAGCTGGACGTATGCATGTATATAAGCATCACCTGCTAGCCTGTTGTGCCACTGGAACTCCCATATACATGTATATAGAAAAATCATATCATCCTGTTTCAGGTTATGCGTCTCAATATGGACCCCAGCGTATAGAATGAGGTCTGCAGGAAATATAACTTCATTTTTCTAAAACGATAATTTCTATTTCAAGTGTATTTTTCTGAGGTGGGGTTAATTTATACTTATGAGCATTCCTCCCATATCCCTCAGACTGATGACTGAGATGTAGGGGTCTCCACTCTGTGAAGATATTGGAAAGTAGCTTGTCTAGTTCCAAATGCTATCTGTCCTTTCATAGAGACATCAGAAAAGATATCTTTTATTCGTGTTTTGAATGATCCTAAGATAAAAACCAATTACCATCTTAAAATATCCCAAGGCATTAAATAATGTATTATTTTACTGCAGTTCATTCTTTTAGGTATCTCGTTAAGTATTCTCCCAACTGTTCTGTACGTATGTAATATCTCTATGAAAAAAGAATGAAACTGCAGTAAATATAATCTGAGTTTCAGTTATTTTTAGATATACCTGATGGAGCCATCTTAAATCCTTTATGCAAGCAGATATGGATATAAATAAATAAATAAATAAATCATATGACTGATGAATTTGTAAATTACATTATTTATAATTTTATTTCCTCCAGGAGAATTTTAGGAAGCTAACAGAAATGAATACAGTAATATATCATTAAAAAATTCATACAGTAAGTTTATGGAAAATTGCCAGAACTGGGTTGCAAATTTGCTCCTGAGATTTTTAGTAGTCAAAGCAAAGAGGAGATCACAGTCTACTGAAGGATTCATGTTTCAACACAGTACTGTTCAGAGGTAGCACAATTTCCCCACCATTGGGGCCTCACAGAGAGGTCTCTGGTACTTCTTTATATATGGGACCTTAAGATTTTTATGGGCAATATCCTTAGTGGAATTCCTAAAAATGATCTAATACTATCAAGTGCAGTTCATGAAAGGTGATTTTCTAAGGGGCCAAAGCCATGTTTTTCAAGTCCCGAGTTCTTTGCTGGTGTGGCTTGAACTAGGAATGGTTTTTTGAGACATCCAGAGGAGTAGAAGTCAAGTCAGCATTCAGTTGAACTGAACACTTCGATTTTGATTGAATGGAGGTCACGGGTGTCCATCCAACAAGAACACATCCCAGCATAATGTTGGTGTTTAGGAGCTCCTGTACCACTAATTGGAATCTAGTTGTTGACACACTTAGTTTAGAGTAAAAAACATTACATTATGCCCTTAGAGTTCAGAGCAAAGCAGTCTTGGAGCCCAGGACAAGCAGAATGAAAAGCAAATTTGTCACCTATGTAATTATGACGTCACTTTCAGTTAGTGCTATTATCAGAGGGTACCATCTGGTCACTGCCTGTTTTTACTGGTTAGTTTTTCAGCAAAGTGCTGAGCTCACTTGTTTCTGTGTTGCTGAAAGGGGACATATACTGTAAACAAGTAAATGTCACATATTTTAAAAGGAACAAATTTAAATATATATATATAATATATATAAAATTATTACTTGATTCTAAATTCTAAATTGTGATGGCCCAAGACAAATGCCCAGGTACTCTAGTCCACTGTAGTCACATCCCAAAGTAAGCTCCTCAGAGCTTTGTGAATGTCTCCTGTTTCAGATCTGATCTCTTGTATCCTAGCCACACTCGTATCTCAGAAACCTGAGAATCAAAGTTCTTGCTGGCATATTGATTTTTATGAATTGCAAAGGTTTATTTACTGTTTGGCTCTGTATCATTTTGCAAGTTTCCCGGAAGCACAAAGTATTTATTTGACTTAGACATATATTTTTAAATTTTAACTTTCAAATATTTTAAAGTTTTTTTTTTGGTAAATACAAAAAGTGTAAAGAATTATTCTTTACTATATATCCAACAATCAGCATTAACAAAGGGTGACTTTCTGTCATATTTTCTTCCATCTTTTTGTTGGGAGAAGAAGAGTTGAATTATAATTTACGTACAATAAGATATATAAATCTTAAGTGTGTGGTGTGAGGGATTTTGACAATTGTATGAACCCATTTAACAACCACCCAAACTAAAATATATGACAGTCTCATTAGTCCAAAAAGTTTTTTCATTCCACTTTTCAGTCTATTCCCTGCCCCTCCAGGGGCAACCACTTCCTGACTTTTCTGTTGTAACAGATTATATTTTTCTGTTTTGGGACTTCACAATAAGGGAAATCATCCAAAGGATATTCCTTTGTGTCCATGTTCTTTCGGTTAGCATAATATTTTTGAGATCCACTCATGTTGGTGCATATTATAATTTACTTATTTTCATTGCTAATTAGTATATTTCATTGCATTTGTCCATTTTCCTTGTTGATGTGTGACATTTAGTTTGTTTCCAGTTAAGGCTACTGTGACTGTGAAGATTCTTGTACAAGTAAGTCTTTTTGTGGAACTATGTTTTCGTGTTTTTTTTTGGGTGGGATGGTGATGGTGGTATAAATACTTAGGAGTGGGATTGCTGGGTCAGAGGGTAGGTGTATGTTTAATTTTATAGGAAAATGCCAAACTATTTTTTAAAGTGGCTATGGCATTTTACAGTTTCACCAGTAATATGTGGGAGTTCTAGTTGATTCACATCCTCCTCAACATTTGGTATTGTCAGTCTTTTCAATTTTAGCCATTCTAGCATTTTTAATTTGCATTTTTCTGATGACTAAAGATGTTGAGTGCCTTTTCATGTACTTATTGGACATTCGTATACCTTCTCTTTCTAAGTGACTGTTCAAGTGTTTTTTATTGTTGTTGCTATTTTTCATTTCATTGTCTTTTTATTACTAAGTTCTATGAGTTTTTTATATTCTGGATACAAATCCTTTGTTAAACATACCTATTGCAAATATTTTTCCCCAGTCAGGGACTTGACATTTTCATTTTTGTCTATACCAATTTGTAAAGGTGTTCTCCAATTTTTTTTTCAAAAAAGAAACTTTAAAGTTTCAGCTTTTTTCAGCTTGAATTAATTTTGTCTATGGTTTCAGGGTTCTCATTTTCTCCTCTCATCTGGATAACTAGTGATCACAGAACCATTCATTGAGAAGATTTTCTTTTCCTGTTCAAAGATTTTCTTTGGTGTCTTCAATGAAAAATCAATAGACTGGTTTAGTGTGATCTATTTCCGAATTCTCTATTCTGCTATATTGACCTATTTGTCTGTCCTTATGCCAACACAATTCTGTCTTGATTACTGTAGCTTTTCATTAAGTCTTGCGGTTAGGTGGCCTAAGTCCTACACTTTGTTTTTTAAAAACTGATTTGGTTATCAAGGATTATTGTATTTCTAAGTAAATTTTAGAACTGGCTTATAATATTCTATAATATAAAACAGCTTCTTGGGATTATAATTAAAATTGAATCAACAAATTAATTTTGAAAAAATTGACACTTCAATAATATTGATTCTTCCAACCTACTATCATAGTATATCTCTTTATTTAGATCTTTGAAATATTTTCTCAATTTTTAAAATCAGTGTAGATGTTATTTTTTGATGCTATAATAAATGGAATTATTGTTTAAATTTTACATCTAATTGTTTGGTGTCAATGCACAGAAATACAACTGAATTTTTCATATTGACCTTGTATTTTATGATATTGCTAAATTCACTTAGTAGTTTCTGTAGCAGCTTTGTAGATTTCTTAGGATTTGCTGTATTACAATCATTTCATCTGAAATTAAAGATAATTTTATAGGCCGGGCGCGGTGGCTCACGCTTGTAATCCCAGCACTTTGGGAGGCCGAGGCGGGCGGATCACGAGGTCAGGAGATCGAGACCACGGTGAAACCCCGTCTCTACTAAAAATACAAAAAAATTAGCCGGGCATGGTGGCGGGCACCTGTAGTCCCAGCTACTCGGAGAGGCTGAGGCAGGAGAATGGCGTGAACCCAGGAGGCGGAGCTTGCAGTGAGCCGAGATTGCGCCACTGCACTCCAGCCTGGGCGACAGAGCGAGACTCCGTCTCAAAAAAAAAAAAAAAAAAGATAATTTTATAAAATCCCTTTCAATCTTTTTCTGTCTTTTGTTTCTTTTATTTCCTTTACTGTAAAAATGGTAACATTCCATTATATTTGCTTCAGGTAATTTTTCTTTTTCATGGATTGTATCATATCACCTTATCCACGTTCTTGTTGTAGCTCTAAAACTCTCTTAATTCTTAAGATGTCCATATTTACATTTCTGCTTGTAGATTAGTCACATTTGCATTGATAATCAATAGCATTTTAAAGTATTCATGCTAGGGAGGCTCAATGAGGAGCCCCTTCATCTATGATTAATAAGAGAAAATTAAAATACACGTTTTTGGGGAGGGCTATCCCTTACAGCCAGGAAATAGCAAAATTCTAAGTGAGTAGTAAATTCCAAGGCAGGGAATTTAGTGCAAAATTACCTGAATAAGTGAATTACAAATAAATCCACAAGTGACTATTTACTACTCAGAAGTGCCAGACTCTTTCTAAGGGCATCTTGACATTGCCTAATTGTGGAGATGTAAAAGTCCTCTAAATTGCAAGTCATTGATATAACAGTTTTATTTGGTTCATTTAAAATGATAAATTGATAGAAAAAATTTGTTCATGGCAGCAGATGCTCCCTCATATTACAGCAATTATAAAGACAACTTCATTCCCCCTACAAGTTACAAAATGGATCATTGCATACAAGTTCTAATCATAATTTTTCCTTAAAAACTTACAATTGATTTAATTAATCAATTCATATGTGAAGTACTATTTTCTCTAAATTAACTGAGATTTCTCATAGAAACAATAAGGCCATCAAATGATAAATTGAAATTGCTTTACCAATATATAGTTCATGAAATAAACGGAAATCTATTTGATAAGAGGAAAATACTGATAAAATGCTGAAATCTTATCAGATTATTACTTTTCTGAATCTATGTGCTTATCCATCCACTTACTTATCTATGATAGTTCATATTTGAAATAAAATTTATATTATATAAATACACCAAGACTCAACCTTTAAATACAATTAATTTTAGTTCTTAAAAATTAATGGGCGACAATGAAAAATTTGTGCAAGGGAAAAATGCATTCTGTATATTAAAATCTAGTATTAATTTTCAATTAATTGATGGTCCTAAATATATGAGGATCTATAGCACTGGATATGCAACACATAACCTTTAGGGCAAAGGTTTTTGTCATGGATGTCACATGAGACTCATCTGTGGTGCTTCTAAATATCTTGATGTCTAAGCGACACTTCCTTCTTCCCTGTGAGATTCATGTCATTTGTCCATATCAAGTTTTCTCCATCCTGGTCACTGGCAGCACTGTATTAGCGTGCTATTGCTACATAACAAATCACCACAAAGTGAGTGGCTTAAAGCAACACCCACTTATTAGCTCACAGATCTGTAGGTCACAGTCCAGGTAGGCTTGATTAGCTTCCCTGCTCAGGGTCTCACAAGGGCAGAATGAAAGTGTGGCTGGGCTGGGCTTTTTCCTGGAGGATTGATGATGGGGGTTGGGGACGAAGACCTTCCAATCTCATTTTGTCATTAGCATAATTTAATTCTCTGCTTGTAGGACTGAGATCCCCATCTTTTTGCTGGCTGTTGAAAGTGAGTTGACCTCATCTTCTACAGTCTGTACTCAGGTCCTTCCCATGTGCCTGCCTCCTTCTTTGAGCTAACGTTGGAGAACTTCTCATGCACCAAAACCTCCCTATGCTTCTACTCTCTGACTTCCTCTTTGCAACCAGCAACCAACTGGACAAGACTTTCAGTTTTGAAAGGGTTCATGTCATTAGGTTTGACCTATTTAGATAATCTCCCTGTTTGTAGGTCAACCGATTAGTAAGCTTAAATACATCTGTAACTGCATTTTGCTATGTAATGCAACCTAATCATAGGAATAATACCGTCTCTGAGGTATGAGGACCATCTTTGAATTCTGCCTACCTTGCCCACCAACCTCCAGGCCGTGTCCCCATATCAGCTAACCACTTGAGCATCAGCCTCCAAATTCCTTCACTTTGCTTAAATGATATTAATCTCTAGACCTTGTTATCATCATTGAGAAATACTGTACATCTGAAGTCTGAAAACTTGTTTTCTACTCTTGGAGAACTGTCTCCTAATTTTTAAATTATAATCCGTATTGATTTTATCATGAGGTATAGCATAAAGGAAAGGCAGAAATTTAGCAATGGGTGCAGCCAGCGACGTGGGGATTGACTTTGAATTCTAGGAGGTTTGGATGGTTTAGTTCAGCAGAGAAGTAGCAGGTCATTCGCCGTGTTCAAGAGACAAAGCTTAGTGTTGATACCTAAGAGTTCGCTTGCATGGCTGGGGCACAAAAGCTGGAGTTTTTGTCTTCAGTGATGCTGAAATAAGTGGAGTGGTCATGTTTTGGGACTGAAGGTCACTCTGGATTGAAGCTGGATCCCAACCCAGCAAGTGACAGCGTAGCAACTAAGTTCCATGTTGGGTGTGAAGGCTGTTTGGGATTAGGTGTATTGTTAGCATTGCAGGCAATTGTTTAGCATTATGGCAGGTCTCCACTTCCACTTTGGAGCTTCTGAGGAATCAGGAATTGGGGTATAGAACTGGGGAGCCACTGGAGGAGTTGGGGGAAGACTGTGGCTAAGGTGAATATGGAGGCTGGGCTTCAGGCAGCAAGATTATTTTAGATCCCATGTGCTGGAAGGACGAAGTCTCTAATAATCTTCTGGGCTTATAGTCTAGACCCAGTGACTACATCAGGCTAAGTGTGCTGTCTAAACATCTAATTCCTCTAGCTGGATGGGGCTAGGAAGGGCAAGACCAACATCCTCTGGCTTTCTAGTCTCATTGAACTTCTCTCTCTGCAGCCTCCTGCTTGGTCCTTTCCCCAGGTGGGAACTGAGAAAAGGGTCTCCTCTTCTAGTTGGTCCCACAGGGACTCAGTGGAGTGTGAGGTCCTGGATGCCTTTATCCCCTGGTCACACTGCAGATGGTAAGCAAGTGGATGGATACCAATTCAGGTCCTGGGGTGGGAAGTGCTGAAGTCAAAACACAGAAAGTGAATCCAAACCTAGGAGCCTATCAAGAGGGGTCAGCTGAGCAATGCTAGCCAGGGCACAGGGTGAAAGGAAGGGGTTAAAGAACCATGAGAGTTAGGGCAGCAGAGAATGGGAGGCAGTCTTGATGAAATGCAGGCCCCTAGGCCAATTAATTAATTAATTCATTCATTTCTCTTTCTTTCTCTGTCTCTTTCTTTTTAAATATTGTCAGTGCATTTTAATATGAATCAGCCAGAGTAGGTAGACACATCTATATGTATCTTTTACATATATTCTCCAGTGCTTAGGACAACTTTTTTTGAGTACTTAATGATAATTTAAATTTACAAAAGCATAGTAAGAGAGATAAAAAAGATTTTGTTCACAATCAGGGCAGAAATATCATCCTAGCCTCATATAATAATAGGATTTTAGCACTATCTTCCTCAAAAATGATTGGCAGCTAACAGTAGGCCCAAAGTATAGTTACTATGGGTGTTACTAGCATTTTGTTTTGTGAATTTATAGTTGAGTTAAGCATTGTAAATGTACATGGTTTATTCCATTGCAAGGGGGAAATTCCTTTCAGCCCATCCTGTTCCTGTTCTTACAGAGCTCTTGCAAGTAAAAGCTCGTCAAGTATTGTTACAGAGAAGTGCTTTAACAGAGTGTGCCCAGTTGATTGTTTCAGTGGTTCTGCTGATGTCCAGATCAGTAAACCCTCTTCCCTTTGGGGTCTGACTCTGGAGGTGCCCATGAAGTAAGAGTCACAAGACTACTGTATACCCTTTACAGCAAAATCAGATAAGGTCATGTCATGGTAATGTCATGCCACACCCCACAGGGCACCCAGTGTTCCAGAAATGCTATTAGAGAGTTTGAAGAGCTGCTCAGGTTGGGGAGGTCAATTAATGTTTTCAGAGGGCTTTGCTGTTTTTTTCTGAGCAAGAATGTGGAAAGCTGGCAGCACCAGTGGCCTGCTGTGGCCTGAAGTTTGCTGGTAGCGTTTGCTTCACCTTTCTCACCTGGCCCAAAGTGAGAGCACAATCCTCATTCCTACCTGGCTCTCAGCAGCACTATTGGAAACAGCTGTGTATCATCAATTCCCTAATAATTCCTGAGAGACTGATGCATTTCTGTAAGAAGCCTGATTTACATGGTGTGACTACAAATTAAAAAGATGGATTTTATTCTGTCTTGTTGAAATTATACTTTACAGACAATGTTTGAAACAACACTTATCAAATGCTCTGTGGTCTACTTACTCCCAGATATTAATCTCTGCCTGCAGTGCTGCGAGGCGCTTTTCCTCATGAAAAATTCCATTCTTGTGAATTTAGTCTATTCATGTGGAGTCAACCTTATAGGACTATTATTGCCTTCTCTTTTTTGAGAGAATAGAATAAAAAAAGAAAAGGCACTGGCAACTCATTGTGTGGCCCGGTTCATAGAAAGGAAGACAAATTATCTTTTCTTATTTTTTAAAGATATACAAAGCTCTACTAAAATAGAACTTCGTATTACAGGTTGCAGTTATTAAGAGGTAATGGGGTTTCTACTTTCTCATGATAAAGGCTTCCTATGTTAACACCACCTACTGTATAATGTCTTGGCATGATATGCAGAATTTTCTTTGTTATGTAGTTAGTGAATGGCAGCTTTTCCCTCATGTGTTCCAATTTTTAGGCAAAGATAACTGTGAGTTCTAAGAATGTAAGCTTGCATTCTCCTTAGGAACAGTGAGCAAGGCAGTAAAAGAGATACTATTTTTAGATTTCTTGTTGATCTCTTGTTTTATTACATGCCACATGTACATTATTCAGAAAACTTTCCTAAAACATGAACATGAATAATTTAATTCTTTACCATCAACCTAATATTTCTAGAAAAATGTGTGGAGGAAGAAAGGAGGCAAAAGGTTCTATGGCCTTCATTCCCAATCTTCCTGGCCCTACACTCCCGACATCTATAAACTTATAACTTCGCCTAGACCCTGTTCCTGATGACTCAGAAAGACAGGGTCAATGGATGTGACCAAGGAGACAAACTTTTGGAGATTCCCAAAGCTTCCTGTACTGGGGAAGGGGAGTGAGTGCCGAGGAAAGAAAATTTGTCTCTAACACAGGGATTGATTCGAATTATGGCTGTGGGACATAGGGATTTGTTCTTACTAATTAGTTGATAATGGTGACTTAAAATTTATTTAGGGCAAAATTCTTTCTTTTGGCAATCTCATTCTTATGAAGGAAAAGCTTTCCTCCCACCTCATATGCAAATTCTTCCTTTCTTCCTTTGAGTTGTAATCTTTCTATATTAGCTATTTAGAAAATGTTTATTGACTATTAGGACCTAGGAGTAGTGGCAAATTTTTCCAACCAAATTGCTCCAAATCTTCATTTTGATTTGAGATCAGAGGGACGATCGAGGAGCTATTGGATTTCCAGAACATCCATAACAATTTGAGAGTTTTTTTTTGAGATGGAGTCTCACTCTATTGCCCAGGCTGAAGTATAGTGGCGCGATCTTGGTTCACTGCCAACTTCGATTCCGGGGGTTCAAGTGATTCTCCTGCCTCAGCCTCCTGAGTAGCTGGGATTACAGGCATGCACCACCACGCCCGGCTAATATTTGTATTTTCAGTAGAGATGGGGTTTCATCATGTTGGTCAGGCCGGTCTCGAACTCCTGACCTCTTGATCCACCCATCTCAGCCACCCAAAGTGCTGGGATTACAGGCGTGAGCCACTGTGCCTGGCCTTGAGAGTTTTAAGTAGTGAAAAGATTTTTTAGTTTTAAAAATTTTCAGATTCATGTTGCAAATTAGGATGGACTTAGGGAAATATTGGTGTGTTGGAAAAGTATAAAATATAGTTCTGAATGTCTTTAGTGTAGAACAGTAGAACAGTAGATCAATAAGATTCAGAAACAATAGAATAATAAATCCATTTTTACTTTTTTTTTTTTTGTTTTGTTTTTGTTTTTATTTTTATTTTTTATTTTTTTTTCCTTTTTTATTATACTTTAGGGTTTTAGGGTACATGTGCACAATGTGACAATGTGCAGGTTTGTTACATATGTATCCATGTGCCATGTTGATTTCCTGCACCCATTAACTCGTCCTTTAGCATTAGGTGTATCTCCTAATGCTGTCCCTCCCCCCTCCCCCCACCCCACAACAGTCCCCGGAGTGTGATGTTCCCCTTCCTGTGTCCATGAGTTCTCATTGTTCAATTCCCACCTATGAGTGAGAACATGCGGTGTTTGGTTTTTTGTCCTTGCGATAGTTTACTGAGAATGATGTTTTCCAGTTTCATCCATGTCCCTACAAAGGACACGAACTCATCATTTTTTATGGCTGCATAGTATTCCATGGTGTATATGTGCCACATTTTCTTAATCCAGTCTATCGTTGTTGGACATTTGGGTTGGTTCCAAGTCTTTGCTATTGTGAATAGTGCCGCAATAAACATACGTGTGCATGTGTCTTTATAGCAGCATGATTTATAGTCCTTTGGGTATATACCCAGTAATGGGATGGCTGGGTCAAATGGTATTTCTAGTTCGAGATCCCTGAGGAATCGCCACACTGACTTCCACAATGGTTGAACTAGTTTACAGTCCCACCAACAGTGTAAAAGTGTTCCTATTTCTCCACATCCTCTCCAGCACCTGTTGTTTCCTGATTTTTTAATGATGGCCATTCTAAGTGGTGTAAGATGGTATCTCACTGTGGTTTTGATTTGCATTTCTCTGATGGCCAGTGATGATGAGCATTTCTTCATGTATTTTTCGGCTGCATAAATGTCTTCTTTTGAGAAGTGTCTGTTCATGTCCTCTGCCCACTTTTTGATGGGGTTGTTTGTTTTTTTCTTGTAAATTTGTTTGAGTTCATTGTAGATTCTGGATATTAGCCCTTTGTCAGATGAGTAGGTTGCAAAAATTTTCTCCCATTCTGTAGGTTGCCTGTTCACTCTGATGATAGTTTCTTTTGCTGTGCAGAAGCTCTTTAGTTTAATGAGATCCCATTTGTCGATTTTGGCTTTTGTTGCCATTGCTTTTGGTGTTTTAGACATGAAGTCCTTGCCCACGCCTATGTCCTGAATGGTATTGCCTAGGTTTTCTTGTAGGATTTTAATGGTTTTAGGTCTAACATATAAGTCTTTAATCCATCTTGAATTAATTTTTGTATAAGGTGTAAGGAAGGGATCCAGTTGCAGCTTTCTACATATGGCTAGCCAGTTTTCCCAGCACCATTTATTAAATAGGGAATCCTTTCCCCATTTCTTGTTTTTGTCAGGTTTGTCAAAGATCAGATAGTTGTAGCTATGCGGCATCATTTCTGAGGGCTCTGTTCTGTTCCATTGATCTATGTCTCTGTTGTGGTACCAGTACCATGCTGTTTTGGTTACTGTAGCCTTGTAGTATAGTTTGAAGTCAGGTAGCGTGATGCCTCCAGCTTTGTTCTTTTGGCTTAGGATTGACTTAGCGATGCGGGCTCTTTTTTGGTTCCATATGAACTTTAAAGTAGTTTTTTCCAATTCTGTGAAGAAAGTCATTGGTAGCTTGATGGGGATGGCATTGAATCTATAAATTACCTTGGGCAGTATGGCCATTTTCACGATATTGATTCTTCCAACCCATGAGCATGGAATGTTCTTCCATTTGTTTGTATCCTCTTTGATTTCATTGAGCAGTGGTTTGTAGTTCTCCTTGAAGAGGTCCTTCACATCCCTTGTAAGTTGGATTCCTAGGTATTTTATTCTCTTTGAAGCAATTGTGAATGGGAGTTCGCTCATGATTTGGCTCTCTGTTTGTCTGTTATTGGTGTACAAGAATGCTTGTGATTTTTGTACATTAATTTTGTATCCTGAGACTTTGCTGAAGTTGCTAATCAGCTTAAGGAGATTTCGGGCTGAGACAATGGGGTTTTCTAGATATACAATCATGTCATCTGCAAACAGGGACAATTTGACTTCCTCTTTTCCTAATTGAATACCCTTTATTTCCTTCTCCTGCCTGATTGCTCTTGCCAGAACTTCCAGCACTATGTTGAAAAGGAGCGGTGAGAGAGGGCATCCCTGTCTTGTGCCAGTTTTCAGAGGGAATGCTTCCAGTTTTTGCCCATTCAGTATGATATTGGCTGTGGGTTTGTCATAGATAGCTCTTATTATTTTGAGATACGTCCCATCAATACCTAATTTATTGAGAGTTTTTAGCATGAAGAGATGTTGAATTTTGTCAAAGGCCTTTTCTGCATCTATTGAGATAATCATGTGGTTTTTGTCTTTGGTTCTGTTTATATGCTGGATTACATTTATTGATTTGCGTATGTTGAACCAGCCTTGCATCCCAGGGATGAAGCCCACTTGATCATGGTGGATAAGCTTTTTGATGTGCTGCTGGATTCGGTTTGCCAGTATTTTATTGAGGATTTTTGCATCAATGTTCATCAAGGATATTGGTCTGAAATTCTCTTTTTTGGTTATGTCTCTGCCAGGTTTTGGTATCAGGATGATGCTGGCTTCATAAAATGTGTTAGGGAGGATTCCCTCTTTTTCTATCGATTGGAATAGTTTCAGAAGGAATGGTACCAGTTCCTCCTTGTACCTCTGGTAGAATTCAGCTGTGAATCCATCAGGTCCTGGACTCTTTTTGGTTGGTAAGCTATTGATTATTGCCACAATTTCAGAAGCTGTTATTGGTCTATTCAGAGATTCAACTTCTTCCTGGTTTAGTCTTGGGAGGGTGTATTTGTCGAGGAATTTATCCATTTCTTCTAGATTTTCTAGCTTATTTGCATAGAGGTGTTTGTAGTATTCTCTGATGGTAGATTGTATTTCTGTGGGATCGGTGGTGATATCCCCTTTTTCGTTTTTTATTGCATCTATTTGATTCTTCTCTCTTTTCTTCTTTAATAGTCTTGCTAGCGGTCCATCAATTTTGTTGATCTTTTCAAAAAACCAGCTCCTGGATTCATTAATTTTTTGAAGGGTTTTTTGTGTCTCTACTTCCTTCAGTTCTGCTCTGATTTTAGTTATTTCTAGCCTTCTGCTAGCTTTTGAATGTGTTTGCTCTTGCTTTTCTAGTTCTTTTAATTGTGATGTTAGGGTGTCAATTTTGGATCTTTCCTGCTTTCTCTTGTGGGCATTTAGTGCTATAAATTTCCCTCTACACACTGCTTTGAATGTGTCCCAGAGATTCTGGTATGTTGTGTCTTTGTTCTCATTGGTTTCAAAGAACATTTTTATTTCTGCCTTCATTTCATTATGTACCCAATAGTCATTCAGGAGCAGGTTGTTCAGTTTCCATGTAGTTGAGCGGTTTTGAGTGAGTTTCTTAATCCTGAGTTCTAGTTTGATTGCACTGTGGTCTGAGAGACAGTTTGTTATAATTTCTGTTCTTTTACATTTGCTGAGGAGAGCTTTACTTCCAACTATGTGGTCAATTTTGGAATAGGTGTGGTGTGGTGCTGAAAAAAATGTATATTCTGTTGACTTGGGGTGGAGAGTTCTGTAGATGTCTATTAGGTCTGCTTGGTGCAGAGCTGAGTTCAATTCCTGGATATCCTTGTTAACTTTCTGTCTCGTTGATCTGTCTAATGCTGACAGTGGGGTGTTAAAATCTCCCATTATTATTGTGTGGGAGTTTAAGTCCCTTTGTAGGTCACTGAGGACTTGCTTTATGAATCTGGGTGCTCCTGTGTTGGGTGCATATATATTTAGGATATTTAGCTCTTCTTGTTGAATTGATCCCTTTACCATTATGTAATGGCCTTCTTTGTCTCTTATGATCTTTGTTGGGTTAAAGTCTATTTTATCAGAGACTAGGATTGCAACCCCTGCCTTTTTTTGTTTTCCAGTTGCTTGATAGATCTTCCTCCATCCCTTTATTTTGAGTCTATGTGTGTCTCTGCACGTGAGATGGGTTTCCTGAATACAGCACACTGATGGGTCCTGACTCCTTATCCAGTTTGCCAGTCTGTGTCTTTTGATTGGAGCATTTAGCCCATTTACATTTAACGTTAATATTGTTATGTGTGAATCTGATCCTGTCATTATGATGTTAGTTGGTTATTTTGCTCGTTAGTTGCTATAGTTTCTTCCTAGCCTCGATGGTCTTTACAATTTGGCATGTTTTTGCAGTGGCTGGAACCGGTTGTTCCTTTCCATGTTTAGTGCTTCCTTCAGGAGCTCTTTTAGGGCAGGCCTGGTGGTGACAAAATCACTCAGCGTTTGCTTGTCTGTAAAGTATTTTATTTCTCCTTCACTTATGAAGCTTAGTTTGGCGGGATAGCAAATTCTGGGTTGAAAATTCTTTTCTTTAAGAATGTTGAATATCGGCCCCCACTCTCTTCTGGCTTGTAGAGTTTCTGCTGAGAGATCAGCTGTTAGTCTGATGGGCTTCCCTTTGTGGGTAACCCGACCTTTCTCTCTGGCTGCCCTTAACATTTTTTCCTTCATTTCAACTTTGGTGAATCTGACAATTATGTGTCTTGGAGTTGCCCTTCTCGAGGAGTATCTTTGTGGCGTTCTCTGTATTTCCTGAATCTGAATGCTGGCCTGCCTTGCTAGATTGGGGAAGTTCTCCTGGATAATATCTTGCAGAGTGTTTTCCAACTTGGTTCCATTCTCCCCATCATTTTCAGGTACACCAATCAGACGTAGGTTTGGTCTTTTCACATAGTCCCAAATTTCTTGGAGGCTTTGTTCATTTCTTTTTATTCTTTTTTCTCTAAACTTCCCTTCTCTCTTCATTTCATTCATTTCATCTTCCATCAGTGATACCCTTTCTTCCAGTTGATCGCATCTGCTACTGAGGCTTCTGCAATCTTCGCGTAGTTCTCGAAACTTGGCTTTCAGCTCCATCAGCTCCTTTAATCCCTTCTCTCCATTGGTTATTCTAGTTATCCATCCTTCTAATTTTTTTTCAAAGTTTTTAACTTCTTTGCTATTGTTTTGAATTTCCTCTCGTAGCTCAGAGTAGTTTGATCGTCTGAAGCCTTCTTCTCTCAACTCATCAAAGTCATCCTCCATCCAGCTTTGTTCCGTTGCTGGTGAGGAACTGCGTTCCTTTGGAGGAGGAGAGGTGCTCTGTTGTTTAGAGTTTCCAGTTTTTCTGCTCTGTTTTTTCCCCATCTTTGTGGTTTTATCTACTTTTTGTCTTTGGTGATGGTGATGTACAGATGGGTTTTTGGTGTTGAAGTCCTTTCTGTTTGTTAGTTTTCCTTCTACCAGACAGGACCCTCAGCTGCAGGTCTGTTGGAGTTTACTAGAGGTCCACTCCAGACCCTGTTTGGCTGGGTGTCAGCAGCGGTGGCTGCAGAACAGCGGATTTTCGTGAGACCACAAATTCAGCTGTCTGATAGTTCCTCTGAAAGTTTTGTCTCAGGGGAGTACCCGGTTGAATGAGGTGTCAGTCTGACCCTACTGGGGGGGTGCCTCCCAGTTAGGCTGCTCAGGGGTGAGGGACCCACTTTAGGAGGCAGTCTGTCTGTTCTCAGATCTCCAGCTGCGTGCTGGGAGAACCACTACTCTCTTCAAAGCTGTCAGTCAGACAGGGACATTTAAGTCTGTGGAGGTTCTTTGCTGAGTTTTTGTTTGTCTGTGCCCTGCCCCCAGAGGTGGAGCCTACAGAGGCAGGCAGGCCTCCTTGAGCTATGGTGGGCTCCACCCAGTTCGAGCTTCCTGGCTGCTTTGTTTACCTAAGCAAGCCTGGGCAATGGCGGGCGCCCCTCCCCCAGCCTCGCTGCCGCCTTGCAGCTTGATCTCAGACTGCTGTGCTAGCAATCAGCGAGACTCCGTGGGCATAGGACCCTCCGAGCCAGGTGCGGGACACAATCTCCTAGTGTGCCGTTTTCCAGGCCCGTTGGAGAAGCGCAGTATTAGGATGGGACTGACCCGATATTCCAGGTGCCGTCTGTTTCCCCTTTCTTTGACTAGGAAAGGGAACTCCCTGACCCCTTGCACTTCCCGAGTGAGGCAATGCCTCGCCCTGCTTCAGCTCGCGCACAGTGCGCTTCACCCTCTGTCCTGCACCCACTGTTAGGCACTCCCTAGTGAGATGAAACCGGTACCTCAAGCAGAAATGCAGAAATCACCAGTCTTCTGTGTCGCTGGGGCTGGGAGCTGGAGACCGGAGCTGTTCCTATCCATTTTTACTTTTAAAATATGGGAGACATTTCACTCTGCTTCTTACATAGAATAAATTGGAGGAGAAAACATTGAGAATATCATGAAGTCTTGTGTTTTTGACTTAGGATTCTGTTTAGAATGCTGATTGTCATTCACATTTTATGCACATAAAACAATATGAGTTTTATAAAATTATAAAGTTTATGAGAGGATTAGGTAGGTTTTACTTTTATAGTCATAATGTGTTCAAATGCATTTGCATCAAATGGTAGATATAATTTCTCTTTGTAATTGAAGTTTTAATTCCAGCATAAATATAGTGCTTAGAAAACTATTTTATGAGCCTTTCTTTTATAAGGATCCTGCAGGAAAAGAAGGTTACACAGCTGGAGATTGTTTAGAGACAATTAAGACTTACTGGCTTTTCAGCTGGTGAGAAAAAGCGGGACTCTTGGGACTTGCCATCCTGAAATTGTTACTCAGGTGAGTTTCCTTTACAACACCAAGCTCTTTAGTATTTTTAAAAAATTATTTAGCATCAGAAACTTAAGAGATGATCCATTAGAGTTTAAGCTCATTATGAATGCAAAGTGCACATTTGACTTTAACATGATTCATCTGGGTGAATCTGAGACCCTAGCCATTTTTTCAAGACTATTGCTCACCTCTTTTCCTAAGGCAAATACTGAAGTATGCTGCTGGTTTTTTAGCACTCTCTGCTTCCTATCTCTCACCCTCTGAAATGGTACCCCATTCCCTTTAGATTTGAACATCTACCTCCTTCCCTTCTGTCCTCCAGCCTAGGAAAAAGGCTGCCTGATCCAAATACCCTAATAAGGAAATAATTTTGTTTGATAGCCAAAATACCTCTGATAGGTGCAAGGGTTTTACGGATGACTCTTACAAGTGAGGAGCTTTCAGAATCTGTTGGTAAAATATGTTTCATTGAAGGGATATTTCTGGTGGCTCACAAATCAGATCTATATTTTCACAAAAGCCCAGAGAATAAAATGTTTTATAGTTATACACTTTAATTTGGCAATTGGCTTGATCCACCTGCTAGAGAAACCCAAAAGTGACCCCAACACTCAGGTACAAATAGATTACCTGAAGAAATTGATGTTTGAAGTGCTTTTATTAATGTATGTACAAGAAATTTGACTTGTCTTATTCTTATTAGTGTGAGTATGGATATTATACAGGTAAGGATGAATCTATGTTACAGAAGTTTGATTTCCGACTTGAGATTTTTTTCCCTTATTAAATTTCTCTAAATTTTAATGTGACAGAATGTATTTCTTGACACATAGTTCAAGGCAGGCTGAATACTAAGTTAATTAATTTGTCTTATTTTACTAGTTCTATGTATCTATTAACTTTGTGTGGGGGGCACATATTGAACTTGTCTTTGATTTCCTGTTTCATGCAGGGATGAGAGATGGTGTCACAAACGCTTCCATCTCTGTACTTTGCTTCTGCTTGACATGGTTTTGTTCTCTTTGACAGACATTCAGTGGCAAAAAGTAGCATAATTATTAATTTCCCACTTGACATTGTGAACATTTCAATGCTAAGTTAGCAGGTAAAAATGTCACAATCTATTTCTATTATATCTACTCATGAACTTCAAAGCGTTCTTAGCAATTGTTCTTGAGTCAGAAGGAAGACTACTGTGACATGCAGATATCAAGTAAAATTAACTTTGTTAACAGTACTTGACCTTTCTGTAAAATACTCAATTTTCTCAGATACTTTCTTTCATGATGATAGTTAGAAAAAAAAATTAACATTCATTGTCTTATATTGCTTGTGTTAACTGGAAAGAAATTACTTTAGCAACAGACGCACATTGGTCCCTCACATATTGAGAAAACTCTGCTCCCTGGGGCTACAATAACTAAGCTGTAGAGGTACAAAGAAATACCAATCTGTTTTGCTGAAGTGATATATGGTGAGAGGCAATTGCTTCTTACAAATGCACTGCTGATTAATTGGCCTTAGAGAGTTACGTCTCAGTCATATTAACTTGAGTGTTACTGCAGTGAAGAGCACTGGCACACAGGTATGGAGAGGGAACCTAGTTTTCAGATTATCATGACCTTACAGCTCAGCCTAATAGAAATATAATGCTTACTGGATTCAAAAGGACTTTTAGTAGCCACATGAAAATTAGACACGGGGAATACATTTTTATAATGTATTTTATTTGACTCAGTATATCCAAAATATTATCATTTTGACATTTGGCACTAGTCACTTTTCCAGTGCTCAATAGCTGCATGTGGCTAGTCATTATTCTACTGGCCAGGATAGCTCTCAGGATCTTCGAGCTATTTGAGTTGCCAACTGCAAAGCCTATTCTCTAACCCAAATCTTGTGTCCATGTGGAACATATTGAAATATTATTTAGGCATTGTAAATATCATATTTTGCCTTTCATTGGCAGTTCTAGCTCTCTCTCTCTCTCTCTCTCCTCTCTTTTCATTAGCTGTGATCTGGATAGAAAGAAAGAGGTTTATCTGAATCCGATTGGTGTGGTGGAGGCAATCCTGGGACAAGTGTTCAGACTACTGTAGTTTGTCAGGGTCATTTACTAGTGACAGGGACTATTTGAGCTAACCTTACTGCATGTAATTTCCTTATCTAGAAAATAGAAATACTGTAATAAACTCCATCTAGCGTAGTACCATGTGTAAGTAGGCATATAAAAGAACTTAAAAAATAACTGTGAAGAGCTGATTAGTACAAGGTACTTTTTGGGCTAAAATTGTTTTGAGACATGTTAAAATAGTTGGAGTAATTCTTTGGGGGAACCTTGACTGAAGGCTTTATGCTTGATCCTAAAGAATTCTTTCATATGAGGCTACTTTCTTCCTCTGGTTTCTGTGTCAATCTCTCCTTTAAACTTCTAGGTCAATTTTCATTCTTCTTCAAAACATCAATTTTAATTTTTAAAAAATTCACCTGCAGACAGGTATTGGGCTGAGTGCTTTGTATACATCATCTCATTTAATCCTTATGACAACTCTACAAGTTTTGCTTAATTGTATGGATGAAGATGAAGCACAGAAAGATTAAGTAACTTGCCCAACATCCCACAGATTATAAGCTGCCATTTAAGCCAGGTCATCTGAATCCAGAGACTGTGTCCTTGAGCTCTAGACTGATCACTGCCCATCTTAATTGCTGATGTGCTGTGCTGCTGAACTACAGCAGGCAGGACAGGACAATATTATTAATAATAAACTTTTGAGTGAAATTTTGTTTTACCATACTATAGTGGTTTTTCAATGGGGGGGCATAAATAACTGTAAATGACCAAAATATCATAAAAATGACTGGAGATTTCTATGAGTTTAGTGAAGACAATCCTATGGAGAAAAAAAAGAGAATTCTCTGTGTCATTGAAACATTTAAAAGGAGAGAAATTTTCTAAGTTTTCTTTAGAGACTGGTCAAGTAACACTCAAAGTTCAGTTTTTAGAGTTATGGTGAAACTGAAATTTTGATTCTTGATATATTCATGAAAAAATGTATTTGGAGAAAGACTATGAATGTGGATAACAGATGTGAGTTTAAGATAGAGTGGTGACAAAAAGTACAAAACTTCATTCTCTATTTTTGTCTGTATGCTATCTCTAAAATTAGAAGTAAACAAATTAACAATAATTTATTGCACACACAATCTTTTTAGGGCACTGTTGGGTATAAAATATGACAGCAATATTGTAAGTACTTGCTATCTTATTGGAGAGCTAAAGCACACCACATGGAAAGCCAGGCAATGTAAAAAGGAATAAAACATGTGGGATGTGATTACTGGCTAACAGAAGGGTCAGGCGATACTTCCTACTGTGGTCAGGATAAGGTGAGAGCATTGAACTGGGAGTGCAATGGTAGAGCCTCTGGTGAGAGCTGGGACAGCTAAGGGCCAGAGAGATGGTATAGGGTGTGGAAAGTCAACAAAGATGAGAGAGTAGATCAGATACTTAAGAAGGTATGTGATTGACTTAAAAAAATTTCCTTGAAAAATACACAGGACATAAATTTTATCACCTAAACCATTATTGATCGTAGAGTTCAGTGGTATTAAATACATTCATAATGGTGGGCAACCATCACCACAGATCATTTCAGTTGGTAAAAATGAAGCTCTATACCCATTAAATAGTAAGATACAGTATTGTCCTTTTGTGATTGGCTTATTTCACTTAACATAATGTCCTCAAGGTTCATCTTGTGTTGTAGTATTACAAATGACTTATATGTCATGATTAGAATATGGCAAGAAGGTGGGAGGAGACATAATTTATCTGTGTGTTCATGTAAACTTTCATAACAAAAATGACTCTCAAATGGCTCCAAAATGCAGGAGAGTGAGACCATTTGCCAGATGACTGACCTCATTGAGATGAAGCTTTGATCTATCAGGATTGAATAATTTATCCTTAAGAAAATATATGTTTTAGCTACATGGAAGTGAAACTTAATTATAAATAGGATGAAGCTAGATGACCAGGAGGAAGGTCAAAAAACATCTCTGCTTGGTAAACCAGACTCTCCATAGGGTTGTGGAGTTCTTCAAGGCCGTGCTGGGACATGATAAAGTCACCTGCCTTACCAGTCTTCCAAACCCTCACTGCTACAAAGATTACACTTCCTGAGATCATGTGATCTCCGTTGCTGTTTTCACCTAGCACTCTTCCAATCACTGTTTTCTGGTTCATTCCCATTGATATGTTGGTTTTAGGTGCATATACTTGTCACAAATTGAAGGTTCAATAATATATAAGAAATGATTGCTATTGCAGATTGTAGATAGGTAAACTTTATTTCACAAGCCCAAAGGGATAATTTACTTTTCATCTCATCCCTGTCTTTCAAAATAGAGAACCTCCAGCAAATGGTATATAAAGGAAAACAGAGCAAACAAAATAGAGAAACTTTGCAATTTATTAACTCAAGCATGAAAGCACAGAAAATAAGCAGGGCTCAACTTAGTTGGAAAAATAAGTCTGAACTTATTGCATTAAAACATGGTGTTGCACTAATCTAATGAGTTTTTGGGCAAATGAGGCATGAAACATTGCCAAAATATAAAGTCAGTAAAATATCCAAATTACTCTTTAATGTCATTATATGTTTTATTTTATTGGGAACTGGTAAAGAATAGATTATTCCTAAATATGCTTTACTAGCAAAGTAAGTTGAATTATTTTATAAAGAATTTATTATTCTGATAAATTGTCAATAATGGCAAGTCAAAAGCAACTGAAACACCAACAAAAGATACACATGTGCCTAATTTAGAAGAAAGCATTAATGTAAGAACCTACTTTTACTTCATTCATTCATATCCTAGGAATTCAGATTAATGCTAAAAGAGATAAAACATGGTAGTATATAAGCAATTTTGAGACCAAATGATTAATATACTTTTAAGAAAAGACACAATTATCAGACACATCCATAAGATTCATTTAGAAAGAACAAAGAAAATATCCTTATCCTAGAGTTAATTCTAGAGTTATTCTATTACATTCTGGATATGGTTGAATGTAGCATTTCCTATAGTTTGAGTGGGATTAGTGAAAAGGTTTGGGTTATGTTTTCAGTAGTAAAAATTGAAAATGATTCATTCTAGAAGCCTGATTGTATTATAGTACTGTCAAATTATTAAAATATTGCCAAATTATGTACAGTTTAGTAAGAGCTGGCAGCTCATGAATTTTTTAAATCCTTATTTATACGGTTGTTTGAATCTATTTATGTGCCATTTGTAATTATTTCTGATGATTGGTACTACTGGCTATTACATGACAAAACCTTTTTGAGAGGAAAATTAATCTTTCATCCTCCACATTATTGAAGCAAACTCATCACTTAAAGCCATCTTAAGTGACTTCTAGTGGATTTAATTTTGTATTTATTCTGCCTAGGTTAAGCAAGACTAACTTTACAATTTTTACCTGTCCTAGCTATCTCCAGTGTGTATTGACTGTTCATTTGCTTTCGAATGACTCTGAACGATTCTTCACAGTTGGATAGATGTGCTTATCTA
Source organism: Hylobates moloch (assembly GCF_009828535.3). Lineage (NCBI taxonomy): Eukaryota > Metazoa > Chordata > Mammalia > Primates > Hylobatidae > Hylobates > Hylobates moloch. Next base: position 137,271,732 of record NW_026652277.1, read on the forward strand.
GGAACAAGCAGGTTTCTTGTGTGCACTTGTTTCTGTCACCTTGTGCTGATTTAAATGCCCTTGGTGCTCTAGAATCATATTGCAGGAGAAGGGCATTAGAAAAAGAAGCTGGTGCAACAAGAAGGAGAGGATCCTGAATTTCTTTCTGACAAGAATGAGAAGTTGCTCATTTGGTCTCCAGTCTACCACACCACCAGGGGCCCAGCCAGAAACTCCATCATCATCCACAGTTCTCCATTACTCCCTCCTACAACCAGCTGGTACTTACCTAATCTTTGGTGTTCGTGCTTTGTCTTCATCCTTATACCAAAAATTGAGACCCTCCTCCTCCTCACTCCCTGACCTAGCTGTGCACCTTACTTTCTTGTCAAATAGAGCTACTTGCGCTTCCCTGAATGAGCTGTATTATTTCCTTCTTCATTTCCAGAAATAAAACTAATGCCAGTGCAGCTCATGCATTCCATCTGATCACCTGACCTTTAAGAAGTCTGGTGAGATAAAATTTCCAGTTGACCACTACCAATAAGTTATAATTAGCATACAAACGGCAATGTACTTGACCAGAAAAGAAATCTGTCTGGTCTTCTTCAAAATATGCCTATGATTTTTATGGTAATGGAGCACATAATTTAATTTGCCATTGAGTCTCCATGACAAGAGATGAAATATTTAGTCCATATCTACACTGTTTACTTCTCTTACTGTTATCAAGGGCAAATTGCTTTGGTTTTTAATGAATAAGTATAAATCTATTCCTATATAAATAAATTTGTTTGGCTGTTAAACAAAATTAAGCAGATGTATCTACTGATGCTTTTCTTATGTGTTAATATGCATTGTGAACCTCCAAGAGGAAGACTTCATCAGGCAGTGTTTCCTATGCTTATGTGAGCATGCCTATCTCTTCTCAGGAGACAGTCCGTGAGAGGCTGCTTTACCAAATGACCTGTGGAGGAGTTCATAATTCTGCCTACTGTGCAGTGAAATTTAAGCCTTGCCTTCCTGATCTTTAATTGGCTTAAATGTTGAATAGTCAAATTATAAACGTCAGATCAAATATCTGTGAGCATATAATCAATACTAAAATACATCATTGTGCTTATCGAAGTTTTCCTGCTATAATGTGGACTTTTCTGTTCTGCTAATAAAAAGCTCCTCCTGGCCCTGTGCGGTGGCACATGACTCTAATTCTAGTACTCTGGGAGGCCGAGGCAGGAGGATTGCTTGAGCCCAGGAATTTGAGACCAACTTGGACAACATGGCGAAACCCACCTCTACAAAAAATACAAAAATTGCCCAGGTGTGGTGGCCTGTGCTTGTAGTCCCAGCTACTTGGGAGGTTGAGGTGGGAGGATTGCTTGAGCTTGGGAGATCGAAGCTGCAGTGTGCCGTGATCATGGTCACTACACTCCAGCCTGGCAGAGATCATGAGAGCCTGTCTCAAAAAAAAAGAAAGAAAAGAAAAGGTTCTCCCAAATTAACGACGTAAATCATAGAGAAAACAAAGAAAAGCACACTCTGCCTGGATTACTGTAATGTGGCTTATTTTTTTATTGTTTTAGGGAGCGACAGAGATTGGGGGCCCTTCTTAGACATTTTATTAGTTAGGTCACTGCTCCTTGCCTTTGTAAAAGTTCCCTCAGTCTTTAATGTTATGATTCAGGGTTCTTAGCAGAGATTCATACGTGAAAAAACCTAGGAAAAGGAAAGGAAGAGAGTTACTGGCTCACACAAATTGAGGAAACCAGGGAAGGGCAGAAATATACCTGGAACCAGCCCTTGAGTAGACGAAAGACTCTTCCCCCCAGTTGCTCCTTTTCTCTGTTTTTGTCTGCCTGTTGGTTGCATTTTTTTCTGTGCAGTTTTGCTTTTCCACATGGCTTTGAATATGGCTGCCAACAGCTTATTGCCTGACATTTTCCTTGCTTTACCACCAGAGAGCTGAAGGCTCTATTTTCTTTCTTCTAATTTAGAAAATCAAGAAGGAGGATGCTGACCAGCCCGTCTTGGATCACTTGCCACCTAGACCAGTCACTGTGGCCCCAAGGATAACACCATTTAGGAAGATGGCAGTTTCTTGTTAGAGCATCCCTCACTACAGAGGGGAAAAAAGCAGTGCTCTATAAGACACAGGGTATAGCTCTGGAAAGTGAATAATTCCTCAAATATTAAACAGCCCCTTCGAATGTCCCTTTTTCTTTCCTGGTTAACTGCCTCTCTTTCCCAGATCTCACCTCAGGGGACTAGGGCCCTAGAAGCTTTTCCCAGCCTCTCACTACCCCCAGCCAAGCTGTCCGAGAACCTGAGAGCTTTTGGTGAGTGAAGGGGAAAGAAAGGACATAGGAAGGATAACAGAGCAAGCAATGTTTTCTTCATTAACATATTTAAACTTAGTTACGTTTTGGGGAGTCTCTCCCATGATGTTGGTGTGTATAAAACAGGAACATCTGTCCCTTAACTATGTTGCTTGTAAAGGAATCAGTTTACCAGGGGTGATTTGTGTCTGTCTGGGATGATTTCTTAAATCTCTTCCAGTCCAGTGATTCTGGTAATTGTCCTTATGTCTGAGTCCTAGTACTTGTGACATTTAAGCTAGTTCCAAATTAGTCTTTTCTGTCCTCTTCAGGGAGATGGGGGAGGAGGAATGATGCTTCTGTGTCTTTTCCTCCATCTGATGAACATTACCAATGTGTGTCTATAATTTAACTGAAATTTTGAGCATACTGATTCTGCTACTACTAGCATTTTGTTAGCTTACCTGATATCTGTGAATGGATTAGATTTGTATAATTAAATGGATTCAAAAATGGAGTTATGAATTTCATCTGATAGGGTTTACTCCAAATACACATGCAAATCAAATAGTTTTTATGTTTTATTTCTGCTAATGTCTATAATATGAAGTGAATACTTCATAAAATTTCAGAGTGTTAGAAGTATGTAGAAATTTAGAAATCACCTGAATCAATACTGTCTTTTTCTAGAGATGAGAATGCAAATGTCCAGCATGAAGACACAAGAGTTAGTTGAAAAAGTAGGTATCTTGACTCCCTCTATGCCAGATTTTTCTAGTTTATATCTATGACTCTTAAGTCTTAAATCAAGTAATTGGAAAGTAATTAGAAAACTTATATTTCATCAATTTTTAAATATTAGTCCATGTGAAGAAGTCTAGATCACTGGGTTCCAAATTTAGGGTGGTGAATATAGAAACAGTATTAAAAGAGGAGTTGCCCAAGGGTTTTTTCCTCTTGAAATTACTTGATTACAAACGCAGTTTGAAATCTTCTTCTTTCCCCCTTCTTCTCTCCCTTCCATTCTTCTTCTCTTGCCCCCATTCTTCTTCTAGTGTAGTGATCATTTTAAATTGTCAGTATGCATGTTGGTGTCCAGTTGCTTGGAATTAAACATACGTCCCCAAGAAATGTACTTTTATTTTCAAGAAGGATATTGTTTAATTTAGGAAGAACAAATAAACTCACACAGCAAGATTTGTCAATAATAGATGAAAATCACAGAAGCCTGACACGGAAACTTCTCTTATTATTTATTTTGAAGCTGTAATGGATTTTTAGAAAAACAGAGCTTACATTTGCTTACATTTTTTGTAGTCCTTTATAGATGGTAAAATACTTTCATACATATACGGTCTTGTTTAATTAGAGTTGTCAGATTTACAAAAAAGAATACCCAGTTGAATTTGAATTCTAGGTATGCAATAAATAACTGTTTTAGTGTAAGTATGTTTCAAATATTGCATAAGACATTGGAAAAAGTTTTCATTGTGTATTTGGCATTCAAATTTAACTGGCCATCCTGTATTTTATTTGACCACCCTGTATTTTATCCTTCTGACAATTCTGTAAACTTGGTAGGACAATGTCCCCATTATATAGATGAATCTGAGTATCCCCCTACGTGTCAGGTCCTGGGCTATTCTTGAATATAGCATGATGCATACATTATGCATATCTTAAGGGTACTACAGCCCAGTCCTCAGAAAACCACTTCAGTGTGATGCATGTAGTAATAGGGGAAAGAATATGGTCCTATAGAATCTTATAGACAAGACACCTAATCCAATATTGGCAAATCAGAAGGCTTCGTAAGGGGGACATCTATGTTGAATCTGGAATACTGAATAAGACTTAAGTACAGACAAGACTGGGTAATGAAGAAAGAAATAGGAGAAAAGTTATTATGGTATTACTTAAGGAACTGTGCATCGTTCCATATGACAGGCTGGAGGATATACTTTGACAAGTGAGGCTGAAGAGGTGAGTGAGAATGAACTCAAGAATTGATATGCATAATGCAATTGTTCATTTTCCTCAGGGCACCAAGTACCCTTCAAGATGAGATGAAATGATCTAATTTGAGTTTTAGTGTGACTATTGTGTTGCTGTTTGAAGAATGGACTGAAAGGGGAAAGGCTAAAGGAAGATCATTTATTTATTCAACAAATTTTTATTTAGTGCTAACTGTGAAGTAGGTACAATTTGGGAGACCTGTAGTAATTCTAATGACAACTGAAGGTATTGAAAACTAAGATAATGGCTGTAGGGATGGGGAGAAGTGGATCTCCGGAGAGATAATAAGGAAGTGAATCAACAGAAATTGATTATTAACAGGGCTTGGCGTGTGTGGAGGAAGAAATAAGTGAAGCCACTGGAAGCTGAATGAATGAGTGACATTGTTTGCTGATATAGGAAAAAATCCCACATGGGGAAGGGATGAAAATACTTTTCAATTTAGGATATACTGTTTGATGTGTCTGTGGGGCTTCCAAGGGGAGATATTAAGGAGGGCAGCTTTTATAAACATCAAAACTTGAAGGGAGATGTGGGCTGAAGATTCTTCATGATTTATGAATGATGAGTTTTTAGAGCTGGTTATTGAAATAATAGGTGAGAACAAGATCACCCAGGGAGTGTTTGGAGTCAGAAGACTGGCTGCCAGACAGAATCCCCAGGGGAAAGCCACACTTAAGAAGCAAAACTAACAGAGGAAGTTAACAACAGTGCAAGAAAAGCTGCAAGAGAAACTGAACGACAATGCCAAGAAAATAGAGAAAAACCAATGAGTAAGACCCGTTCAAAGATCCAGAGGTCCAGTTTTTCAAAAGCTGAGGACAGATACAGTAAGATGAGAACTTAAAAAAAAAAGTTCCATCTTCAACTATACAACAAAAGTTGCTATTGATCTTTGGCTTAATGAGGACTGGCTCAGGAAATAAGGTGAAGTGTACCTACAGAAAATGAAGTCATCTGTACCTACAGGTGGGGCCCATTTGTAAACACAGTTATGAGTTTAGGAAGATCAGAATAGACCACAACACTTGTCTAACCGTATTTCTTGGAGCATTAATACAGCGAGAAGCTTCCTTGGAAACATTTAGAGCAAAAGAAATTTGGGAAATAATACATATTGCGTTAGCATATTTAATATTCTAAGAAGTTTTGAAGCAATGAAATTCACCTAATCTTACTTATCCTAGTGTTGAGTGTAAATATAATGTACATATATAGTGTATAAAGTTACATCATACGCACATACACACACACACACATACACACATAATTAATGTCATGAAACACAGTTGGAGAAATTCTGGGCTACAGCAAATAAGTCCACTGATGCAAAAAAATTGAACATATTTGTTTTAAGGGCGCCTAATACTAGGTCGGGCGCCGTAGCTCACACCTGTAATCCCAGCACTTTGGGAGGCTGAGACGGGCAGCTCACTTGAGCTGAGGGGTTCAAGACACACCTAGGCAATATAGTGAGACCCCATCTCATTAAAAAAAAAATACAGGTAACACTGACATAGCCTTTTAGCTATAAATAATATTGTGAATTATTTGAAGAGAAAATAAAAATTAACTGTAATCCTACCACCCAGTTATAATAATTGCTAACACATTTCACATATTTACACTTAAAAAATAAAAATGAGAACACATCATTCATTTTGTTTGGTGATCTGGATCCCCCACCCTTTTAACTCTGACCCCATGTGCCAGGGGACCCTTGGAGACACCAGACTTGCCTACTGGGGAGACTTTCGGGTTGTTAGCCATGCCATCATTACCCCTTTCTTTGGAAAGTTTTGGTTGATAAACTGATTCTTTGGTTTACAGAGCTTGGCCCTTACTATTTTATTTTATGAGGTAATTTATACAAGTTACAACCAGGATGGATCAGAAGCATAACATATTCTGCAAAATATGAATGTCCTCTGTACTCTGTCCAGGACAATTGCGTATACTTGCTATTTTGTAACATTTTTATTTAGAGAGTGGCAGTGACCTGGCTGTTCATGGAGTTTGTCTATGGGATGAAACACTGCTGGTGGAGAGAAGTGTATTCCCCCTACTAAGAATTTTGATTAAAAAAAATCTCCCCAACAGAAGAATGAGAAAGAATAAATATTTGCTCTGAATTTTGATCTTATAGTCGTGTGTATTTGAAAACTAGTTTAGGCAGGCAAAGAAAAGGCCAGCATTACCTAAAACACATAAGCATCTTTTAAAGTGTCCACACAGAAACCATCATTTAAAATTTCTAGATCCATTTTAGAGAACAATTTTTAATTTAATCAATTCCTTGTTATGAGGCATTTAGGGAGTTATAATTTATTATTACTATTTATAGCACAACACCCAAATCTTTTCATACAACATACACTCAAACACATACACTTGCATGCACACCTACACACACTCACAATCTTTTCACATGGTTTATTATTTTTTTTTCCCCTTGGTGTTAAGTTTCAGAAGCAGGATTGATGGGTCAATGAAAATATAAACTTAAAATTTAAAATCATACATAATGTCAAATGGCTTCCTGAAAGACTGTACTAATCTAACCATCTAACAGCATGGATGTTATTAAGTGTTTTAATATTTACCAATCTAAGTAAAATCAAATATTGTTTGATTTTTATTTGATTAATAATAAATTTGAACATCTTTTCACATGTCAATAAACAATATTTTTTCATTTACTTCTTTTGAAATCACCTGTACATATTTCTTAATCAGCTTTCTATTACTGTATTTGTCTTTTTCTTATTGATTTGTAAAAGCTCTTCTTATATTAAAAATATTAATCCTCTTTCCATTATATATGCTCCAAATATTTTTACAGTTTTTCTTTTTATTGTAACTTTTTTTGGTTATTTTCATTGTGATAGTTGAATCTATTCATCTTTCCTTTATAATCTTTGGCATTAATATTTTGCCTTATAATATATTGACATCCCAAGTTTATATTTATAGAAATATTTACACAAATTTCTTTCTAGATTTTCATCTCTCATATTTTGACCAATCAAAATAGATAGAATGTACAGTCTCAGGTCATCCTTCAGCTTCACCAGGGCAAAGTTGGTAACTGAGACATTCATTTCACTTAATACTTGGTTAAAAGAAAAGCAAAATCATGTTTTTACATCTCTTGGTCATCATTTTGGTGTAGCCAAGTCAAAATACTCATGTTTAAAAGGATAAGTCAATTCAATTGCCAAGATGTATTGTTAGGTCAGAATGAATGGAGGACTACCTTCTTCCTAAAGGAATTTTATAATCTTTAGCATTGAGTTTGTGAAGCAGTAAGTGTAATCTTCAGCCTGCCCCACCACACCATATTTGAATTTTTCAAATGACTTTCTGTTTTCTTGAAAGCCCACAACAATAATATTTTGACTGTTATTCTGAAGAAAACTAGAAGTATACATTGTATTTGTTAGGAAATGTCTGCTGAGTACATGGAATTAGCTCATACATGTGATGACAATAGTGGACATCTATTGCTTTCACTTGATCACTATTTCTTTGTCTCTTAGAACCAACACACTGATTTTCTTCTGGGAAATATCCTCTCCTGAACTTCATGTAGTCCTGTGGGGCTATTTGTTATTAGGCACTCTTTTCTCTGCTCCATGTTTTATGATCAGAATGGCCAATTAGATCACATGTTCCTCCTTTTGGTCTTAGTGATTTGTTCAAGGATAGTCCCGTGATCCAAAACTGGGTTGATGAGTTTCCTAAAATTTGGTACGTCACTCCTTGGGGTAGAGGAAGAGAGAGTCATGTATTTTTTTGGATGACAAATTGTATTGAAAATATTAGTTGGAATTATGAAGTTGTGTTCATTGTAAAAGAAATTGAGGTTAACACGCAAAGAAGCAGAGAAAGAGATGAGGAGTGGAGACCTGAACCTAGTCAGCCCTAAAATCAGCACTAAACTCTCAACTATTCGGTATTTATCTAATGAACTAACTCTTTCTCTTTCTTAAAAAGCTAGGTTGAATTATTATTATTTCTTGTAACTTGCAACTAAATGATTGTTGATTAATACCTCAATAAAGCCTGAGCCTTAGAAATAGTAAGATTATTACTGTTGGGTAGAGATTGATTGCTAGATTTTACTCTAGCTGTAAATCTGGAAACAGGCATGGAATGTGAAAGAACATAAGGTTGAACAATAAGACAATGCTCTGGTTTCCTAGTAAATGGGTCCTGAGAATTATTTTTAGATTTGTCACTGGCTGACTACATAATTCTGAAAATGACTGCATTATTAAAGAATGATATTGGAGTGATACTAGTTAATTTTGGTAAGTCACTAAACAGCACTCTCCCATAGTCTCTGCAAATGAACAGTGGCTATTTAAGCTGCACACTATCAAACAAAGGTGTGTGATAGAGATTGATTAAATGGTTTCAAATGGCTGGAATTCCCCAGAGAATATGGCTATGTAATAGATGGTGTCATTGCCTGTGTTTAAACAATGTGTTTAGAGGTGGGTTTGTACTGCTGCTGTCATGATTGACTTGCTATTGCAGCATTCTATATAGGGCACAATAAACACAGGTGTCATTCCTCATTACATTGCTGACTTGTGAATACCAGATAGGTGATAATATTCAAACAACAGTCTTTTAAGAATTAAGTAGGTTACGTGTTACCACTTTAAGGTGTTAAATGTAGCTCTCAAAAAGAAAAATCCTTCCATTTTGTTATCTTAGTACAGATACATTGCACACTTTTAAAAAGTCATACAAAAATTTAAGTAATTGAATGGCTTGGATGACATTCATTCTTTCCTCCTTCTTTCTTTCCTCAAGAAACAGTTTGGTTGGGGTGCTGTCTGTATTCCTATTTTCAGTTTTATTCTAGTTTTTGGTATTGCTTTTTTCTCCACATAAACCCATTTCCTCTTCTCATGAGATATCCATTATCATAGATATCCATTATATCCTTCAGAAATGTAGGCAATACGGAGGTAAGAAGATGAGTTTGATGTTTGATTTGTCATTTTCCCACACCTTTTAACAAAATAACAGTATGGCTTTAGTAACATTTTTCAGAAAATTCACAGTCAACTTGGCAAGATGATGTTAGAAACAGAAGTGAAAGAGGAGGAGAAGAATGATGATGTAAGCCAGGATATAAAGCAATCGATATGAGTGTGGCTTTATTTAAAAATTTTTTTTGAACCATAAAATACAAAAATTTCAGCAGAACCAATTTATTAATTTTTACGTGTTTGTGTCCAAGTAAGCACCACACAGGTGAACATACAGAATATTTCTAGACCTTCAGAAATCTCCCTCTTTTCCCCTCTGGTCGGTATCCTCCCCAGTGATAACCACTGTTGTGATGTTTATCATCATGGATTGGTGTTTGCCTGTTCTTAAATTTCCATAAATGTAATCATATCGCATATGCATTTTTTTGGCTTGGCTACTTATATTCAACATTTTATCTGAGAGATTCATCATTGTTATTGAATGTAGCTGTAATTTTTGCTTTATAAAAATATAACACAATTTACTTTTTGAAGAATATAACACAATTAAGCAAATCTATAGAAACAGAAAATAAATTAGTTGTTGCCTGGGGCTCAGGGTGAGAAAAGGGATTAACTGTAAAGGAACATGAGGGATCTTATCAGGGTAATAAAAGTTTTCTAAAACTAGGCTACAGTGATGGTTGCACAACTTGGTAAATTTTCTAAAAATCATTGAGTTGCAGATTTTAAATTGGGTGAATGGTATGGCATATGAATTATATTTCACTAAAGCTTTTTAAAAATGCCACAATTTATTTATCCATTCTACAGTTAATGGACACTTGAATTGGTTCCAGCTTTGTGCTATTATGAATGAAGGTGCAATAAATGTTCTTCAATGTGTTTTTTGGTGAACATATGCGCTCATTTAGGTTGGAGTAAGATTGTTTGCTCAAAGCTTATTACTTTTTATAAACTTATTGTAGTGCAGTATTTTATTGATTACTGAAAGTTTTACATTTGTATTGTAGTATTCATCTTTAAAAGACAAAGACAAGAATCCAGGATGATCATACTTACCGTCCAGAACTGAAAAGTGATAGCACCCTGTCATTTGCTTTAGATACTTGTCTTTCCTTTTGAAAGAAAAGAAATGTAAGCCTTGTTCATTGACATCTGGCATATAGTCAGTATTCATCAAATATTGGTGAAATAAATGTATTTAAAGTAACAGTTTTTAGATTGCAAGAGGAATGCACACTCAATGTAAGAGTCAATTTTATAAATGGTATATTGAATATGCTTTTAAAAAAGAATGCCTACTTTAAAAAATAATACTTAATATTTATTTTTTGTTTTCTCTGTGTCAGAAAGTTCTACTAAGCACTTCATAGATCTTATTTCATGAAAAACATATATTGTGCACACAATTATTGTAACATAAATTTGTGATGATTGTATTTCTTTGCACAAATTTATCATAGTTTATTTTAATAATCTTCTATTCTTGAACATTGGTTTGTTTCCAAATTTTTACTTTTCTCAGTGACAAATCAAATACATTCTTTACACATAACTTTGATTATTCCTTAGTATAGAGCTTTGGAACTAGAACTATAAGACCAAGGAATACATACATTTTAGAGTTGTATGGTTTGTTTTGCCAGAATAAACTTCAGAAAATTTGTACCCTTGTAGACTCTCACCCGTAGTATAGGAGACCAGCTTAAGGCAAAGAAGTAGGTTTTGTTTCGATACGGGAAATAACATTTTCACAAAACAGCTGTCCTGAAGATATTCAGGCAGGTGTTGAGTGAACATCTGTCAAGGATGCTGGAAAGGGGAACTCACATTGGGTGGCAGTTGGTTTATAAATTTTAATGACCTTTTCTACTCTTAAATTTGTAAAAGTACTATTTCCTATTCCGCATACCTCGTTGCTTAATTCTCTTAGAACAACATTTTAATAAAGACTTGTTGATCTTAATGTCAAGATTACCTTCTGTTTGCTATTTACAATTCTCATTAGGTCCAATGTTTGCGTTTCCAAGTAAATAAACTGACATCTCTTTATTATTTTATTCATAACTAAACTCTTTCTAAAAGGGCATCAGCACTGTCCCCATAAGAATAGTCTCATGTGAGAAATTCATTTAAAAATCATATTTTGGATCCTTGGTAAAACCACTCTTTTCTTTTGTATTGGGAAATGAAATATACAGTGTTAATACTTGATCCCTGTGAGATTAGAATCTCCATGAGAAAGCATTCTCAAATGTTCACTATGAGAATAAAAATATGGACATAAAAATTAGAAAAATAATGTACTTAAGTGAACTTTGGAAGGGTTTTTCCACTATACTTTAAAGTCTTTTGAGACCAGCACGATTACTTATATTTTAGGTTTGTGTAAGATAAAGTATTTCATTGGAGTATTGACTATTTTATAATTAAATCACCACTGAGCACAGTGGTAGTGGGTTTCATTTGGTAAAAATTATCGACATGGTATTGTGCTGCAATATCACGCATGTATAAAAAGTACAACAACATAAGTTCTTTGTCTTTGAACACTGTACAATCAATATTCTATTACTACAATGCTGGTTTTGTTGCATTGTAGCTAAATTAGTGTGTCAGGTATAGAGATGCTTAAACCAGACATTCATGTAATGAGGATGATGCAAGAATTCTAATCATTTTGTCAGTTAATACACATTTATCTTTTTCCCCCAGAGGTTTCAGAAATGCTTCTCAATTTAAAAGTCATTAAGATATTTATAAATATCTAAGGAAGTGTGTTAATTTGTATTATTGTAGATAAAATTGTATGATAAAACTGACATTTTAGTAATAATGATGATATTCATACAGGGCCCTATAGTTAGCGTCCAGTGGGTGTTAATTCTCAACTTGGTATAAATATAAATCCTTAAAAGTATGGAAATGCAAGCTACTTAAAAATATAAATGGAATATGGAAATGTTACTGAAATACTAATAATATTACATAGTGAGTCCTAAAGTGTGTCTAAAGTACAAGCTATCCGTATAACCCTTTAACTGGGAACTCACTAGGAGAAAGAGAAAATATAGTGGCATATACATATGTTATAACAATTTGTAACATACCACCTGAAAAATGCATAGAAGCTAACAGAAATATTTGAGCTTATCCTAAGCAATGCTATATCATCTTAATATTTTTATTAATATAAAATCCATATTACTAAGGGCAAATACCATGTTGTATTGAAATATTTATTGCGTTCATTTTTATTTACTAACAGGAATTAACAAGTTTAAGTGTATATGTTTCTTATAGTTTTTCCAGCATTTTCAAGCAGGTCTTGCAATTTTGCCTACGTGTTTTACAAGATTTAAAACACTTAGATTTTTTTTTTCCTGATTTTAGAATAACCTTAGGAATTAAGGCTTTTTCTGTGTGTGTGCATGTGTGTTTCTCAAGGACAGGACTGAGGCAAAATGACAATAACAAATATATATGTAGTTGAACAATTGCAAGTAAGGACCGCATTTTTCTTTTTATTATCAAGCATGATGGCTTAGTGAGGCCGAATAGTGACAAATTGGTTTTAAAAGTACCCCAAAAGATGAGAGGAATTTTATCTGAATTGGATAAGGGATGTTTCTTGGTTAGGACAAATATTTGAAGTTTCGCCATAAATTATAGACTATGCACACACATACACACATTTGTCTCAGTGGACCTCCAAGTTGTTCTTTGAGAATAATTTTGGCAGGTTATGTGGACAATGGCTTGCTTTTCTCTTTACCACCTGGTTTCTTAACCCCATGTCGTATTATGTTCTCTCCCTCCTGATTTCTGTACCTGTGTAACATTGGTTTATACATGGAGGTGTCTACACAGCCTCACAGTTGTGTGGAAACAACCTGGCATATCGCAGCACTGAGGTGAGTGCAGATGTGACTGAGGGAGTGGGTGGACCAGAGCAGGAACACACAACTGGGATGAAGACAGAAGTGACAGAAGTAATAACTGGACAACTGAGGGCCAGAAATGACTGCAGTACCAAGGCTTGGGAAGAGGTAGCAAAAATAGTTATGAGTTATGAAAAGCTTAATTACAAAAATGCAAAGAAATTAACATTTTAGGCACATTTGGTTTTTGTGACTGAGTAAAATTAAAACCTGCTACATTAGCAAATCACATAAAATGGAAGTTTTGTGTCTGCCAAGCTTACTCATCTTAGGGCCATGTGTCATCCTGAGCAAAATATTAAGTGCACTATTCACTTAATGTCGAGAATTCATGTGAATCTTGAATAGTCTGCATATAATGTTAAGTTTCAATGGCCATACTCATTTACTTTCAATTAATAAATTGATTTGTCTGCTTCATGGTGGGTCTTTGTTTTACATTTGAAAATCTCTAGGATGGACGCCTTTTCTTTTGGCAGCTTTCCAAAATATGTTCTCTTATTCTTAGTTCCAAAACACCCAGGAAATCATCAATGATGTCTCTAACAATCCTCTCAGAACTAAGTAAAGGACATATATCATGGTTAATATTATAAAATCTTTTATTATGATTGACAGATAGATGATATAACCTTTAGGGGCTAAATTGTTTCTCAGATTAAAATTAAAGCAACTGATGGTTTCTTCTAAGAATAAAATAAAGATGAGTTTTACAAACATAAATAATGAATACATGAGAAGGTGAAAACACCCTGTAATCAGGGGAGGGGTTATGTATAGATGGACGGTCAGAGAGATAGGGCACATGAAATTACTTGACAACATAAGACAGTGATTTAACATTTTGACAGATTGTTTCACTGTGGCAGTATTAACATGACTGCATCAAAAATAAATGTCAGAATCTCAGCATCGGGATATTACTGTGGGAATGCAAAAGGGCTGAACCTGCCCCATCCGAAATGTGGGTCTGTTGTTCAATGGTGATCTCCTTTAATAAAACTGAATCAGATGAATAAACAAACCTGCTAACCAGATTATACATATTTGAGAATATGCAGTTCTGCTTTGTGGCAAAGGCATCAAAATACATAGCACAATATATCAGCACCTTTTCACATTTTTTTGTTTTTTTTTTTTGCCACAGTGATGTCAACACAATCTCTCAAATTAACATTTTTATCTGTCAACCATTGTGGGTGAACATGGTTACCATGTCAGCATGAGTAGAGAGAGAGGGAAGAGTGAAAGAAGGGGAAAGGATAGAAGCATTTGCAGTTTGTAAGTACTCGAGTTCAAAAAGTATTAAATCCTGGCCATTCGTGACAGCCTTATGACAACTAACATGTAATCCTACTCTGAAAAATTATTCCAATTTTCATTAACCATGAGGAAAAAAGGAATAAAACCAATTAGCAAAACAGACTCCTCCACTCTAAGTGGCCTAGGCTTTATTATTTGAAACATTTAGAGCCAGACTCGTCAAAGTGCAAAACAATTCTCAGTATGAAGCAAACCTGTGCCAGTAGGGGGTGAGTAAGAAGATCAAATGGTTGGGCTTCCTCTCCTTCCTGATCTGGCCCTTGGGATCCCTGAAGCTGTTCTGCTGTAAAATTAAATTAGTACTTTTGGGTAGGAAAAAGGTTGGATTAGAGTTTTTCTTTATGATAAATTACTTTAGGGGATTTGCTCTGTGAGAAAGCTTAATTATTTTTTCCATAAAAAATTCTCTCTAGCATTCCGGCTCCAGGGAGAGATCTTAAAAAAGGAGGGAGACTGTGGAAGATCATATAGAAGGTCCCTCAAATATATGTAATGAATATGGAATAGCTGAGCAAAGAACACCCTTTTCCCTCGCAGCTAAAAAGTAAAGATTTTCTTTTTACTTAAACGAACAACTAATGATATGCCATGGTTAAAATCCTTTATTGTGCTAACTCATCACCATACCCTGTCTTTCATAGGCATATATACACAATTCAGCAGTGTCTGCATCTTTTCTCATTCTTTAAAAACCACAGGTGACAATAGTGAGGCAACATGGTGTTGAGGAAAGGACTGGGCACAGGTCTAGATTTTGGCATTTATTGGCTGGTGAATTAACGCAAGGGAGCAAACCTCTTGAGTCTCAGTTCTGCATGTCTAAAAGTGGAGATAACGATGTTTACTTCGGAGGTCTCTTTTGTGAGGAATAAATGAGATAACATTATGTAAGAGAGTTTGATAAAGTATAAATGCAAGTTAATTATTATTGCTGGGCAGGAAATTGAAATAATGATGTAAACTTACTTCTTTTTAGGTGGGCAGAGTTAGAAACAGTTCACAAAATAAATCCTTGAATGGCATGGATTCCAGGGATGAAAAAACCATCTAAGAGTGCTTAAACACAATTCCAAATATTGTAAACGCCCCTCCCCACAACGATAAATACCTGCTTTGCTTTTAGGATAAAAGCTAAAAGCCATCTTTTTCATTAAACCTAAACTTTGGGTAGAGACAAAATTTCAAGATTCAGGCCCAGTTTTAAAAATTCTTTTAAAAATATATGTTTAGTCCTCTTCTTCCTCCTCTCCATCCATCAAATATTGTCAGCAGATCCTGTGCCAGGTACTATGTTTAGAAAAGAGTATAGGAGAAAGTACATTGAATTGGCAGCAAAATTACTTCAGTCTAAGTTTCAAATCCTTTGTTCTCCCTGTACCCTCCCTTTCCTGTCCACTTTTTCCACTCACTCTGTCTGTTTATTGAACCAATTCTTCACCTTCCAGGACCACCTCAAGCTCTTTCTCCTCCAGCGAAGTAATCAATGGTGACTCCAGCTCTTAGCAGTCTCTCCTTATTACACTTCTAAAACCTCTCATTTTGCACTTATCAGGTGCTCCTTGAGTGATTAGTAACGATTTATTGTGTGCTTGAGTTTACTCCATCCATCCACCCATGCATCCACAAATACATATTTAAGCACAATTATGTGCCAGATATCAAACTAGATGATAGATGTGCAATGCAGTCATGGTATCTACCCATGTGGATCTTAGATTCTAACTTATAGTCTCCTAAATTAGAATATTGCTCTGTGAAAATAGGGGCTGTGTCTCATTACTGAATCATAGAATTTGGAATCAAGATAAACAAGAAATGTCATCTTCTTCATCTGTATGTACCCAATTTCTATTTCAAGCGTTATTCTGCCAGGGTAGCAGAAACTAAATGTCAGTGAATTAAGAGATTTCTCCTTCTCCCCCTTCCTCCATTCTGTAGGGTTGTGTCAAAGTTCCAAAGAGTTTAACTAGAGCCAAAACTAGGGAGTAGGGTGGGAAAGGGGTGTACTTCAGGTCCCTGCTGTCATCTGGCCACATGGGCATCTGCTAAAATAGCCTTCTCTCAGTCAGCTGCTTGGTCAGTTGACCTCATGCTGGGCTGGAAACATCTTTGTTCTTGGCCACATGACCCCAGAAAATCAGGTACCTTTCTTTGCTGCTTCTGCATCACTTCTGGATACAAAACGCTCATTCTATGTCTCTTCTACTACCAAGAGAGATTTGAAACTCAGAGGCTGCCTGTGACCCTATCTGTGTAGACGCACCAGGCAGCCATTTTTTTTCTCTGCATCCTCCCTGGGATTCTATCTGGAACTTGGTGAACAGATCTCGCTTTCTCTCTCTCTTTCTTTTTGTCTATCTCTTTCTCTCTCATCAATGTTATTGAAGTATTATTGATAAGCAATAAACTATATATAGTGTATTTTTCAATTTTTATTTTAGATTCAGGGGGTACATAGGCAGTTTTTTTGCATAGGTGAATTGCGTGTCACTGAGGTTTGGGCTATGAATGATTCCATCACCCAGGTAGCGAGCATAGTATCCAAGAGGTATTTTTTCAACATTCTCCCCCTTCTCCCACCTCCTCGAGTAGTCCCAGTGTCTATTGTTCCCATCTTTATGTCCATGTGTACGCAATGTTTAGCAGCCACTTATAAGTGAGAACACGCAGTGTTTGGTTTTCTGTTCCTGCATTAATTTGCTTAGGGTAATGGCCTCCAGCTGCATCGATGTTGCTGCAAAGGACATGATTTTCTCCTATCTTATGGCTGCATAGTATTCCATGATATATATGTACCACACTTTCTTTATCCCATCTACCATTGATGGACATCTGCCTTGATTCCATGTCTTTGCTTTTGTGAATAATGCTGTGGTGAGCATACGAGTGCAAGTGTGTTTTGGTAGAACAATTTATTTTTCTTTCGTTATATACATAATATTGAGATTATTGGGTTGAATGGTAGCTCTTCTTTAAGTTCTTTTAGACATCTCTGAACTGCTTCCCACAGTGGCTGAAATAATTTACATTCGTGAAAACAGTGTATAAATATTGCCTCTTCTCTGCAATTTCACCAACATCTGTTATTTTCTGACTTTTTAGTAATAGTCACTCATACTCATGTGAGATGGTATCTCATTGTTTTGATTTGCATTTCTCTAGTGATTAGTGATGTTGAGCATTTAAAAAATATAATTATTTGCCACATGTATGTCTTCTTTTGAGAAATGTCTACTAAACTACATATATTGAAAGGTACAATTTTATATTTTCTGATGTATGTCTATACCCATGCAACCATTACTACAATAAAGAGAATGAACATATCCATCACCCACAAAGGTTTTCTTGTGCTCTTTTGTACCCCCTCAATATGTCCTCTTTTCCTTCTCTTCCTTTGGATCTCAGAAATCTCCTTTATTTGAACAAGCCTGAAAAGCCTGTATGGGGAAACACCATTTTTATCTCTCCTTGGTTTTCCTCTGACTATACCTCCTTGCTCAAGAGTAGGAAAACTTGAGGAGGGCATAAAAAGAGGAAGCCTTGGTTTTATTCACTATGTTTTCTCTCAACTCTGTGATGTATACTGTAAGAGCCTAGGTTATAGAAACACAGAAGTCAGAAAAGTACTATTTATTTTTTTCTTTCTACTCTTAGATCATTTCTCTGAGGCAATCTTACACCGTGTTTCAGCTGCTTGCTTGACTGATTGAAGGGTGGATGATATGGTTTGGCTTTGTGTCCCCACCCAAATCTCATATTGAATTGTCATTCCCAGATGTTGAGGGAGGGACCTGATGGGAAGTGATTGAATCATGGGGGCAGTTTCCTCCATGCTATTCTCATAATAATGAGAGAGTTCTCATGAGAGCTGATGGTTTTAAAGTGTGACATATCTGCGCTCTCTCTTGCCTGCCACCATGCCTTGCTTCCCCTTCACCTTCTGCCAAAATTGTAAGTTTCCTGAGGTCTCCACAGCCATGCAAAACTGTGAGTCAATTAAACCTCTTTCCTTTATAAATTAACCAGTCTTGGGTAGTATCTTTATAGCAGTGCGAAAACAGACTAATACAGTGGGTGAGTTAGGGAGGATAAAGGGAGGCGTGAAATATTGAGGAGAGGGGACATCAGTGAATGTTTCAAAAAATGTTCTTACAATATATAGCCATGAAAGATATTTTATTCTATCACACTTAAGAAACTGTACACACTAGATAAACAATAAATGACTGTTCAGTGACTGATCCCAATGACCTAGACATCCATAGGAGCTCAGCTGTGTAGGTAGTATTGTGCCCAATAGACAGTGCCACTATTGAGGTGAGAAGAATAAAGCTGGGGAAAGAGGAAAATAGCTTTGAAAAATGTACAATTTATGTGTTTGAATTTAAGAAACTCAGCTGTCTCATCATTCTTTAAGGAGGATGATCAAATACAGTAAAATGATTGGGTTGGATAGGAAGAACTCTCAGGTACTCTTTTCTAAAATCAAATGATCCTATTATGCTAAGCATAACTGGCAAGTTCGATTATATGATCCCTCAAATTGCTAATTTCTTTTGTTTTGTTGTTATACTGAATGGATAAAGCATGTGTACATTTTAATATTGGTTGCAAGGAAATATGTTCAATCTTTCTAGAAAGTAATTTATAGTAAATATTTATTGTAGTAGTGGAGAGCTTACCACTTGAGAGGACTGGACAGAATCCTCTCTTTAGCAACAGCAGCAGTAATATTTATCAGGGGCTTTCTATCTGCCAGGCTCTGTCTTAGTTTATGTGTATTAACTTAATTTTGCCTTGCAATAATCCTAGGAATTAGGCATTATTTCTTCTATTCTAGAGATGAGGAACCTGAAGCATAAAAAGATTAGCCCAGATTACACAACTAGTCTGTGATCAGACTAGAATTCAAACCAGGTAGATTCAAGCTTTTAAGCACTATGCCAAATGCACATTATTATATCATTTAATACTCCTAGGACTGTGCCACATGAATTATTATCCTCTGATTTGCAGATAAAGAAATAGAGCCTCAGAGAGGATAAGTAATATACCTAAGAGCATAAATCTCATAATTTTGGTGGATTCGGGATTCCATATAGGGTATATCTGACTTTAAAAATTCATGCACTTAATCATGAAGCTATAACATCAAGAATGGTAAAATGTTAAAGCACTTTGACCTAGCAATTTAACCTTTCTATACTGTGGGAGTAATAAAAAATTTTGGTAAATTTGAACGTACAAAATATTACATACAAATTAAAATGTTTAAAGTATTCTAACTGATCATGGTTAAATAAACTATGTACATTCATATAATATTTTGGAATTATTGAAATGATATTTATAGAAAGTTTTTAATAATATGAAGTGTTCAGATTATAATGATAAATTGGAAGAAATCCAGGATATAAAATTAAATGGTTATTTTGTTGCAAATGCTTTCAAAATTGAGCAGAGAAAAAAGAATGGAAGAAAATACATCAAAATGTTAATGAATAATAAAAATATTTGAATGGTTGGGTTATGGACAATTTTAATTTTATCCCGATTTTCCATATCATAAAATTTTGTCTTAATAATGTGAAGATCAGTGTTGAGTTTTCCATTTTATATTTGCTTTGATATAAATTTCTCACAAAAATGCAGTTGTTGAGAACAAATTTTAAAAAATATTTACTCTCAATACGCTCCTACTAAGCATACCAAAATACAGCAAGTTATTTAAGCTTGTCAGTACAGTATGTTTAGTAGTTAAATATAATTCTTCCTGTGAGGATCTCCTTGTGGTGGCAAATTAAATTTGATATGTAACCTCTGCACTTTAATAACATTTGATCTACAGCTGACCAAATAAAAAGTGCAATCTCTTGTTTAGAGACAAAAGCTGAATTCTACTCTGTATCAATTATACATGTAAATTTACTTCACCAAGTCCTGCAGATGATGGGTCTTGCTTTAAACCCTAGTGATTGATGAAAACAGACAAACAACTTTCAGATTTCCTGTGTGAGTTAGAAGCATTGCCGCCCCTTGTCCTGGATCCCCAGCCTGAGTTACAGAACACAATTACAGGGAAACAGCCGAAATTCCCAAACTGGCTAAATTGACTGAATTTCTGCTTACATGTTTACTTTCATTTAGTGATTTTGGGTAGGTCACTTGCTTTTGAGAGTTTAGCACAAACACAAGATTTGTTTGAAGAATACTACTATGGAAAACAATGTATTAGCAGAATTGGGCACTTTGAGGTTGGAATTGGGAAGACAGTCTTTAGTACAAAGGCCAAGACATAGAAAAATTACTTTCTGTCCTGAATGGGCCTGGAGAGAAATATTGCTAGAGGAATGATCTGTGAGAAAGCAGATGAAGGAGGGAGAGGGAGGCCAGAGGAAGGCCCAGTGGCACCTCTTGCTACCTGTATAATTATGACATTAAATTTCAGTCAATCTACAGCACATTTCCTAAAATTAAAACAAAGTTTTTGATGACTGTTTTCAGAAATGAATCATATGGCATCTGGGGAAGTGCCTCTAGGGGTTTTAAACAAATCCTCTATTAGTCATGAGCAATAGGCTGAGTTATAAAACCACATCTGGAGAATTACATTTCAAAAGACTCATCCTTTTATCTTTTACGTTACCAGGTGCTGAGCCAGGTGTTCTACATAAATTATCTCATTTGTTTTTTCTGACGCCATAATAAGGTAAGTATTATAAATCCCATTTTATAGATGAGGGAACGAAAGCTCAAACAGTTCAATCAGTTGCTCAGTGTCACTCAACTCACACTGGGATTTGACAGATGATCTGCTCAACTCGAACGTCCTCCAATGTCTTTGCCGTCCTCCCACAGCCCTCGTGGGAAGGCAGGCATGGTATTTAAAGGTGCACAGAACACGAAAGGCACATGGCCATGAGCTCACAGAAGGTAGTGATTATATGGCCAGGAAATAGAGGACATGAAGTAGACCTATGCAGTAGGATCTATTTTTAGTACTATTACACAACAAATAGGTGAAAATACGTGATAGACGTGTATGGGGACGATGCTATCTGGAAATAATAACACAGAAGAATTTAGTAGGTTGGAAAAGAGTCCAGATTCTACCAGGTAAATAGGCAGATCTAGGAAAATTACAGACATGGCTTAAGGACCTTATTACAGGCGTAATACCTTCTGATGGATGTAGTTTCAAGTGCATGCAGGTTTAAGGTAATTTACATTTGATTACTTATGGATGGAAGTGAGTTTTGGGGAGGCAAAATGTATTTTGTTTCCTCTTGGGAGCCTTGTGCACTGTATCAAACAGCCTAAATTAAAATAATTTTACTGGCCTGTGTGTGTTGATAAAATTACTATTTAAAGCAAACAGGCGCCTTCAATTTTTCAGAAGAAGAGGGAATTAGAGATAGAAAATCGGTAAGCTGTGACACCTGCACAGAATCCTTGTTTGATTTTTTTTTAAAAAGAGATGTGAGATGTTACTGCTGTAGTCTAAATGAACAGAACAGGAAATGTAATGAATTAACTAAACAATTTCCATATAGTCTAATTTCCAGGAATAAAAGAGACATTTAATTGGGATGTGCATAGCAAGGTGATTCAGACAAATGGGTATAGGAATGTAAGACAACGTAGACCAAAGATGACTCCTGTTTGGAGCTCCAAACTAGCTTGGCAGAGTCAGCCAGGAACATTAGGGGGCTCTGAGTTAGCACCAGGTATAAATGGGAAAGTCAGTTACTTGCTACTCTTGAGAAAGGAATACTGAGGTCCTTGGGCTGTTGATGAGAAAGGCTGAGGCTGAGTATACAGAGTTCAGATGCAGCCTTCACTATTAATCTACCTTCTGGAGAATGGAATCTGGAAAGTACTTTGTGATTAGCAGCTTGTGCCAGGTGGTCCAGGCCAACAGAGGTGTATCAGTCAGAAACCACTCCAGCTAGTTAAGAGAAAGGATTAATTATGGTAATTATCATCACTAAATTGATTATAGAATCAGTGGGAAAATAGAGGAAACAGAAAATTAAGCTTTCAGAGACCACTTTGAATTCATATCACGGAACTAGGTTATCAAAAGAGCTATTGCTTTTCCTGTGATCAGTAAAGTTGTCATGATCAGGGAACAGCCATGATCTGGAAGACCAAGAGAAGCCATGGAGGTACAGCCTCATTTTCAGTTCCACCTTTTAGTTATTGTACAAGTGTTGGGGGAACTTAATCGTATCTGGAGTCCTAGCCCAAGGCATGTACTCTGACTGCAGAAAAGTGCACCAAAAGGAGGTTGCATGGGTCATGTGCCTGTTCACCACACCCAGCACCAGAAGCATTGTGTGTTTGGAGGGACATGCCTGCTGTGGGCCAGATAACTACTGGAGATGATGTTCCTTGTCTGTCACTCTTTTTGTTTTATTTTTTCTTGAAGGAAAATTCTCTGTGCAAAACATAGTCAAAAAACAAAAATAACTAAACTTTATGTTTTACAATGTATGTAGCTAAATGATTAATTACATTTTCCTCATTTTTCTGGAAGAAAATATTTTGATATTGTGTTACTTTTAGGGAGAGTTATAGAAAGTGTACGGCCAAGTGTATATTTTTCCTTTATAGGAATTAGTCTTCTACCCCAAATGCTATACTCCTCTTGAATAATACTCTAGATGCTGTTTTTCAAAGAGAATGTGTTCTGACCCAGGTCATGGAAACAGAGCCACTCACGAGCTGTTATTTTACTATTTTTATTATTATTTTTTAAGACAGAGTCTCGCTCTGTCACCCAGGCTGGAGTGCAGTGGCGCGATCTCAGCTCACTGCAACATCTGCTCCCGGGTTCAAGTGATTCTGCTGCCTCAGCCTCCTATGTAGCTGGGATTACAGGCGTGTACCACCATGCCCGGCTAATTTTTGCATTTTTAATAGAGACAGGTTCCGCCATCTTGGCCTGGCTGGTCTGGAAGTCCTGACCTCAGATGATCCACCTGCCTTGGTCTCCCAAAGTGCTGGGATTACAGGCGTGAGCCACTGCGCCCAGCCGGCTGTGATGTTTTAGTAAAGGGAGGGGTTTTTCTGATGTAACCAGTCAGTTTCTCATTTTATATAGTTTCTACTTCTTTTCTTCCTGGAAAATTCTTAGGTACTAAGGTTGCAGGTGTTACTTGAAATATGTTTAAATGTGCCGAAAAACATGTATATTCTTTGTTTTGTTTCCTGAACCCTTGCCCATGGGGAGAAATCTTAAGTACTCCCTCATACATTTTGAGGTTAATATCTACATTTTAAAAAATCATAATTATATATTGTTGCAAAAGATGTACTTTTGGTTATAATTATTGATATTTTAAAAGAAAACGGTTACATCACTCAAATTTTAAACTGTTTAAAAGAAAACGGTTACATCACTCAAATATATCCAATAGAATCAAAAGTAGAAAAAAGGTATAAACTTAGAACAATTCTATGGAATTATCAAATGGTTTCAGATAATACTCAAAATCTCGGGTTTATCAAATTTCAGCGCTCCTCTGCCCACGCCCTTGCTGAGATGTTGCTGGGTGGGTTATGTGTGTGTAGGAGGGAGAGGATTCACTCAACCGCCTGGCAGAGGGGAGGAGTCACTTCCCAGAGGACCAGTTGGTGAGAGAAGAGATAGCCCCACCCACTGCAGATATCTAACCTACTTTCCTCTGAATAGTACCAACAGTGCCAGAGACAGGGAAGTCGGGATATGGCTGGCTGTTTCACATTCTTTGCGTGTTCAAAAGAAGAAGACTTCTTTTTTACTTCCTGTTATATCCTTCTACCACAGAGCTCTATGCTTCATAGCTTAGCTGTCATAATCTTCTCTCTTCTGGTAGTCTTCAACTTCTTTTAACCTCAAAATGATTTTCAAAATCTGTAAACCTCATCATACATTTTCAAGTTATTGTCTAAAATTTATCACTTTAACTTTAATAGTTACAAAGAATGTAATTTCTGGAGCATGGTAAGTATTGATATTTTTAAAGAAACTGTTAAAATGCTTCTTAAAATGTGTCCAGTAGAATCTAAATATGATTGTAATTTGACCTGCTATTATCAATTATAAAATATGAGCGAGTTCTTCCTTAAGAATAATTTTACATTGTTTCTTTTCCTTCTAAAATTTATATTTTCATTCAATTTCTCTCCTAAGATTCTACCATACTTTTTAGGATAAAAATGCCTAATGTTTAGGGTAAAACATCCTATTGTTATAGTATTATTAATATGTGTTATTATGGGCATATACTTCTATGCATAACATATTTTATTTCTAATCAAATATGTAAATTGAAATTTATTTTATTTCCTGTAGTTTTAAGTCTCGTTTCACTGTCTGTCTGGTTTTGATATCGGTGTAGTACTGCCCTCATAGAATGAGTTGGGAGGTGATTCCTCCTACGCTATTTTTTGGAAGTAGATCTTTAACTTTTAATAAAATTATTGAAATGACTGGATTTAAGTCTACCATTTTATTATTTGTTCTCTATCCCCTGAATTTTCTGTTTCTCAGCTATTTTCCCCCACTCCACTTCTTCCTACCTTCTTTTGGATTATTTGAACATTGAATTTTGGCTATACATCTTTGTATTATTTTTCAGTGATTGCTTTAGGTATTACAACATAAATACCTAACTTTTCATAGTCTAATGTGGCTTATATTATACCACTTTATGTTAAATATAGAAAACTTGCAACCATATAGCTCCTTAACCTGTTTGTCCTTCATGGTAAAATATCATATAACATCTCCATACATTGAAAATCCAGAATAGAATGTTATAATTTTTGCTTTCAGCAGAGCTTAAAAGAAAAAAGTCTTTTAATTTATCCATATATTTATCATTTCTGCTGTTCTTTATTTCTAAAGAGTCCAATAGTCTTGTGGTTTTATTCCCCTTCAATTTGAAGAATCTTATTCTATCATTTCTTGTAGATAATATCTGCTGTGGATAGATTTTATTAGATTTTTTTTTCATTTGAGAATGTCATCTTTTCTCCATTTTTGATGGACATTTTTGCAGAATATGGAATTCTGGGTTGACTTTTATTCAGCAGTTTAAAGATGTTTTCCCACTGCATTCTGGCCCCCAATTGTTTCTGATGAGAAACTCAGGGTAATTAAAATCGTTGTTCCACTATGTGTCATAGTTTTTTTTCTCTAGCTACTTTCAATATTTTTTCTTTATGTTTGGTTTCAAAATTTAGATTATAATGAATCCAGGAATGATTTTTATTTTTGAGATTATCTTGTTTGGCAGTAGTTAAGAACTGTGAAGGGTCTGAGATTTTTACTTTACCTGCAAGCTAACAATTTCATGGATGCTGGTAGAAGATACAGTACTCCTGGGTAAGAGACAAAGGATTTTATTATTCATGGCACTGCAGGCAGCATGAGCTTCATATACTCATTGGTTTACCTGCCTCCAAAGTCCCATAGTGTGACTTGGAGTAGCCCAGGAAAATGCTGTATGTGTAGTAGATTTGAATTATAGCTGAGGAAAGGCTGAAATTTGAGAGGGTACTGATAACAGACATACCCAACTTTTGCCTGAAAAAAGACATTATTTTTTATTATAATGGTCATGAAACAAATCTACCCTGTGCCTCAGAGTGAGATACTGTCTCTGTTACTCAAGGTTATTTGCTATACAGACATGCTTGAAAATATAATCTGAAATAAAAGCTGACATAAAATGTGTATAAATGCCATAGAGAATTGTTTTCCAATAAGGACATGCTGGACTTCTTGAATCTGTTAACATATATCTTTTTCCACTACTTACTAAATTTTTGGCCACTGAGTGTTTTCAAATAATCTACCTGAATCTTTTTCTCCTCTCCTTTTGGGATTCCAATGTCCTGTATGGAGACCTTTTGATAATGTCTCATGGGTCTCTAAGTCCTGCTAATTAAAAAATATAGTTTTATCTCTTTTCTTCAGATTAGATAATGATGGCAGCTGCAGCTCCAGATGGCCTGCTGCTGCCATCATGCCAGCTGCGGCAGGGAAGCGCCACCAGGGTTGCGGGCTCCATGGAGCTGGAAGGGAAAAGCAACATCCTCGCCTCTTCTGAGTTGGGGTGGGAGCTCCCCAGGTGCCACGGCAGCCACCCAAATTGTGGCTGCAGACCTGGGCCTCCCACTACATGGAGCAGGAAGAAGCTCCACCCACCAGAGCACAACTGCAGCCTCTCAAATTGCTTTTGGGGGCTGGGGAAGGCACCCCTGACCTTGAAGGCTTGGAAGTGCCTGCTCCCACTGCCTGGCTTCTCCCTGCTGTCATCCCTGGCTCTGATCTTGGAGCAAAGTTGAGGCCAAGCCAGGGCACCATGAATGGCAGCAGGAGACAGATAGATTCCTGGGTCCCTGTTGAGGACCCACCTTCAGGCCAGGGAGGGCCTGAAGGCTGGGAGCCGGGCTACCACAGACCAGAGTGGGAATTTGTAGTGCCTTTTCTGGGCTGCCCATGGCTGTCAATATACCAATCAGTGTGTACTTCCTCTCCAGTGATGTCCATAAAAGCCTAAGGCTCAGCCGGAACTAAATGGACAACAGGAGGACCAGCGGTAGAGAGGAGCTACTCTCTCTGCTGACAGCAGGAAATGTTGGGATGACCAGCTACAGAGAGGAACTACTCACACTAAGGCCTCCTCTCTGCTGAGGTCTTCAGAGACTTGCAGAGATGTCTGGACTACCAACTGCAGAGAGGAGCAACTCACTACAGGGCCCCCTCTCTGCTAGGAGCTAGGAAGACAATGGGATCACCTGCCTGCAGAGAGGAGCAACCCATTCCAGGGCCTCCTCTTAGCTAGGAGCTGGGAAGACAATAGGATGACCTGCCTGCAGAGAGGAGCAACCCACTCCAGGGCCTCCTCTCTGCTGAGAACTGCAGAGATGATGGGATGACCTGCTTGCAGAGAGGAGCTTCCCACTCCAGGGTCTCCTCTCTGCTAGGAGTTGAACACTTGTCGGGACACCTGGCTGTAGAAAGGAGCTACCCCCTGTGGACCTCCTGTGAGCTATTCTATTGCTCAATAAAGCTCTTCTTCAATTTGCTCACCCCCCACTTGTTGGCATACTTCATTCTTCCTGGTTGCAGGACAGGAACTCAGGACCTGCTGAATGGTGGAGCTAAAAGAGCTATAACACAAACAGGCTGACACTTGCCCCTTGCTTGCCACATTGCAGGTGAAGAGAAGGAGAGAAGAGCTATGGCCCCTCATGGAGACCAGACCTAGGAGCTTTCCAAGCCAGGGCTGTGACTCCCTCTTTGGGATCCTGTGGTACCTGGCATGTCCAAGCTTCCAGGCACCACTGCATTCCCCAGTGCCAGCTGGGAAGCTGCTTGCAGTGTGCCTGGTCCAGCCACAGCCTTGCAGAGAGCTGGTGTCCATGCTGGCACCTGGGGCACCTGCCCAGCTGCAGCAGCCAGTGTGTCTGTGCAGTGGCTGGACCCTGTGCTCGCTGCTGCACACCTGACTCGCCCTTGGCAGGTGTGGAATCCAGGCTGGTAGTGTGAGCTGAGCACAATCTGCCAGGCTGAATGGGTGGAATGCGCCCAGTGGGCCCTAGCAAAGCTTGTGCTAAGGTGCCACTGGCCAGAGGTTTCAGGCCAGAAAAGTGACACCCCAAAGGTCCTGTAACAATAACTTCTATTGATTCATCTTCAAATGCACTGATTTTTTTCCTCTCTTATTTCCAATCTTCTGCTGAGCCCATCTGGTAATTTTTAAAATTTCAGATATTGTTTTTTCAGTTCCAAAATGTCCATTCGGTTATTTTTTGTAGTATGCACTCCTCTAAGAACTCTTATCCTTTTGTTCTTTTTAAATGTGTTATTCTTTAACTCACAGAGCATAACTATCACAGCTGCTTTAAAGCCTTTGCCTAATAGTTCCAGCATCGAGTCATCTTGGGAATGGCATCTGTTTATTGTATCTTCCCTTGAGAATCAGTCAGACTTTCCTGGTTCTTGCCATGTTGAGTAATCTTGGCTTTTATCCTGGATGATGTGAATGTTATAATGTACAGTCTCTGGATCTGGTTATAATCCTCTGGAGAATGTTGATATATAATCCTCTGGAGAAGGCAAACAACTTGTGTTGGTTAAGATCAAGTGTTCTGTCCGATCTTTTATGGCTGTGGTTTATATCTCAGTTCAGTTCTCAAAGCATTTTCAATGCTAGTTTGAGTGTGTTCCTCACATGAATAACTCAGATGCTAGTCTGAGACATGGGCAGTGGTTTAAATCTCAGTTTATTTCTCAAAGCCTTTACTGTGCTGGTTTGGGTCTGCCCCACACATGCACAGATGAGGAGTAAGCCTGAGCCTTGTATAGATTTATGGATTTAGTAGATCTCCTTTTCTAGGTCTCAATATCCTGGGATTCCCTTACACTCTCCAGCGTGCAAGACCTGCTTCCGGGCAGAAATATGGGGTTCCCCTAGAAGTTTTGTGGCTGCTGCCACTGACAAACCACTCTATGACTGGAGTTCATCCTGGAGACAAAGTTGTGAGAATGAACAACAACAAAAGAAAATAATGCCCAGTTTTCTTTTCTCTCTGCCATCTGCCTGATTTGTTTATTTTCAGAACCTTCAGTAGTTTTTTTCAGAGTTCTCAGTTAATTGACAACAAATTTCTAGTTCTACTTCACTAGAGGAATGAACTTTGGTGTTTATATCTGGTGCTGGTTCTGAAACAACTGCCACCCCTTAGCTATTTTAATGTGCATAATAATTTTCTCTGTAAGGCTCATCCTGAGAAGAGTTTGTGGTCAGTGATAGAAAAATGGTGATTATATCTTTGCTTTTCTTCTCTTTTCCAATTTCTTCTCTTATCTTATATTATCCTATCTTTCCCTAAAACACACAATACCCTTACGTTTTATGCTTTCTAGTGCCTGTGATTAAAAATCTTACTTAGGCCAGTTCTCATCTCTTTCTTAGTATTTTCTCCACTCTGTTAAGAATCCCATTTTCTCAGTAATCTACTTGAACTTAGTTATCAGGTGAAGCACATTTGATAACCTAATTCTCTTGAAGGTGCTGTTGTCTGATAATGGTTATCGCTCCAGTCAGTGTTCCACTGAAATACTTTAAGGTATTTTTGGAAAATGACTTTGTATCAAATCTAAAGCCTCATCTCTGATACTAGAATTTTAAATTTCAGTATCAGATAATTATAGAGATACTTTCATACAGAGTAAATCAGTAGTAAAATTTTACCCATATATAAGGGCAATCATGGTTGATTATTTATATGTGACAATTCTTATATTTATATTTTATAATAAAAACATGTATGATAACTTTTAAAAACCATGTTAGTAATAAAAGTGAAAATATGTTTTAGTAATGGTTTAAACTTTTAACTAATGATTTTTTGGTAATTTAGTTATATTTAGTAATTTTTAAAATTCAGCAATAAAATATAGAAAATCTCTCAGGAACAGCTGAGATTATTGTTTTGTTATTACTGTCATGGCACCCCTTAAGACATCATTAAATACTTTTACTAAATGAAAGGAAAATGGTAAATATAATGAACTGTGAAAAACAGATAAAAGGCTTAATGATGTTTTACAAATTCTAAAAACAACAGATTTTTCTACCTTCTCCTCAAGTCACCCAAACCTACCTGAGTGAAATTTCTAGGATGTAAATCTAATGTTACAAGTTCTCTTTTTCATATTGCCTGGAAGTAATGTGTGAAAACATTGGCCAATAGCATAGCGTTTAGGCAAAATAATTGATAGTCCTTAAAATTTAGGTCAGACATCATCATCTGCTTTGTAGCTTTTTCCCTGCCTTTGCTCAGAAGAATGAAGCAATTCACTGTGTATATATCAAGAAAATATTTATCATATTGTGTGCTAACAGCTTGTTTAATTGGCAGTCTCTTTCATTGGATTATGACTTCTTTGAAGTAAAAAACTCTGTCTTCCTCAATTTTGCTTCTTTAGAGTAACAGTAAATCCTCATTTAGTGTCTGTCCAAAAGGAGCATGAAAATTAGAGAAGGAAGGATGAAAAGAAGGAAAGATCATGGATAGCACCAGGGTTATTATGGTCCAAAGGAGCCAGGCATGGAACAGCCAAATATAATTCAAGTGAGTGGTAAAAAGTACAGTTTGGAAATCTAGAGCCCAGGGTCCTATGACATGGCAAGAGGAAGCCAGTTTGTTTGTGTTTGCTCTGGGTTAGGAGGTAAAGCATTCATCCAATCAAGAAGAGAGGCAAGGCAAGCAAAGAGAGAATCCACCATGACATGCCACGACCAACTGGGTTGAGGTCCAGGTGGTTAGAGTTCAAGGCGAGCCAGATACTCACCACAGGAAACCATAGATGTGAAGAAACTCTGCTTTCAGGGGCATATTCTGACACAGTGGTTGAGGAGAAGGTGCGATGGCTGTCGGCATCCCTTCTTTGGTACCTTCTTTAAAAACAACTTTGGAGATTTTATTTCATCCCTAGACTTGGGTTATTTGAAAGAGTCTCTCAGGAGTCTGCTTAAAACAGCAAAGTATATATTAAATGTCCAATGTGAGCAGACAGCTATACAAGATGCCAGGAGCTGTGCTAAGCAAAAGCTCAACAGACAAAGCATCTGCTTTAGGGAAAAATAATATGAGGTGTGTGTGTGTGTGTGTGTGAATTCAACTAGGCTGAAATAATGTGTTTCAAGCTTGGCTTGGTAGAAATTCATGTTGTGAAAAAGCTCCTGCTATTTGACTCTAGCTTTGTATGTCTTGGCTCAAAATATCAGAGAAGGAGCTTTCCTGGAGACATGTGCCCACATACTGCTCAATCACTATGGCCATAGGAGCAGGGTCATATGGTTAATATGTGGCCACCAAGCTCATCCCTATAGCCGATGTTGTGCTATAACAAATAATATGATACCAGCTGTGCAAGAATCCCCAGACCTACCTACAGAAGTGCATAGGAGTGAGATCCAACCTTGGAGCAATGCTTCTTGCCCAAGTCAAGTCACCTTGCTAGCTCTTCCTGAAAAAGGATGACTCACTGCCTTGCTAAATCCAGAGTTTGAGAGTTCTCTCTTTGTTCAAGGGATTCAGGGGTCTAACTGCCAAATTTCCAAGTTACCTTTTTTTTTATTTTCTTAAAGAATATTTATGGATATGGGTCCTCATTTAAAAGGAGTTCTGGTGGCCTGCCGCCTGGATATCCCAAGGTTCTCTGGATGTGCTCAGCCTGCATTGGATGTCAGCATAACCGTGGTCACACACAGTTTAATAAATTGCATGTTGTTAAAAAAGGGGAAGAGATTAATATGGCTAAGTTGATATGGGAAAATATTTTCAGTGGCAGAAAATTCCCTTCTTTGATTGTTTCTTCCCCCATAGGCTTGAAAGAAAATCAACTGTTTGGAGCAGACCAAAATCTGTCTTGAAAATTAGGGAGTAGACTTTATTTAATTCATTCAATGAACATTTACTGTCCCATGCATCAGACACTGTGTGAAGTCCTGTGCCAATAGAGATGATGTTCCTTGGTTTTAATGGGCCTCTCTGTATGCAGGATGGGCTACACAACTTGAGGGGCCCAGAATAAAGTGAAAATGCAAGATTCCTCCTTCGAAAATTATGAAGACTCTTCAAGTTGGTGATAGAGCATTAGATTAAGGGCAGGGCCCTTCAGAGTGTGAGACCCTGTGCGATGTGCAGCTTGCATGTGCACGAAACCATCCCTGGCTGTATGAGCATCGGTGTACTTTAACTATGTTCCTCACCATGCCATGAATAAAATAGGGGACACTTTATTTCCTTCCTATGGAGTAGATATATGAGGTAGCCCCAGTTATTCCTCTCCTTCTTCAGACTGTTTGCACCATAGGCAAACAAAAACAACAACAACAACAACAAAAACCTCAGAGTTTGTAATTATTTTAAAGAGTAAAACTCATTGCTTTTAATTATGATCTATCATAATTTAGTTACAATGTGGAATAATCGGTAGTCATTAGTTAATTATAAATACGTATTCCCTATAGTAATTTTCATGTTAAATCTCCCTTTTTCTTGTTATTGTGTAAAACTTTTAGGTGGTATGTTTATAAGCTCCTCTGTAATAGATTTTACATACAGTTAATTTTGGTTTAGTTTGTATCCTGGATTATAATAGTCTACAAAATAGCAACTCAATACATTTTAGCTGAGAAAGACAATTGACCAGTTGTGTTTCAAAGGGATACAGTGATTTATAATGCCTGAATTTGCGAATTTCAAGTCTTTATCATGCTAAACCAGAGGAAAGTGGTTTATCCCGAGGGGAAAATGGCAGATTTCTACAAGCTGTATAATGTACCTTAAAATAATTTAAGTAATAAGTTTCATCTCAGGATTTTCATTAACTCAAGCAGCATGTATTATAAAACACATCAGGTTGATGTATTATAAAAATTCTGAATTTTTTTTAAGAAAGAAGGGCTTATGTAAAATATTTAGATGAAAAAGTTTCTAAAGCGAGAATAAAGTATCTTGGGAATTATTCATAAAAATTACAATAAAATTATCCTTTGTAGCATCAATATTTGGCCTGAAATTTAATATATAATCAAATTGTGAAGGTCATTTTCTTTTTCAAGGCTGGACTTCTGAACTGATTTATCTTCCCTTATGTATTCTTTATCCCGCTGTGATGCTCCTGTGGACCTGGGTTCTGCTCTCTGCAGGACTGTCTCACTCCCATTTGCAGATGCCATCGTTTCAGGGGCAAAGAAAGGCTCCACATCAGATGCAGGCAGAAACTGAAGCTCTGGGTATTCCAGCCTGCCATCCACAGGCTTGTTTCACCCTGCTTGGTTCCTGAAGTGGTGGGAACTTGAGAAACAATACACTGAGAGTCCCTTTCCTACCATTGAGAACTATCTGTAAATAGTCTGTTAATTTGAGCTAATTGTCTGGTACATGAGAAAGATTCAGCTCAGGCTAAGCAGAGGTCTGCATCTTCACTTATTCTTGCAATCCCATTGGAAGTATGGCCAATCTGCTGTATAGATCTGCTTGATGGGCTCCTGCCTTCTGGTTCCTATTCTAGTTTTTTTCCTGGGACCGGATCCTAGGCCATGGGGTTACCTGGTACTCAACCTGATTTCCAAGTTCCTGTCAGGTTCTTCTCTCTGCTTCAAGCATTTATTAGAGAGACTTGAATATCTATCAAGTGTAATCTGACTCTGCCTGCCAGTTGACTGGACACCTCTTCCATTGACTGGACGTTCTTCTGTGCTCGTTCCCCTGCCCCTTGGAATGAGATGTTGGTAATGTTGCAGCTTGATCAGACACATGCAAGCATTTGCAATGCTCCAGTGAGATTGCTGATCTCTTCCCATAGTGGCCTCACCTTATTGGTAGATTTCTCTTAGCTCCTACTCTATGCTGGTCTTAAAGGCTCCAGATTGTTACCAGGGCTTGGGCAACTATAACAGCAACCAGGAAATTGATTGAGATTTATCATTAGTTGCAGTGGCTTATCAAAGTGCCTTGGATGTGATCTGAGTTGAGTGGTTGTAACTGAATTGATCTCCTCTATTGACAAAATATAAAAAATATTCCATCTGTTTGCAGAACAATTCTTGTGAGGTAACAAAGAAAAGAAAGTACCATTATATGAGCACTTATCAGCCTACCTTCACCCCTCCTGTGGGGTAAAAATCTAAGTGTGCCTGCTTTTCTTTTAGCCACAGAGGCTGATGATCCATGATCCTCTCCGGTTTAGCGGCTCCAAGAGACTAAGAAGTTCTAGAGTTGACATGGGCTTCTGTTTTTCTCTTTGGTGGCTCCCTGACTAAGAATTGGCTCCAGAGCTTGCTCCAGAACAATCAGGGGGAACTAAATTTCAACTCTTATTAGGCAATCCCCTGACTACTAAGGACCTACTTACTACTCTCCTTTATCTCTCTCCTCTCCATTCTGAGCCTGCTCAGAAACAGAGATTTTTCCCTGGACAAAGTTGCCTGGTAGTAAATGTAACAAAGAATGGTGCTTTCAGCATCCACCATCTGGGCCCTGGCTTTTTTGTTCCCGATACCCTCCAGGTTCCTTGTTTCATGTCAAGACCCATTTTCAGGCTCCATTTGGGAAAAAGTAGTACACTTTCATTATAAAGTGTAAATAAATAATAGCTAGCTATTGTCTTATTTTTGTTGGATATGTACATATGTATAAATGTGTATATCAAATATGATATCTGTATGTATTGTACTTATGAACAAAAAAGGACATGAATTATTTTTAATGTTAGGTGCATAAGTAAAACAATAATTCGAATGAAGTTAACAAATCAAAACCCAAATAGTGAGGATGAGGAAATTTGAAGTTGGGTGAGAAAATTTGACCGAAAACGTAGGTTAAGACTACTAAATATAATTGAGAATTAATGTGCTCTCTGAGCTTTCTGATATCTGAGGGCAAAATGACAATATGATTGGGTTCATAGATCTTACTTTGTCCTTTATCAAAGGAAACACATACGTTTAAAAGGAGAGATAAAATGATAAAATATCTGTAATCTTTACACTCTGAGAAAAATTTAAACTCACAAATCCTCTTATGTAAGGGTTATGAATATATATTACACATTACTGAATGTTTATGAAATATATACATGGACTATACATACTGCATACATACTATACATATACATATGCACTATAATAGTCCATGTATATATTTCATAAACATTCAGTATATATGTATATATAAACACTATACATAGTGTATATATATGACTATAATTTTAAAAATTTTATTAGGGAATAATTATTGAGCCCAAAAGGTGTGTGAAAGGATATTTAGGTGGTGTGCATTGTTCCTTATCTTCTCAGATCACACCACCAACACTACCGTTGGAGCCATGATTTTCTCTGCAGGAAGCAGAATGCTTTTCACCAAGTAGGAAGCACATTCCCATGATGCCCTTCTCCAGTACAGTGTCTAGGGGTTTCAGGACATGTCTAGTACCAAAGCTGTACAAATAATTCAGTAACTTCTCAGGTTATGAGATTACCGTCTGGTGAATTCACCCTGGCTTGTGGGTTGGTTTGGCACAGACCATTGTTAGTAGTTATTTGTCATTGGTCTTTTAGCGTATTACCTTTTTAGTGTAGGTTTTGTACTTCAGGTCAACCCTGGCAGCCAGATTGGCTGTAGTGAAGTTGTGTGGATATATTTTCTATTCGGGGTTAGTGACATAACTGAATAGGCTTTCTTTGGGTTAAGAATGACAAGTTAATCTTAGCAACTTTAAAATTATTTTCTGCTTGCTATATTAGAAGATATAAATACCTAATTGGGAATTTTTTTGTTTATTCTTATTTTTCTTCCAATACTTACGTAAAATGCCATTAGTAGGACGGATTTTCCATTAGAAAACATTTTAATCTGTGCACACATATATTCTTTCTAGAAAAAGAAAAACATCCATTCATGAGAGTCCAGAGATACATGAAAATGAAGCAAATGAGGAAAGACCCATTCACATTCTTCCATAAGGTAATAGAATATTAATACTGAAAGGAGTATCAGCTAATATGTAGAGATAAAAATCAGTAGTATTCTACCTACAGCTCTTTCATTTTAAAATAATATTTATGAAGAATTCGATAAAGATAATCAGCCATGAAGTAATGAATCAAAGTACTTAGACTTCTAGAAGTATTTAGCTTGGGGTAAAAATGACTTAGCAATGGGTATTTCCTTGGTCCTGGAGAATGCCACTGTGCTCACAGATGTGAACACACAGCTCTGAAAAGCTAACCACACCTGCGGTGTTGGTGGCTGTCTCTCTTAGAAATTCTTTCTGATATCTATGTCATGTCCTCTTTCCAGATCTGCAACTCCCTGGAATCATGCTCCTGGCTCCTGGTAGTCCCTGACTTTACCTGTTTGTTCTAGGAACTTGCTTTATGGCCATTTGTTCTGACGATCAGTTTGGACAACCAACCTTTATTCCACCACCTCAGACAATATTCAACATCCTGTAATCATCATAACAGTAAGTAAGTACTTATTTCTTCCCTCATAGGCTGCTTTATTTTAAAACCATTTTTCAGATGGGGTCTTTCTTGGACAAGCAGAGGATGCTTGGAAGAATTCCTCGCATACGTTGTGTTGGGTCATTCTTATCTTCAAATCGTGTCTCAAATGTAGGAAAAATCTATAGGTGTCTAAACCTACCAGTGCTTCTTTTCATGCTTGATGCTCCCTTAAGAGGAGAATTAAATGGAGAATAGGAATATCTATCACATAATTAGGGACAAACTCTAAAGGGCAAATATTTCAGAGAAATACTAAATATGAGGTTGAATTCATCCTAGGTGTAAGTGACTGATACCTGATCTTTTCCCTAGTCATGTGGATGGTGATAAGTGGAGGCAGAAACAGGTAACAAGGGAAATGAATGCGTTCAGAGGAAATCTGGGATAATGTGGAGAAAAAAATTTGGGATGGGTTGGGGAAGAGGCAAACCTGGAGACTGGGAAACTTCACAAATTTTACCTACCTCAGAATGGCCCCTGAAATCAGCTCTGCATAAAACTTAAATAAGTTTTGGATTGCCATTCTGGTTACATGCCTCCCCTGGCCAAAATATTAATAATTGGAAG
This sequence comes from Hylobates moloch, assembly GCF_009828535.3. Classification (NCBI taxonomy): domain Eukaryota; kingdom Metazoa; phylum Chordata; class Mammalia; order Primates; family Hylobatidae; genus Hylobates; species Hylobates moloch. The sequence goes on from NW_026652277.1 coordinate 137,308,973, forward strand.
TTGATGAGACATGAAAATTTAGGTGGAAATCCCTAAAGACGAAAGTGTGTAAATGCTAATCATCACTCTACAATGCGATACAGGTACCCACTGATTCTTAATTCACATCTCCCTCTCAGTGCCAACTTGCTTTTCCCCTGGTTTTTCTCATGTCATTAAATGGCACTTCTTTTATTCCAAGACTCAGGCTCAAAACTTTGTAGTCATCGTGATTCCTCTATTTCCTTCAGATTATGGGGTCAGCATAAAATGCAAATTTGTTTCCATAGCTGACAGGACCTTCAGGGTCTGGCTCCTGGTTAATCCCTGACTTTGTCTCCTTCCATCCTCCCCTTGCTCACCACACTCCAGTGCCATGGACTTTCTGCTGTTCTTGGCAGATATGTGCTCCACCTCAAGGCCTTTGCACATGCACTTCTCTCTGTGTTACTCTTTTCCTGGATATCCCTCTGGTTCACTCCAGTCAGGTCTCTGCCCACATAGCATATTACAGAGGCCTTCCCTGGCTACTGTATCTTAATTAGTACTTCCCATTACTCTCTGTTTATTTTGCCTTTTTTTCATTATAGCCTTTACTATTACCTGACATGACATAATATTACATGCCATGATGTTATGTATTTATACATGTATTGGTGTATTGATCAATTGTGTCTCTCCCACTAAAAGGTGTTATATCAATTTTTCATATCTGTTATTTGTTTCTCTTTTGTAATATCAAGATTTGTTGAATGAACATGTAAATGAACAAAAGGTGATGTTCTTGGAAAGTAGTCATAATCTAGAACTATGTATATTAAAATAACTTTATGGTTCAGGCAAGGGTAAATAGCAGGCAACTACATAATTTTCAGGGTGCTAGGTGTGGAAGCCACTTACTATTTAACCCTAGGTGCTGCCTGCTTTCCTCGGCAGAGGGAAGAAACTATATCCTGGTGCCTCCCTGGGGAAACCAATCCCCATGCAGAAGGAGATGACAATAAATCTAGGGAAGGTCTTTTTCAACTTCTTGAACCACAGCTTTTTTTTTTTTTTATGAATTAGATTACTGTCAGGTGCTTTTCTAAGGAAACTCACATCGCAAACACTTAAAAATAACAAAAGTAAGCCCAGCAGTGACAATGACTACATAGTCCTGAGGAACTTGGGGGGAGGAAGGAGACAAGTTTCAAGCCAGAGTTTCGTGGTGACTAAGTATCCTATAACTTTGTCTGACAACCCTCCCAAACTGTGGGGGTGGCCTATGGGGACTGCTTCCAGTCTGGGCTACTTGGTACAATGGTATGAATACATTAACAATAGACAATGTAGACAAATTACGTACTTGTGTAAAGTAAAACTATATGATCCTTGTAAACAGAGAAGTTTATCTTCTTTCTCAAGTAAAAGACAGACTTGAAATAGACCAATAAGTTGATAAAATGAACCAACAAGTGTATGGTGGATAGAATTTGTGACATCATGACTGGCCAGACTCTTACTATAAAAGCATGGGAAGTGTGAATTTTGGAGACATGGAAGGGCTCAGCAACAACAGCGATAAAATAATAAAAAAATCACAATCCAAGAAGAATACAATGGAAATTTGAGCCAGTAGCTGTTTACTTATTTATAAAGGGGTCTTTTGCAGAAAATAAGGAATTGCTGTTTTTTACTGCCTTGTTTTTGAAGTCCCCATAACAATCTATTCCTGTGAAACTCATACCCAACTTTCAGAGCAGTTCCTCGACTATGTGATGGTTGAACTTTGCAGACTGGAATGTCCTTCATCTCCTTTTGTTATCTGTTATTTAGATTTCAAGGTAGGCACCTCCCCAACCCTTCTATAAAAACAAATGCTCCGTGTTCTTTTCTTCTGTGCCGTTGTAACTTGTTTACACCATCACTGTGCCACATTGGCCCACAGTAGTGCTTTCAAGACCTGCTCCCCTGATAGCCTGTGATTTTTCATCAAGGCAGTATTGCCTTATTTGTCTTAGTTTGGCACAGAGTAGAATTGTTAGCAGATTTCACCTTCTCTACCAGTATTTTCACTGCTTCAGTTTTCTTTTACTATTTATTTATATGTTTATTTTTAAATTTTAGATTCAAGGGGTACACGTGCAGGTTTGTTACATGGGATATATTGTATAAAGCTGAAGTTTAGGCTTCTATTGATCCCATCACCCAAGTAGTGAATATAGTACCTGATAGATAGTTTTTCAACCCTTGCTGCCTCTCTCCATCCTCCTTTTTGGAGTCTCCAGTGTCTATCATTCCCATTTTTGTGTCCATGTGTACTCAATGTTTAGCTCCACTTACACGTGAGAACATATGGTATTTGGTTTTCTGTTACTGCCTGAATTCACTTAGAATGATGGCCTTCAGCTGCATCCATGTTGCTACAAAGGACATAATTTTGTTCTTTTTTATGGCTGTGTAGTAGTCCCTGGTATACGTACCATATTTTCTTTCCAATCCATCATTGACGGGCACCATTCTGTTGTGGGAAGTCAGGGACCCTGAACGGACGGACCAGCTGAAGCCATGGCAGAAGAACATAAATTGTGAAGATTTCATGGACATTTATTAGTTCCCCAAATTTATACTTTTATAATTTCTTATGCCTGTCTTTACTGCAGTCTCTGAACATAAATTGTGAAGATTTCATGGACACTTATCACTTCCCCAATCAATACCCTTGTGATTTCCTATGCCTGTCTTTACTTTAATCTCTTAACCCCATCATCTTCGTAAGCTGAGGAGGATGTATGTTGCCTCAGGACCCTGTGATGATTGCATTAACTGCACAAATTGTTTGTAGAGCATGTGTGTTTGAACAATATGAAATCTGGGCACCTTGAAAAAAGAACAGGATAACAGCAATGTTCAGAGAACAAGGGAGATAACCTTAAACTCTGACTGCTGGTGAGCTGGGTGGAACAGAGCCATATTTCTCTTCTTTCAAAAGCAAATGGGAGAAATATTGCTGAATTCTTTTTCTCAGCAAGGAACATCCCTGAGAAAGAGAATGCGTCCCTGAGGGGAGGTCTCTGAAATGGCCACTTTGGGGACAGCTGTGTTTTATGATCACAGCGGAGGGATGAAATAAGCCCCAGTCTCTCGTAGCGCTCCCAGGCTTATTAGGACTAGGAAATTCCCGCCTAATAAATTTTGGTCAGACCAGTTGTCTGCTCTCAAATCCTGTCTCCTGATAAGATGTTATCAATGACAATGCATGCCCCAAACTTCATTAGCAATTTTAATTTCACCCCAGTCCTGTGGTCCTGTGATTTCACCCTGCCTCCATTTACCTTGTAATATCTTATTACCTTGTGAAGCATATGATCTCTGTGACCTGCACCCTATTTGTACACTCCCTCCCTTTTTGAAAATCACTAATAAAAACTTGCTGGTTTTACGGCTCAGGGGGCAACACGGAACCTGCCGACATGTGATGTCTTCCCTGGCACCCAGCTTTAAAATTTCTCTCTTCTGTACCCTGTCCCTTTATTTCTCAGACCAGCCGACACTTAGGAAACTAGAAAAGAACCTACGTGAAATATCGGGGGTGAATTTCACCCAACAGACTCCATGTCTTTGCTATTATGAATAGTGCTGTGATAAATATACAAGAGCATGTGTCTTTTTGGTAGAATGTTTTATTTTCCTTTAGGTATATGCCCAATAATGGATTTCTTGGTGGTAAGGTAGTTCTATTTTAAGTTCTTTGAGAAATCTCCAAATGGCTTTCTACAGGTCACTCTCCCAATTTTAAAGTAATCTGTGTCTCCACTAACATTGTGTTTGTATTTCTCCTGCTGCATTTGTCATGGTCTGTGCTGCCTTGAAACTACCTTAATTTATGTGGGGCCCTCTTGAAGGCAAGAGTGAAGTCTGATCTTGTATTCTCTAACAGGCCTAGCACAGTAGCTTGTCCTTAGTGAATGCTCAAAAACAATTTCTACATTGTCCTGAAGGAGCTATTGATGTAGTTGAAAACTTTTTTTTTACTTAGGTAAGAAATTGCCTGACTGTGATGGTTGTTAATCATTGGTTTAGGTAATATGATGTGTAATTTATTTTTTGAAGATTATGTAATTAAAAATGGAATAAGTTTGTATCTTTGAAGGGGGAAGAATGGATGTCATAACCTTACAACTTAGTTTATTTTACATCCAAGATTTAGTAAATATCTAATTTTAAAATGATATTTGTACTCTGCCTTAATAATTTCAAGCATGCTAACCTAAACATGCATGTGAAGTTCTATAGTGAATGGAAATTCAGAAATACCAAAGGCTATTACAACTACAACAAGCTTGGCCACAAGAGACCATAGTACATTTAAAATAAAAATCCTATAAGATCCAAAAGATTGAATTGCTAGTAGTGGAATTTCAGGCACAGAGGAGAAAAAGGGTGGATTTCATGGTAAGATTTGGTCAGGCTTTCAAATTATACCATGAAAGATAAATCTCTACTCATATTCTAGGCTGGTAAGAAGACAACCAATTATGCCATCCTTTCCTTACATGATTGAAAGTAATTTCTTCAGAAAAAGGGACTTACGATTAAACTATAAAAATGTAGAGCAATCTATGGAGTCTTTTTTGCATCCTTGCTTGCTCTGTTGTTTTACTTACAGTAAGTCACTCAGCCAACCTTATTAGATGGTTGTGTGATGGATTTTGCTCCTCTATATAAACCAATTTAATATTTTACTCTTTCCTTCATTCAAATGTTAGATATAATGTTATATCAGGGCAGCTTTTTCTCGTTGGAAGAATATGAAATACAGGTTCTATGTGTCTGGGGCCAGTGGAGAATATCCTCCTATTTCTAATAAGATGAATAGTTCATTGAAGTAAAAGAAAAGTCGAGGAAAATCTCCCTTTGGGTATTCATTTTGAAAATCTTACTGAATCTGTGTGGTTAAAAATTTTCACTTTATTTTATAGATCACATAAACATACTTCCCTCTTTTCTCCAAGCCCCATTTGTCACATACCCTTTAAGATACTATATGCATTGTTAGTGATATCTAATAGGCAATATCTAATATTTCTGTTAGTGATATCTAAGGCAATCTCTAATATTTCTGTTAGTGATATCTAAGGCAATATCCAGTATTTCTGCAGAGGAGAAACAACATTGACTTTTTTTGTTAGTCCCTTCAAGTAGAAGCTTAAGAAATTTCAGTATTTGGGAATTTAATCAACTCTAAAACAGATATTCCTTGAGGCCTGTTTTATTTTAAGGGTAGTATTTTTGTTTTTGCACATAGTATATTCTAAATTAGCTGGCAGAGAAGATATTATAAAAATGGATTCATTTTGGAGTTGCACTGTGAGCTTCTTATTCTGTAGATGGCTCTGTTTATTAATCAATCCAAGTTCCATATTTTTACTATAAAAAGGATTGTGTTTCTTCAGAATTATGCTAACTTGTAACATAAATGCCTTTCTATGAGGCACCTGCCATAAAATAAAACTCCTCTAGAAAGAGCATAAGGGTGGTGATGCTGAGTTATTCTGTATCTTCCAGGAAATCTCAAGAAGTATATGCTTCTCTGAAGGTCACATGCCTCATTGCTCTTGGAGAATAGGTTGACTTCAAGTTCATGTTCTTCTCTTTTACTGAAGTTGCATTTACTTGTCTTAGATTATCTGTCAAGAAGGATGGGAAGGAAAATTAAAATGCAAGCTCCAAGAGGGTACACGCTGTTTTGTTCATCATTTTCCAAGTGTCTAGCATAGCTTGAAGCATAAATAGGAATTTAATAAATGCTTATTGAATGAACGAAGATCAGTGGTTTTCAGGTTCATAATTTCATTCTTTATATAGGAGATTCTTTATGTTCATAATCTCATTCTTAATTACTTCACTAAATCACAGAGATTAAGAATAAGAGTTTTGGCATCAAGCAGGCCTGGATTAACTGTTGACTTTGGTTAAGTTACTAAATATTCCTTTAATCCTCAATCTCTTCTTCCGAAAAGGTGAAAAATGGGGTTGTGTATGTGAAGTGCTCTGAAGTATTTGGCACATAATAAACTCATGATAGATGGGCTTTATTATGAGTAGTAGATTTTATAGGATATTTGCTTGTATTTATGCATATGAAAATCTACTTCAACTAAATAAAAAGTATCGGAATAAAGTGAGAGTTTTTTCTTTTTTTCTTACTTATTCTGTTACCTAAAAATGGGCAGTCCCTGCCTGAGCTTAAACTGTATTTTATTCTTGAATTAATACTTCTCCGTGTATGTCTGGAGAACTGAGTGAGGGTCTCGTCTGGGGATTATATATACTGTATAAAGCACAGAGGTGCTTCTTGGAAAGGGCCATTATAGCAGAAGTGAAATTTGAGGCATATTGCCTTGGTCAAAGTCAAAGGCAAAAGATTAGAGTATGGTTTTCCAGATGCTCAGCCAGCTCAAGATTGAGTGCTAGATTAAAACTCTTAGAGTGAGCAAATACTACTAAAAGACAAAAGCAAACATTAAAAACACTATTGATTTCTCAGCAAAATCTCCATTAGTCTTTAAAAACATAAGACACCTTCAGCATCAGTGGTTCTAGCAGTGTCTGCAGCTGGGGAGACAAGGGTATGACTTGGGGAAATAGCACCATCAGAACACAGGATGCCTGGCTAGTCTGAAACAGCAACCTCACTGGAGATATCTTCAGCCTCCCCAGCAGCACCATCATCATGGCCACTCTTATTGTGTATCACCAGTGGCACTGATGACCCAAGTATTATCATGACAGTGATATGGCACAACAAAAGTAGGAAATGTGGATTGCCAGCCACATGGTAACCAAGAACACTAGTTCAGATGTATTAGTACTAGGAAATTGTTAGGAATGGCACCTAACAAGTTTTGTGAAATTTGTGAAAAAGTTGAGGAAAAATTCAAGTTCCTGCATGATTGTAAGTAAATTCAAATAAAATAGAGTTTTGAGATTGTTAGTGTGCCCTTAGTTTTTGCCTGTAGACTGTGACGTATGGTCCACTTTGACAGGAAATAAGTCAATGTAAATTGTGGTTAAAAAAACCTTTAGATGATCTTGACTTGATAAATATTCACTGCTATATAAATTTCTGTGGGTACAAAGAAAGTGCATGATTTATCATCCCTGAACAAAAATTGCTTTGGAAGAAAACAAGATTAATATTTCATAATTTTTTAAAAATAAATTTCTCATCTTGTTCTGTGGAATCAATTATAAAATTCCTACTGAGAATTATTCAATAAAAATCTGATTGTCATAATCCCTAGTTTTAGAGGGAGAAAGGGAATTATGAGTCACCTACAATTAGTGTTGCTCTATATTCTCTTTGGGATCACCTTTATTAGATGATGCTCATGAAGTAGGAGTGGATTAAAATTTGTTGGTTCTGCAGGAAGTGAAAAAAGTATGACATTATGCTGCATATTCCAAAGATGAGGAAATCAGTTTATAAATTAGTAGTTTAGGAGTTTGGATGCAAACAACAGAAACTGACTATGGTTAGTAGATATAAAGTTTGTTTTTCTAAAGATATAATGTAGGTCACAGAATTGATAGAAAAATCTTGATATTGCTCCTATGATCCTCTTGATAGAGCATTATCCTGTATCAGTTAACTATTGCTATGCAAAAGCCATCTAAAACTTAATGATTTAAAAAATAGGAGTTTTGTAATTGATCATGAGTTTATAAGTCAGATGGATGACTTTCTGATCTGCTCCAGACTTGGCTGACCTTGGCTAGGCTCACTCATGCATCCGTTGTCAGCTGGGGCATCTGACATGTTTGGGGGCTAAACAGCTAATGTCTGTAGTGATGGTGATTACTCAGCCATATGTCTTTCCAGTGAGCTAACTTAAGCTTTTTCTTATAGTAGCCATATACATATGTAGTTCTTATGGTAGGTATATACATCTATATGTATGTAGCTACTGTAAGACTAGTGTGTATACACACACGCACATACACAGTCACACACATACACATGTATATTAACTCTTGAGATCGAGGTTCAAGATTGGCATATCGTCACTTCTGCCACTTGGCCAAATTAAGTCAACAGAGAAAATAAAGTCTACCTCTTGTTGGGAGGGGCTCAAAGCTACACTGAGAAGTGAATGTATAAAGATGAGGGGGCCAGGGAAAGAATTGGGAACATTCTATTTAAGCCCACCTTTAGCTCCCTAATTCCAGGATCCCCAGAAGCTTCCATCAATCATGACATCAAACTCGAATTCCAGAGTTAAATGATCTTAATCAGGTTCAGATATGGCTCCTTAGATATAGCTCCTTTTGATTCAGAGATGTATGAACTAAAAAACAAGTTATCTCTCCTTCCCACACCAACATACAGTTGTGAGATAGAGATAGATAACTGCAAACAACCCTTCCATCAAAAACAGGAAGCATGGGAGTCAGTGGTTTGTAGCAGCTATGAAATCCAGCTGGGAACTTTTACAGGTCCTCCTGTACTAGGAGCTGAGAATGCTCCTTAACTGCACCTGGGTTCTTTTCCCTGGGAAAATCTCAGCCCACTTGTCTTTACTGCTTCTTAGAAGTGGTGGGTTGGAGTCCACTGGTTTTTCTCACTCTTTACCCTGTCATCCTTCCTTGTCCATCACCTCTTTGGCTGCTTCTGAAGAAACAGTTCACTTTTGCCAGCTAATATAATTTTTGAAACTGATTCTCTCCCATAGAAAGTTGAAGGCTAAAACCCTTTTGCAATTTGAACAATTTCAGTTTCTTTTAGTCCAAGCTGGTGGTATTTTCACATGTGTACTTCCTAAAAAATCTTCCTATGAATTGAATCAAAATCCATTCCTTCTGACAAAAAATAAGCATGCCTCTTTTGAGTTACTGCTACTTTGGGATGACTTCTGTGGAACCACAGTCTTAAGATTCCTGATGTCATTTTGCCTAAATTAGAAAACCTGTAAACCGCCTTAATTCTTTTTTAGGTTTTGACTCTTGGTTTAATCTTTGTCCTCAGTCTGGGGACGCTGGTAATGAGAAGTTCGGTTTTCCAACTCGCTAAGTTATGGCTCATTACATTCTCTCCAAATTCTGCTTTCAAATTTGTCAGTGATTTCTTTATGTTATCTTTTTTTCCACCTCTGTATAATATCACACACAGCTAGAACACTTTTAACATTTTTCCTGGAGATTTCTTTAGTCAAATCCAAAAGTTCACTACATACACTTTTCATCTTTCAAGTAAGGCAGGCAACTGTTCTGTCACCTGATTCACTACTCCATAATACAGGCCACCATATTTTCAACCTCTAGTGTTATTTTCTCACCATTTTTCTGACTTTTGCTAACAGTCTTCCCACTATTTTCCAGCCTCTTCTTCTTACCCAGTTCCCAAACCAATGGTGTCTTATGTGTTTTTAAGGTGGCATCCCCTTTCGGGTATCAATTTTCTGTATTCTTTAGATATTGCTGCATAATAAATCACTCCAAAAAATAGTATGAAAATCCCTGGCATTTTATTATTGGTCACAAGTCTATGGGTCTGCTTGGCAGTTTTGATCTTGGCTGGCCTTGTGCACATGTGCATCATTCAGTGCAATGGCTGAGTGAAAAAGGATGTCTGGAGGTTGGTTGCTGTTGGCTGATGGGGGTGACTTATTATCCAGCAGATGAGTCTGGAATTATTCTCATGATGCTGGACAGAGTTTCAGGAGAGAGAAAGTAGAAACGTGAAAGGCCTTTGGATGTCCAGGCTTGGAAGTGGCACATAGCCATTTTCGTCCATTCCAAGAGCCACATCGAATCATAGGGCCAAACTAGATTCGGGTGGGGAAATAGATTTTACTGCTTGAAAGAAACTTAAAAGTCACATTGCAGAGGCATGAATAAAGGAAAGAGTGGAGAATTAGGCCCATTTTTGACATCAATTCTGGCTCTTGGGGATCTATGGAGTCAATTCTGTAAGTTGTTGGCTGATTCCTGGCTCTTCCTATCTTCTCTTGGAGGGAGTACAGCAATGCTCAATGCACGCATTGGAGTGTGGCAGCATATGGGTTCACTGCCTGCTACTGACAGTAGTGGATAACTCCTAAAATACAATTTATCTCCATTGTTATAGCTAATAGCTCAGATCTTTGGGATTGGAGGACATCCTTGAAGTGCTTTGCCAACCCTACAACTTACTCCAAAAAATTACCCGCCTAGCAAATTTAACCCAAGATATGGTTAGGCATAACCCCTTCAGGTGTTTTAGGGAGAATGTGGGCCAGATTTCACAGGATTACTGTTTTAGTGGTACAGTACTACCCCCTTATCTGTGGTTTCACTTTCTGTGATTTCACCCACCTATGAGCATATGAGCAACTGCTCTCTGAAAATAGGTATGGTACAATAAGATAGTTGAGAGAGAAAGAGAGAGAGAGAAGGAGAGACTACATTTGTGTGACTTTTATTACAATATATTGTTACAATTGTTCTAGTTTCTTATATTTTATTGCTACTAATCTCTTACTATGCCTAATTTTAAATTAAACTTTATCATATGCATGTATGGATATAGGAAAAACACAGTATATATGGGGTTTGGTACTATCTGTGGTTTTAGGCATCCACTGTGGCGGTCTTAGGAAGCATTCCTGTGGATAAAGGAGTACTATTACTGTATTGTATTTTGGCATGTTAACTTAAGATTTCTTTCTCTTGTTCCTACTACTCACCTTTCTTATTCCTTTCTCCTCAGCTTTCTGTATGAGCTGCCTTCAGGGTGAGTGATTATTCAGAGCAAGAAAAGGATAAAATCGTTAGCATTTGAACTTCTAGGGAGACATTTGTACATCATCAAAAGCCATGATTCTGGCATAAGCAAGAGGTTAGTCTGAATAGTTAGGCAGATTGTTGTGCCTTTGGGAATAAAGATAAATCAGTTAATCTAGGGTGGGAGTGAAGTTGAGAGAAGAGAAGAATAATATTGGTTATTGTGAGTTCCTGGGAAAGGAATATGCACCTGGCTTGTCTTTGGGGTTGAAGCCCTTTGTGTTAGCGGGGCAATAGAAATGTGAAACAAGTTTGGGGTTCTCCAAGAAGAGGGATCTATACCTTCCTCCCCAGGTTGCAATCAGGAGAAATTACAGGTCTCTCTGAAAAACCCTGGGTGTAGCATGGGGCCAGGACAGGAGTATGGCCCTAGTTGACAGAGATGTGTAATCTGATGGGTCCTATATCTCACTGTAGGGTGGGAAAGGCAGCTGGGAGTGTCTGAGGCTCCCTAGTGATGGCCAAAAAAGCTGACTCACTTGCAGGCATCTTGCAGTGTTGGTCATGCCAGAAACAGAACACCTGGACTGGGAAAATAGAGACCTTGTTCCAGATGACCACAGCAGATTGCATTACATGTCAGCTAAGATCCTGTGGTCTGAGTAGAACTGTGGCACTCTCCCTTGTGAAATTAAGAAAATAGCCCCTCTCTCTGAACTATTTCTAGGAGAATTCTGTTTACCCAAATGAGACTGAGTAAAATCCAGAAAAGACAGAGTTTACTTTGAACTGGGAAGATCAATGTTTCTGTTATCATCAGTAAAAAAGGAGTTTAAGAGTTAAGTACACTTATAGAAATACTTTAGTTCATTGATTCCAAGATATACATTTTTTCACATCTTAACATATCTGAAATTGAGATACAGCTCAAAAATCCATGGTGTATCATAGTTTAGTTGGCAGTGATTTCTCTTTCTTAATAGTACGCAAAATAACACTGCATCTTACAAATGATGGTGTCTTAAATTCAATGAAATACAGTATAATGGAATTTATATCTTTGCATACTTGGGATTTGTAAATCTCACTTTTTGCCAGTGAAAATGCTAGTAATTCAAGACCTGTAGCTCAGCTATTCTTGGCATTCCTAACACTTCTTTTATTCATAATGACACCTTTACTTTTAGTCCCACAAGCCTAGGGAACAACAGCTTAAGGTTGTGGGGGCATCTAAGATGGAAGGAGCTGGTCACAGCTGCTTGGAACTAAACGCCACTTGGGGCTAGGGCAGCAATGGCATAGGGGTCACAGGCCTACTTCTGATCTATCTTTGGCATTTTTGCATGTTGTCAAACTTTATTGAGGGACCCTCTGAGATTCACATGCAGTTCTTCCCCACATTGGTAATTGCCATGGAGCCTCCCATTCACCACTATGAGGAATCCCAGGATGCTCAGATCCTTGAACAATCCTGTGAAAATCTGCCTGAAAGGCAGCATCCTGTGGGGTGTGGGAGTGGAATGAAATCTTCTTAACTTTCACCATGCACCATCTTTAAAGACAGGGCCCTCCAAGACTAAATAATCTGACAGCCTTTTCATTTTCTAGAATGAATGGACGATTCTCTGGCATAGTCCACTGCTGTAACAATTCCATTGTAAAGTAAACATACAATTCATTTTTTTTCATGGCATTTACTCTACATGCAAATTTTGGAACTTTGGCACCTAGTGTCATGATCTTAACATTGGCAGTGCCTGATTAACACTGGCTTGGATTCTTTTCTTAATTCCATCATTTCACTCTAGTAATATCGCTAGAAATAATCTTTTCCAATATCACCAGAAATAAGCTTTTCCAGAAATAATCTATCTTTCTTCACACATTCTGCATTCAAGGATGCAAAAGTATAGGTAATTCTCCAAGAGTCCATTTTCTCATACCCTCTGCATGAAATTTCCTTTAGAGATTAACCTCATAAATCCATTCAATATTGCAAATCTCAGCTTTCTGGTTCTGAACTTTATTCTCCTAGAGTGTCCATGGTGCTTTGATCATATTTTTCTCCACTACATTATTCTCCCATTGAAGAAGTATTCCCATCCCCATGACTACCCAAGCTGAATCTACCCCATATCTTGACGCCACCTTCTAATAGTGCAACTTCTATGGTGAAGTGTTCCTGGATCTGTTCAATGCTGTCACTTTATTTGGGCCTGGTCAGACACTGCTTGTATCTCAATAATCCAAGATATTGGTTCTCCCAAATATCAAATATAACCCCTTTATCATACCCACAACATCTCAAAGAAAATGCAGGTATATCCATTGCCAGAAAAATAAAATCATACCATTAGGTAATTATAAATACACAGGAAGCCTGAGGATGATGCAAGACATTACTTTTCCCATCAAGTCATCTTCAAATCCAGAGACTCTACCTCAGGTAGATGCCTAAGTTTCCTTTGTTTGTGGAAGCATGGCACCAGGTTCTTGAACTTCTCAGGGTTTCTCTCAGTGCCACTCTAGAAAGTTAACATAAGAGCCTTACTACGAAGAGCTGGAAGAAGATTTTCTTTTCTTTTCTTTCCCCTCCTTTTTTTTTTTTTTTGTGATAGAGTCTTGCTCTGTCGCCCAGGCTGGAGTGCAATGCGCGATCTCGGCTCACTGCAAGCTCTGCCTCCTGGGTTCAAGCGATTTTCCTGCCCCAGCCTCCTGAATAGCTGGGATTACAGGCATACACCACCATGCCTGGCTAATTTTTGTATTTTTAATGGCGATGGGGTTTCACCATGTTGGTCAGGCTGGTCTCGAACTCCTGACCCATGATCAGCCCACCTTGGCCTCCCAAAGTGCCGGGATTACAGGTGTGAGCCACCACGCCCAGCTGGAAGTTTTAAACCCTTCAGAGTTTAAGTGAAGAATATGCAAAAAAAAAAAAAAAAATCTGTATTTGGAAAATGTTGACTTTATCTTCATATAACTCAATGGGCTCTTAGGCTAGCAGTCTCAGTATCTTTACTATGTTTTACCAAAGAGCTTCCCAAACCTCCTCAACATGACAAGAAGGATGTGTTCAGAAAAGGGTGACGAGAAAAGAAAATTCTATTCTAGAAAAATTAGTTTCATTTTCTTCATGATAATTATAGTTTCCCCATTCCTCAGAAAAAAAGTTTCCAAGTCTTATAAGTTACCTTTCCTTTGTAACGTGTACTTTTTCTTCATTGATGTCTCCAAAGTAAATATGTTTGATTAGGTCATTGGGATTATATCATAAATTATCCAAGCTATAGAAAATTAGCTATGGCATTTTCCTATTACAAGAGTGCAAAAAAATTTAGTGGGTTTGAAAATAATGCTGTTTCTCCACATAGTTGAATTTTGCATAAATGTATATTTTTTGGACCTCATAAAAGAGATTTAGCTACTGAGAAACCCAAAGTATCTTGTTCTTATAAAACTACTTCACCTATAAAGTGTAGTCTTGTAGCATGGACTTCAAGGATAATATTACAGTAAAGTTTATTTCTTCTTATTTTTTTAAGACAGAGTTTCACTCCGACACCAGGCTGGAGTGCAGTGGTGCAATCTTGGCTTACCGCAACCTCTGCCTCCTGGATTCAAGTGATTCTTGTGTCTCAGCCTCCTGAGTAGCTGGGACTACAGGAGTGGACCACCATGCCTAGCTTAATTTTATGTTTTTGGTAGAGGCGGGGTTTAACCATATTGACCTGACCTCAAGTGATCTGCCCGCCTTGGCCTCCCAAAGTGCTGGGATTACAGGCATGAACCACCACTCCTGGCCATATTACAATAAAATTTAGAGGCTACATTAGCTGAAAGTAAACAAGACTTGTCTCAAATAAAATGGAAGAAAAAAGTTCTGGGATGCATATTGCTGGTGAAAGGGGATTGCTATAGTATTTCTACCAAATTTGGCAATGCATATTAAATCCTTAAATGTAGCCATAGCTCTTGACACAGAAATTCTTATCTTATGAGAATTTATCCTAAAGAAACCATTAAAAGTACACACAATGTTTTACATATAAGGATATTCCTCACTGTATTATTTATAGCAGCTAAAATCTAGAAACAACATACATGTTTGACAAGAGATATGGTAGATTGCAAATGGTCACAAATTCTTTGCAGTATCTCCCATAAAGAAGTGGAATACATTTCCTCACCCCCTTGAATCTTAACTGACCTTGTGACTTGGTTTGACCAATAGAATGAGGCAAGAATGACATGTAAATTCCAAGCACAGGCCTGAAGAGAACTTGCAGCTTCTGCTCTGTCTCTCAGAACCCTGCTACCACATGAACAAACCTGGGCTAGCCTCCTTGAGGGTGAGAGACTTCAGGGCGAGTGAGGCCCAGCCATTTGAGCTGGCTCAGCAGGACCTTGGCATGGGAGTAAGCCCAGCTAACATTACACGGAGCTATTGAGACATCTCAGGTGTGCTCAGCCCAAATCGCTGATCCACAGAATTGTGAGCAAATAAATAATTATAATTTTAAAGCTACTAAGTCTTAGGGTAGGTTATTGTGCAGCAAAGACTAACTGATATGCAGAATAATATTTTAGTTCAGTGTTTCCCACATTATGTTGTATAGTCCACTAGTATCTTGTAAGATATTAATAGAAATCTTAAAATGGATTATATAATAGTAGTATAATAGATATGCATTGTCAAATGTACAGATATAATAATGTGTAAGAATAGGTTATATAATAATAATAAAATCATGAAAAAGGATACCATTGGTAGTCAAACAAGCATGGGAAAACTTCAAATTTACTACTGATACAGGGGTTTACAAGAAATTATTTAGGCAGACAGTGAAGATAACAAGTCCTTGGTAAGGTTTTCCTTTTAATGAAAAGCAGCCCCCAAGTCATTTTCTTTTCTAACAAGGAGTAGCTTGTAAAATCGAGCTGCAGACATAGACAAGCAAGTTCGAAGCTTGCGTGGGTGAATGCTGGCAGTTGTGCCAATAGGAAAAAGCTACCTGGGACTAGGCATGTTCAAAATGGTGGCTCCATTTTCCCTTCTTTTTTTCAGGCCACGTGTACAGTAAGGAACAGAGAACATAGGGCTGCCAAGTGGAAAGTCCATTTGCATAATAAAATTAGGGTGGGGTGTCCAGCCTTCCCTGCACGCTATGTAAACGTCACACCTGGTCCAACCAATCTCTGGGCCCTATGTAACCCAGACACCGCCTCCTCAAGCCTGTCTATAAAATCCGGTGCACTCCGCTGCAGGCCGGAATTCCCAGTCTGGCCTCCCTCTCTCTCGCAAGAGAGAGAGTCGTTCTCCTTTCTCTTTCTTTTGACTATTATGTATCTGTTCCGAAACTCACTACCTGTGTGTGCTCCTTCCCAAATTTTCTTGGTGCGAGATGACGAACCTCGGGTATTTACCCCAGACAACGATGCGGCTGCACTACTCTCTTTCAGTTTGGTCATGCACATTAACATATTAAAACTCTGAGAATTTCTTCCTAAAACACTTATTAACAGTGTTTGTCAGATTTATTAAGACTGCTGTCTTTTTTTGTGTAACATCCTCTAACATCACACCAGATGGTACTGTTCCAAGGAACACTGTATGGGAGAAGAAGTTTTTGTAAACTATTATTATTTACATAATAAAATACTTGGCACCATTAACAACATTATTTTGCAGTGTTTTTAATAAAGGTAAATATTCTTACAGTATATATAACGTGACTAAATTTTGTGAAATATGTTTTGTACTATATGTTATATGTATTCTATACACTGAAAACAGTTTGCAAATATATTATGATAGTAATGTATGCTGGATAGTAGAGTTATGAGTAATTTTAATTTTTATTTTAATAATACTATCATTTCAAAATTTTCATAATTGCTATGTTCTTTTAAAAATTGTAAAAGATGATTTTTTTAAAAGTACAATGGACCTTATGGACAATTTCCCAGCCACTACTGCTCCCTTCATCTCTTTACTTCATAGGCCACAAACACAGTGCACATCCTCTGCAATGTACATACCCTTAGCATTCCATGAACTATTCCTTTCAATGAGGCTCACATGCCAACAGCACTTCTTATTTTCTTCTTCTTTAATAATGCTAAAGTAGTTAGTAATGCTAGTTAATTGGTCAGCCAAACATTGTATGTGGGAATTTTGAAGAAATTGCAAATCATACCCTCTAGAAAATATACTGGACATTGAAATATTTTTACATAATTTGTTCTGTAATATTTAGTAATTGCAATCTCAGAATACTAAGCATATTGCACCTCTAATAGGATTTACTTTCTTTCAGCTCAGTTAATTACTTTGTTTTGTATTTTGTTTAATCCCTGATTAATAAATTTCAAAATGATAGATAAGCCATTCTAAAATAATGTCTGATTAACTATGCTTGTAAAATATCAGGGTGAGGGACTCCATGCACCTTCAAATCTGTGTTTCACAATGTTCACCCTTTTATTATTGTCTTCTCACATACTATGTATTCAATAAGCTATTACTGAACAAAGTGTAATGTCTAAACTAATACTCTACACTATAAAATAGTATTACATATTATGCTATAATGCTGGAATTTTATGCCCCCATAAAATTGTTTTAGGAAATGATTTTTGGGTCCAAGCTTTAGGCTCTTTTTCTTCAAGCACATCTCATTTGAAAAGCAGTTTAGTTGGCATTTATTTTTCTTAAAGATCAAACACCATGAAACATGATAGAATATTGATCACCTCCATTTACTTTTTTCAGAATCCATTATCTCTGTTGTGACAGAGAACTGTTAACACCGCATGGTTTGGTAGCTCACCAAGATTCATAGAAAGATTTCAGCAGAGGCCTCATGCAGTGCACAGGATGGCATCCAGGGCACTTACAGGGAACTTCTTGGAGTCCTCTCTGAACGCTAGTTCGAGCTCAGATAGAGTATGACTTTTGTCAAAATTTTTATTCATTCCTAAATACAAACAATTTTGATGACTATACAAATTTCCCAACCTTTATGCTGCATACATGTCTATTGAATTTTACATTCATGGTCCAATTAAAAAATATTTGTAGAGCAAGTAAAACCGTTCTAAAACAGTTGAGAGGAAGTAAAAACAGCAAATACAATAATAAAAAAAATCACACAGATCACATGTTGGTATAATATTTATATAAATTTTGTCCCAAACAGGACCTCAAAAGATGGCATAGAACAAGGAAAAATGGTTACTATCTTTATTAGAAAAATTCTAAAGGATATTTTACTTTTTTCTAGATGCCTACTCAACAAATAATGTAAATTTAGACCAGAACATATTTCTACATACACTATTGAAGAAAAATCACAAATGCACATTATAATGTTACTTGTTTCTTAGAAATTAAAGAGATGTTGAACTTTATTAAAATTAAAACTTTTGTAATTCAAAGGAGTTTATTAACAAGGTGAAAAGAGAACTTACAAAATTGGAGGAAATATTTGCAAATCATATATATCTGATAAGGTACTGGTATGTGGAATATATAAAGAATTTCACAACTCAATTATAAAAGGACAAACAACCTAATTACAAAATGGGCAAAGGATCCGAATGGACATTTCTCCAAAAAGATATACAAGTTACCAGTAAACACATGGAAAGATGTTCAATGTTATTAGTCACCAAATAAAATCAAAACAACATGCACTACAATGGCTGTAATCAAAACGACATAATAAGTGATGGCAAGGATGTGAAGAAATTGGAACCTTCATACACCACTGGAGGGAATGTAAAATAGTATAGGCACTTTGGAAAACAATCTGGCAGCTCTTCAAAAGAATAAAAACAGAGTTATTATAAGACCCAGTAATCCTTCCCTTAGGTATATACTCAAAGAAGTAAAAAAAAGTCTACAAAGAAAACCTGTACACAATTGTTTACAGCAGCATTATTCATAATGGCCCCAAAATGGAAGCAGCCCAAATGTCCTTCAACTGATGAATGGATAAATAGAGTTAGTATCTCTACACAATGGACTATTATTTAGCCATAAAAGGGAATGAAGTATTGACAAATGCTACACTGTGAATGATCCTTGAAAACATTATGCTAAGTGAAAAAGCCATTCATTAAATACTGGCTTTATATCATCCCATTCATATGAAATGACTAAAATAGACAAATCTATTGAGTTAGAAAGTAGATCAGTGGTTGCCTAGGTCTAGGGGGTTCAAGGGAAACAGAGTGACTGCTAATCTATATGGAGTTTTTTGGGGGCGTGATGAAATGTTTTAAGACTGATTGTGGTGTGCCTACTTCTGTGAATATACTAAAACCATTGAGTTATGCTTTTTTTTTTTTTTTTTGACAGAGTCTGACTCTGTCACCCAGGCTGGAGTGCAGTGGCACGACCTCGGTTCACTGCAACCTCCGTCTCCCAGGTTCAAGCGATTCTCTGCCTAAGCCTCCCAAGTAGCTGGGATTACAGGTACATGCCACCATGCCAGGCTTGTTTTTGTATTTTTAGTAGAGACGGGGTTTCACCATGTTGGCCAGGCTGGTCTTGAACTCCTGGCCTCAAGTGATCCATCCAGCTTGGATTCCCAAAGTGCTGGGACTACAGATGTGAGCCATCATGCCTGGCCAAATTATACACTTTTAGTAAGTAAATTGCATGGTATGTGAATTATATCTCAAGAAAATTATTAAATTATATCTCTATTAAAAATTGAAGCAAATACTTCTGGTTCTGCTAAAAAGGAGGATTTCTAGTTCCACCAAAAATTGATAGCTCCATTATTCCTTACAACTAAATGTACTCTAGACATAATTCAAAAAGCATAGAAATACTCTGAAGAGTGGAAATAAGGAGGTGAGCAACTAAGGTATCTCAGGACTTTAGGAATGACATGGCAGTGATATAGCTGGGTTTACTTATTGCCTCCCATACATCGCAGACAGAGCATCATGGAAGCCTCCAATCTGGAACTGGCAAGAGACAAAATTGGCTCCAAAAACAGCTTTTCCCTTTAGGTAAGGGATAAAAAAAGTGGTCTAATAGCAGAAAACCAATTTGGCAGTACCCACCCTACTCTAGCCAAACATCAGTGGAAAAACCATCCTGTGCCTTCCACAGTTTCAACTTTGCCATATTGGGAGTTGATTTTCCACCCCCACCCCACCCTTCCACCCTGAACAAGAAGGCAGCAATTCTGATTCCCCCACTGTGTGGTGTTAGTGGGACCCAGCTAGGAGCTGTTTATCCATCTTCTGCCCAGCGGAAGCAGTCAGCAGTTATCTGATTCCTCTACTGATGGATTATTGGCAGAATGAAGTGGGGCAACTGATCTTCTATCCTCCACCAGGGAGAAGCAGGCAGCCCTCTGATTCTCCTGCCGGGGTAGTATTGGTGAGGCTGTGGGAAGTGGATCTTGTATTTTCACCTGGTAGAAGCACATGATGCTAAGATTACCCTTGTCAGGGTAGTGTCAACAGGGTCCAGTGGCATGCTGAACTTATACTCCCACTCAGCAGTGACAAGACTTAAGGCAGTGTAAGGCAAGGCTAGTTGACAACACTAGGCTTTAACACCTACCATCCCATGTTAGCATTACCCAGTGGGGAACTGATCCTACATCCTCACCTAGCATTATGAGGTGGAAGGAGGTGGAGGCAAGTAAGGTTAGTTGGCACCTTGATTTTCCATCATCTCCCTTGATTCAGTGGAGAGCTGTTTCTGACTCCATAATGTAGGAACAAAGAGGTGTGAGTCAGTCCTGTATTCTAGTGGCAGTGGAACTCAGATTAGAGGTGATCTTACAAATCCACTCAGAGCCAACAAGGCAGTGCAAGTCAGCAGTACACTTTTGCTGTCAGGGCCCAGAGGGAAGCTGACCATACACACCTACCCTTCCATTATGTTACACCTAAAAAGAGGGACTGCCTGCTGAAAAAATGATTCAATAGCATCCAGAGTGTCACAACATCATATACAGAAAGTCCAGAGTATTATAGAAAATTGTTATCATACCAAGAACTAGAAAAATAACAACATGAATGAAAGAAAAATCTATAGACACCAACACTGAGATTAATCAGATATTAAAATTATCCAGCAAGGATTTTAAATGGTTCATAATAAAAATATTTAAACAACCAGTTATTAATTTTTAAAACAAATGAAAAAGTAGAAAATCTCAGCATAGAAATAGAAATTATAAGAAAGAAGCAAACAGAAATTTTAGAACTGACAAATCTAAGAACTAGCATAAAAGCTCTCTTGATAGCCACAGTAATACAGTGGAGATGAAAAGGATAGAATCAGTAAAATACAGATCAATAGAAATTACTCAATCTAAAAACAGAAAGAAAACAGAATAACAACTCACTCCCTCAACCCCCCCAAAGGCCCCAGAATTTCGGAAACTAGTAGGACAATAGCAATAAAGCAAGTATTCATTCTAATCACATTTCCAGAAGGAGATGAGAGAGTGAACCTGAAAAATTTATTGAAGAAATAAAGGCTGAAAATCCCCCAAATTTGGCAAAAGACATAGATCTATGAAAAAAGAAGCTAAGAAAATACCAAATTAGATAAATCCCAAGAAATCTATGCCAAGCTACATCATATTTGTACTTCTGAAAACTGAAGACAAAAAGAAAAAAAAAAATTGAAAACAGCCTGAGACAAGCAACACACTACTTATATGGGAGTATCAATTTGAATGACAGTGGATTTTTCATCTGATACCATGGAGGCCAGAAGTAAGTGGCATAATTTTTTTCAAGTACTAAAAGAAAATAAATATAATCCATGAATCCCATATTCGGAAAAATATTGTCAGAAATGGAGGAGAAGCAAAGACATTCTCAGATGAAGGCAACCTAAGAAAATTTGTTGCCAGCAAATCTAACTTTAAAAATGACTGAAGAAAGTTTTTTAAATAGAAAGAAGATGGTAACAGAGTAAGATTTGAAGGTTTCAAAAGGAAAGAAGAGTATCAGAATGTGTAAAAACAGAGATGAATATAATGCAGTGATCCCCAACCTTTTTGGCACCAGGGACCGGTTTTGTGGAAGACAAATTTTCCATAGACTAGGTTAGTGGGGGATGGTTTCAGGATGAAACTGTTCTGCCTCAACTCATCAGGCATTTGATTCTCATAAGGAGTGCACAGCCTACATCCCTTGCATGTGCAGTTCACAGTAGACTTCATGCTCCTGTGAAAATCTAATGCTGCCGCTGGTCTGATACGAGGCAGAGCTCAGGAGGTAAAGCTCTCTCGCTTGCCACTCACCTCCTGCTGTGAGGCCTGGTTCCTAACAGGTGATGGAACTGGTACTGGTCTGCAGCCTGGGGGTTGGGGACCCCTGATATAATGGACCGTCCTACTTCTCATAAGTTTTTAAAATTATATTTGATAGTTGAAGAAAAAGTTATAACAGCAACTGATCTGGTGCTCAATATATGTAAAGGGAACTACTTAAGACAATAGTATTTGAAAAATAGAGGGGAAAAAGGACCTAAATAGAAGTTTTCTACACTTCACTTGAAATGGTAAAATGTTGTGAAAATTTATGTATGTGTATTGTAATACCTAGAGCAACTACTAAGAAAGCTCCACAAAGTGATATTCTCAAAAACTATAAATAAATCAGGATGAAATCTTAAAATACGTTCAAATAATTCCCTGGAAGGTAAGAAAAGAGAAACAGAGGAAACAAACAGAAAACAAATGATATAATGGTAGAATGTAAGCCCCAACATGTTAATAATGACAGATATTGACTGAGGTTGTGTCCCCTGCACATTCACATGTTGAAGTTTTAATGTTACGGTATTTGGAGGTGAAGATGTTGGGAGGTGATGAGGTCATGAATATAGAGCCCTCTGATGGGATTAATGTCCTCATAAGAAGAGGAAGGGAGCTAGTTCTTTCTCTCTCTCTGTCATGTGAAAATACAAAATAATAGGGAACTTCAAGACTTTACTCAGCAATTGATAGAAATACTACACAGAAACTCAGCAAGGATATAGAATTGTACAATAAAATCAACCAAAAGGATTTATTTAACTTATATAGAATACATCATGCAATAACAGCACAATAAACATTTTTTTCAAATGCTCTTGGAACATTTACTAAGATAGACCATATGCTATGCCATAAAACAAAACTTCACATATTTAAAAGAAATGAAATTATACAGTTTTTTCTCTGGTTATAGTAAAAGCAAACTAGAAATTAGTAACAGATAACAGGAAAGTCTCTATACATGAATAAAATAAACAACAGAATTCTAAATAATCCATGAATCAAAGAGGAAATTGCAAAGTAAATAGAAAAATAGATAAAATTGAATGAAAGTACAATAAAATATATCAAAATATGTGGGATGTAACTAAGGCAGTGCTGATGAAAAAATTTATAGTTCTAAATTAGAAAAAAGGAAGGTCTGAAATGAATAATCTAAGTAGATAAATCTGAAAATTAGAAAAAGAAGAGCAAAATAAACCCAAAGCAAACAGAAAGATGAAATAACAAAGAGATCAGTGAAATAAAAAATAGGAAAACCATAGAGAAAATCAATGAAGATATTTCTAAATAACACGAAAGACTCCAATAAAATCAATAATTTCTAGCAAGACTGACAAAAATCATCCATATCAGGAATGAATAGGTGATATAATGACATGTCATGCAGACACTAAAAGGATAACAAAATACTATGAATAATGTAATACTCATAACTTTGACAACATGGAAGAAATGGACGAAAGAAATCTCAAAAACGCAAACTATGAAACTTCAACTAAGATGAAATAAGCAACCTAAATGATACTATCACCATCAAAGAAATTAAATTTGTAACTAAGAACTCCTGAAAAAAAATTCACCAAACATAGTTTCACTGGTGAATTCTATCTGGCTTTTAAAAATTAACACTAATTTGGCCAGGTGTGGTGGCTCACGTCTGTAATCCCAGCACTTTGGGAGGCTGAGGTGAGTGGATCATGAGGTCAGGAGTTCAAGACCAGCCTGGCCAAAATGGTGAAACCCCGTCTCTACTAAAACTACAAAAAGTAGCTGGGCGCGGTGGCAAGTGCCTGTAGTCTCAGCTACTCGGGAGACTGAGGCAGGAGAATTGCTTGAACCCAGGTGGCAGAGGTTGCAGTGAGCCAAGATTGTGCCACTGCACTGCAGCCTGGGCAACAGAGTGAGACTCCGTCTCAAGCAAAACAAAACAAAACAAAACAAAACGCTATTTTTTTACACAATTTATTTCAGAAAGTGAAATAAGAGAAAAATCTTGTCACTCATTTTATGAGGCTACTATTACCTGAATATTAAAAGCAGATAAAGACAGTATCAACGCCACCCTTCAAAGAGAAAAAAAAAAAAAAAAAAACTACAAACACAATATCTTCCATGAACTTAGACACAAAATCTTCAACAAAATATTAGCAAATTAAATCATGTAATGTATAGGAGTAATGTCATTAAGGTCATCAAATATTGCAGAGTGGGAAGTCCTAGACTCTCTTTTCCTCCACAAACACATTAATTCAACAACAATTCATGGACAAATTCCCTGTATAGGCAATTCAGAAAGTAATTGAAAGTCTCCTGCACCCTTGTCAAATGTGAAACTATACTCACCAAAGCTGACAGGGAAATTTGGGACACCCTCTTACTGGAATCCTTACCCCCGGCACAACACCATATGATTAGAAAGAGACTGCCAAACCCTCAGCTTTTCTGCAGAGAAAGAATTGGTTCATGCCTCTAGCACATTCAGGAGCTCAGAGTAGCTTGTCTTGCCAGCTACATCGGGGGAGAATAGAGATGGCTGTTTGGCCTTGTAGATTCTACAGTTCCCCCTTTCCCATCAGCACAGAGAGACCAGATGAAAAATCTGAGCTCTCAACTTCCTCCTGGGAGAGAAAGAGTTGATCCTTGTGTCCAAGGTTCTAACTTCTCTGGGGCTGCCCCAGAGAACTGGTATCTGTTTTGCCAGTCTTAGACCTCTAATGGATGTTGTGCAGTCTAACTGCCTGGGGGAGAACAGAGACAGTGGCTTGGGCTGGTAGATGCCATAGTGCCTTCCCCTGACTCAGCACAGAGTGAGCAGACAAAAACCACAGTTATCTGCCTCTCTCCGTGGAGGAAAATAATTGGTCTCAGTGAATGATGACACAACTTTTCCAAGGGCTTCTCAAAGGATTGGCTTCTGACTTGCCTGACTTGAAGTGTTGAAGGGACCTGAAGTAGTCTAGCCGTGCAGGGGAAAGTTAGAGGAGAAATGGAGATTTGTGCTGGCAGTCACCATAGACCCACTTCCTGGCTTATCACATAGCAAGTGGGCAAAAATCCCCAGCATATAGCTTCTCCTTGGGGAGGAAAAGAGTTGGGCATAGCATCCAATGATCCAACTTTTCCGGGGGCTGCCAAAAGAACTAGCTTTAGTCTCACTTGGCCTGGTGCACTGTGAGGACCCAGAATACTCTAGACACCTGGGGTGTTAGTAGAACAATGAAGAGGGTCGGACCAGCATGAAGGATTGAGAGGCTCCCAGAATCTCTGACTGGTGGGGGTCTTGTTCTCTATGAGGCCAATCTGTACAGTTTAGGAGAAAAGGTTGCTTTGCCTAATGTACAGACACCAACACAGAGTGTCAAAGAAAATAAAAAGTCAGGCAAAGATGTATCCAACAAAGGAACATGATAGAACTCCAGAAACAGACCCTAACAAAACAGAGGTATATGATTTACTTGTCAGAGAATTCAAAACAACTGTCATAAAGGTGCTTATGGAGGTCAAGAGAACAACGCATGACAAAGCAAGCATTTCAACAAAGAGATAGGAAATATAAGAAAGTACTAACAAGAAATCATAGAGCTGAAGAACATATAACTGAACTAAAAAATTCACTATAAGTGTTGAACAGCAGACTATATGAAGCAAGAGAATCAGGGAACTCAAAAAAAAACAGGCCACTGTAAATAATTCAGTCAAAGGAGCAAAAAGAAAAAAGCAATGAAAAATTGTGAAGAAAACCTAAGGGAATATGGGACACCATCAAGTGGACCAATATACATATTATGGAAGTATCAGAAGGAGAAGAGATAAAGTATCAGAAAGCTTATCCGAAAAAAAAAAAGTCTTAAGTTCTACAGATAAGTTTCCAAATCTGGGGAAAATAAACAGACATCCAGATCCAAGAATTCTAAAGGACACTAAATAAAATAAATCTAGACCAGGACACATAATCAAATTGTTAAAGTCAGACAAAGACAGAATTTTGAAAGCAATTTTGTACCTTTATAAAGGTACAAAAGAACCTTTATAAAACTATCTGGGTTTTCCAGCAGAAACCTTGTAGTCTAGAAGTAGGAAGGATGATATATTCAAAGCATGGAAGGAATAAACTGCCAACCAAGAATACTGTATCCTACAAAACTGTCTTAAAAAATAAAGGAGAGTTAAATACTTTCCCAGGCAAAGAAAAGCTGAGGGAGTTTGTCATTATTAGAACTGCTTTACAAGGAATGCTACAGAGAGTTCTTAAAGTTGAAAGACAAAAACACTAAATGGTAACACAATATCATAAGTATAAAAATTGTGGTAAAGGTAAACAATTGCAAGTATTAGACAAATACAGGACACTGTATTACTGTAATGGTGTTGAGGAAATCACTTTTAATTCTAACATAAAAGTTAAAAGACAAAAGTATTAAAATACCTATAACTAAAATATGTTAAAGATATACAATATAAATAGATGTGAATTATGACAACTATAGCATAAAGTATATGTGTGGAGGGGGACAAGCTAAAGTGTAGTGTTAATTGTGTGTAGTATAAATTAAGTCGTTATCAGCTTTAAATGGATTTATGTCTAAGATATTTTATGTAAACCTCAAGGTAACCACATACATACACAAAAACCCATGCACACAGTTACACACACAGAAAACATAAAAGAACCAAAGCATATCAATAGAAAAAACTCAACAAAATACAAAGAGAGACAGCAAGAGAGGAAAAGACAAAAGAATTACAAGAAATTGTCAATTAAGAATGCTATATCCTGCAAAACTGTCTTAAAAAAAATAAGAGAGTTAAACACTTTCCCAGGCAAAGAAAAGCTCAGGGAGTTCATCACTATTAGATCTCCCTTACAAGAAATCCTACAGAGAGTGCTAACAGAAAACAATAATATGACAATAGTACTTTCTTCCATATAAATAATTAATTTTAATAAAAATGAATTAAACTCTATAATAACAAGACATAGAATGGCTGAATGGATGAAAAAACAAGGCCTAACTATGTGCTCTTTATAAGAAACTCACTTTAGATTTAAGGACATGCATAGGCTAAAAGTAAAGAGATGGAAAAGGATATTTCATAGAAATGGTAACCAAAAGAGAGCAGGAGTGGCTATATTGACATCAGACGAAATGGACTTTAAGACAAAAACTGCCACAACAGATTAAAAAATGACATTATATAATGACAAAAGGGCCAATCTACCAGGAAGATATAACAATTATATATGCACCCAATATCAGAACATCTAAATATATAAAGCAGATATTGACAGCACTGAATGGAAAATAGACATCAATATAATAATAGTAGATTTCAATAACCTACCTTCCGTAATTCATAGAACATTCAGACAGAAGATCAGTGAGGAAACAGTGTAACTGAACACTATAAAACAAATGGACCTAACATTATACAGAACATTCTACCCAAAAGCTAAATAATACACATTCTTCTCGAATGCACAGAGAACTTTTCCTAGGATAAATCACACATTGGGTCACAAAACAAAGCATAACAAATTTAAGAAGACTGAGATCAGATCAAGTATCTTTTCTGACCACAATAGAATGTAATAAGAAATCAATAGCAGAAAGAAAATTGGAAAATTCACAAATATATGAAAATTAAACAACACACTCTTGTACAATCATTGGGTCAAAGAAGAAATAAAAAAAGAATTTAGAAAATACCATAAGACAAATGAAAACAAAAACACAAAATACTAAAACTTAAGGAATACAACAGAGGCAGCACTAAGAGGAAAATTTATAGTGATCAAAGCCTGCATTAAACACGAAGGAAGATCTCAAACAACCAACCTAACTTTATACCTCAAGAAGGTACAAACAGAAAAATAAACTAAGCCCAAAGTTAGCAGAAGGAAAAAAATAACAAAAATTACAGCAGATATTAATAAAATAGAAAATAGAGAATAATAGAAAAACAACAAATGAAGAGTTGATTTTTCAAAAAAATAAACAAAACTGACAAACTTTTATTAATAGCTAGAATAACTGAAAAAGGGAAAAGACCCACATAAATAAAAATTAAAAATGAAAGAAAAAACATTACAATTGATGCTACAAAAATAAAAAAGACCATAGAGACGATGAAGAAAAATTGCATACTAACAAATTGGATAAACTGGAAAAAATGGATAAATTTTAAGAAACATACAACCTGCCAAAACTGAATCATGAATAGAAAGTGTGACCAACCTATAATTAATATGGAGATTGAATCAGTAATTAAAAACCTCCCAACAAAGAAAATCTTCAGACCAGGTAGCTTTAATGGTAAATTCTACCAAACGTTTAAAGAATTAATACAAATACTTCTCAAACTCTTCTAAAATTCAAGAAAAGGGAATCTCATTTTATGAAGCCAGTATTATCCAGATACCAAAGTAAGACAAAGATACCACAAGATAAGAAGCAATAAGCCGTATTCGTGATGAGTATAGATACAAAAATTCTCAACAAAATACTAGCAGATAAAATCTAACAGCACATTAAGAGGCTCATACACCAGGACCAAGTGGAATTTATCCCTGGGATGCAAGGATTGTTCAACATGTAAAAATCCATTAATATAATATATCATGTTAATAGAGTATTGGATAAAAATCACATGACTATCTTAGATGCAGGAAAAAAAAACACTTCACAAAGTTCAACATCCTTTCAGGATTAAAAACTCTAAACAAACTAGGAATCAAAGGGAAGTTTCTAGACATTATAAGGCTATATAAGAAAAAGCCAAAGATAACATCATACTCAGTTGTGATAAACTGAAAGCGTTTTCTCCCAAGATAAATAACAAGACAAGTATAACCAATCTCACCCCTTCTATTCAACATGGCACTGGAAGTCTTAGCCAGAGAAAATAGGCAAGAAAAAGAAAGAAAAGACATCCAAATTGGAGAGGAAAAAGTAAAATTGTCCCTGTTTTATTTGCAGATGACATAATGTTATATGTAGAAAACTTTAAAGATTTCACCAAAAGAACTGTTAGAACTAATAAATTTAGTAAATTGCAGGATACAAAGTCACTCACCATCAAAAATCAGTTGCGTTTCTGTACAGTAAGGATGAGTGATCAGAAAAGAAAATTAGAATAAGACTTTCATTTACAATAGCACCAAAAATAATAAATTACATAGTAATAAACTAAACTAAGTAGGCAGAAGACTTTTGTACTGAAAACTACAAAACACTGGTGAAAGAAATTAAAGAAGACACAAAGAGAAAGACATCTTGTATTCATAGATTGGAAGACTTGGTATGGTTAAAATGTTCATACTACTAAAAGTGATCTACAGATGCAATGCAATCCCTATCAAAATCTCAAGGGCATTTTGTACAGAAATAGAAAAAAAAGTTCTAAAATTCATATGGAATTATAAAAGATTACAAAAAGCCAAATTACTCTGTAGAAAGAAGAACAAAACTGGAGGCATCACACTTCTTGGTTTCAAACGATATTATGAAGCTCCAATAATCAAAACAGGATAATATGGGCATAAGACAGACTTGTGGACCAATGGAACCGAATAGAGAGCCTAGAAATACATAAATGCATATATGACCAAGTGATCTTTGACAAGGGTGTCAAGAATACATTATGAGGGTCAGGCACGGTGGCTCATGCCTATAATTCCAGCACTTTGGGAGACTGAGGTGAGAGGAATGCTTGAGCCCAGGAGTTTGAGAGCAACCTGGGAAACATACTGAGACCTTGTGCTACAAAAAAATAAAAATAATTAGCCAGGTGTGGTTGAATGTGTCTGTGGTCCCAGCTACTCAGGAAGCTGAGGTGGGAGGATCACTTGAGCCTGGGAGGTTGAGGCTTCAGTGAGCTGTGTTCAGGACACTGCACTCCAGCCTGAGCAACAGAGTGAGACTCTGCATCAGAAAATAAATAAATAAATAAAAATAAAATAATAAAAAAAATCAAACAATAAAAAACACAAGGAAAAGACAGTCTATTCAATAAACAGTTTTGAGAAAACTGAATATCCACTTGCAAAAGAATGAAATTAGACCTTTATTTTACACCATAAACAAAAATCAACTCAATCTAAAGACTTAAAAGTAGGGCCTGAAACTGTAAAAGGCATAGAACAAAACAAGGGGAAAAGCTTTATGACATTGGTCTTGGCACTGATTTCATGAATATGACATCAAAACCATAGGCAACAAAAGTAAAAATTCATGAGTGGGATTACATCAAACTAAAAAGCCTTTTGCAGAACAAAGGAAATAATCAACAGAATGAAAGGGTAACATATGGAATGGGAGAAAATATTTGCTGACTATACCTGATTAACTAGTAATATCCAAAATATATGAGAAACTCCTATAACTCGACAGCCAAAAAAACCCCTGGTAACTTGATTTAAAAATGGGCTAAGGACTTAAAAAGACATTTCTCCAAAGAAGACATGCAAACAGTCAGCAGGTATTTGAAAAAAAATCCTGTCACTAATTATCAGTGAAGGCAGATCAAAACCACAATGAGATATGACCTCATACCTGTCAAGACGTATATCATCAAAAAGAAAAAGATAAATGTTAACAAAGATGTGAAAAAATTGAAACCCTTTTACATTTGGGAATGCAAAATGGTGCAGCCAATATGGAAAACAGTAGTGGTTCCTAAAAATATTAGAAATGGAACTACTATATAATTCAGTGATTCCACTTCTGGGCAAAAACCACTTGTACTCCCAAAGCTATTGAAATAAAAAATTGAAATATAAAAATAAAAGCATTGAAATCAAGATCTTGAAGAGATAGTGGTGCACTTCCATGCTCATGGCAGCATTATTCACAATTGCCAAGATGTGGAAACAACCTACGTGTTCATCAATGGATTAATGGATAAAGAAAATGTGGCATCTGTATATATAATAAAGTATTATTCAATCTTTAGAAAGAATAGAAATTCTGCAGTATGTCACTATATGAATAAATTTTGAGGTTACTATGCTAAGTGAAATAAGCCAGTCACAGAAAGACAAATAATGCATGATTCCTCTTCTATGTGAGTAGAGTGGTAGTTGTCAGGGTTTGGGCAGTTACTAATCAAGGAGCATAAAATTTCATTTAAGCAAGATGAGTAAGTTCTAGAGATCTTCTATACAACATTATACCTATAGTCAACAATACTGCATTGCACACTTAAAAATTGAAGAGGGTTGATCTCATGTTAAATGCTCTTGCCACAATAAACTGAAATTAATAAGGTAAAAACAAAATGACAAAAAATAAAAAACCCAAATCAAATCTAATAATGGATAAAACTAATTATGTACTATGAACAAGTGGGATGTATTCCAGCAGTACAAGCTAGGTGAATATTTGAAAATCAATCAGTATAATCTACCCTATCAATAAGCTAAAAGAAGAAAAATCACATGAATACATTAATTAATGCAGAAAATGTACTTGACAATATTTGATAAACCCTTATATTAAAAACTTTCAGCATACAAGGAATGGATGGGGAACTTCCTTGTATTCACAGATGGTTTCTACAAAACACTTATAACTAACATTATACTTAATGATGAATAATGGAATGATTTCCTTCTAAGATCAAGATGAAAGCAAGGAAGCCCATCTTCACTTCAGTAAAAGCCCACCTTCACTTCCATATGACAAGAAGAAATGAAAGGCATACAAAGCAATTAAATGGAGAAAAGATAGATTTTTCAACAAATGGTGCTGCAGTAAGTGGACACCCACAAAAATAAACACAAAAGAAAACAAAACAAAAAACCTTAACCTGAACCTCACACTTCCATGGATTTTTTTTTTTCAATTTTTGTATCAAGATTGTCCTAGTCTTGCAAAATGATTTGATTTCTTCCCTTCCCTTCCCTTCTCTTTTTAGAAATTATTTAAGGTTGTTGTTGTTTCTTCCTTAAAAATTTAATATAGTTCATCAAGAATGGTGAAGCTTGGTTTTAGGCATTGTTAGATAGGTCTTTATTTGATTTGCTCTTGATTCTTAAGACATGCTTCATTTTTGTTTCAATGGAAAGTCACTCTAACTTGGCAAAATATGAACTCCAAAGTGTATCTCTCTTGTGGGAAGCTGCAGAAATTTGTGCTCAGCTTTTTAAAACTCTTGGCTATTGATAACCTCCCTGGGATCTTTGGAGTCTTGTCTCACCATGTGTTCTGGAGTCAACCAAGGATTTGCGAGAAGTTTCTACACAGCTTTTGGTATTCACTGCCGTGGGTCTCTCAATTTCCAGTCTCTATCTTCCCCTAAATGGGTCTTCTGACTTCCCAGGGCAGCTTTCTTTTTTTATTTATAGTTCTGTCTTGGGCTGGGAAATGCCCCTAGGAAAAAGCTGAACAAATATTATCTTACCTAACCTGTCCCTTTATCTCAAGAATTGAATCCCTTCCAGTCTTAATCTGCTCTTGGCTGCTGCCTTTAATTACAGCAGATTAATCTCCTGTAATCTGCTGATGTGCTGCCTTTACACAGTTGTACTTTGTCCTTCTTTTATAGCTTATGATTTTCTGGGCAAGAGGATCACTCTGATAACAAGCTATTCCACCATTACCCTTAGTAAGGACATAGTAAACTTCATTTTATTGTTAACATTACACTAGAGAATTTACTGATTTTTATCTTATTATTATTGTAAACATTATTATCGACAATTTCACTTCCATTTCTTCATTATAATTTTGTCTTTAGAAAATGGAATTGTTGTGCTTTTATTAATAGAAGTGTTTTGGCATCATTCTTACATGGTTGCAAACTGGATGCAGAGTTATTGGAGATAGTTTATCCATCCGTTTTTTTCCTAAGTTAATCCATGGGTAAGATAAAAAAAGAAACCACCAAAAGTAAGAATTCCAGAACTCACAAGCATTTAATTCCTATGTCTGTTTATTCACACCAGTAACCTGATGACTGTTAAATACTATTAAGAGTACTTATAAATATTGCCCACCATGATCAAGAAGCTGGACATGAAGATGTCAGCATGACAGATGATATGGGTTTTCGGTTTTTTTTTTTTTTGCCTTCTCACTTTGGCTTCATAATCCCATTGCTAGTCATGATTAGGGCCTTTTTGTCTTCAAGCTTCAATGAGCTGTGTTCATAAAGAAGCAGAACAATGGTGGAAGAATGAGGGGATAAATGAAGAGGCCATGGAGGAGGGAGTCTATTCTTGAACAATTATACACTGTTCTTGGGGAATGGTTGGATATATATATTAGTACTCTTGACTTTTGGCAACACATTTACTGAGAAAATAGCTCCTATTACTCTACAATGAGAGTGTTCAACGTATTAACTGCTCACAGCTCCACTTCATGTTCTTTTCAAATTAATCTCCTCAAAGTCTTTCTTCAAGAATCCATTAGTAGGTCAGAAGGCCTAACATCAGTTTCATTCTCTATTATTCTTTTTCCTCTCATGGCTTTTTTCCTCCCTTGCTTTGATTCTGTTTTTCCTCCTCCTTTTAAAGACTGTAAAATACCTTCGGGATATACTTTTTTCCTTGAAGTTAGAATCCAGAGTATTAGTAATTAGGTGCTTATGGTACTTAGTAATGACATTATTATCATTTAGTAAAATGGTTGTTTGTAAGGTAAAAAGAACATTGTTAATAACTAACATATAGATTTTTCTAAGTAATCTGGGGCATTGCTAGTACAAATCTAAATATAAATATTTTAGGTGGAGGAAAATATTTGCAGGAAATTCAAATTTTCAAACCACCACTCTTCCATCAGGCTTGTAATTTTCAGTAGGTGTGTTGAAAAGTTAATGTATGTAAGACTGGGCATTATAACTTATTCAGTTTAATACTAATGAGCAGTGTTTTTATTTACTTGAAAAACAGAACAGTATTTAAGTGTTCTTAAGGAGAAACACTGCATTTCATTGTTTGTAAAACTTATAGGCAGATCCTTTATTAATCTCCTTATGAAGTTTCCTATCTAATATCTCTCATCTTTTAATAAATATAAACAGGACTTTGAAAACTTTGTTAGGATAAAAGAAGGCTAGATATTATTGTGTATACTAGTCACATGGACCTGGCCAAAAGTTTTAAGCCATGAATTTTGGCCTAAAGAGAGAGTATAAGTGGAAGACAAAACTCTAACCCAAACCTAGAATTATAGACTCAATAATAGACATAAATATCTATATATCCAAACAAAAAGAGTACCACCAAAGAGTCTATAGGGTAGATCCTTCACCTGTTTCTCTGTATCTTATCCTCTAGCTGCCTGGCAATGAAATAAACTTAAGTTAAATTTGGACTAAAAGAGAAAATGCTTCCTCAGATAATTTTATTTGTATCTGAATATATTTGATTTCTTATCAGTGCTTTATCTATTGTGAATTAGTATTACACTTTTTATATTGATGTGTACATATAAAATATGTGGTTAGTATGTATTATTTTTAGAGTACTATAATAACATAAGGACCAAGATGTTGGAATGATGTAGCTGCAACAGTGCTAAACCCATTAATTTACAATTTGATCCATTTACCTAAGTGGTTGCCTTCCTCCCTCAAAAGTCCTTGTGGGTTTCTTTCAAAGCAGAACATTTGTGTGAAGAGGGCTACCCTTTCAGAGATTTTCTTTCATGAATGGTATGTGGGTAATTGCACTCTATTGCTAGACTCTCAAAGACAGCACAAAATGTTTGGTTTTCTAGCTACTAAATTTGCAGTGGTATTTTTTTTTAGAGACATAGGTGAAACTTATAG
Source organism: Hylobates moloch (assembly GCF_009828535.3). Classification (NCBI taxonomy): domain Eukaryota; kingdom Metazoa; phylum Chordata; class Mammalia; order Primates; family Hylobatidae; genus Hylobates; species Hylobates moloch. The sequence goes on from NW_026652277.1 coordinate 137,343,784, forward strand.
TTTTATGTAACAGCTAAAATTTGAAATTGTAATGAGGTGAAGAATTCTCCAGAAAGTCCTCACAAGAATGTCTCATGAGATAGGAGTGATACCAAGGGGAAGTGAGAAGGGAGGATGTATCAGGAGAGCACAAAGTAAAGGGCACCTCTAGCGGCCCTGCAGCAGCTGGCAGGTGGAGAGTGGGTGGGAGCTGAAATCATCTTGGTCTCTTCCTGTTCTGGAAGTAATGCTCAGTGAATTAGGGAAAATGAGGAAGTGAGATAGAGAGGTAAAACACAGAAGGGCAAAGTGCTGGAAAATCTTGGTAATAACATTAAAAATTTTTCTGAATTGGTGGATGAGGCAATAGAGAATAATTGCAGTGCAAGAGAATGGAAGAAGAGAAAAAAATGATTTTTATAACATTGCTGTGGGTTGTAAATTCTCTTAAATTTTATTTGATATGCAAGGAAAGACTGCGATTATTTCAAAATTACTTTTTGTTGCTGTGCTGTGCTGCTTTGAATGTGACTTTGAGTTAAGCCTGAGCCACATGGGGTCCTAGATTTATTTTATTCACAAAATTCCTGGTTTCTAAGTGTGAAAAAGATACATTAAAACCTGATTTATCTTTTAGAATAAGAGGTTCAAAACTGAGAATAGAAAGAACAACAGTCTCCTTGAGTTCTTGCTCTAAGTCTTCCACCACGTGCCTGTAGGACTTACTTTGGGGAGTTTGGAACAGTTCTGGACCACATTTTCTTAATTTGTAAAAGAAAAGATCAGATGAGATAATTGAAAGGCTAACTCTCAGCTCTGAAAGCTTGTGATCTTTGGGTTAAAAATGTCAGCATGAGCAAATGCAATATTGTATTGTTAATGGCTATTAGCATGCTTATAAAACAATAATTTCAATAATAAAACATTATCCCTCAATGAGTCCTTTTTTCTAATCAGGAATTATCTATGTATTATTTAAGTATGTCTCATTTAATTTTGACAATAGCCTTACAAGGTGGAGGTTGCTATCCTCATTTTATAGTTGAGGAAATGGAGACTTAGGAAATTTAAATTAGCTGAGACCAGAAGGTTTTAGCTAATTGGTACAAGAAGTGAGATTTGAAACAGGTCTGCCTGAGTCAGAGGTCAGGCTGACCAGCATCATGGGAATTTCCCAGCAATTCCCAGAACAGGGTTTCTCATGGAACTGTCACTGAGTAACCTGGAGCCCCATTGTGGCATCCAGGTTAACCTTCTCTAGCACTGTGGCATTCACTGAGTCAAGACCGGCTGCTATTTCCTTCCTCCTCGAAAAAACCACTATCCATATTCAAGGTGTGCCTACAGCTTCCAGTGTTCTGTGCAAGGTTAGCACCCAGCAACTCCTGGGTTCTATGTACAGAGGTGCAGAAGGGCCCAGAATCACAGTACATATCAGGAAAAACAGTTCTGAGGGTCTGAGGGTCTGAAATATATACATATATATGTATATATTTTATATGTGTATGTATATATATGTATGTATGTATGTGTGTGTGTGTGTGTGTGTGTATATATATACAGAATCCTTCCCTGTCACCCAGGCTGGCGTGCAGTGATGTGATCTCGGCTCACTGCAACCTCTGCCTCCTGAGTGGCTGGGATTACAGGTGTGTGCCACCACATGCAGCTAATTTTTGTGTTTTTAGTAGAGACAGGGTTTCGCCATCTTTGCCAGGCTGGGCTTTAACTGCTGACCTCAAGTGATCTGCCCGCCTTGGCCTCCCAAAGTGCTGGGACCACAGGCATGAGGCACTGCACCTGGCCTTTTTTGTTTGTTTGTTTTTGCCAAATATGATTTAAAACCAGTCCACAGCCAGACAGGTTGTAAATAAACTATGATGGTCATCCTTCTCTCATCTGCCCCTTCTACCCTAAGGCAAACACATTCCTCCATTCTCTAGTTACAAAACCCAAGCTCCCATGTATTTCTAGGTCCTTCCCTGATGGGAAAGGGAGAATGGTATGTGAAGCTGTCTGCATTTATTTTAGCTAACCAAAATGCCACCTTCCACCCAAATCAAATTTATGGAGGAAATATCTCAGCTGAGTCCTGGACACAAAGAGTTTGTTGTTTTGACATCTAAATTAGGCCATGAAAGTTTAGGGAATGCATCACGGTCTTCTTCACATAAATTTTCATGCATAATTATGGTCTTTCCACGTAGAATTAATTGCTTTTTCTTCTGTAGTCTTATACCGTATTTATTTATAACTCGATTATAATATGGATCCTACTTTTTTCTTGCATGACCATGATTTATGTATTTGCCTTATCTCTCCTTCTGGATTGTAAATTTCTTAAGGCCAGGTACCACATTTATAAAACTAAACTGAATATTTAAATCTTTAGAAAGATAACTTAAATATTTATGATATGCTTCTATCATATATCTGTGAAACATCTAAAGTTAAGTTTTAAAGTTCAGAATAATGACTTTAACTTAGAATTCAAGGTTGGCTAAGATACTTTGAATTATTTCTTTATAGTAAACGAAATTTTAGGAAAGAGGATTATTAAGATATATAACATGTTCTTACCACTCAGCCAAGTCAGATCCTAACAGCAGGAGAAATTCTGTGAAATAGAAAAGAAAGGCATCTTTCTTTTTCTATTGACAGATAATCACACTCCACAAAACCAGGATACTTTCTTATTCTGGTGCACAGAATGGTGTACCTACAGCCATTCTAGGCTTATGAAAGGTGCAAATTATCATTTCTGTCTCAAATTCAGTCCCTAAAAGGATAAAGACATACAGGATAAATAACATACTTCAATCAAAGTGAGATGATCACTTTATTAGAATATATGTGTTGTTAAAAATTTTAAGCTTTATTTACTTTGACTCCATCAGAGATAATTAGTCTTATTGTCATTCCAAAGCACTTTGGAGTTATTTATCCTGTTATTTGTTGTTTGGAATATGTCCTTTTCCTCTCACTCCAGAAAAGATCAATGTATGAAGTTTTAGAAGTTTTGGCTGATAAATTCTGAAAAGTCAATAAAGTGACATTTACATTAGAGATCCTTACAATTAAGTTTGTATTAGGAGTTCTCTCTCTCTCATCAATCATCTATCCATCCATCCATCCATCCATCCATCTACCTACGTATCTATCCATCCTTCAATTTATGTGTATTCTTAGTCCAAGAAGCTGCCTTTGATAATCAAATAATCCTCAAATTTTGCAAGCATAGTCTTCCTCCTTTCCTTCCTTGTTCCTTCTTCCTTGCCTCTCTTCCTTCTTTCATTCAATTTTTCTGTCCTTGAATTCCTACTTTTGGCCAGGCACTGTATACAAAGGAAATACAAACCTTAATAATATCAAGGTTGGAGGACTTTATAGCATAGCCATGATGCAAACTGGAAAACAAGCCATTTTACAGATAAGATAAGCAGCTTTCATGGTTATATTCAAGGTAAAATGAGAGCAGAGAAAAAAAAGCAGGCACAAAAAAGAGATAACATTTGAGTTGAAATTTGAAAGATGAGTGAGTAGGAGTTTTATACAGACATTTCAGGCAGAGTGAATTATATATGCCAAGATATAGAGGAGGGGTGTGAGTCAACAGGGCATGTTCAAAGTATTAGAGACATTCAGTATCGCCTATGAGGCAAATTTTGTAGGAGGCATGGGGGATGGGATTTGGAGATGGTGACCTTGGCTGTCATGCTAAGCAGTTTGTTCTTTATCCCAAAGGCTCAGGGAGCCCTTGGAAGATTTTAAGCAGGGAATGATAAACTCAGATTAGCATTTTAGAAGGATGGCAGGGCAAGACTGGAGGAAAGGTACAGGAAAGTAAAGTTGGCCTTTCTCCTTATATCCTTATACATCATTATATTATCTTACTCCAGGTAAGACATGTTTGAGGGACTGAATAAGGGCAGTGGTAATGAGATGGAAAGCAGGGAAAGTTAAAGAGTTGCTTAGGAAATAAAGTCAACCTAAGTCAGTGATTGGATAAGGGGGAAGGCAAGAGAGACTGTATAGTTTTTTTTTAGCCCTTACTGCATTCCGTATATTTCTCATTTGAATTGTTTTATTAAACATTGAACTTCGGCATTTCATATGCTCTCAAACAATCTATTGACCAGAATAACCTATGTGCATTAGTTGAAAAGTTTTATTTTGAGCTCTACCATCAAATCATACATGGGCTTCCACTAAATTTCCAATAGTTTGGATTTGGAGTGAGAGATTTTCTTTCAGAGATCTCTGGAGTACCTCATAGGTCTGTATTCCTGGTAGACTGCGCTGAGATGACTTGCTTTTTACAAGTTTTGCCCATCAGGTGGGTAGTCTCCAGCTACCACTCTTAAACCTTTTGACGTAGTCTTGTTTATAAGCATGTAAACTCTTTTAAAATATCTGATTTGTCAGAGCAAACACTCCAGGAAGCCTCTGAGTTCTTGTGGTCTTTTCAGCATACCATAAAGATGTATCTTACCTCTGGCAAGATTAGAAAGCATATTGGTTAATTGTCAGATATTCTGATTTGAAACAATTAGATCTATGAGATTCCTGTAATTATTAACACGAAACTTTTTGGCAGTTTTAAAAGAATATTTTTTGAGAAAATGCTGTAGTTGGCGTGATTCCTGTTTTTAACTTGTGTTTAACATTCTCCTTTTGTTCCATCCTGAATAGTTGGAGGAGTGCATGATTGAGCCTGTCAATTTGAAATATGGTTTTTAGATTTCAGGATATGGTAGAGATATTTTTTCCTCTTTTCTTCACATGACTGCAAGAGTTAAGTAGCTATTTTGGATGATATTTTTGTTCCCATTTTGTGAGGCATTCCACTCAGAATATTCAACTCTTACTCATTCCAATAATAATAATAACAATAATAATGCTAGCTAAAGTTTATTGAAATATAGGTATATTTTGGTACTACATAAATTTATGTTTTCTATGATTTATCTCATATAAGCTTCACAATAAGACTGTGAGTTAATGTTGTTATAGTCATTTTACAGATGAAGAAACTGAGGCATAGAAAGTTTGAGAAATTTCTTTAATGCTAAATAGCTAATACAAACAGAGCTGGGATTTGAAACCAGTCTGTCTGACTCTAGGATCTTAATCACTTTACTATATCAGACTCTCTATATTTTTTCTTAAATGTGAGTGTATATATACATAATCTTAGAAACAAACATTTTCAAGACTGGCAATCAGATGACTTCATCTTGCACTTTGTTTCTTGTGTTTCTAGCTAGGTGTGTAATTTTATAGCATCATTGATTTGCTTAAGGTAAAATTCTGTTGGTTGAAAACAGTAACAAATGAATATACGTGTGACAAGCAGGTAGGGTTTTCCTTAGATAAATAGATTCAAGTTTTAACTTTTACTGGGTTTGGGCAGAAGTGTTCTAAATGTGCATTCAACTTAGTGAGAACCTTTTAACAGTGACAAGTCTGATGTTTTCAACCTATAACCACAGCTCTGTTGAAAACCTCAGGCACTTTTTTCACTTCAGTTGGTAGTGCATAAAATTGTTTTAAAAGTAGGTGTCTTCTGACTGGGGGAATTGCAAATATCCATTTTTATTCAAAAACTTGAATTATAGGTTATATCTTACACATTTGAGAAATATGGCTTAATTCAAAAAATTCCTGAAGTATTCAAACTCAGAAAGTAGAGAATATCACTAAAGTTCAGGGACTTTAGGGATGGAAACTAGCTGCAAGGAAAATTATGAAGTAGGCGGCTTGCTCTCTTGGTTATCAGCCTTCCCAGTGCACACTCTCTCCTTTTTGTCTGGGATAGCAAGTGTCTTTGGGCCTCACATCCACTAAGATTGTCTTCCTGATTCTTTGTAGGTCTGGCTTCCAAATGATTGAAAATAAGGGTATTGAAAGGGTAAGATACCCTTCCAATGATATTTTTGTTTTAAAGAAATAGAGATTTTACCTAAAAGGATGAATATATAACAAATTTTAGGCAGGAACCAGGAAATAAAGGTAGTTATTTATGCTCATGGGGCCTTCTGGTCCTTCTAAAAAGCACAGCAATATTTGTCTATATGTGGAGCTGGCCCTGTCTCTTTAGCTAATTCTTCACTAGTCAAATTAGTCAGTCAACCACATTCAAAGGTCCAGTGTATACAAAGGAGATCATAGCAATGATTCATGTCCTTTAATTTCAAACTAATGTAAGGTAAAGGAACTAAAGATAATAAAAATTACAATTAACACTTGTTTAATGTGTCACAGTTTGCAGAAAACACTTTTTATATGCATCATCTCATTTCATTATTTCTGCTTTATAGCCAATGACACTAAGCTTTAGAAAGAATCTGAGCCAGTCTCAAGTCATCTGCAAACTGAGGGCTTGAACCGTTGTCATAGCCTCCTACAGTTCTTGGGACATGGTAGCTAAGTAAATATTGATTTTCTTTCTTATTTCTCACTTGTTTTCTGCCTTCTTGCCCCCATTCATTGTTCCCTTCCTTTCTTCTTTAAACCTATCAACTCATCAATTCTCCCTCCCTATGATTTATATGAAATAAAAACCATATAAATGTGTAATATCAGTAGTATCACATAAATTTTTAATAATAATTTGTCAAGAAAACTTCGTGTGAAAAAATAAGTATGTGTATATATATATATATATATATATATATATAAAATCCTTAGCAAATATAAGTTTGTGATGAATATTAATGAGGGAATGTATGGTGAATGAATGAGTAAATCAACCAGTTAGAGCAGTGGAGAAATCTAGGCAAATTGAGTCCAAGAGAAGTAATGGTGTGGGCATCTGAAAGACTTTTTGGCCTTCCCCCTTCTCTTAATGCATGCCTAGTCACTCTAGTGATCTCATTTACTTTGCCCCTTAATGAGCCATTTACTCAAAGACAGCTTTCACAAATAAAGCCTCTAATTTAGAACTGAGTTTCTTATATGTTTTAGTTGTGGGAAGTCATAAAAATTAGGGCAACATCTGTATAATCAGAAAATTGTCATTTTTGATCTTGCTCCTTCTCTCTGCCATATGCTTCATTGTGTTGTGGAGTCTGGAAGGCAGAAGCTGATGCTGTACATGTGTTGGACGGTAGGATGGTCTCATAGCTCACGGCCTGGTAAAAGTGACCTTGTAGCTTGGTCCTTCAGCATCATCACGTTGTCTCCATGTGAGGCAGGGGTGGGGAGGAAGTGATGATGGGGGGGCTGGAAGGCCCAACGCCATGGCTGGGAGTTGGACAGGAGACAGGTGAGAGTGTTGTATAGAGCAGAAAACACAAAGAGGTGTGTTAAATGTAGGCAGGCAGGACAATCAGACGTGTCACACGAAAGCCAAGAGGACACAGCAACTGAGGCAGATAAGAGTTAGAACACCTGGGTTCGAGGCTCAGCCCCCAACAGCTCGTTTCCCATATGGACTCAAGCAAGTCCTTTTGTGTGTAATAAATCTCAATTTCCTTGAAAAGAAATACAAAAGGATATCGGTATCTTTACTTCTTATCATGAAGATGGTCTCAAAATCAGAAGAGATAATGCGATCCATACTTGTTTACCAAGACCACTTGAAATATAAAAGGGGATAGATCCCAAAGGAAAACCAGGGTGTCTTACCAGTAGAATTGGGAAAAGATACTATGTAAGCAAAAACAAAAGGTGTTCACTAGTGGAGAGGACAGTAGGGATCTCTTTGGTAGATTTTCCTTATTAATAAAATAATAATGAAAGCAGTGGGTTAGCAAGTGTTCAAAAACTGGTTCCCCTCCTCCCTAAATACATACACTCACATACAATTATACAATTATATATTTATAATATAAAGGATATGTAGCCCAAAATTTACAAATAGTAATACAAAATATAATACTCTTTATTGGAAATCTCAAGTGGCCAAGTGATTCCCATAAAATGCTTTCATTGATTTTTGTCAAATTTTTATATCCATAGCCAACTTATGACTGTAATTGATGAATGAATATAGTTCCAACAGGTATGTTGGTTCACATTTATATTTATGTTAATGATTAAGATGAAAGCAAAACAAAAAACTTGTATGCTCGAACTTCATTTGTCTTTCAAAGACATGAGTGAGTTCTTTGTCGAATTAGCCTTCAGATAAAGATAACAGCCTAACAGCCTTCAAAACAGCCTAACAGCCTTCAAATACAGATATACCTCAGAGATATTATGGGTTCTGTTCCAGACCACTGCAATAAAAGTGAGTCATGCAAATTTCTGGTTTCCCAGAGAACATAAAAGTTGTGTTTATACTACTGTAGCCTATTAAGAATGCATTAGCATTATGTATAATCAACAATGTCTGTACCCTAATTTAAAAATACTTTATTGCTAAAAAATGCTATTGATTATCTGAGACTTTAGCTAGTCATAATTTTTTTTTTTTTTTGAGACAGAGTCTCACTTTGTTGCCCAGGCTGGAGTGCAGTGGTGCAATCTCGGCTCACTGCAACCTCTGCCTCCTGGGTTCAAGCGATTCTCCTGCCTCAGCCTCCTGAGTAGCTGGGATTACAGGCGTGTGCCACCACATCTGTCTAATTTTGTATTTGTAGTAGAGACAGGGTTTCACCATGCTGGCAGGCTGGTCTCTAACTCCTGACCTCAAGTGATCCGCCCACCTTGGCCTCCCAAAGTGCTGGTATTACAGGTGTGACCCAGAGCACTCAGCCTAGTCATAATCTTTTTCCTGGGGGAGCGTCTTGCCTTGATGCTGAAGGGTGCTGACTGATCAGGGCGATGGTTGAGGTCATTGTGGCAGTTTCTTAAGATAACAGTAAAGTTTGCCACATCGACTGACTTTTCCTTTCACAGAATATTTCTCTGTAGCTTGTGATGCTGTTTGATAGCATTTCACTCACAGTATAACTTCTTTCAAAATTGGAGTCTATCCTCTCATACCCGCTACTGCTCTCCATCAACTAAGTTTATGTAATATTCTAAATCCTTTGTTGTCATTTCAATGATATTCATAGCATCTGCACCAGGAGTAGATTGCATCTCAAGAAACCACTTTCTTTGCTCATCCACAAGAAGAAACTTATCTGTTCAAGTTTTTTATCATGAGATTGTAGCAATTCAGTCCCATATTCAGGCTTCACTCCTAACTCTAGGTCTCTTGTTAATTCACCACGTTTGCAATTACTTCCTCCTCTGAAGACTTCAACTCCTCAAAGTCATCCAGGAGGATTAAAATCAACTTCTTTCTGGGTCCTATTAATGTTGATATTTTAACTTCCTTCCATGAATCATGAATGTTCTTAATCTAGAATGATTAATAATTTCTAGAAGGTTTTCAATTTACTTTGCCCAGATCCATTGGAGGAATCACCATCTCTGGCAGCTATGGTATAATAAAATGTATTTTTAAATAATGAAATTTAAAAGTTAAAATGACTCCTTGATCCATGGTCTGCAGAATGGATGCTGTTTTAGCAGGCATGAAAACAATTGTCTTATACATCTGCATCAGAGCTCTTGGGTGACTATGTGCATTGTCAATGAGCAGTAATATTTTGAAAGAAATGTTTTTTCTGAGCAGTAGTTCTCAACAGTGGGCTTAAAAGATTCAGTAAGTTATGCTGTCAACAGACAAGTTGTTATCCAGGCTTCATTGTTCCATTTACAGAACACAAGCAGAGTATAATAGATTTAGCATAATTCTTAAAGACCTACGATTTTCAGAATGGTAAAAGAACACTAGCTTTAACTTAAAGTCACCAGTTGCACTATCCCCTAACAAGAAAGTCAGCCTTTTCTTTGAAGCTTTGAAGCCAGCCATTTTCTCTCTAGCTATGCAAGTCCCAGATAACTTCTTCTTCCAATAGAAGGTTTTGTCTGCATTGAAAATCTGTTGTTGAGTATAGCTACCTTCATCAATTATCTTACCTAGATTTTCTGGATGACTTGCTGCAGCTTCTACACTAGCACTTGCTGCTTCACCTTGTGCTTTTAAGTTATGGGGATAGCTTCTTCCCTTCAACTTTATGAACCATCCTCTGCTAGCTTCATACTTTTCTTTTGCCACTTCCTCACTTCTCTCAGCCTTCATAAAATTAAAGAGAGCTAGGACTTTGCTCTGAATTAGACTTTGGCATAAGAAACTGTTGTAGCTGGTTTAATCTTCTTTCCAGACCATTAAAACTTTCTCCATATCATCAGTAAGGCTGTTTTGTTTTCTTATCATTTGCATATTCACTAGAGTAGCAGTTTTTTTCCATTAAAAATGTTATGGATGCATAATAGTTGTACTTATGGGATACATGTGGTATTTTGATACAAACATACATTGTGTAGTAATCAAATCTGGGTAATTGGGACATCCATTATCTTAAACACTTGTGATGAGAACATCCCAAATCTACTTTTCTAGCTATTCTAAAATATACAATACATTTATTGCTAATTATAGTCACCCTATTGTTCATTGGAGCACTAGCTCAATTTTTTTCTAACTGCATTTTTTCACCCATTAACCAGCCCCTCTTAAATCCCCTCTCCTTACTACCCTTCCCAATGTCTCATGACCACCATTCTATTCACTACCTCCATGAGATCAATTTTTTTTTGGCTCCCACATATGAGTGGGAACATGTGACATTTGTCTTTCTGTGCCTGGCTTATTTCATTTAACATAATGTTCTCATTCTCCATTTACATCCATGTTGTTGCAAATGACAAGATTTCATTCTTTTAGTGGCAGAGTAATATTCCATTGTGTGTATATATCACATTTTAAAAATTCATTCATTCATTGATGGGTACTTAGGTTGATTCCATTTCTTGACTATTATGAATAGTGCTGCAATAAACCTGGGAGTGCATATATCTCTTTGATATAATGATTTCTTTTCTTTTGGGTATATACTCAGTAGGGGGATTGCTGGATCATACAGCTCTATTTTTAGTTTTTTTGAGGAACCTCCATACTGTTCTCCATAGCGGTTATACTAATTTACCTTTTCACTGGCAGCGTGTGTGCATTCCCCTTTCTCTGCATCCTCACCAACGTTTGCCATTTTTCTGTCTTTTTGATAATAGCCATTTCAAATGGGGTGAGATGATAGCTCATTGTGATGTTAATTCACATTTCCCTGATGATTAGTAACACTGAGCATTTTTAATATACCTGTTGGCCATTTGCATGTCTTCTTTTGAGAAATTCTATTCAGATCTTTTGCCTGTTTTTAATGAGATTATTTAATTTTTTTGCAATTGAGTTGTTTAAGTCCCTTATACATTTGCACTGTTAATTTCCCTCAAGAAATGTGTATTTGCATTCACAATTTGGCTAACAGTTTGGCACAAGAAGTCTAGCTTTCAGTCTGTCTCAGTTTTTGATATGCATTTCTCACTGAGCTCAATTATTTCCAGCTTTTAATATAAATTGAGAGATGCACAACTCTTCCTTTCACTCAAACGCTTAGAGGCCATTGTAGGGTTATCAACTGGCATAATTTCAGTATTGTTGTGTCTAAGGGAGTAAGGAGGCACAAGGAGAAGGAGAAGGGGAATGGCCCATTGGTGGGCCAGTCAGAACACACACGACATTTATCAATTAAGTTCACCATCTCATATGGGTGCGGTTCATGGTGCCCCCAAACAATTACAACAGTGACATCAAAGATCACTGATCACAGATCATTATAACAAAGATCACTGATTACAGATTGCCATTGTTATTGTTTAATAACAATTAAAATTTTGAAATAGTGCAAGAATTACTAAAATGTGACACAGAGACACAAAGTGAGTACATTTTGGAAAAATGGCACTCATAGATGCTTGATGCAGTGTTGCTACAAACCTTTAATTTGTAAAAAATCCAATATCTATGAAGGACAATAAAATGTAGTACAATAAAATTAAGCACGCTTGTACTGGAAAAATGTATTCTTATAATGTGATGGCTACAGAATGACATACTTTAACGTTTAATCTGCTTTAGTAACATTTTCTGTATCACTTTGTGCTATAGACTGAATTGTGTCCCCTCAATATTTATATGTTGAAGACCTAACCCCTGATGTAAATTCATTTGGAGATAGCGGCTATACAGAGGTAACTGAGATGAAGTTATGAGTGGGGCTGTATTACAAGACATATGAGAACTTGCTCTCTCTCTCTCTGTGTGTCTCTCTCTCTATCATACAAGACTACCGTGAGAAGGTGGCCATCTGCAAGCCAGGAAGAGAGCCCTTACCAGAAACCAAACCCTCCTGGACTTTGATCTTGGGTTTTCTAGCCTCTGGAAGTGTGAGAAAATAAATTTCTGTTTTTTAAGCCACCCAGTCTACGGTCCTTTCTTTATCATTACTTCATGTAAGTAGATTAATTAATACACATTCTTAAGTCTAGTTCAGGTTTTGGCAAATTATGATCCTCAGGACAAACCTGGCTCATCACAGGTAAAAGTCTGCCATACTAATTTATTTACATACATATGATATGTACATATATATGATATTTGATATATATGTTTGATATATGGGATATGATATTTGATATATGTTACATATATGTGATATTTACATATATTTACCTATATATCTGATAACTTTTGTGGAACAATGGCAGAATTGATGAGTTGTGGCAGATATTACATGGCCTTAAACACCTAAAGTATTTGCTATGTGGCCTTTTACAGAAAACATTTGCCAACCCTGGTGTAGGCAATCAAGACTTGTAAGTAGCATTTGCTGATTTCCTTGGTATAAATATTCACACCATGGCAGATTTCAAGCTGTCCATGTAATATCACTGAACAGAGTTGGGATGAGGTGTGCAGTAGTGGTGTTTCCACCATAGTTAAAATAGATGTAAATAACTTCAAAAGCACATAATACTAATGTGTTCTAAAATAATTGGAAATTGATAACTTTAAGTATTTACCTTTGTTTTTAACATTATTAACTTGAAAGTTTATATAATTTTTAATAATGGCTGTGTTTAACAAGCGGTTTGCAAAATTCCTACCTAACAAACAATTGACTCTCATGAGCCAATGTGAGCCAGTTTCAAGTCATCGCAGCTCTCTTTAAATTCCAGGTAGTATTTAAGTTTTCTTTTAAAGCTACATTGCAGTAGCCTTAAATATTTATGTTTAGCATAGTCCATAACATGGATTTTCTAAAACAGAAGAAAAAATATATTTAGAAATTTACTTTTGAGTGTTTTTTAAAGGCACAAATTAGTTTCATATCTTTCTTCTAATTGTTTTCCAAACTTTCCTGATCATAAGTATCACTTGGAATGCTTGTTAAAAAGATAAAGATGCCTGCCTGTGGAAAAGAAGGGATACAGGAAAAAAAAAATTTCTCTCTCCAGGTTACCGAAGATAAAAATAATGGCAAAACTTTAAATGAATAAAAGTATGGGAAAAGCTTTGAGACTATGTAGTGTTAGTGGTAAATTGGAAAAACTCTTCTAGAGTGCTTCAAAATGTGAAATATTCATGGATTTGATTAAACAATTTCATCTCATTAATTTTTTTTTACTTTAAAGAGACAATGATACAAATGTGAACTCGATGAAGTGATTTTTTTTTTTTTTTTTTTTGAGACGGAATCTTGCTCTGTCGCTAGGCTAGAGAGCAGTGGCGTCATCTCGGCTTACTGCAACCTCCACCTCCTGGGCTCAAGTGATCCTCCTGCTTCAGCCTCTCAAGTAGCTGGGACTATAGGAGTGTGCCACCATGCTCAGCTAGTTTTTTGTATTTTTAGTAGATATGGGGTTTCACCATGTTGGCCAGGATGGTCTTGATCTCTTGACCTCATGAGCCACCTGCCTCGACCTGCCAAAGTGCTGGGATTATAGGTGCAAGCCACCGTGCCTGGCTGAAGTGATGTTTTAATGGAAAAAAATTGGAACAAACTTAAATGCCAGTTCATAAGGCACATGTATACCAAAGAGCCATTCCGACAGGTAACTTATATTATAACATATACCTTTATTATAATGAAATAGAGTTTGCCTGTGGTTATTAACAGTTCCAGGTAAAATCCAGGGCTGGCTGCCGAACTTTTACACTGGGAAGTTTAAAAGAGCAAACTAGTTGAAAGTGAATGGTGAGGACTTCAAAGAACAATATATTTAAACCTTGATTGTTGCTTATTTAGGGTGGTTTTTGGGAGGAAATGCTTGTAGAGATCACTGGTGTTATTGATCAATTCCAAATTATCCAACACTTTCTAGGATCCAATTTTGCTAATATAAGTTTTACAATACTTTGCCTTATTTGCAGGCCTAGACCCCTCAAAAGCCTCCAAAGTCAGTTAGTCATACTACATTGGCCTCTTTTCAGCTAGAAATTTTATCCTTATAAATGTTTTAAATTCTAAACTGAATATGTACTATGTGTTCTCCCAAGATTGATCATATCTTTTTTAGCCCCCTTTTGTCCTGGCCTGACACTTAAGAGACAGTGATCTCTATGTCCCTTGAGCAGACTTTTTCTATACTTACAGTGGACCCTTTTTCTCCACCAAATCATCTTATTAAGAAGAAGATTAGACCACTGATGTATTATCTACCCCATATTTTGCCTTTAAAGACTGAGTCCAAGTAGGTTAGAGGCCTGGTTCTTAGACTGGTAGTTGGGTGCCCTCGGTTCACATGGGATAAACATGCAAAGCTTTATTCTATGAAAAATGATAGTCAAATTGGTTTATATTACAACCAATAATCATTCATTACAAAGTGTATTACATATTTCTTTTGGATTTTATGCTAAACCAGGAGAATTCAAAGATATTTTGAAATTGTTGCTAAAAGAACTTAGGGATCTTTCACAATTCCTAATCAACACATCCCAACTGAGACTATAGTAGGTTCACATTTTCACTCTTCTGTGCCATTAGGGAGTTCATGGAAGCTTTAGAAACGTATTGAGTTGGAGGCCTGATTTCTGCTTTCTAGAGTGTTATACTATCCAGCTTGCTGTTGGATTCCTTTCCCTTATACTTGGCCAGCCCTTCCATGTTGATGTATAGGCACACATGGACTTACTCCCTGATACCTTCCCATAGCCACAGAGCTTCCTTAAGATTCACCTGTCAGATCTGTTCAAGGTAGTGCTGATCCCCCATGCGAAGTGTGTTTTCATGCTTGCTTAGGGGCTTTACTGAGTTTTCAAGGCAGACATTGTCTGCATGGCTGGTGTCCTCCAGCTTTCATTAAAGTAATTCATATAATTCAAATGAACTAATGTGAACATAGGTACCCAACTCACATTATCTTCCCATTCCTGTTTCATGGATGCTAAAGAGCACCTTAAAGAGATAGGGGTTGTAGCATTTGGAGAAACCAATAGAGGAAGCTGGCAGCATTTCTTCAGATATTCCTTCTCTGGAAACTGCTAAGTTTAGAGAGGACTTGAAGGGCACTAAAGTTCTTCCATGATTACAGATACCTGCAAGAGACTTAACCTGCCCATCTGTGACACCAGCACAGGCGACAGTCATATCCTTACTCTTATCACACCAGCAACAACTTTTTATTGATTTTTTTTCATGGTTGAGAGAGTAGAGTTTAACTGTTAGACTTATCTCTGTCCTCGTGTTGCTAGGCTATTTGGATTGGAAGTCATAGGAGCAGAAACTCTTAGTAATGTTGAAAAAAAGTTCGGTTAGCTTTCAAGTATTTCACTCAGTGGGTGAATCAAAAAATTATTTTGAATCTGAAGGTTACTCATGTAATAATTAAGATGACACATTTCAAACTCACCCTTCCTGACAAGTATTTCTTTAAAGAGACACTGATGCCTCATAGAAAACTTGCAAGACATGACACATCAGCAGAAATTGTTTCTGTACAGAATGTTTTCCAAAGATTTTTTCCTGAGTAATCACTGGCATTTCCCCGCCTTTTTCTATAGTCTTTGCAAAACCTTCTGTTACTTCATGCTTGTTATTTTTTGTGCTGTTAGTAAAGGTTTCATTTTTTAAACAACTTCTAAAACCACAGTATAGGTAAAATTGGGTTGAAAATAAGTCAAATGCTCTGATTTGAATACTGATTAGGATGAAGCACACTCATCAATAAACGTGGAGCCACAATGACCTCAGGAGGACAAGGAGCTTGTGATGTGCATCAATTGTGTTTGGGAAATAGCTTTTACTTATGACGCTGAAGTCTGCTTAAATCCAGGTTCCCGAATGTAAAGGACACGAAGCTTCTACCTCAACTGCCAGCACTGCATCAGGCAAAGCTTCTATTTTTGTAAGGAAGTCAAGCAGCATAATAACAACATAGTCGTTTCTCTAGATCATCTTTCTCCTTTTCCTACTCCAAATTGCTTTTTAGGGGTATTAGGAGAGGCTTTCCATCCTGGACATGCACTTAGGGAGGTAATGAATCATTACTCCTAAGCCATATTCTTATTCTATTGCACAGATTTAAAAACAGAAGAAAAAAATCAAAATGCACTAATTTCCTGTGAGAGGAATAGGATGGTTTCATGCAGTATGACTAGATATTGATCCTGTAATAGGCTGATGAAGGGCAGTGGCTGGGAATTCAATGCAATTTATGTGATTGCTGCAGGAAGGGTCTGTTTAGGTGCCCTGCAAAGGAGTTAGGGAGCATCTGATAGCACTGAGCGTTTCAGCCTCTGTTTGGGGAGCTCATGGGCACAACTTTTGTAGTGTGTCCCACTGGGCTTCAGTGGCAAACAGAATATAAGTCAGCTGGAAGCTTTCCCTCATCCTGGAAGCCCAGCTCCAACAGCCTAAGGCTATGTGCCTTGGACTAGGATGGATGCCAGCTCCAGGAGGAAGAGGAGTGGGTGTGCAGGTCAGAGTGGGCAGCTCCATTCTGCCCCATTGGTAACTGGAGCCCCAGGGGGGACACTAAATTTGTGCAGATGAAAACCTTATCTAGAAATTTGTGCCTGCTGGATGCTGCTTTCCCACTCATGTACCCAACCCCGGCATTTCTCTCTCGCCCCTTTCCTCTTCTTCCTAGTTGCTGTTACCTCCCTCATGAAAGCTAAGACTCAGAGCAGAAATTTTCCTTATTTGTTCCTGGAGAAACCTTCCACGATGTGGTAATTTCAGTACTAATTTGAAACTGAAAAAAAAAAATATGGTGATGGGGAGGAGGTAAGGAAGAGGGCAGAAAGAGATTAAAGATTAAAAAAGAGAGTAAAAAAGAGAGAAGCCACATGCAATCAGGAGAAATTCCTGAAAGCAGCAACCCTTTGAGGAATTTACAGCTCTACTGATGCCTATTTAGCCACCCATCTGAAAGATCCCGGCAGGTTAATAAGCTTTGACAACTGGCGGCTCCATCTCATTTTTTTTCACAGCTTTATGAAATACTCTACAGACCCCAGCTTATTGATATTAATGTTGTAACAGCTGCCCTGGCTCACCTGGTGTGTTATCAAATGCTGTGTGCTCAGCCCTGCCATGTGCCATGCCCTTGAGCTGCTTCCTATTCTGCACACAGGCCTGACTAGCAGGAGCCATCCCGCACCTTTTGCAGGTGTCTAGGGCAAACCTTTCAGCACAGGTGCCCTCATGTCACTTCCAAATTGGGATCCTGGTGATTCGTTCAGATTTGACACAATTTGGTAGATTTCAAGGTGTAAAATGTCCTGAAACACAGGTGCTGGGGAAAAGATGTGCTTTGTTTTAGTCCCAGGCAGCTTTTGGCTACATTCTCATGAAGGAAATAACTCATGGGAAAGTAATTAAATGGGTTTGCCTCATTCAGAAAGGGAGAGGTGAGAATATCTTCTTTTAGCAAGCTCAGTAGGCACAGTTGGGACGCACAAAGTAATGCTTCACACTGTAAACACAGCCCTGAGAAGTACATTGACTTACTTTTAAATTTTAAGCATTCTCCCAGACTGAGTTGATGACTGAGTTCTTATGAAACAGCAAATTATATTGGATTTACTAAAAATCACTTAATAAAGAGTGGCTGTGGGGAGGAGACAGTCCTACTAGTGAATGATCTCAATATTGATTTCTGCTTGTGTTTCCTAATGGAAAATAGCTGCAGTGAAATGCAATAAACATTGATGGAGAAAGATCATTATAACTAGAGGGTGTTATGATAATAAATTAGTGATTATCCTATGATATCAACAGCAGTTGATAGAAGGTGGGCAGGCAAAGAGCAATGGCCAGTGGATTACAACTATTAGTGACCCCAGATGGGGTACTGGCAAGTTTGGAATCATCTTAATCTTTCTTGGTGAGCTTTCTTTACTATGTGGCTTTTGTTATGGAAATTTGGTGCTTTGACATAGAAGTATGAAGACATTTATATGATACACAGAAGTCTGTACTGTGGTACAGTGAATAAAAGAGAATCTAGAGGCTGAGGCATACTTTGAAGGAAGATGGCAAAATGATGATATAACACATTTGCTATTAGGAAGAGCTATGCCTCAGGAGAAATTTCTCTCCATGAATAGGCCTCTGTTCTTTCTTGCTCATGTGCTATAGTTCACTCTCTCATGGTGGAACATGAGGCATTTCATCTCATAGTTGATTTCCTCATCTGTAGAATGGAAATAACCACATTTGCCTAACTCTTAGGGTCATTATGCAGTTCAGGTGAGGTAATAGGAGAAAATGCCTTTGAAAAGTTATAAAGCCTCCTATAAATAACAGGGACTGCCTTAGTCCTTTTGGCTACTACGACAAAATATCTTAGACTGGGTAATTTATAAGCAAAGGTAATTTATTGCGCTCAGTTCTGGAGGCTCCCAAAGTCCAAGATCAAGGCTCTCTAATATTCAGTGTCTGGTGAGGGCCTGTTCCTCATAAATGGCACCTTCTCTGTGTCCCCACATGGCTAAGGGCAAGGAAGCTTTCTGGGACCTTTCTTATAAGGGCAGTAATCCCCTTCATGAGGGAGAATCCTCTTGACTTAATTGCCTCCCAAAGTCCCCACCTTCCTGATACCATTATCTTGGTGATTAGGTTTCAATATATGAATTTTGGAGAGACACAAATATTCAGACCATAGCAGGGACCTTCGTTTGAAGATCTGTAATGTGTACATTACCTTGAATGTACCCATCTGAAATGGGGTGAGGCAATATGAGAATGGATGATGGGTGTCTGTTTCCATTCTCAGCCCATAGCAAAGACAAAGAGTCATGAATAACAACATGCTGGATCCATTCACTAATCAACAGGTGAATGGTTTCCTGAAGTCTGGAGGGATTGATCATTGAAGAATGAATATAATGTTACCAAATATCTACAAGAGGTGAGAAGGGGAAGGGCACTGGAGCACCTGTTCATATTTCTAAAAGCTTGGGGTGTTTCTGCTATGAACAATTTCTCAAGCCTTTAGTAAAACTGACCCCTCCTACTTCTCTGTCCCATGTGTACCCCCTGTGAGATTTTTATAACAGAACTTATACCATATTTAAAAATGCACTATTTACATGTCTGAGGTGCTCTACTCAGTTGAGATCCTGAAAGTTGGAGAGTGTGATTTATTTTTAAATGGCTCATTTCTAGTATAATGCCTGGCATGTGGCAAGTGTCCAATATCTATTTCTTGAATAAATTCATAAATGAGGTCAAAGGCATGGGAGCCTAGAACACAAGATGTGAGACTAGCATATTCATGAAACTGCAGTGCAGCAAGTCTAGTTTGTAGGCAACTTGGGTTGGGGAAAACAGAGTTATGGATAGGAACTCGTGGGCAATCAGGTTAAAAAGGGAAGATGGATCACATTATAAATTTATGTTTAAGGAGTTGGGGTTTAATTTTATGAACCTTAGAATCTATAAGAGTTATTAAGTAGGAGAGTAACAAGATCAGAAAAGTCTGACAATGAGGAAGATGGATGGAAGGGAGAAAAACTAGAGGTGAAGAAACCAGTCAGGTTACTATTGCAGTGGCCCTGGGAAAGATGATGGGATGATGAGTGTTTGAATGAGAGCAGTAACAGCTCTGAAGAAATAGGAAGGGAGAAGAACGCATAGATTTGACAGCCATTTCAGGATGAAGCTGGTTAATTTCTGTAATACTTCCTCTTGATCATCATAATACATGCCTATTGAAGCAAATTCGGTTCACACTGTGTTATGGGTTGAATTGTGTCCCCTACCCTACCCCTGTTCCCAAAGATATACTTAAGTATTAATTCCCAGTACCTCCCAATGTGACCTTATGTGGAAACAGAGTCTTTAAGAGGTAATCAAGTTAAAATGATGTCATTAAAATGGGTCCCAATACAGTATGACTGGTGTTTATAAAAAAGGAAAATTTGAACACAGAGAAAGATATACCCAAGAGAAGATGATGTGAAGACACATAGGGAGAAGATGGCTATTGGACTGGAGTGATGCACAAACAAGTCAAGGGATGTCAAGGATTGCCACAAACACCAGAAGTTACAAGAGGCAAGGAAGGATTCTCCCCTAAAGCCATCAGAGGGAGCATGGCCCTGCTGACACTTTGCTCTTGGACTTCTAGCCTCCAGACTGTGAGACAATAAATTTTTGTTGTTTTAAGCCCCTCAGTTTTTGGTACTTTGTTACAGGAGCCGTAGGAAACTAATACATATACAATAGTATGTGAAATTAAGGAAAAAACCTTGATACTAACTCACTGAAATAATTGCTATTAACATTTTGCTACATTTCCTTCAAATCTTTTTCAAGCCTCTACCAGGAGTAAATGAAAGTGCTCGATTTGCCACATTCTATCTGGCACTGATCATCATATTTTATGTTTATTTTGCTGATTTTATAGGTAAAAATAATGTATGCCCTTTCCCACCAGGGCCTTTTGTATAAAAAATGTCAAAGTATTACAGAGGATGAAGATCCCACTTCTCATACCAGTCATTCATAATTCCATACTTTTGTGTCAACTAATCTCAATATTTTAACACTTTTTTCAGTTTTATGTAAATATTTTCACAATTGAGTTTGTTATATTTAAATAAATTGAATTTTACTTTTAAAAGGAAATATTAAATTATATTTAGTTTCCCATGTCATGGAGACTTCAGAAACTTGCTATTCTATCATCTATTATAATATTCTATTAATAGATGTGCCATGACATATTAAGCAATTACTTAATGGGGAGCTTTCATGTTGTTCCTATAATAAATACCCTTTTACTTTACAGAAATGGTCTACGTTTCTGATTATCTCCTTGAGACATTTCACAAAAGAGTGATTACCTGGTGAAAAGAAAATGAACAATGATAAGACTCTTGATACATACTGCCACTTACTGCTTTCTGGTATTGTACCAATTTGTTCTCTCACAAGCAGTATATGAGGAAATCTATCTCATCCAATGTCATTAGATGCTTTCATTTAAAAAAAAAACTTGGCTAATTTGACAGGAAAAAACCACTGTATATTATTGCTCTTTAAAGTTACAATTCTTTCATTAATGGTAAGTCTGAATATTTTCCTATATCTTGTTTAAATATTTTCATTTTCTCTTTTTAATTTGTTCACATTCTTTGTACTGCAATTTTGATCTTTTTCTTAGTTTGTTTGACTTCATTATACATTTAAGATATCAACTCTTCGTAATATTGTTGCACACACACACACACAATTTCCCTTTAATTCTTTCTTTTTTTTCTTTACACAAAGGAGTTAATGAATTTTAGAAAAAAACTATTTTCTATTTTTTTCCATGTATTCATGTCTCAAAGAAATGTAGTAGGGTCTCCTAGGTAACCTAAACTGGGATTCTGTTTGACTGTTTGTGGATCTTGTGAATGGTGCCATCTCATTTATGGAGCATGTATTTATTAAAACTGATATTTATTTTAGTTTGGGGAATTGGCTAGACAAAGAATGAGAAGGTTATCTTTGCAAGCTCATTGACTAGTTTAATAGAGAGAATGGAACACCACTGGTTTCTTCCCTGATCTTGAGCCGGAGTGGTAGTTCTAGGGAGTGAAGGGTGAGAAAGAGGATGCGGTAGATTTCTGAGAGGCACTGTGAGAACGGGGTGCTTGTAATGCTGCTTCTAGTTCAGGAAACAGCATGCAGCCTGAGCGGGGTGGAGGGCCCTGTCTTCACATGCTTATGAAACCTGACACTCTGCTGTCTCAAAGTTCATGGCTTTAGGAAACCTGTGGGTGAGTATTCTAGGCAGCATCATTCATTTTCCGTGATTGGGCACCATCTACAGTGGCAATTATGAAGCACTTAAAGGTGGCACCATGGGCAGGCCTCACGTCC
Source organism: Hylobates moloch (assembly GCF_009828535.3). NCBI lineage: Eukaryota > Metazoa > Chordata > Mammalia > Primates > Hylobatidae > Hylobates > Hylobates moloch. Next base: position 137,365,983 of record NW_026652277.1, read on the forward strand.
ATAAGGAGACACTAACACCGGGAAGAGTAAACCTTGAAGTTGGTTTGTGAGCACATATGAGGCTCTCCCTTAGAAAATTATGGATACTGGGAGATCTATGTTCAGAGATTGTAAAAAGAAAAGGAACTTGGGTGATTGCACCTACAGGTGGGTGAATCCCAGAACATTATTAACATTTAGAAAACCTTCCACAATTCAGATCCAGTTAATATTGAGAGATATTTTAAATGTGGATTGACAAGATTTAGTGACTGATTGGCCCCAACAGGTAAGAAAAGGCAGCTTCACAGGACTGGCCATGCTGGAGTTTCTAGTCTGAGCAACTGGGTACATTCTTGCCTAAATCTTTCCTGTGGTTCCATGATATGTCCAGATAGAGGGTAAGAGAAAGGCCTTGGAACATAGTGAGTTGAGTTAGGAGAAAGATAGTACCAGAAGTACTTTTGGAAGTTATGGAATATGGTGAAAAATTAAAGCCATGAAAATAAATTAGATCAATGATGGAGAATAACATCTATTCATGCATTCATCTTGTCTTTTATTCCATGATTCATTCTTTGGCTTTTTCAGAAAAAAATTTAAATCTGTGAAATGCAGAGCATTTAGACGTCTTAGTTTCATTTCTGAGAGATGTTTCAGTGGAGTGAGCAGAGAGAAGCCAGATTGTAGTGGGCTGAGAAGCAAATGAGAAAAGAGGAACCGTGGGTACAGAATTTAGGGTTTGGAAGGAAAGGGAGGAAAGAGAGAACGTTGTAGTCAAAAATGGGAAGCAGAGACTTGGAAGTGATTTGATTTTGTATGGGAAGAAGGAAAGGAGAAGGATGTGTATTTCTTAGAGTGAGCATATGTACCAGGCATTGGGCTGAATGCTTTATGTACAGCATCTCATTTAATTATCCCCTAAAATCTTGTGAGGCATGGATTATTACTCCCATTTTGTAGAAGAGAAAATTGAGGTTAGAGAGGTTGCCCATGGTCACATATCTAGAAATTAATATCATAGCTAGAAAGATCTGTTGGCTTCATGCCTCTCTCAGCGGATACAGAGAAAAGGAAAGTTTAAGAACAAGATGGCTAAACATGGTCACATTTCTAGAAATTAATATCATAGCTAGAAAGATCTATTGGCTTCATACTTCTCTCAGTGGATACAGAGAAAATGAAAGTCTACGAATAAGGTGGCTGATTGATGGAGAGAAACCCTGGAAGTTGTTGAAAGGGAGGGAATCCATATATGACACTACCTTGTGAGAAAACAGCAGAAGAGAAAAAAAAATAGTTAAATAAGGAGGAAAGAAATTGAAGAAATTTGTAATTTGATGGCCTCTATTTTTTAGTAGGATATTATGACATCTGTTGATAGATTTTGGAAGTGATTTCAGGGGATTTGGGATAAGATTAAAAGTTTGAAACAGCTGCATGGGGCATGGGGATAGGCCACAGAGTGGGAAAAGTGATAGAACTGCAGGCTATCACCAAAGGCCCTGAAGTTGAAACATGTTTAGAATGGGTCTTATTAGCATGTGCATGTGATTATTCATCAGCTCTGTCAGATGCAAGCAAGAATAGATGTTTTTGTTCCTTTAGGAAATACTCCTAATTCATTCATCAGACACTTGTTGAGTACTAGAACCTGTGCTAAATGCTAGGGATATATGCACACATGAGTCAAAGGTCTGTCTTTTGTTAGAACACTGCCTATGAAGGAAAGTTGACTTTAAAGTTACAATATCAAGCTTTAATGATTGTGTTAAACAACATTGCAGTGGAAGAAGCTGTCTGGGAAGTAGGGAAAGTCCTCAGAGAGGCAATTATTTAAGGTAGGCCTTGAAAGCATTCTAAGAATCTCTTATTTCTAGGCCTGCTTGACTCAAGTGTTATCTTGGATGACTTTCTCCTTTGTCCTGCAACAATCAAGGAGTTCCAAGTGAGCTATTGGTTTCTGGCCGTTCCTTAACCAGCCCAAACATGCAAGGCTCTTCCTAAGTACACTTGGCCTTAAAAAGGTGAACACTCTCCCTTCATTGACTCCTATCTTAGAGACCTGCATTTAATGTTCACTAGAAAGTATGAAATAGACCAGGTAAGACCTAACTTACGATGTGGAGGGCTAAAATTAAATAAAGCACTCACCGTATTTAGGAAAGAGGGAGAATTCACTGAATACCCCAGGGTAACCCAGGAAACTGGAACACATTTCCCTCCACTGTCCTCTGGGTATTTTGCTCCTTAACAGGAGGCCTCTGCTGCCTAAAGTAAATGCTATGTGATGGCTATTTGAGAGTAAGCTGGAGTGGGAAATGTGATTTTGCCCGAATGCTGGATAGCTAACGTCCTTCAGTGATTTTTATAGCCTCCAGTCAGTACGTTCCAGGCAGAGGCTGTAGAATTGCGGACAAACATTCCTCTCTAGGTCAGACAGGCAGAAAACATTCATTCTATTTCATGATAACAAAACATCCTTAAAAGGCGGCCTTGGAATGATGGAGGGAGGTGTTGAGTTGAATAGCTATTTCTTGCTTCCCTTAAATACAGTGTTAATATTCTTCTCAAAACTTTCTATATAAAGGCTACAGTATATTTTTCTTCCCTCTTTTCTCTGAAAATGAATATTTTCTAGAATATGCTTTAATGGTGAAACAGACTTCAAGCTTCTCATTTGCATTGTTGTGCTATGTTCCTTCATAGTTTCATGAACAATAACCTCCCACTTCTCTACAGGCTGATGGGATAATTTGCTCTGCTAAGAAGATGAAAACCAAAATGTAGAGTTTTTTTTTTTTTTTTTTTAAAGAGTGTTGTTCAATGGAAGAGTTTCCAGCAGTGCAGGCAGTGAAGTTTTAGATGTTTTAGATTATAGACTGAGATAAAATACCTTCAAGTAAGGAAGACTATGTACATTGCATGTGATGGATTGTTTTAGAATTAAAATCCTTTAACAATACAGCTGTTTCTCCTGTGGTTTCCTGGCAGTGATGCTGAGAGGAAACAATATGTCTCCCAGGCTTGGTTTCAACTTTGCCTGCTATTGGAATAATGATGGCAAGGGAAGATTCCCTCTATTCTTCACTTATGATCTGGTGTTTCCAAAATTTCCTTAATGATTTACAGTCATGATGATAAGGGAAAGTTAGAGCGTGGAAGACTGCCCTTGAGAGAGGAATTTAGCTCTGAGGGTCTTGTGCTTGATTTTCAGGATTCCAACCAACTCCCTCTTCTTGGGTGCTCCCTCTTGGTGTCAGGGTTGAGAGCTGCAACATGCAATTCTATCTGCTCACACTGTCCTCTGAAAGCTACATCACAAGGCCAGTGGGAGCATAGAGAAAAATCTGTGGAATTTTGTGATGTCCTGCTTAGAAGTATTGTCTGTGTTCATAATACTGGGTAGGTAAAAGGCTGTTCTGTTCAGCTTTTGCCTCTGCGACTAGTGCAGAACAGATAAAGGGAGACCCTTGACTTGCTCCCGTCCTTAGTGACTGGTGGTAAGAAGACACTTGCCTTCATTTCTCTAACACAGTCATTGTTAACTTTTTTCAGGGCAAGAAATTATGATTCCCCAGGGGACATTTTTATTAGTGCTCACAGGAGAGTCTAGGCAACCCTAGGAAAGCATAATGCCAAGAACCAGTAATAAGGGATTATGCTTCAGATTAACTTTGGGTGTTCAAGGTTTGTTTTGCTTGAGTGACTGACTCATGTGGTATTCTAGTGGGAGCATTCTGTAATCATTACTGTTGTGCTTTCTGTAGGAAATGCCATAATCTTAACAGATGCAATTCATATTTATGGAAATGTCTAATGCTTTCTTTGAGTTTCACTAAGCCCCACGCTCTGTAACAGTGAAGTCTGCAGGTGAGCACAGGGCATAGCTGGCTTCTCATGCTGCAACTCTTCATTTCCAGTCCTCCCACTCCTGACTCCCTGGCAGAAATGCTGCAGTCAATTTGACACCTCAAAACACCCCCTTAGAACACCAGAGGAGTAGAAGAGATGTAGATGAGGCTGATGTGACAATACACATATGTCCTTCTGGAAAAAAAAAGCTTCTTTAATATTTAATAACTGATTTTCTCCAGAATTCAACAAGGCTTCTGAGTGAATTAAATCTTGCCCAGAGATTTCAGTTAGAGTAGGCAAGGCTGTAGTAACAAATAGATTTCTGTTCTCTATTTCTCCTGGTAGTCCTGACAATGCTTCTTTGTGAAAGTTTTGAGGCTGTTACTGTTAGGTATATTAAAACTTTGTCTCTTTGATCAATTGAAATTTTTAGGTGAAATGACCCACTTTATCTCAAGAAGAGCTTTGTGTCTTAGAATCTATTTTCTATTTGTATTTGTAGTTTATATAGCCAAACCATCTGTCTTTTGATTAGTTCTTATTAGATGCATCTTTCTCTTATCTTTTGTGATGTTTTCCTTTGTCGTTTAACATTCAAATTTTCTTTGTTCATGTTTTAGCTGTGTCTTTCATTCAGTTTAAGATCTTCCTGATTCTTGGTAAAGTGAGTGATCTTTGACTGAAACCTGTCCATTTTGGGTATTATAAGATTCTGGGTATTATTTAAAACTTCTGTTTTAACAGGTCTTTTCTGGCAGTGTTCTGGCAAGGGAAGTGGGGGTAAGGGTGAGACAGCCTTGTTAGTGCAGAGTGGGGAGTGAGAGTGGAATTTCAGGTTCCCCATGTGGCTTTTGTTTGACACTCAAGGATGGGTGCTCCTTGTTACTGCTGGGCAAGAGTGAGGGTTCTGGCTCCCTGTAACCCTACACTGATACCTCCATGGCTTGGGGGTATAGGAGTGCCTTTTTACTACTCTCCACATCTAGGGAAATGGGCGATGGTGAAAATCTTGACTGTCTGCTAAGACTCCCTTACACCATCCCAGCAGGGGTGGGAAAGGGCGCTTTGGTACTGCAGGTTGGGGATGGAATTCCAGGCTCCCCGTATGGTTTCTGATGACACTACAGAGTGGGTGATTCCTCGTTTGTTGTTATCTGACACCACTCTTGCAGAGTGGGAGGGTGGAGTGCCATATTACCTTTATTATAGCCCAATAAGGGTGGAATTCTAGGCTCCCCCCAAGTCCTTTGCTGGCATGGGTAGGGCCACAGTGTTTTCTGTAGTGCTTGTCTGGACTTGAACAGTTATTCTCTAAAAGTTTTTGCCCTGCCAGGCTGCTCCTTTCTTTGTCCTTTGGCTAGAGCAAGCGGTATTTTTGTTGTTGTTATTTGCACTTTTAGTGTTTTCCAATTGCTAGCTTCTTTGGCAAGAAATCTGAGATATATGAAAGAAAAAGAAAACCCAGGGAGCTCTCTATTGTGTTGTCCTGGGGTCTTGAGGTCCCTAGTTGTTCTGCCTTTTTCTCTCCACTGTATAGGATCATCTTATGCTTGTTTTGTATTTAATGCCCAAACTTTTTAGTTGCACTTAGTAGGACAAGAAAGGGAAAGTAAGTCTACTCCATCTTCCTGGAAGAGAAAGTCTCCAACCTGCCTTTTATAAACAGCATTTAGCTTTTGTTTCTTCAAAATCCATTTTGAGGCCGGGCGCGGTGGCTCACGCTTGTAATCCCAGCACTTTGGGAGGCCGAGGCGGGCGGATCACGAGGTCAGGAGATCGAGACCACGGTGAAACCCCGTCTCTAGTAAAAATACAAAAAATTAGCCGGGCGTGGTGGCGGGCGCCTGTAGTCCCAGCTACTCGGAGAGGCTGAGGCAGGAGAATGGCGTGAACCCGGGAGGCGGAGCTTGCAGTGAGCCGAGATCGTGCCACTGCACTCCAGCCTGGGCGACAGAGCCAGACTCCGTCTCAAAAAAAAAAAAAAAAAAAAAAATCCATTTTGAAGATGTGTGTTGTAAATGAAGCATTTAGTCCTTTTACATTTAATGTAATTACGATGCAACTGTGTATACTGTACTGTCTTATTTTGTGCTTTCTGTTTGTTGCCTCTCTTATGTGTTTCTCTTCCTCTTTGTGTTTCCTAAGATTAATTTTTCTCCTTTGTTTTTTCATCTACCTGTTTAGAAATTATATACTTCACTTCTATTATTTTTTGTAATGACAATATACATGCTTAACTTAACCAAAAAAGACCTTAGATATGTTAATCCTATTCACCCTTCTCTTTGTTAATTTTTTTTGGTGATTGTCTATTTTAATTGTCTTATTTACTGTATAACACATTGTTATTGTAGTTTCAAATAATTAATGTTTATTTGACTGTGTTCATCAGTTTCTGTGTACTTCATGTCTTCTTAGTGATCAGGCCATCCCTCTAGGATCACTTGCCTTCTTCCTGAAATGCATCCATCTATATCTCCCTCTGGACTTCAAGTAGACATATGTAATACTTTCTCATTTTAATTGTTTATGTCTCTTAAGCTTTCTTTTCCACCACTTTATCTTTCTGTGCTACCTTTAATCTGGGTAAATTCTTCACATCTATCTGCCAGTTACAAGTTGTCTCTTTATCATTTATTTGCTGTTAAACCTATCCACTGTGTTTTGAAATTTCACTCATTTTATTTGGTTTCTAGAAATTATATTTGGTTGGTTTTACATATGATTTTCCTATCATGCATATATTTGTTCTGGCTTAAAAGATTTTAAAACATATTAAACATAATCATTTCATGGTCTGTGTCTGTTGTCTGAATGAAGTAGTTTTGAATTCTATGTTCTTTCTGCTGGCTCTCAAGCATGGTGCCTCTTTTCCTTTTGTTTTTAGTTAATATTTGTGAGCTGATGATTTCTGTGAAATAAGGGCAGTTTCTTTTGAGAAGATTTTTATTTGCTTTTGTCTGACAACTAGGGGCAATTCCATTCCAGGTTAACTAATTTTATTTATTAATTTGAAGCTTTTCCAAACACTGAGGCAGTGTGCATTTGTTCTGTGGACATTTGTGAGGGTTTGGCTTGAGGTTCTAAATTCTTCATGAAGATTTTTCCCCCTCTATTTTGAGACAGGCAAATTTTCTTGAAGGCCTCTGGAGTTGAGGGGCAGAGTATTCTTTTTGGTTGCCTATTACACTTAAGGTTTACCTCTCTGGGGTTACAACTCCTAAAATCTCATGAGTCTAAAATTGAAGCTTAAATATACTTAGGCAAATGACCTCAGCATAAAACGAGGCTTCAGTATTCTGCTTACTTCTTCGAGTTCTCGTTCTTAATTAGGATTTTTTTTCTGCTTGAGATTTTTCTAATTCTAGCCAGCTCATTGTTCCTTTAAGAATGTTTAAAAATATTTATTATGGCTAGGATGATCGGTTATTTTCAACAAAAGATTGTTCCAGATGCTTAACTCAATGTATTACAAAAACAGCAGCAAAACCATATTTGAATCTGAACTATAGGAATTATATTGGCCATATTTGAAGCATATTTGTATTGTTCTTTTCATTGGTTTGGATTTTTCTTTATTTTTTCCATCTTATCTTATGTTGATCCCTTCAGTTATTTTTCTTTTTATTTTTATTTGTCTACTTAAAGCCCACCAATTCTTTTTTTTTTTTTTGAGACGGAGTCTCGCCCTGTCACCCAGGCTGGAGTGCAGCGGCGCAATCTCGGCTCACTGCAAGCTCTGCCTCCCGGGTTCGCGCCATTCTCCTGCCTCAGCCTCTCCAAGTAGCTGGGACTACAGGAGCCCGCCACGACGCCCGGCTAATTTTTTGTATTTTTTTAGTAGAGACGGGGTTTCACTGTGGTCTCGATCTCCTGACCTCGTGATCCACCTGCCTCGGCCTCCCAAAGTGCTGGGATTACAAGCGTGAGCCACCGCGCCCGGCCAAGCCCACCAATTCTAATACATAAATGTTCTATGTATATATTTCTTATGTCTGGGACTATGTCATAGTACCTGAAGAGCCAAGACAGTTATTTTTGTCTCTTTGATTCCCAAAAAATCTTTGATTCAAAATATATTTGGCTAAGGAGTGTCTTCCAGAAGGTTATAATAGTATTATTTAAATAGTATTGCTAAGCCATGATAGCATTTACTTAAAAAAGTAATACAGCATTTTAAAAGATCAAAGTAAGTTGATTTAGTCTCCTCACTCAGGGAACTCTGAAAGAGTCGATTAAAATCTTAATTTGTAAATCTATAAAATCTGTTCATATGCAAACACTAGAAATATGTAGGTTTTACTTCACTATAAGATTTTATAGAGGCATGATATTTGTTCAAAAACCTGAAGTATGAGCCACTTAAACATAACTTAGATGCTTATGTTACTAGAAACTTGATATAACTTCTGAAAGGATGGTTATTCAAAAACTTATTCATCACTTAATGCCTAAAGTTCATTCATCATGAGTACTTTATGTAATTCTTAAAAAGAAAAAAAAACTTTATCAGAGATTCAAATTTCTGCAAGGCACATTGTGATATGTCCATATGGTGCATTTTGCAACTAACAAAAGAAGAAGGAAATAACATCCTAATCTGTTTCATTCATTCATCTGCTCTCTTTATGTCACTCAGGAGATTTTCAACAGAAGAGCTTCAGTGATGGTGGAAGCTGCAAAAATAATGTCCAGAATGCATTATTGGTTGCAAATTTTAGAGAAGAGAGAGGAGCCTAAATATTTCTTCCTGTTTTGCTCTGCATAGCTAGGTCTATGTTCCCATCAGAAAGGGAGAGAGGTTTTTTTATAATATTTTCTATAGGAAAAAACAAAACAGGGGTTTTATTTTCTGCAGTGGAAGTCTCAGGTTAAAATACTAATTTAGAGTGTTTGGGGACAAACTCTTATAGAAAATGATATAGCTCAAAATATAGTAAGGCAATTGAATGAGCATAGTTTGTCTAAACTAGCATGCCCATTAGAATATAATTCAAACCATTTAGGAAATTTTAAATTATCAAATAGTCACATTGAAAAAGGTGAAAATAAACAGATAAAACTAACTTTTATACTATATAATTTTTGCCCAATGTACACAAAATATTATTTCAGGATCTGAACAACATAAACTATTAGTGAGATATTTACGTTCTTTTTTTTTTTGTGCTGAGTCTTCAAAACCCAATGTGTATTTTACCCTTACAGCATATCTTAATACTAATATCAGAAATATTTGTCTGCATTTAGATTTCATAAAACATACAGCAGAAAAAGTAGATTTACATACCTGAGTTGTTCCAAAATTACTTAAAATTTCCCCAAAACTGAAAGCAATATCAGTTTTTAAATTTAAATCTCAATTAAAATTAAAATTAAATAAAATCAAAATTACGCTAGCCACATTTAAAGCATTCAAGAGCCCCCTGAGCTAGAGGCTCCTTTATTGAACATTATAGCTCTAAGCCAGTGTTAGATCTGAGAAACGAAACCTTATTTAGTACATACAAAAGTTGTTTAGACTAATGTTTTGATAATGACTTGGCAAACTTAATATAACTTATATAAAATTGCATAATTTCTATCAAGTATATAACAATTCATGCAGCAATTTTTATGGTGATCTTGTCCTCAAGTCTAAAAGTTCTATGTCTAATTTTGGCAGGAGCATAGACGCAGCCACTTGTTCTAGATTTGCTATTTTCAGGCTAATCAGAGTCAGAGCTCATAGTCAGCAACAACAAAGTGAAATCTATGTTAGGTGTGGGGCCTGGGTCAGAACCTCAGAGGTCAGGGTCCAGGGTGGGGTGAGGCAGTGGCAAAGAAGTCACAGAGAAAAGGGGCTTGCCTTTCATCCCAGAAATACTAAGGCTCAGAATGGTGTTAACCCCTAATTTCTAACTAGCCTGCTACACTGTACTGTCAGATCTGTGAAGCTAGCTGGTAGGCAACCCAGCAATCAGTATTGTTTATTAACAAATTGATTAATGAAACAAATAAACATATTGTGCCTCCCAGGCTTCATGTTGGAGGTGACTTACCTAGAATCACCAGATAAGATATTTTGATATTGCATCTCTGCAGATAAAATTTTGAATGACAGAAGAGAATACACATCTGCTAAAATTCCCAATTTGTTTAACCAAGACTACATAAGATAACCTCATGGAGTGGGGTTACTATATGGAGCAGCAGCAGAAGCAACATATTTTGCATAGCTTTTCCCTTGCCCCTTTTTTTATATGAGGTATGCTGCAGCTGGTGATAATTTCTTCTCAGCTAAGATCTTGCCAAAGTGAAAATGAAGGTGGGTTTTTTATAAGCCACTGTTCTTTTTACTGGGGCTTATAAAACTATTTTAGAAGAATTACACTAACAATGTTGGTACTTCCATTTAAAAAATGTCTAAAAATATTAGTCAGTCATTTTCAGTTCTTGAACCAATCTAATGTCAACAAGTCCCCTTCTTTGCCAGGGCCCAGGTAACTGCATACATTCTGCTCTCTCAGTGAACTGGAAAGTCCATCTCCCCATAGATATGTTGCCCAATTTTGTTGATGTTGTTCCTCTCAGTAATTTCTCTTTATCCTTTGACTAGAATATGGAATGAAAATATGGGGAAAGAAAGTGAGAGAGAGCCTTAATTGACAAAGATCCCATTTCCATCACCTAGCAGAATGGGCACTCAAAATATAAAGTAAATTAAGCCATAAAAGAAAATTATTTCTCTTGAACACCTAAGATTGTTGACCTAAGATCAACCATACTTGTTACAAGTGGTAGCCTGTCCAGAATTTCTAAGAATCCTCATTGTCACCTGTCTCTGAACCACAGACTTATTATAAACCTGAGTCCCAAGTCACCTAGAGGCAATGGATGTTATTCTGTGAGGGATTTCGTGTGTGACAGATGAGGGGGACTTAGGGGGTCACTACAGATTTCAGTGAAAATTTTAGTATGAAATGTCCTAGATTTCCCTTTTAAAAGAATTCGTAGATATAGGAGAACTGGCAAAAGGAAGGAATATAGAAGGTGATTTTTAAGCCTATCATGGACTCTGAATTTCTAAAATAGCTAAATCTCTTCCTGGCAAAAGAAGAATCCTTCTAGCAGTGTCAGCTAAACTGCTCCCCGTCGCCCATTGAATCTGCTGTAAGCATACCAGCCTGCATATATGGGGAGAGGCATTCATTTTATGATATGTTTTTTTTCATTTCCAGAAATTATTTTTAAACATGTTCTTCCTCCACTTAAAATAGAATTTGTAAAGCATTCACTGCCACAGGACAAAGCACCAAAACACGGAAAGGAAATTTGGGATTTTTAAAATCTAGGCTATTGAATGTCAAAAGTCAAGACTGCATAGTAGGTCCTGGCCAAACAACAAATTCAGAAGAATATGCATTTTATTAATAAGAACTGTTTTTCCCAACCTAAAATCTAGATACATCTTTCCAAATGAGAGGCAAGGGTAAGAGGCAAAGGTATCTGTAGGGCCATAAGACAATGTAGCTTTTGTTGGGTCCTTGTGAAGGGGCATCGTGTTGGCCTATCTTAAACAGTCCTGTGCATGAGATATATAATATGATGACAGCGGCTTGAACAGTGGTGGAAAAGGGTCGTATATGGACGTGTTTTAACAAAATAGACAACCAAATTTGCATAAGGATTGAGCAAGTGGTGTTAAAAAAAAAAAAAAGAAAGGAGTCAAAGATGACCCTCAGGTTTTTGACTTAGGTTTTAGCAAGGAATTGCTAACATTTGTGCCACAGAAGGCTGCAGGCAGAAGCAGATTTTTTGTTGTTGTTGTTGTTTTGTTTTTTTGGTGAGGGAGTGAAGATCAATGATTTAGTTCTAGGCAAGTTAAAAATGAGGTGGTCATGGCCGGGCACGGTGGCTCATGCCTGTAATCCCAGCGCTTTGGGAAGCCAAGGCAGGCGGATCACGAGGTCAGGTGATCGAGACCATCCTGGCTAACACAGTGAAACCCCCCGTCTCTACTAAAAAAAATACAAAAAATTAGCCAGGCGTGTTGGTGAGTGCCTGTAGTCCCAGCTACTCGGGAGGCTGAGGCAGGAGAATGGCGTGAACCCGGGAGGCGGAGCTTGCAGTGAGCCGAGATTACACCACTGCACTCCAGCCTGGGCCACAGAGTGAGACTCTATCTCAAAAAAAAAAAAAAAAAAAAAAAAAAATGAGGTGGTCATTAGGTATCCAAAGGGGGTTGTTGAGTAGGCAGTAGGCCAGGAGTCAACATAAAAATTTGAGAGTCACTGTCATATAGATAGGAGGTAAAGCCCTGAGACTGGGTAAGGTAGCCAAGAGAGTGAATGTAGATAGAAAACAAAGAAAAACAAACACATCATGGGACATTCCAAAATTCTGAGGTGTATGGAAGAAAAGGATCCAGTAAAGAGGATGGAGGAAGAGCAATCAGTGAGGTAACAGGAAAACCAGGAGTCCCCTGAGGGACATACTCACCCAACAACCCCCACACTCTAACAGTTTTATGTTCTGGTGTAATCTTTATTACTTGAAAACAAGCCATTTTATACATAGGAGGAGAAAAAAATGGAAAAATGTTGCCAGTCCTCCCTACCCCAGCCCCAAACACACTTTGCTGGTTTTCCATGAAAATACATGGATTTGTGGGCTGATTTTGTCTATATAAAACCCCCAGGTCTGAATCAGCATCTGCTCTTGGCAGATCAATCTGTCTGTCTGCTGTCTGCCTTCTCCATGAGTCACTGGTAGAATTTTTTGTGGCTTTAGGAGAGGGCCTCTCATAATTCAAGTCCAAACGATGAATACCTCAATCTTTCATATACTGGAATTGTCTTACGCTACCATTTCCGGACATTTTTACAGCTCTGCTTCTTGAACTGTTTCTTGTCATGAAGTTTCCTAAACACATCTCAAAAAAGGATCTCCCATTCTTAATGAATTTTCTGCTTCTAGAATAAACTTGATTTAGTTAAGACAGATAATGTTTCTCATTCTTTTTCCCTTGTAGTAACTTCTTGTTTAGGTACGTTTGAATTCTACATATAAAGAGCACATGCTAACAAGTTATTACTAAATCTATTGATTCAATATCTGAATGCGATATTTAAAAAATAAGATAGACTATTTAGAAAATAAATGAGGATTAGAAGTCACGCCATTTTCTAGTATATTATGGAAGAACATTTTATCTGAATGAAAGAGTTCTTGAGCCCAATGGCTCAAGTGGATGCATCAGAAGCCTTAAAGGTAATCAAATGGATTCTGACGCTTATGAAAAGTTGACTTCTAGAGAACAGAATGCCCTTTGCTGGCTCACTGATAAGGCAAAACTAGTAACTATCAAAAGCATTCCCTGCCTGTGCAATCCTTTGTATTTCCTCCATGCCTTATTTTGACCTTTTTGCCCCTAGGGAATAATACATTTAAGAGCTAACATCGTTTTACAAAAGGACAGAGCCATTTCTCTTCTTTTTATGCACAAATTCAGTTACCAATATATTCAGAACATAAATGACTGACCCTGAAAATAGAAAAAAAAATCTTTTAAAATCTTTCATAGTATTAACTATTTGTGTATTACACAGAGGTGTGTCTTTCAATGCATATAGCAATGTTGTCATTCATTTGAGCTCTGGAAGGAAAGGATTATGTCTCCTTCATGTGATTTGTAAAATACCTAAGCATTATATTTCACCTCTACTTGAATTAAAATATAACTTAGTGATGACATTGTGCTTGGATACATTAATGATATTTAATACTGCATTGAATAATAATGGATATTTACCTGTCAAATGCAGACGTCTCTTTTTTTGATCGCCATTTCTACACAAGTTCATAATTAGGATGATTTTTGTATCTTTTCTTTGCAGAAATTGCCTTCAAGCCTTAGCTAAATCTTTAGCTGTATCTTGTGCACTGTGACATAGTCTATGGCACTGGAGTCTGGCCATTATAGTATTTGCCAAGCAGACACAAAGGTTAATTGAAAATCTGTAATAGCTACAATACTACATGGACAAAATCCTCATAGCTATTTTCTTCATTTATAAAGGCTTGAGCCTGTCTTACCATTAATGTCAGAAGCACAAATGATTCCTCTGAATGGGATTTTAGAGCACAGCAATCTGCAAAGAGGAAAGAGTTGATGCATGTGGATTGCTTTCCAGGAGGTATGCAATTCCTTTCACAGGCTTACTTCAAAAATGCCTTCCTTACATTTGCTTACAACATATAAATATGTACTAATAGTGGAGAAAGAAACCGATTGTAAGACTAATGTAAGGTATAAGTAAGTCACATTTACGTTATCTTGCAAATCATCAACTGTTAATTAGGCCTTTCAGATGATGTTCTAAGATGAATATTCAATTTTGTATGTGAGAACAAAAGGTGCCGTGACCAAATAAATAAATAAATAAAACAATGAAAAACAAAACAAAACAAAAAAGCAAACAACAGAACTAAACTGAGAGCTCACAAATCTTGAGCCTTAGTGTTTTCATGATGTTTTCTCACATAATACTCAGAGAATTCACCCTCTGGGTTGAGACGGTCAATTGAGACTTGAAAGGCTCTGATTTTGAGATTGTTTGCTTACTGACATTTGATCTTGGCTAAATCACAGAACCAGTTCTGCTCTATTTTCTCATGATAAAAGAAAGATGATCCTTGACACCTACTTAGCTCATGAGATGCCATTAGAGTACCTTTGATTAATGTGGTATTGAAGAACATTTTTGATATCTTAAAAATCTAGGAAAAAGTCTCTATTACTGTTATGCCATTGCTATTGAGTTTTTGTGTATATAGGAAGAATTTATGTTAGGTCTATGCTTGACTCTATAATTCTTTGAAAATCACATGAACTACAATATAGTCTTTGTTTTGTAAAGAAAAACTAATGTAGAATATACGACGTCAGGAAGAATTGCTCCTTGTGGCAGTCCATTAATTAATCAAATATTTTTCTTATCCTTCTGCTGAAATTTGAAAAGTATTTGCTTCATTTAAAATCCGTAACTAGTTCCTGTCATCAGTTTGAATTAGAGCCTTTAACTTCATAGCAGAGAAATTGCCATGTAAATATTTTAAGTTGTAAGTTCCAATATTAAGCCAACAAGTGATTATCCTTCACAGTAGAGCTACAAATGGTGTCTTAATTAATGAATATCTTAAGTGTCTTTCCCTGTTTCTGTGACCTAAAGGAAGAAGGCCTAAATAGATGAGATAATCTTTCAGAAAAGAAAAAAGGAAAACCAAATGAAATACATCTGAGAACTAATCTCAAGTGTGCTCAAGACAGTCTCTCAATCATTTGATTCACCTTGCAATTTGAAACATTGTAATGCTTTTGTGCTATTACTGCCCATTTTGAGTGTTTCCTAAGATTTCCATTTCTTTTGTTACTGCTTTACTGCTGAGAATTGCTTTATTCTGCGATACTAAGATTATTTTTCATTGTGATTTTCCTTACAACTTTATAACTGTAGAATTTGTTCCCCTCAGCAGAAACTGGTTCCTTGTTATTTTCCCATCTTCACTTATTTCCAATGTACTAGTCAGCCAGGCAACCAGTAAAATGAAAGGCCTGTTGGCATCATTATGTGTGAGAATTTCTATGGGAAAGATTTTCTTTCACTCACTTTTTTTATGGTGCCTAAGTTGAGGACATGAGGCAAAAAACTCAAATTGGATTTTTAAAAATAAAAATATAGGAAAAGGCACCAGCTCACAAACACAGGAGTCTAAAATGCCATCTTCATTCTCAGAACTGAGTATAGTTCTCAGATTGAATTCAAAGGGTTCTTCTTTTTGGGGTCAGCTCAGCTTAGAGAACAGAAGGCACCATATGGAACAGGCTCTAAATCAATTATACCAATCAGAGTTTGTAGTGGAATGGTTTAGAAATAATAAAAATCTAGATTAACTGAGACCCAGTTAACTGGAACTTTCAATTATCCATTTTTTAGTCTGCTTTTTCTCTTTTAGAAGAATAGCTAAGTGACGACTAAACAAACTTATAAAGCTAAAAATCCTTTCTTTTGTTATAGCGGAGGAAAATAAGGCTTATGGCCCGATGATTACTACCCATTTTTCTGCCTAAATTCAAAGTTCTAGCAACTATCTCTTATTAGAGATGTGTTACAACAGGAAAACTCCTAATTTGAAGGTATCAAAGATCATTATAAAGTCAGTCTACTTATCTATAATTTTTACAGATATATCTGCTATACTGTACAAAAGGGACTAGACAAGGTGCCAAGACTGGATTGAAGGTCTACCACTATCTAAGTGGCACTGGGCAATTGACTTCCCTCCTGTATCTATCAAAGTCCTCATCTGTAGAATAAGGTTGGTCCTATCCCTTTTAAACACTAAAATGATTTTTTGACTCTGGTAAGCACTGATCTTCAGAATGGTCACCCCACGGCACTGCCAGATTCTCAACAAAGATGAGTGATTTTTTTGATTCACAATAGTTATAATGTATCATGTGCCAGGGAAATTGCATACCTCATCCTTTTTACAGAGAAAACAGCTCAGAGAGGCTACATAACTGAACCCATGTTCACCTTGCCAGTTACAGCATCAGAGTTGGGATAAGGACCCAGGACTCCTGACTTCAGAGCTAAATCTTTTTCACAAAATCAATAGATACATCCCAATAGCTCTGTTGAATTTAAAATACTGAAATGGGAAATAGTGATTTCCTATGAATGTAAACTAAAGATGTACTGAAATACCCATTAAAATCCCATGAATTTGATCTAAAGTTTAGGGATTCCAGGAAATATGGTAATTAATTCAACATAAATCAATGATACAATATAATGTGATAGGTTTTTAATAAACATTTATTCAATTTCAATTATACAGTTATATAGTTTGAGCATCCAAATAGGTGTTACTGCTTCTAAATTATGATTACTTGCTTCATTGTTGATTGGAATAGTCTTAGAGGATTTTATCTAAAGCCAACAACACATTTAAAAAAATGTATCAGTCTTGATGATAAATTCTCATCTTTTGAAGATGGCTTATATTTCGGAATTGGTGAAATGTTGATAAATCCCTTAAGAGAAAAGGCTGTATCTTCCTTATGTTATGTCTCACCATGCCTATCCTAGTGTCTTTTACTTTATAGACAGCCAGTAAACAATTTTTTAAAATTTGAGTTTTTTTTTTTTTTTTTTTTAACCATACTAAAGTGTGAGAACTTCGTAAAATTCTCACTTTTAATGGATTTATTTGGCAGCGCAAGGATTGTTGTTTAGGATAAGACATTATGTTTGTTATTTTGATTATATCCAGGAATATTCTTTTTTTGTTTTTTGAGAAGGAGTGTCGCTCTGTCACCCAGGCTGGAGTGTAGTGGTGCGATCTCGGCTCACTGCAAGCTGCGCCTCCCGGGTTCACACCATTCTCCTGCCTCAGCCCCTCGAGTAGCTGGGACTACAGGCGACTGCCACCAGGCCTGGCTAATTTTGTTTTTGTATTTTTAGTAGACACGGGGTTTCACCGTGTTAACCAGGATGTTCTCGATCTCCTGACCTCGTGATCCGCCCACCTCGGCCTCCCAAAGTGCTCGGATTACAGGCGTGAGCCACCGTGCCTGGCCAATATCCAGGAATATTCTTAAACCACTGTTAGCAACTACCAAAACTGAAGTATGTTTTGTCTGATATTTGTATCTGGATCCACAAAGGCAGGTTTCAGAGGCAAGAACAAATACTTGCCCCATAGAAAATGGGTTTCCTTAGCCTAAGTATGCAACAATGGATGAACAGATTTTGCAAATGTGATTTGTATACAAAATGGAATCCTATTCGGCTTTTAAAAATCAGGAAATTCTGTTATTTGCAACAAACATGGATGAACCTAGAGGACATTATGTTAAGTGAAACAAGCCAGGCACAGAGACCTGAATACTGTATGTTCTCACTTACATGTGGAAGCTAAAAAAAGTCAAACTGATAGAAGAAGAGAGTAGAACAGTGGTTCCGGGGGCGGTAGGGGCAGGGGATTGGGGAGTTGCTTGGAATATGGAATATGTAGAAAGAGGAGATGCTGGTCAATAAGTACAATTTTATAGTTAGGAGAAATAAGTTCTGGAGTTCTATTGCACAACAAAATGACTATAGTTAATTAAAATGTATTGTACATTAAGAAAAGAAAATGGGTTTCCTTTTTATTGGAAATGTGAAAATAATACATTTACTATTTATAGTCTTTTAGGTCACAGATGCATAGTGGCCCTTCTCATTTTCCATGTGACTCATTAGATGAAAAGCATGCAATAAAAAATTTAAATTAAAAATGGCTATTCATGCCAAGAGGTTAGCTCACCTTGTGAAAATCCTAAGGATGACCTGAGGATGACTTGCCTTGTAAAAGCTGCACTTGTGGGTTCTATACCTCTTATGGATAGGCAGTGACTTTGTCTGTGCTCAAATGTCATTCCCAGAAACAAGCTCATGTAGGCCACAGGACACCTGAGCAATTTAAACCTAGGCCTGAAGGACAAGACATTTTCTTTGATTTTACTTGGTAACAGTCACTCCCCCTTTATTTTCTCGTGGGCAAAACAAACCCAAATGTATATTTTTTATGATGGTGTTTTAAGCATTTCAAATTATTTATTGCAGGTCTGAAGGATTTTAAGCAAAGGTAGAACCCTCAGAGATCCCCATGATCCTAGAAAGACAAGAATTTTTAGGACAGAGGACACTATGTTATTTGCCACTAAAGGAGAATCACATGATTATTTTGCAAACTGAAAAGTCATATGGTTATATTTTTCCTCTGGAAGAGTCCAAGCATGGGTATAAGGCTCCCATTAAGGCTAATCTTTCTGAAATGGAGCTGGAAGGGTCAGAATTGCTGTGGCAGATAGGCAGATTCTGGGTGTTATTCCTCCTGCCTGTGAATCAGCACATTCTATTATGTTTGAAGGAATCACATTTTGCTGCTCCTGCAGTCTTGCAGCATTTCCAATTAAAAGTGCCTGCTCTACTGAACAGGTTTTGTAAGTTTTCAAAAGACACTTTTGTGTTTATTTTCCTTAATTTGTGTTTTTAAGGTCTTTTTTTTGATATTGCCTTTAGCAAAGTAGTAATATGGAATGCTTATGTATACTGCTGCCAAAGGGCTTACTTATAGCAGGAGTATGTGGTTTCTTACACAAATAGATAGAAACATTTGTTGGAATCTAGGAAGTTTCACCTGGACCAAAGGCTTTTTGAGGGCAGTGTTTGGAGTGAAGGCATGTAGACTGGGGTGAACGTCGATCTAAGACAGATTTTAATAAGGAATTGGAAATACTGAAGTACAATTCAGGAGAGAGTAGGAGCTGAAGCTGGAAGGAGTGAAATAAAAGGAAGCAGTAACAGATAAAGGGGAATCTGAAATGAGCAGAGTGGAACTGAAAAGGCCAAATTGTGGGGAGACTTGAGCACCTATCAGTGAATTGAGACATCTGGGGCTGACGAGGTCTGACTCAGTCACTGAACTTATTTTCCCAGATGTTGCAATGGAACACAGGGACATTAAGGCACTTTCACCAGTTCATATGATTGAAGGATGATGGACCTGGGATTCAAAAGCAGGAGATCTGAACAATTTTGCTTTCATTTGGAATATGTGTCCTGCGTTATACCGTCTCTATTTTGATATGAAATTCCTCCATGATCATACTCTCATTTGTGCATCTTACTGCCAGCAGAAAAAACTTCATTAGCTATTTGTGTTTAATACTGTCTCTTCATCTTGAAGACAGAATGGGTATTTTCTGCCTTCTACCTTTCCTGTGCTATGGGATGATGGCCCGCTGGTGATGATCACATCTTATGACTCAAATTCCTGCAACCCCTTTCTAAGAGTAATTAGCCTGGGACCTTGTTCCTAAGGTCAAACCCCAAGCTTTCCCTATCTCTCTGTCTCATTGCTGCATCAGCCTGCTTCTGACAAGAAGAATATATTACCAAAGGTAGCAGAGGGAACAATAATTTGAATACCTTAAAGAGAAGGAAATAACCTTATTTGCAGGCAGAGGGGACTAAATTAATATTGGAGACCAGCACTATTTCCCTGAGAGATGATTTTTATTTGTTTAACAGTGTTTATGCGTAGGAGTGTTATTTATAATAGTTTCCCTTAGAATACCCCTGAGTGCTCTTTCACCTTCTTAATCTATTTGTTTGATTATGTTGACTTGGCAGGAGAAGGTGTTTGAACACAGTAATGTTCAAATATTCTTATTTGAAAAATAAGCCAGCAGAACAAACTATACCCGACTTGTGTTACTACATTCATAAATCTCCTTATTTTGAAAGTCATAATATGTTTATTACCACTGCCCCTTGATCTCACCCACTCCAAGCTTTTGCAAGAATATAAAGGTTACTATATGTTAGATACAAGAGAATGCAGTACTGTACATTTGTTTCACCAATTTATTGCCATAATATGAATAATATTAAAAGGAAATTGCTGGTCAACAATGGTGAATAGATTGTTAGAAAAACTCTTCAGTAGATAACAATTATAAACACTGAACAAAATTAACACACCACACACGCGCACGCACACACACACACCCCTATTTAAAGGCATGGAGGGCAACCCTAAGCAGGCAGCAACTGAAGGTATTTCGGCCTTAAAAGAGGGCAAGTGATTAGAGTGCAGTCCATATTTACAAGCGTCTTTCTCCTGAGGACATCCCACTGAGTGTGGCCTGCAAAGAAGCCAGAACTCAAGGAGAAAGCTGCATTTTTCTCAGCTTGAGTTGTCAGTGGCAGAGTTTGGAAGTGCACGAGAGACTGGTAATTAAAGAGGAAACTCCTGGAGTAAATGGAGCCCTCAAATCTGAATATAATTTCCCTAAAATACTTGGCTGAACCCTACAGAATGCTTTTAGAGGATTCCAAGCTCCAAGGAACTCAGCAGAAAACCACAGCTAGAGAGCAAAAAGGATTTACGAGGGATTTTAGCAGCTAGATGTCACAGATGAGAAAAGGTTGATGTTTGAATCCCACCAAATTAGAGCACCTTGGTAAAGTAAACCAAGCCTCTGCAAGTTCAAAGTGATAAGCCAGTAATCCCACTGCCTGTTTGAATACAAGTCAATACTCTTTACAAGAAGAAAATAGAGTTCAGTGTCTGAAATGTTTTATCTAAAATCTCCAATATATAATAGCAATGATAAGATATGCAAAGACATATATGATTCATTGTTGAGGGGAAAAAAAAGCAGTCCATAGAAACAGGCTCAATCATGACCAAGAATTTGGAATTAGAAGACAGGGACTTTGAAGTTGCCATTTTAAATACGATAAGGATCTAAAGAGAAGGTCATAATGGTTTAAGAGACAAGGAAATTCAACTAGAAAAGCATAATTGACAAAACTAACCAAATAGAAAGTTAAAAACACAAAACCCACAATATCTGAAATAAAAAATTTACTGGATGGGCTTAATTGTAGATTGGAGAGAGATAAAGAAAGGGTCACCACACTTGGAGATAGATCAATGAAAATTATCAAATGTGAAAAACAGAGAGAAAAATTATTGAAAAAAAATCCAAGGCTCTTCTAATTTGTGAGGCAATATTAAACAGTCTCACATACTTGTAATTCAATTTCCGGAAAAAACACAGAGGCTTTTCCCTAAAGGACACTCCCTTTTCTGGTTATCAGTAAGGCAGAACCCAAACTGCTACAGTCCAAGTTTGGCCAAAAACTTTAAAAATTTGTTGAAAAATATCAGTTTAGAAACAAGAATCTCAGCAATAATTTACGTAGAATAAATACAAATAAAACTATATAGAGGCACATGTGGAATATTACTGAAAATAAATGAAAAAGAAAAACTCTTCAAAGCAATGAGAGATAAAAGACACATTGCCTATGGGTAAACAACAATATGATTATGATTGGATTCTTATTAGAAACAATGGGGACTAGAAGCCAATGGAATGATATTTTTTAAGATCTTGATCAAATAGTATTTTTATTTTTAATTTTTTAATACTTTCAACTTTTATTTTAGATTTAGGGGGCACATGTGAAGGTTTGCTACATGGATATATTGTGTAATGCTGAGGTTTGTGGTACAATTGATCTCATCACTCAAGTAATAAGCAGAGTACCTAAGAGTTAGTTTTTCAACACCCTCTACCCCGTCTAGTAGTCCCCAGTGTTTGTTGTTCCCATCTTTATGTCCACGTGTGCTCAATGTTTAGCTTCCACTTATATATGAGAACATGCAGTATTTCATTATCTGTTCCTGCATTAATGCACTTAGGATAATGGCCTCCAGCTGCATCCATGTTGCTGCAAAGACATGTTTTCATTCTTTTTTATGACTGCTTAGTATTCCATGGTGCATATGTACCACATTTGCTTTATCCAATCCACCGTTGATGGGCACCTAGGTTGATTCCATGTATTTGCTATTGTAAATAGTGCTGTGATGAACATACGAGTGCATGTGTCTTCTTGACAGAGTGATTTATTTTCCTTTGGATATATACCCAGTAACGGGATTGCTGGGTTGAATGGTAGTTATATTTTAAGTTCTTTGAGAAATCTCCAAACTGCTTTCCACAGTGGCTGAACTCATTTACAGTTCCACCCAAAGTGTATAAGTGTTCCCTTTCCTCTGCAGCCTTGCCAGCATCTGTTGTTTTTGACTTTTTAATAGTAGACATGGAATGGCATTTTTAATGTACCTAAAAATGTCAATTCAGAATTCTATATCCAGTAGAAACACTTGTCAAAAATGAAGATGAAATCAAGATATTTTCAGATATATGGAAGTTGGGAAAATGCATTGCCAGCAGATCTGCACTATGAGAAATGCTAAAGGAATTTCAGGATGGGATACAAGATGCAACTGATCTACAGGAAGAAACAGCACAACTTAATAGTATATGTAACAAAAATACAAAAGGCTGTTATTCTCTTTTTACAATGAAACTGACAGTACATAGCAAAACCCATTACATTGTTTTGTGGAGTTATGTATATCTTATGTATGATAACAAAACCAGAGAATCAGGGTTGAGAGGAGGAATTATAAGGTTTAAAGTTTTTTTTTCATTTTCCATGATGTGGTATAATAACTCTAGGTAGACTATGGGGAACTGGGGATACATATTGTAATCCCTAAAGCAACCATTAAAAATAATACAGAGAGTTAGGGCTAAAAAGCTCACGGATAAGATAAAGGGTACTATTTAAAAAATTCTATTAACCCAGAAGGGCAGAAAAGAAGGAACAGAGAAAAAACAAATAAGACAAAAAGAAAGCAAATAGAAAAACAGTACAGTTAAAACCAACCATGTAAATAATTACATTAAATATAAATTGATTAAATATTTGGATTAAAAGTCAGAGATTATCAGAATGGACAAAAAGCAAAACCTAATAATATGTTCTATATAAGAGACATACTTAACATCTAGAAGCGTAAATAAGTTTAGTCAAAGGATAAGAAAAGATATGCCATGTCACATTAAACATATGAAGATGAGAGTGGCTGTTTAAATATATCAGACAGAGTAGACTTCAAGATAAGAAATGTTACCAGAAATAGAGAAGAACATTTTATAATAACAGATTAATTCATCAGGAAGACATAGGAACCCTTAATGTGTATGAGTCCAATACAGCTTAAAGATGCATAAAGCAAAAGTGGACAGAACTAAAGAGTGAAATTGAAAATGTCAAATTATAACTAGAGATTTTAATGTATCTCTCTAAGTAACTGATAAAACAAATAGACAAATTGTAAAATGATAAATAACATTATCAACCAACTCAACCTATTTGACACTTTTAGAGCATTATATACAACAATGCAAAATAGTCATTCTTTACAATTGCAACATTCAATCGAATGTTCACTAAAATAGACCATCTTCTAGGTCATAAAACAAGCCTTAATATATTTTGAAAGATAAAAAAATATAGAATATGTTCTCTGTCCACAGAAAAATTAATAGCATTTCATAACAATAGATATCTAGAAAAACCCTAAAGACTTGGAAAAAATCACTTCTAAATAAAACATGAGTCAAAATAGAAATCACAAGGGTAATTATAAAATATTTTAACCAGATGATAAGAAAAATACAATACATCGAAATTTTGAATGGAGCTAAAGAAGTTATTAAAGGGAAACTTATAGCTTTCAAAGCTTATAAAAGAAAGGAAAAAGGCTTAAAATCAATGCTTCAAATTTCCTCTTGAAAAATATAAAAAGAAGAGCAAGTTAAACACAAAGTTCAAGAAGGAAACAATAGAGGTAAGAGTAAAATCAATGAAATAGAAAATGGACAAATAATAGAGAAAAATCAAGAAAGTAAAAAGTTGCTTATTTGAAAACATTAATATTTATTACAGGTTAAATATCCCTTATCTGAAATGCTTGGGACCAGAAATATTTTGGATTTTTAAGTATTTGCATATACATAGTGAGATGTATTGGGGATGAGACCCAAATTTATTGCAGCTGAAGTGACTGGGAAAGTCTTTTTTCTCCTGGGGATGTTGAATCAACTGCATGTTTTGTACCTGCATTTTGACTGAGATTCATCATGTTAGGTCAGGTGTGGAATTTCCACTTGTGGCATCATGCACTCAAAAAGTTTTGGATTTTGGAGCATTTCAGGGTTCAGATTTTCAAATTAGGAATTCCCAACCTGTAAACCTTTAAATCAATGTATTAAGGAAAGAAACACATATTACCAACGGAAGTAATAAACAGGATATCACTACAGACAGCATAGATATTAAAATATAATAAGGGAATATTATAAAGTTATGCCAATAAATTTGACAACTTAGATGAAACGGACAAATTCTTTAAAAGCACAACTTGCCAAAACCAACACAAGAAAAAAAAATCTGATAGCCCTTTAATGTTAAAGAAAAACAATGGATAATAAAATTCCCACAAAAAAAATGCAGTTGACTCTTGAACAATACAGGTTTGAATTGTGTCAGTCCACTTGTACAAATATTTTCTTTTGCTTCTGTTACCAATGAGATAGCAGTAACAACCCTTCCTCTTCCTCCTCTTCCTCAGGCTACTCAACGTGAAGACAACAAAGACCTTGATGATGATCCACTTCCACTTAATGAATTGTATATTTTTTTATTCTTTATGATTTTCTTAACAACACTTTCTTTTCTTTATATTACTTTATTGTAAGAGTACAGTAGGTAATACATATACCATATAAAAAGTGTTAATTAGCTGTTCATGTTGTTGGTAAGGCTTCCAGTCAATGGTAGGCTATTAGTAGTTAAGTTTTGGGGAGTCAAAAGTTATATGTGGATTTTCTACTGCATGAGGCGGGTGGCACCCCTAACCCCCACATTGTTTAAGAGTCTACTGTACAGGCTCAAATGTTTTCACTGCTGAGTTTTATAAAACATTTAAGAAAAAAGTAATATCAAACTCACCAAACTCTTTTGGAAAACGGAGATGAGGACACTTCACAACTTATTTTATGAGGATACCACAACTTTGAGACTAAAACATGATAAAGATATTACCAAAAAATTATGGAACTAATATTCTGTATGGAAATTCCACAAAAGCCCTTGACAAAATATAGCAAATTGAATCAAATGATGTATAAAGAAGATCATACATGATGATCAATGAGATTTATCCCAGGAATATAAGATTAGTTTAACATTTAAAAATCAATTAATGTAATTTACATCTTGACCAACTAAAAAAATAAAAATGAGTATCTCAAAATATGCAGAACAAAGTATTTGATCAAATTAACATCAATTCAGAAATTAGGAATAGAAGGGAATTCCCTTAATCAAATAAAAGACATCTACACAAAACTACAACTACAGCTAACTCCATACTTAATGGAAAAACCTGAAACATTTAATTTTAAAAATTGGGAACAAGTGTAGTTTTTCTGCTCTCAACTTTTTTGCTTAACATTGTACTGGAAGGTGTAGCCAGTGCAATAAGTAAAGAAAAAAATTAACAGTATACAGATTTTAAAGGAAGACGCAAAAATGAATCTATTCACCAATTGTCCACATAGAACACCTTACCACGAAATCTACCAAAAAAAAAAAAAGCCAAGCCCCAAACATACAAGCAAACAAAATATCAGCAAAAACAAAATACGATTATAACTTACAAATATGTTTAGCAAGTTCTCAGGAGACATGGTCAATATAAATAGTAAATAGTTAATTGTATTTCTATATATTAACTGCAAACAATTTAAAAATTCAATTTAAAAAATTTTATTTTCTAAAGAATCAATAAAAATAAACATCTTAGGAATAAATGTAACAAAGGGATATCTAAGGCCTCTTTACACTGAAATTTATAAAACTTTGCCAAGTGAAACTTAAGACACTTCAAATAAACAAAGGAGCCTTACCATAATCATGGATTGGAAGACTAATATATTTAATATTATCTCTCTCAAAATCTCAGCCAACTCTTTAAATAGAAATGGACAAGTTGATTCCACAATTTATATGAAAATGAAAAGAACTAAGAATGGCCAAAACAATTATGAAAAATAACAAAGTTGGAGGACTCAAAATACCTGATATTAACTCTTAATATAAGCTATTGTAATTAAGACAATATAGTACTGGAATAAAGATAGATAAGTGATCAATGTAACAGAACAGGGAGTCCAGAAATAGGTCCATAATTATACATTCAAGTGATTTTCAACAAAAGTACCAATGTAGTTTAATGGGGATGGGCCACTCTTTTATAGCCGTGGGGCTGGAGCAACTGGATACATGTATCAAAACAAATAATCCTTGATTACTGCTTCGTAACTCACACAATAATTGATTTAAATTGGATCAAGGCTTAAATGTAAAACTAAAACTACAACAGTTATAGAAGAGTACTAGACAAATATCTTCAACATCTTGTGCCAGACAAAGATTTCATAGCAAAATAGAAGGTACTAAAGATGAAATTAAAAACTAATAAATTTTACCAAATTTTAAAAATGTTTGCTTGTCAAAATACATGCTAAGAAAGTAATGACAAGCCAGTACAATTGGGAGAAATAGTCTTAACACATATGTCTACCATCTGGACTTGTATCCAGAATATATAAAGAACTCCTAAAACTCCATAATATATAAAAAAAATTAAAAATGGGTAAGAGACTGGGATAATTTACAAAAGAAGATATACCAATGGTCAATGAGGGCATGCCTAGATACTCAACATAATTAGGTGACAGAGAGATGCAAATTAAATCATTTCATGCCCACCAGGATGGCTAAAATAAAGAAGACTAATAATTAAAAATGTTGGCAAGGATATAAATTAACTTGAATAGTCATTCAATGCGGGAGGGAGTGTAAAATAGTACAGCCACTCTGTATGACTTCTGTGCCAGTCTCTTTGAAATAAATATATGACCCAGCAATTCCAATGCTAGGTATTTACCTAAGATAAATGAAAGCATATGTCCAAAGAAAGAATTGTACAAAAATATTTACAGTGGCTTTATTCATAATAGTCTCAAAATAGAAACAACCCAATGTCCCTTTGAGTATGCATAAACAAATGTCACAGTAATAAAATAGGGTACTACTCAGCAATAAAAAATGCTAACTGCTATATATGCAATGACATCTCAAAAAACATTATGTTAAGTGAAAATGTCAGTATTATATGAAAAGGTACATATGATATAATTCCATTCAAATGAAGTTCAAGAAGTAGCAAAACTAAGATACAATACAAATTAGAACAAATGGTTGGTTGTGGGGATTAACTGGTAGGGAGTGCATGAGAATTTTTCGGAGTGATGAAAATGCTTTATAGTCTTGATTCAGGTGTTAGTTACACAGCTGTGTGCATTTATCAAAACTAATTTTTTGTACACTGAAGATTCATGAATTTTATGATATATAAATTTTAAAAAGAAACTGTTAGTTTCCTGTATGCTAGAACCAGCTCTAGACCTGCATTTAACTAGCTATCCAATCTTATTTGTCTGTGTCCTGTCTGATGTTTATAGATCACACTTAGCACTTTGCCGAGGGCTTTATATGCACTGTGTGGTTTAATCATCATGGCCTCATGAAGTAGGTGTTGTAGGAGCTTTTTCATCTGACTGTCCACACCTGTTGCCTGACTTGGCCTCTATCACCTGATCCTATTTCTTGCACTGGTTTTACTTGGTTCACTCTAATTCTAATGTCCGCTGAGGGCCAATCAGACAAAATTTGTTTTCCTTATCAGTTCAATCACAAGGAATGTCGAACTCCTTTTTTAAGGGGCTTTCTCAATTGAATGCTGACTTTCTACTGTCCAAATCACTTCATCTTGCTCTGCCTCACTTTTCTGTTTTTAATGAGGCAGAAATGTATCCTTACTGAATTGTGTGTTGAGGAATACGGAAACAATGGCTTTCAATGGTGGGATGAAAAATTATATGATGCCGGGCGCGGTGGCTCACGCCTGTAATTCCAGCACTTTGGGAGGCCGAGGTGGGCGATCACGAGGTCAGGAGATCAAGATCATCCTGGCTAACGTGGTGAAACCCCGTCTCTACTAAAAATACGAAAAAATTAGCCAGGCGTGGTGGTGGGTGCCCGTAGTCCCAGCTCCTCGGAAGGCTGAGGCAGGAGAATGGCGTGAACCCGGGAGACAGAGCTTGCAGTGAGCCTAGATCGCGCCACTGCACTCCAGCCTGGGCGACAGAGTGAGACTCCGTCTCAAAAAAAAAAAAAAAAGAAAAAAATTATATGACTATCTATAGAAATTTTGAATATATACTTTTATTGTGTATTAATAATAATGATTTAGTTCATCCTCTTTAACACCAAATAGCACCAAATTTATATAACCTAAATATCTAGTAAAAAGAAAAGACTGCCTTTACTGCTATATTTGTAGAAAATTCCAAAATGACTGCATGCTTTCGAAATGGACTGCCGCTTGTTGGGGTGATTTCTCTAGAAGCCAAGTTTTAGGAAATCATTAAATAAAAGAAAGAGATTATAGCCGAGCAGCAAGATAGAAGCCTCGCAGCCAGCTCCACACGAATGGCTTCTGATACATAGAGGAAAATAGCAATTTCCCATCTCATTGAGGGGGGAAACAGGCAAGTGGTATTACATTCTCCTGTGCCTAATCAGGAGACCAAAACAGGAAAAGTTATGTATTCTCATCAGGAAAGCTGTTGGGTGGTGTGGTTGATTAGGGACAGATTATGACTTTCAAAAGAGGGAAATTTACAAATGTAGTAACACAAAGGTAGTGACAGATGCAGAATCGAAGAACCGCAGGGTAGAGAGAGGCTTTTTAGCTGTTGCTTATTAAAATACTGTGTGGGAAGTGAGAAACTTTTCATTCTGCACCAACACATTCATTTAAGGTCATTTGTCTTTGTGATGCAAAGGAAGCAAAATCCTGTGATTCTTAAAATTTTCTACCAAAGGCCTCAATAGTAGATGAAATCACACATTTATTCAGGAATCTAAGGTGAGGGTAACAGAGGGACAGAGGAGAGCGTAAGAAGGCTTGGTGGAGGGAAAGGATAGAGTCTACAATAATCCTATGTGAGTGGGAAAGTTTCTTGAAATCCTGTTTATCTTTAAAAAGTTACATAAATAGCAACACATTTAATATAATTCGATTATTATTAGATAATGCTTTAAATTATTCTCAAAGTTAACTTGTTACATTTGTCATGTGGATTATTTTTTGGTATCTTAGATTAGAAAACTGGATGAATGTATTATCAATTGTCTTGATTTTCCTGCTAAGCTTTCCCATGCTTTAAGAGGACCATAAGAAGTCCACGTTGTTTCTTTTTCTACTATTTCCCTAATGTGCCCAACCTTGGAGAGGTGGGGGTGATGGTTGGGAGGTGGGTGTGGTAGTGGTAAAGGTTGGAGGGCAGGCAAGCAATAGAGAGTGAGACCCAACTTCTTCCAGTTGTAGTCCCTGACATCCATGTTTTCCCTCCACTCATCAGTGCTGGCAAGTGGGCTGGTTGAGACAGCATGGAAATATAACTTTAAAATTTATTGCTTAATACTGATGTCATCCAAAGTTATTGGAAGGAGCTATAGATCACCAGTCTCAGGATGCTTTCTCGAGCAACAGGCTCAAGTTAGCCTTTTATAGTATGTCATATTCCTTTTTTTATGGCATCATTCTTTGTCTGAGACACAAATTCATCCAAGAGTTCTCCCCAGATGGCTCTTGAAGACATCATCCATAACTACATTTCATTTGCATCTATATTTATTATTCTAATGTGGGTAGCATAGGTGTGGATGCTATAGGCAGGGAAAGCAGCAACAGCACACACACAGAGCAGCTTTGCCTGAGCCCTTATGTCTATGTGATCATGGTCCATGATGATTTTGCTTCTCTTACTCTGTGATTTAAAAAATGAAAGTAATTTCACTATTCTCTCCTTTTCCTCTCTTTGTTTGGTCTTATTCCCTTGTTACAGCCTGCTTACAGATCTTCTTTCTCTCTCTATGCTACCTCAAGGTCAGCATAATTTGAATTTTTTCCCTGAATTTACTAAGTTAACTTTTATACTTGAACCTTGATGCTTTGTCTTTCTTGCTCTAATATATATTTTCCTTCTCTGATCAATATTTCCACACAACAGTCTTACATGTGTTACAGCAGCAGCTATAATAATAATAATAATAACAATAATGCTTTCTATTTGCGAACTTTGCAGGCACAGAGTACAGTACTTGTGTATATAATATTTAACAAATAAATGGATAATGATATTTAACAAATGGATAATGATAATAGCCAACACATACTGGGCATTTGTTGTATGCCAGACACTCATTACATGTATTTATTTAATGTTTATAACTTTTTGAATTTACAATAATTATCATCATAGATTGCAGATGAGGAAACAAACACAAAGAACTTAGCAATTTATAAAGGGTCAGAGTTCTCACAGCAGTAATTGTAGAGCTGGGATTTGAACATAAGTCAGTTTGATTAAATATATTGTCCTCTGCTGCCATCAACACTAGTTCTAAGTGTATTATGATGGTGGCCATCTTGATTGTTCTCTTTTATAAGGCTTTGCTAAAATGGTCAACACTGAGTTCTGGTAATCAAGTATATTTTAATTTCCCTGTGGATTTCTCATTGTAGTATACCAGTAGTCTAAAAATTAGAGATCACTATTAGGAAACCTACTTATGTTAACAGGCAGACAAATTATCAGTTCAGTGTTTACTTGAGTCTTCAAGTAAGAATGTATTCAGAGATTGATGATGCAATTGAATGTGCTGTCATAAAATCATTGACTTTTACACCTGAAAAGAATATTAGATAATGATGATAATAATAATAATAGTAATGATAATAATACCTGCCAGGCATACCAAGTTTTCTATTTTCTGGGTCTTTTGTGATGATTGATCATTAGATATGTTCTTTCATTAAATTCTTAGAATGACACTATGAATTAGGCTATCGTTTTACACTATAATGATTTTACCAGTGAGGAAATGGACTTGTTATAGTTAGATAACTTCCTAAGTGATAATTGGCCAAGCTGAGATTCAAATACTGCAGAGCTTGTGCTCTTAAACATTGTTATTTGTTACAGTTTATTATACCCACAGATTTTCACAGATGCTAAAGTTGATGTTTAGAGAAGTTTCTTGGCTTTTGCAGACCCTGAAGCTAGTCAGCATCTGCATCAGTCTGTTTTCACACTGCTATGAAGAACTGCCTGAGACTGGATAATTTACAAAGAAAAGAGGTTTAATCAACTCACAGTTCTTCAGGCTTAACAGGAAGCTTGACTGGGAGGACTCAGGAAACTTACAATCATGGCAAAAGGTGATGGGGAAGCAAGCACCTTGTTCACATGGTGGTGGGAGGGAGAGAGAGAGCAAGGGGGAAAGTGCCATACACTTTTAAACCATCAGATCTCATGAGAACTCACTATCATGAGAATAGCATGGGGGAAATCAGTTCCCCGTGATCCAGTCACTTCCCACCAGGTCCCTTCCCCAACATTGGGAATTACAATTCAACATGAGATTTGGGTGGGGTCATATAGCCTAACCATATCAGTGTCTACCACTGGCTTTTAGTTGAAGATTTTTCCTGTTACTGCTCACATTTTCTTTCACGCCACTTTGCTTTTTCAACAAAGCTTCAACTATTACCATTTTCTTCAATCATTCCTTCAACTAATCCAAAACTGAAGGTTAGGTTTATGCAGAGAATAAAGTATAATAGAGAATACATAGATGAATATGTCCTCTAAGATCTTATAAACTAATAATTATAGAGAAAAAAACTGTATAAGCAGCTAATTATGCTTCAAAGCAGAAAGAATTATACAATATATTAAAAATCCAAGCAGTCTTAAGTTGGACTTGGAAAAAGTATTCAGATGATGTGGAATTTGAAATGAGCCGTGAAGGAAGGGTAGAGAGTTGGAGGTAGGGTATTCCATCCAGATAGTTATGGATGAGAGCCAGCTAGGTGCTGTGAGAGACACAGAGGCAGTCCAAGAAACAATCTGTCATCATGAGGAAGTAAATGCTACCTGATGAGGCAAGACTTACATATGTGGCATGAAAGGGCCCAGCATAGTGTTAAAGAGCTGTAGAAGGTCAGGGACAGATAAATATTTGAGAGCCAGAGTAGCCAGGGAAGGCCTATGCAGGGAGCAGAGCCTGAATTGAACCTTGAAACCTTGAAAGATAGGCAGTACTTTTACATGAGAAGAGGGGCAGTGCAGGCAAGGGGAGGGACCCAGGTACAGGCAGGTAAGAGTGCATGAGGGTGTTGATGGCATAGTGAGCAGACACACAATAATGTGTGTTTGTGTGTGTATGTTTAGGTGGGTGCACACAGGTGATGGCTAAAGAATAACTGTGACGGACCAGAAGCTGGGTAACTGATGCCAGCAGGCAGTATGACAACATGTAACAAGTAGAGATGGGTGACCTAGTGCAGTGTTCTGTAGACTACAAAATAACGACAGGTCCTGGAGAAGGTTATATAGCCCTGAGTGATCGTAGCTTATGCATCCGTCATGTGAGTGCTGCCGACTGGGTGTAATCTTGTTAACATCTTCATCTTTAAATAAGATGAGGAAAAATAGTCCATGGCAATACAAGTTGTTTATTTTTAAAGGCTATCTTCATTTTTTTAATAGAGAAAAAATAATATTGTTATGTGCAAAATCTAAACAAATACTGGAGAAGTCGGTGTCAACTTACATTACTTTTTCATCATTATTCATTCACACGGTCTCTAATACACTTGCATGAAAATGTAAATTAGATCACTAGTGATAATGACATTTGAATTCTGGCATACAAAAGTAGTGGAGTAGGAGAGACAGCAGAGAGACAAAACTGACTTAGGTTAAGAATCTGTTATGAGGAGTGTTGGGAGCTGACAACCTCCATCTGCCACACTGTTGGGATCTGCTTCAGCATTCACTTTGAGGCCATACTCCCATGAGCTGCTCCCAGCTGATGCTTGAGAATAGGGCCTGGCAATTTCTGCCCAATATGGGGCTTCTATATGTGTGATCTTTGCACTGGTGTTTCCCATTGGGTTGGTTCAAACTTTCTCAAAGCCATACTGCGTCTGAGACGCTTCCTAATGAGTCCCCCTTCCTTCCCTCTCTCCTTTTGCAGGTATCAGCTTTGCATCTTGGCCTGAAGGCTTTCCCTGATTACTTCTACTTCCTATCCCCCCAATCAATCTCTTGCCCTTGAATTCTTTCTTGGTATCTGTTTGCTAGAGGACCCAAACTTACCCAGCATCTTTGTGATTATATAAATCAAATAAATAGAGCTATAGTTGAGAATAGAGGTCAGCAAACTTTTTCATAAAGGGGTAGCTAGTAAATATTTTAGGCCTGGTGGGCCACACATGGTCTCAGTCATATGTTATTCTTTATTTTTTCTTACAACCTCTAAAACTGTAAAAGCCATTTTTAACTTGTGGGCTGTAAAAAACTGGCAATAGTTTGCCTACTCCTGATATAGGGTATAAAGCATCTAATTTTAAAAGCATTTGCTTATTTTCTCCATTTTTCAATTTTACTAACTATAAAATAAAGCTAGATCTGCCCACTAAGCTCGCAGGGACTTTCTTTTAGCTTTATCAGTGGCAGTGAATAATTTCAATCTGGCCTTGGAGTCTGAAGAAGGAGGAGACTGAGACGTGGTATAAATTCAGGAAGTAGAGGAGGTGCCAATGTAAATATGTGGATCTAAGGCAGGTAGTCTCTGATGAAGAGAGAAAAATCATAGAAACAGAAAAAGTGAAATCATCAGAAGCCCTTCCTTTCAAAACTTCCATAAGCCAGCCATGCACGAGAACTTTGAATAAGAGGAAAGGCAGGGCGGAGTAGAGAATAAGAATGGATGGAGAAAGAAAGGCAAGGAGACAATGAGAAGGGCAAGAAAAGGGAGAGAAGTAGAGGCTGTTATGTTATTTTATTTTATTTTTACATAACAAAATTGTTGAGAAAAGATAGAAGAGAAATAAAAATATCCAACCTCCGGGAGTGGAGTAGACAACCTAAAATTTGATTGAAAGGAGTAATTGCCCAGAAGTCATATTTTTCACTGCATAAAAGTAACTCTCTGGGAAGAGAGCAGTATGTAATGGAACCCTGATTAAAGTCAATTATGATAAACTCAAGGAACATATTCTTAATAATTCAGATTTGATGTGAATGTTAGCTTTCAGAAAATTGGTGCTATTTTAATGACAGCCATTAGAAGAAAAAGGGATTTAGAGCACTTAATAGAACACTGTACAGAACAGTTCTGTTCATTCCCTCCAGGAAAATGTATCAGGATGTAGGAATCTTTGTTCCCTATTAAATGTCATAGGGGAAGGAACATAAGGTGTGGTTTTAGACTAGAGGATATAAGTATGAAATCAAACCAAAGCGAGGGTCTAAATGATATTAAATCTGAAGCAGATGCCTGTTGTGCTTAATTACACCATTTCCTTTTTCTGGGCACTTAAGTTGAGGCAATACTTCTGAGTTTTACCTAGTGAGATGAGGGCAGAAATGTTCCTTAAAACATTTCTCTTGACCTCTCTCTCCACTACTCTCTACTTCTGCAGTGATCTTGAAGGTCAAGCATTGCAGTTGGAATAGCTACAAGTTGAAGGAGGACAACCCGATCAATGCCATGCTATGTCCAAATGAGAAATAAATTGAAATTAGACTAAACGAATAATATTTTGTGATTTATTTGCCACTTTAACAGAGGCTAGCCTATAGTGACCAGCAGAGATTCTGCAGGCATGAAGTCATGGTCAATGACTTGCCACACGCAGAGCTCAGGAAAACATTTGAATGTTACATTTGGTAAGCCAGCGTGGTTAAAGGGGGACATACAGGGCTGCAAGAATGCCTTCTGTTGAAAAGCAGATTAAGAGGGAAGCAGATGTTGCTGGAATCATTTCAAGCGTTCAGAATTTGCTTAAAACAGAGCCCAATGAATGATACTTGCCCAGATGAATTCAAGCAAGCCTTTCAAGGCTATCGGAAAAGAAAAAAAATCAGACCTGATATACCATCGATAGCAACACTGAGGCAGCTTCTGAGGCCAGTTGCTGGTGCTGTTGGGTTCTGGTTGAGATTGTTTCCAATGGTTTAAAAATTAGTGAATAGGGAAGGTTTTCCTGAAGAGAAATTATTGTAGAAAATAGAGAGTAGGTAATACAGAAAAGGGTAGATAGCTGTGCATTGGAGGCCTGATACAGTCAGTTACCTGCTCTGATCTTTCCTGGCCCCTGCTAAAAATTATAATGGGTCCTTTGTCTTCTCCGTAAAGCCCCATACATGTTTACCATACTGGATTGTTTCCTGTTGCCCAAATGAATCTTCCATTCTCCTAGTTTAATGGCTTCACTTATCTTGGTTTCCCTGATGGACATGCTCTTCTTTCTCACTTTTTCCTGATGAAATCCCAGCTCTTTTTCAAGGCCTAGATCAAATGCCATCTTCTACACAGAGGATTTCCTGTTGATTCTAGTCTATCATTTTATTCCTCAATTCTTTCATAGAACCAGATAACTTTCTGATACCACTTTCTTTCTACTTGTACTGTAGTTATTTGTATTTATGTCTTTTCTCTCCAACTGTTTTGTAAACTTCTTGAGATCATGTTGAATTTATTTTTTTGTATGCCACATAGTACAAATCAGAATTTCTGGTCTTAGTGTGTGATACATGAATGTTTAATTCAATTGAAGATAATTGAAGAATTAAAAAGAAAAGACTAATTTATTTTGGCATTACTAGGTATGAAGACATATTAAATATGATAAATTAGCAGAATAGAGTTATAAAAAATGAAGTGAGACAAAGGGAAAAATTGGTAGCCAAACAGTTCTTAGTAAATATAAGGTGACACAAATAATGAAATATTATAAATTAATGATGGTGGGATAGTTACTTTGATATTTCTTTAAAAAATAGGAAAAAGAAACAAAATTGGTTTAGATCTTATACTCTACCAAAACAAATTCCAGAGAGAAATATAGAAATAGCAATAAAATAATAAAGCCAGAAAACATAGAAAAGATTAACATCTATTTTGTGTCTAGATTTGGAAGGACTTAAAGCCTTAAAAGCACTGGA
Source organism: Hylobates moloch (assembly GCF_009828535.3). Taxonomy (NCBI): domain Eukaryota; kingdom Metazoa; phylum Chordata; class Mammalia; order Primates; family Hylobatidae; genus Hylobates; species Hylobates moloch. Next base: position 137,402,500 of record NW_026652277.1, read on the forward strand.
AGAAATCATAAAGAAAAAAATTATAATAGACTTTAAAAACAAGTTCAAACAACTTTGGTTCTTAAAAACAAACAATACAAACCATCATTTAAAGACAAGCTTCAACTTGGGGGTGGGGGAAAATATTTGCAAAGAATATCATTAAAAACAGAATTTATAACCCTAAAGTATAAAGAGCTTACATAAATTAGATGAACAATAGGACTACAACAGTACTTAAACTGATAATTGATAAAGAGAAAATAAAATGTTCAACCCATTAAAGAAATGCAAATTAAAAGAACAATGAGAACCAATTTTTGACCTATAGACAATATTAAAGATTTAATGTACTGAATTTTAATGTGGGTCAGTGAGTCATTCATTTATATAATACTAATGGAAGTGAGAATGATCTAGAAAGCAATTTAATAATATGTATCCATAGAGTAAAATATTCATAACTACTTACTGATTAATTCCACTTTTAAGAGTCAATACCTAAAGAAATTTTGCACATAATGATGTTTATAAAAGTGTTATTAAGAACGGTGAATATGAGCAACAATCTATAGTATATATTCAGCATGAGGAAAATTACTCAGTAAATTATAACATATTTAGAGAGAAAATTTTATGTAGTCTTTGAAAATAATTTTTATAAAGAGTTTTGAACGATGTGAATAATTTCTTATGATATTGAACAAAAACATAAGATATAGTATACCTGTGTAAAATTTCATACAGAGAAAAGTTTTTCAAAACATTTGTGCTGGTGTTGGCATAATACATATATTTTTCTCTTTCATAATTTTCAGATTTTCTCAATAATCATGCAAAGATTTTTAGACAGAAAACTGTAAGCAAAATATACAAATTTTTAAGACTGATGACTTGAAGTCAATATGAGTTGGGGAATTGATTAATTGAAGATCTTCCAATGGAAGAAGCCTGATCAATAAGGTTTGTTGCATATGCTACGCATAGCAAAAGATTTTTGGATACAGCTAATATTGTGGGGGAAATAAAACAGGCTATAGTAACAAACAATTTATAAAGTCTCATTAAAATGAAAGCAGAATAGCAAAGACTCACCAATTTAGGGATAAAAATTTCCCGGAATAGCAAAAATGCTGTAGCTTACAGATAAATATGTGTTTGAATCAGGGAAAGAACTAAGAAGTTTAGGACAAGTTGTAGTAAAGACGATACAGAAAATGGTGAGGTGAAAATGATGATAATTTGAAAAATTGGAATGTAGCAGAAGTTTATGTAAATTGCAAATATTTTGGTATCTTTATGTAAAAAGGAACAAAAGTGGAAGTTTGGGAGGTGAAATTTGAAGTTAAAAATCTATTATGGTTTTGTTATTTGTGATTATTTAAATCTAAATTTAATAAGAAGTTTTACAATCTCCCTATTGCTTTATCGAGTGTTAATGTTCAATGATACTGCATTCATTTGAAACACATTTTTGGCGAATTACTTAGGAATGCAGTCATGTTATAAAAAGCGGAATATGGTAGCTTGCCAAAGTTTTTGGATAATTGTTTTAGTGGTCATAGCAAAGTATCACTCTTGGCAAATAAAATGTAGCTGTTTTGGAAAGACAGCATTTCCTTCAAAGGTTAAAGATATATTGACAACCTCTGAGATTCAACAGGAACTCATCTTTAAGATAAGGCCCACATAAAAAGTTTAGATATTGCCTGATGGCAGAGAGATAAATGGTTGTCAGAAAATGTAAACGGCTCATTTTCTAAGTCTGAGTGGCAATTTTCCTATAACTCTGTCATAGGGATAAAGTACATGCCTTTCTGAAGCAGCCTGGCTGAAGGGAAGGAAGGAATAGCCAGGATTAATGAGATAAATGAAAATAATATTTATTTTCTGAGGCACTCTATTAACATCTTCGAGTGGGTCTGCCAGAATCTTTCTCCCAATATCATTATGTGAATGACAGTTAAGACATTTATTAAGTTAACAGAGGTAGAGAATAGAGGTACCTTGCAGAAACATCTTTGGCAAAAATGAAGGGATTTTTTGCGACTCTGCATGTATCTGTTGCTCTTCTTTTGCCTAATTTTATCTCTGTGTGTTTGAAATGTGTTCACTGTACTTCCCTTCTATTTAGAGCTTGATAAAGGGAAGTTGAAATGTATAATATGACATTTTTAACTCTTAAAAATAAAGATAACCTATGGCTTAGCTAAAATATTAATTTCACAGCAAAACTATTGCTTGTACCAGAGAAAGAGGAGAGGAGAGGAGAGGAGGGGAGGGCAAAGGAGGGGAGGGCAAAGGAGGGGAGGAGAAGAGAGGAGAGATTTGCTAATATAAGTTGTGACCTAAAACTTACAAAGCATTTTTAATTGGCCAGACATGGAGTATGTTTGCCTGTTTAATCTTTTCACTTGCTTGTGTATTAAAGAGTACTTTCAAATTTAGCTGAGTGTCCTCTACACATTCAGGAAAGTAATACTTATGGGAGATAGTCCTGTCAGATACATGTGTGATATATTTGTTAATATATAGTATAACACAAACTTGTATTATACTATAATTTCCCACTCACTTACCCTAAATGCTAACCCACTAATATTAGTATGAGACCAGCTGTGAGGCAGTCTTGAACTTATATGCTACTTCCCTGTCTCGGTCATTTTATCTTGAAAGTACCCTACAACATCTACAGATATCTCATACAAAATACACCAATCAAAAGACCAAGAGCATATGTGTGTACATTTTGCCTTGCCCAATGTATCCTTTTGGAGGTTTTTGGCTAAATCTTCAGATCTGCATAAGCATTAGAGGTTCTCAGGGGCCCAATAATCCCACTCTCCAGAGGCAAACTCTGTTATTAGTATTTATCTTTCCAGTCTTACTAGATGCATATTTAAACGTGTATGTTCTATATTATGCATACCAAACTGTAATCTGCTTTTACTCATGTAATATGTGGTAAGTCAGTACCTAAAAATTATCTGATCCTTTCAAGTGGCTGCATGGTATTCTGTTGTATGGACACACTAGTTTATTTTAAAAATGATTGGTGAATTCTAGGTTGTTTCAGATATTAGTAATGAAATAACGCCTTTATGAACCTCACAATGACACATAACATTTGCGTTTTTATTTATTTCCATAGGATAAATCCAAAATGTGGAATTATTGAGACTACATACATTTAGATTGTTGGTGTGCTTTGCAACATTGCCATCAGAAAGCTTGTGCTATTTATATTCCGGGTATGAGAATTAATTTCTTCACACATTCGCTAGCATTGGAATCAACAGCTCTTCTTTATTTTTGCAGGTATAATAGATAAAAGTGATATTTTGTTGTTTTAATCATTACATTTCAACTAGTAGAAAGGTTGGTTAAAATTTTACTTTTTAGGCCAGGCAAGGTGGCTCGTGCCTGTAATCCCAGCACTTTGGGAAGCTGAGGCAGAAAGATCACCTGAGGTCAGGAGTTCGAGAGCAGCCTGGCCAGCATGGTGAAACTCTGCCTCTACTAAAAATACAAAAAAATTAGCTGAGTGTGGTGGCCAGCATCTGTAATCCCAGGTACTCGGGAGGCTGAGGCAGGAGAATTGCTTGAACCCAGGAGGCGGAAGTTGCAGTGAGCCGAGATTGTACCACTGTACTCCAGCCTGGGCAACAGAGTGAGACTCCATCTCAAAAAAAGAAAACTTACTTTTTAAAAGTTAAAATACAAGCAGTTAACAAAAAAAGAAAAAGGGGGGTGGATTTTCTTTTTAATTTTTTCCTAGAGTACACTCATTTTCCTCATTATTTGGGGCAGATGTTACATGGTATCATTTTTTTCTCTCTCGTGCCACTTTATGAACCCACTGTGTTTGCCAGTGTTCCTCCTGTAATGTTGTGACCAGAGCTACTGGTCCTTATTATAATCCATGTGGACTCTTCCCTTTCTGAAAGAATGCACATCCCTTTGTGGGATTAACTGAGAAGGAAAGGTTACCTGTCATCTGATGAGACTGATGCTAATCCTGACATGACTCACTGAGTGGAACCTGTTTCTTTCTAACTTAATGGTGGTGATTTTTGCAGCTTTGAAAATACATTCTATTTAATATTTGCCCGTTACTTAGGATTTTGTCCCCCCTGAACAATTTCCTTTGTACAGCAGCGTATATGATTATATGATTTCTGATTGTGTGAATTTCAGCTGGATCAGAGCATAAATGTCCAAACTCAATAGCCATTAGACATTGATAGTTGTTAAAACTTCCACCAGACACATTATTTCTCTGTGTGCTCAAGCATGGATTTCACAGTTTAACAGAAGACTTTTTCTGCATGTTATATTTAAGAAAGCACATTGAATCTTATGAATATAGTAAAAAGAATGTGTTTAAGATTTAAAGCCTCGTGTCTTATCATTTCAATGTTATAATAACATGTATTGGGGTAGTAAAAATGGCACTTTCTCTGGCTTTATGTGAGACTGATATTATAATATATATGTGCATGAAAGGAATTGATGAGAAATGGAATTGTGAATAAATTTTTTGATATCAGTTATACTTAAGACCATGAGAATGCAATTATCTAGAATGTGAATTTTGGGGTTTTTAATCACACAGTGGTTTGTAAATTTAAGATCATAACATTAAGTAATTTTCTTCTTAGAACAAGGGTTATTCAATCTGGAAAATGAGGATAATATCATTCCTGTCCCACATATAAAACAATGTATTTATAATATAATGAATCTGTATTTGACAAGAAAGCAAATATGCATCCATTTTCTAATCCTTGTTATTACCTAAATCCTGTTTTTGCTGCTTATGTAAAATGCCAAGAATGTTATGTGGCTGTTCTTGATGCTTCATACTAATTGTCTAAGTAATCTAAGTACATAGTTTATGTGTCCAACTTCAAAAAGAGATCACCTGCCAAAGAGAGAAACATGGACATCACTGGGGAACAAAAAGTTCAGGAAAAAAATTCCTATTTTGTGTTTTCATTTTGCCTTACATTCTTCTTTTCCACATTCCCAGTCTGATTTTTAATGCTGTGTCAAGTATATGTATTAAACCAATATCTGAGATTTGACATTAAACACTTCAAAATAAAAACAATTTATGCTTCACAGATGGTAAAATGGAATCACTGTGAGGTTAAGTGACTTTCTGAAAAATGTACATCTAGTAGGGAAGGAGCTGGGTCTGGAACCCAGAGCTCTTCTGTACCCAAACATTGTCCTCACCTAATCTTCCCTGCCTCCTGGGGCATTTTTTCTCATGTATCAATGTTGTATAACCTGTGTATTTCATGAGTACTAGCTGGTATAGTAAAAAGAAGGCTGCACTAAAAGTCAGAAATCTGGAGTTCTAGGTCAACATTTTTATCTTATTAGTTCTGTGATCTTAGGCTTTGATGTAAATTTTCCTGAACTTTCTGGAGAATGAGGCTGATAATAATATCTACTTTTCCTACCTATTTTGCAGGAATGACGTATGCACACAATAAAAATTTTCTGTATTGTGAAGCTGAGAAACTTATTGTTCAAAATTTTCACCGTGCCTCCTTATGGCAGGATTTATACTTCCTCTTTCCACTGATGTATGATTGGGCATGTGCTTTGCTTTGGCCAATAAAACATGAGCAGAATTGCTATGCTTTGTTATAAGCAGAGACTTTTGATTTCCTTTCCCTGACTCTATTTTTTTATTTCTGCTTGCAAACCAGGCAATTCTTTTCTGAGCTCATCTCTTTTTTGTAATTAGTTGCTAAACATAGCTAAGAGTAGCCCATATACAGTATTAAAAAGCTCCAACTGTTAAAAGACAAAACTGTAAAGGCCTTGCAGCCACATGAGCTAATTAAAACAGACAAAATGAGACAAAAGCAAGAGTATGGCCCTAAATTCCATTGTTAAAAATCTTCAAATTGACTAAGATGACACCCACTAAATTATTTCAGCTGGATAAAATTTCCTAGGGAGAAAAGATCATAACTCTCTCACAGAAGCCTGATATGCTAAATCTAGTGTGGAGGTATGTTCTAAAAGGAATTGCTGCTGTGGCTCTTGTCACATAGTGTGACTTGAATCAAATAGTCAAGACATTATTGTTATTATTATTTATTATTATTATTTTGAGATGGAGTCCTGCTCTGTTGCACAGGCTGGAGTGCAGTGGCATGATCTCTGCTCACTGTAACCTCTGCCTCCCGGGTTCAAGCGATTCTCCTGCCTCAGCCTCCCTCAGCCTCAGCTGAGACTACAGGTGTGTGCCACCATGCCCGGCTAATTTTTTGTATTTTTAGCAGAGACGGGGTTTTACCGTTTAGTCAGGATGGTCTCAATCTCCTGACTTCATGATCCACCCACCTCAGCCTCCCAAAGTGCTGGGATTACAGGCGTGAGCCGCTGCGCCAGGCTGACGTTGTGTTTTTATAGGCTAGTGTGACCCCAAACCCAATTAATCCTAAGTAAAAGAAACTCAATTTTCAAAACTTAGTATGACTACTGGGCCTATTGTCTTTTATGGGCAGACAACAGGATGTCAAATTTGCTCAGGTTCCAAGAAGGTCTTGAGAGGTGACAGCGTGCTGGCAGTCCTCACAGCCCTCGCTCGCTCTCGGCACTTCCTCTGCCTGGGCTCCCACTTTGGCGGCACTTGAGGAGCCCTTCAGCCCACCACTGAACTGTGGGAGCCCTGTTCTGGGCTGGCCAAGGTGGGAGCCGACTCCGTCAGCTTACAGGGAGGTGTGGAGGGAGAGGCGGGGGCGGGAACCGGAGCTGCGCCCGGCACTTGTGGGCCAGCTGGAGTTCTGGGTGGGTGTGGGCTTGGCGGGCCCCACACTCGGAGCAGCCGGCCGGCCCTTCGGGCCCCGGGCAATGAGGGGCTTAGCACCTGGGCCAGCAGTTGCGGAGGATGTACTGGGTCCCCCAGCAATGCCAGCCCACCAGCGCTGCGCTCGATTTCTCACCGGGCCTTAGCTGCCTTCCTGCCAGGCAGGGCTCCGGACCTGCAGCCCGCCATGCCTGAGCCTTCCCCTGCCTCCGTAGGCTCCTGTGCAGCCCGAGCCTCCCCGACGAGCACCACCCCCTGCTCCCCGAGGCCCAGTCCCATCGACCACCCAAGGGCTGAGGAGTGCAGCGCACGGCGCGGGACTGGCAGGCAGCTCCACCTGCAGCCCCAGGGTGCAGGATCCACTGGGTGAAGCCAGCTGGACTCCTGAGCCTGGTGGAGACGTGGAGAACCTTTATGTCTAGCTCGGGGACTGTAAATACACCAATCAGCACCCTGTGTCTAGCTCAGGGTTTGTGAATACACTAATCGACACTCTGTATCTAGCTGCTCTGATGGGGCCTTGGAGAACCTTTGTGTTCATACTCTGTATCTAACTGATCTGATGGGGACGAGGAGAACCTTTATGTCTAGCTCAGGGATGGTAAATGCACCAATCAGCGCCCTGTCAAAACAGACCACTGGGCTCTACCAATCAGCAGGACGTGAGTGGGGCCAAATAAGAGAATAAAAGCAGGCTGCCCCAGCCAGCAGTGGCAACCTGCTTGGATCCCCTTCCACAGTGTGGAAGGCTTGTTCTTTTGCTCCTTGCAATAAATCTTGCTACTGCTCACTCTCTGGGTCCACACTGCTTTTATGAGGTGTAACACTCACTGTGAAGGTCTGTAGCTTCACTCCTGAAGCCAGCGAGACCACGAACCCACCAGAAGGAAGAAACTCTGAACACATCCAAACATCAGAAGGAACAAACTCCAGATGCGCCACCTTAAGAGCTGTAACACTCACCGCGAGGGTCCGCGGCTTGATTCTTGAAGTCAGTGAGACCAAGAACCCACTAATTCCGGACACAGTCTTATGATCTGATGTCCTCCTTAGAGATAAAGGAGGATGAGGGAAAAAGAGCTCCCATAGGACAGAACTCATGGCTATTGAGAACAATGGAATAGAGAGCTTCTCCCCCAGGTAGAAACAGAGCCTAATCAAGAAACATTCCCTACTGATTGGTCTGCTATGGCTACCATAACAAAATACTATGGACTAGATGGCTTAAACAACAGAAATATATATTTTTCAGTTTTGGAAGCTGGAAGTCTGAGATTAGGGTGCTAGCATGATGATTTTCTGCTGAGGGCTCTCTTCCTGGCTTGTAGGCAGCCACCTTCTCACTGTGTATTCACCTGGCCTTTCCTTGGTGCATGTATGTGATGTGTGTGTGTGTGTCGTGTGTGTGGCAGGGTGTGGGGGTCAGTGGGGTGGTGAGAGGCAAGTTCTCTTGTGTCTCTTCTTATAAGTACACTAAAGATGATATCTCTAAGGAAGGAGGTAAGGTTAAATGAGGCCATAATGGTGGGGCCTTGATCTGATAGGAATAAAATACAACTACACTGGGCGGGGGCAGGACTTCATGATATGAATTTTGGAGGGATACAAACATTCACTTCATAATACCTACCTTCAAGGTTGGCTACTTAACAATGCTTGAGAGCGGGGTTTTAGAATTGCTATGAAACAATGGCTGGATGCATCTTTCATTCTTGTTTCTGAATAAGAGTGCTTATTATGATGGGGAGTGGGGAAGGAAGGGCTGATAACTTGACTTTTTTGTTCTGGATCTTTGGACCAAGGGAAGCCACACATAGACCTAATGTTGAAACTCTCATAAGAGTTTGAGTCTCATGCTTTGACAAGATGATGAATCTTTGAATTGCCTCCTTGTGGAGATAGGAGGGGAATTATTCTGTTTTGTACATGGACAGAAGATGTTAAATATTTGTGAACAAGAGAGTAGAACCATGATATGACATGACACAATGTGTTTTCTGTCCTCCCTGCTGTGCCCCTTCTTGTGTGTCTCCCTGTGGAAAGATTATATATTCTAATCCCATTGATGTCAGATTTGGCAATAAGGCTTGTTTTGTGTGGCCAAGAAAATGTGAACAAAAGTGATGTTTGTCACTTTCAAGTGACAACTTTAAGCTAGAGTGTGCTTCACTGGGAGGTGGACAGCATTCTGGATAAAGGTTACTTTGTCAGTCTGAATGCTCTTAAGATAACACTGAGCAGAACCATAATAGGCATGTGGTACGGATGTGGGATGGAGAGTAAAAGTACAATGAAACAAAGCTTTTGTTGTGAGCCACTGAGATTTTGAGATTGTTTATTAGCACATTATAACCCAGCCTTGGCAAGCTGATAGCATCCTGTATGCATATAAGGAATTAATTTACATTAGGTGTATATTATATTTAATTCATGCGAAATGATCAAAGGATTAAATAGATACTATTTTATTTAATTTGCTAGAATCTTGAGGTTAAAATTAAACTACAGAAAACATTTTCATATTGAGAAGTAGCCCAAAGCAGAGGTAAATAACTTATTTTGCTTCAGTGTTAGTATTATAAGATCCATTAAACTGTTTTAACACAAGTTTGGAATAACATATATTTTTTCTTTTTTCTTTCTTTCTTTCTTTTTTTTTTTGTGTGACGGAGTCTTGCTCTGTCGCCCGGGCTGGAGTGCAGTGGGACGATCTCAGCTAATTTTTGTATTTTTAGTAGAGACGCGGTTTTGCCATGTTAGCCCGGCTGTTCTCGAACTCCTGACCTCAGGTGGTCCACCCACCTTGGCCTCCTAAATTTGGAATAACATCTTAAAATGAAGAGCAGAGATTTTGGAAAATAATTAGTTCTTCCAATGAGTATGCCATGACTCTCCAGCTCCTTTACTTTATTGTGTTGGGGTATAGTGCACTATTTTGGCTTCCAGAGATGACAAACATGCTGATGCACCCAGTCCCATTTTATTATAATAAATTTAAGATGACTTCAGCAACATTTTCTATGAACTGGCCAAAGCTATTAAGAGGCTAAATCTGCTTTTTCCTAATTTAAATTCAATTGACGCTCCAGTCTGAGATCTCAAGCTTATCTGGTCTTCATTAAGAGCCTGTTAAACTATGGCAAAAGTATTACATTTTGGACATTTACACCATTACATATAATATTAATTGCCCAAGTGTACTAATTAGCTGATTAGAATAACTGTTCTTTATATATATATATCATTTTACTGACTCAAGAGTCTGCATTTTGACTAGCATTAGGAATGGAGAAAAAAATAATTTTTGTGTTATAAAGGAAAGAGTCACCCAAGCATTCCATGATCATCAATATTCTTTTGAAAGTTACCTCAACTAAAATTCTTTTAGTCACACCTTGTCTTCAATCACTCAAAAGGACTTGAGTGCTCATTAGTAAGTTTCTCCAACCAGTTTTTGGTGCTGGGCACAGTGTTGAAGGAGGGAAATGTAATGAACTTACTCAACATTGCAGATAGGATCAATTGATCTTCCAGGCAGCAAATACTCGATCAGCTCTTCTCATACTTACCCACATATTTATGTGGAGACGTCTGAAATCAGTGAACAGCAGCAGCTTAGCCAAGTAAGATACCAACAGAATGTGCTATAATTATAAAGACATTCCATCTGCCTACATTAAGACCCAGAATAATTTGTGGGCATGAGGGCTCAAGCTAATTTACAAGATTCTTTTTTATTCTTCAATAATTGTAAAGTCATGTACACTCTGTTATCAAGTGAATGCAGAATAAGATCCCAATGCAAATACTTAAGTTTGTAGGTATAAAATACAAATATTTGCTTAAAGTTTATATAATGTAAGGAAAAGAAAATTAAGATGGTTTTGTTATCAACACAGAATGATTCCAATTTATTACTTTGGTGCCCAGGACTACTGAGTGTAATGTGATCATTTGTAATAACTCAAACTGGGAGATCTGAGTGGTGAGAAAGCTAAGTATTCTGGGAGTCAGACCACTGAAGTACTGCAATGAAAATATTTGAAAATAGGTGACTTCCTTTATGAAAATAGAAAATAAGGGCTATTTCTAGCATGATAGTGTATTATTTGAAAAGTCTATGTCTTTGTTTTCTGAATATTGCCAATAAAAATGCTAATAAAAGTCATGGAAATTTCCAAATATGGCCCCCAAACCTCTAATATTGTATGTTACATACTTCCTTGTTTTGTTGTTTATTTATATTTGTGCTTTATTTTCATTTTAATCAGTTTATGCTCTCCAAATATTTGGGGAAGGTAAATCCTTATTGTCAAATCTTCCTGCAGTGTAACAGGGATAATTTAATATTCTTGTTCATATTTATTCAATACCTAGTTTTCTCTAAGTGCTTATTCAGTTTTAACAATCAGCTTATGTGTTGGCAACAAATTTCTATTGATCACTCACTTGAGTAATTTCTTGCACAATGGCATGGCTAAGACTTATATTTATTTTTGTGCTCATTTTCAATGTTGATATCCCTTGCTGTGTAAATAAGGCCATTGTTAAGGAAGACTACAATTTTTCATAGGTGTGTGTTGAAGAAAGTTTAAGTACCTACCATTGAAAAACACCATTAAGAGATTATTAAATAAGAAACTGATAGTCTGATGTTGCTAGTATAGGATGTAGTATATATATATATACTTAGTAAAGGGTATATTCATATAGGATATCATAAAAGATATCCAGTATTTAATCTAGTATAGGAGTCTGATAAAATATTGAGGAAAAGATAATCAAATATGAAGATATTTCAAAATGATTTTAACTTGATTCATAAATAACTGAGAATATATAGTAACATTAGAAATGATTATGTGTAACAGAGTATAAACCTTTAGATCTGAGAGTCCTCAGAAATTACCTTGTTCCGCTCCTAAATATGAGAGATGAGGGAAAATGACCCAGATGCATCCAATGCCACAGTGCAAGGGAGTGACAGATTTGAGGTTTGAATAAAGGACTCAATGACTAATTAATGGTCTTCCACTAGAAAATGACTCCTTAGGTTCTTAAAAATGATAACTTAGTAAATTTATTAGGAAAATATCAGGGCACAATCAGTGTTTCTTTTTCTTGCCAGATCAGATGAGTATTGGTTGGCATTATGACCCAGCAAAATGGTGATTGTCCTTGAACTCCATTCTAAAATTTGTAGTTTCAGAGAGAATTGGTGGAAATTAATATTTAATTGTCCAAAGACAGGTGTGATTTTCTGAAGTTCTTTTTATCTGGATTAACTCATCTTTTGTTTCTATGTGTAATGTCTTTTTGTCCATTTACTGAACAAAAGGCTTGGATAAAGAATCCTATCAAAATCTTTTTATTCCATTATTTGTGATATGTGGGAATGTCTATTACAATAAAATCAGTGACAGTTATTTTTCAATATAACTTGCCTATTATTTCAATATAACTTGCTGACTCCCTACTCCATTGCAATATATGTCTATGTTAGGAGAACTTGATTAATATAGTTCCCATTATTTCTCCAACTCTTTATTCATTTTACTTAGGACATATAAGGGTAGTTTATCTGATTAGGGAATTTGGGAAAAATAAGCTCATTTCTACATCAGTTCCACCTTTTTTTTCTCTTCGGGGCTAGCTGGCCCAGGAAGAAAGAATTCTCCACCATGCCAGCCGGAGAGAGGAGAGCTTCTATTGTTTAGTGTTGCCTGTAACAAGGTGGTAAAATCTGCCTAATTCTTGGGTTTAGTTTGCAGGTTAGTCATGGTTCTTGAAACAACCTGTGTCCTCTAACTCAGTCTCATGGGTAATAAATATATATTTTGATCTATCTTTCTTCCCTATCTAAGTTTTCAATTTGGCAAAAACGAGGGCCCTACTCAGATATCTCAACAAATGCTCCTGGCATAGACCAACGAAATCATAACTCACAAAAATATGATATCTTAAAATTAGCTTAAAAATATAGGGAGAAGTAAACTCCCATTTTCCCCCTTTTCAATCAATTATGTTAGTGAACTCTTGAGTGAGTGAGCCTCTGAGGCTGGTTATATATGAAGAGATTTCACACTAGGACACCTTCTTGGTGCTGCAGTCCCTATCTGGTTCTGTATAATGAGATCCTTCATTTCCTACCTTCTGAAAGTCTATGCTGAGCCTTCTCTCTCTCTTGGGAATCTGTCAACCTTGTACATCCAGTATTGCATAGAATTCTAGCTATCTTACACCTGCAATCTTCTTCCTGAAAAGAAGCTCACCGTTTAATTTTTATTTACTTCTATGTCCATGTTTTCTCTCCTTCCTCTAAAACTGTATTCTCATTGGAGTTTCTCTCTCTGTGTCTTTCTACCTTTCTTATACATTTCTATATTTCTTCCCTCAGATCTCCACACTTGCATATAACATACACACATGTATCTATATCTCTGTATACTATACATTATTCTTACGTTTTGTGCTATAGAAAATAATGAGTGATTTGCAGTGAATAACTCACCCAGTTTGCCATGTATATCTCTATTTCTATAGATATATATACCTGCTATTACTCTTTAGACTCAATGGAGAAGAGTTACTGAAACTGATAGCCTAGAGAAACTGACAGCCTACCTCACTTCAACCCCAACCGTTGAAGAAGGAAGTCAATAATACAAACGGAGAGCCCATTGCAATTTGCTAGACTGCAGTGCTCGGTGTTGAGGTATAGTTGCAAATTTGATTTTTTGAGAAGAAAATACGTGCTACTGAGTGTTTGATGAGCTTCAGTGAAGAGTCATTTTTTCTTTATCTGTTGCACCTTCTTTGTTCTGACTACAACTTTTGATATTTTATATCCTATAAATCTTCACTTGGAGTATAGTGAAAAGCAACATTTGAAATTTCTTTCTTTTGGAGCCATACTGTTAGAAAAGGAGAGATTTTACAAAAATTTAGAAAATGGTCAGTGCCTCATTTGGCAAAGCAGTATGAAGTGATAGGAATTGTTTCTAGGATGCCGAACGGCAGACCAAATTTAACAGTGTTGGAGGAATCTTGTTTATAAGGTCTTGAAATTCAGATCATCTATGAGGTAAAATTAAACTACTTAGCGAGTTTTAACTGCAACACTGGCATTACTCAGCTTCAAGGACAAGGACTAAAGTCAATTAAAGACTGAGGCAAAGTTCACTGCCAATCAACTGTGTTGAGAGGATGTCAAGTAAATTGCTCTGTGATGGGCTGAAGAAAGGCAACTTAGTGCAGGGTAACAGAGGACCTCTGCTAAGCAGAGCTCAGTTCCAGTCTGTATTAGCTTCAAACATTTGAGAAGCAACTTAGATCAGGTTGATGTGAGGACAAGTGGGTGATCAAGAAAAATATCCAATTGATTGAGAGGTGAATGCAGAGCCTAAAGCTGTATCTGTCTTAATGGGGACAATAAAGTTTTAAAAATTAATCTTTGGTTTCATTTAAAATATTAGTGCTAAAATATCAACAGGAAATGAGCTATTGACTATGTGCTGACATTTCAGGCCATAAAGGTACTGGAAGTAACACAAATATACCCTTCAAATGCTGATACAATTGAGTGACATCTACATGGGAGAAAGACATTAAAACCATATTTTCCCCTCTCTTAAGGATATGCGCCAAGGGTAGGGAATTAAATAATGGCTTTTTCTAAGGAGTTTTTAATTTATAATGTCTAGTTTTGCTCCAAGGGCTTGGTGAGCATTAAGACTAATATCCAAGTTGACCCCAGGACCTGAGGGCTTTCAGATCATCTTTAATGATGATAAAGCCCTCTCAGGGCAGTTTTGTGTAACCTTGTATCAACATTAACCAAAAGAGTAAGCTGAAACTGAGTCATATCTCAGAGCTGATGATGACAAACAATAGTGGTTCCAAAACTTTGTCATATTTTTGTTAATATTAGCCAAATTACAGAGCAAACATTTCCTTATGCATGTAATTATTTCCTTCCAGGACAGAGGTCACATATAGCATCCTTGGAGTTCAAATAGCTTTTACATAGGTTTTGTTTGTCCTTTTCAGTTTGACAAACATTGAGAATGTTTAAAAAGTTCTCCAGACCTTCAGATTCTTTTGAAAAATGAGAAGTCCTGGCACCACTCTTGCCACTTCCCTCATGGCAATGGCTTGATGAAGTTGAGTTGTGTTGCACATCCTAGCAGAGAAGCTACTTTCCTGGGTGGTACCACTCCCTACCATGTGGTCCCATGTGTTAGACCAGCTGCCTTACTTACTTTACCTGAGTGGCCTTGTAGATATTTGAATTTGTGACCATGCTTTTGACAATGTAGCACTCACGACTGCCTGGTCTATCTTCAAATTGTCTCCTGTAGACCTTTTTGTCTATCTTGCCAGCAACATCAATTTCCTATATATTTGAACAATAAAATATTAGGACAGATGAAAAAAATCAGTCCTTATTTCTTTCACCAGCAACTGTGTCAGACTTTGCCATCTTGACCATTCTTTATTTTAAAAATTTACAGCGTCTGTCATATTGGTGTGGTGGGTGGTGGTAGAGAATGTGAGAAGATTAAATAAGAAGAAATTGGTATACTGACATTCTTCTTTGTGTAATATAAGATTAGCTAAATAAGTAGAAGTTAGGAAATAGGAATATTTACTTGGTGTAAAACAGTATTCATGTTGTCCTTTGAGTTTCTGTCTTGTATTGTAACAGTGCTTTGATATGTTGGTCTTTCTCTTGAGAATCTTAACTAACCTGTGTCACTTTGCTGCCTTTCATCTCTCTGGCAATGTGTTTCATTTAATGATTAAATTTCAGTGGATATATGTGTGAACACCTTAGGCAAGCTGCTCTGTGGGGAAGGAAACTCTCCTAACAGTCTTATTTTTCTTTGACTTACCAAGTAGCAAAACTCCAACTTGCTGCTCTGGTTCAGTGAGTGGAATAAATTAAGGTTAGGCATATCGGTATTGAAATTCCAGTTCTGATGTCGACCCAGTGTTAAACTGATTCCAGTTTATTGCCTGTATTACGTTATTCTTATTTTTTAGTTTATAGTTGAATCTTTAACATTCTGTTCAACCAGACATTGACCAACATGATCCTTAATGTATGGATGAGGAAGGAGTGTTAATTGCCCTGTCTTTTCATCTTAGAAACACATAAACACATACAGTGAGTATGAAAGCATCCTAATCTTATTGTCATCTCTCTTTTTTTTTTTTTTTGAGATGGAGTCTTGCTCTGTTGCCCAGGCTGGAGTGCAGTGGTGCAATCTCGGCTCACTGCAAGCTCCGCCTCCCGGGTTCATGCCATTCTCCTGCCTCAGCCTCTCTGAGTAGCTGGGACTACAGGCGCCCGCCACCATGCCCGACTAATTTTTTGTATTTTTAGTAGAGACGGGGTTTCATTGTGGTCTCGATCTCCTGACCTTGTGATCCGCCCGTCTCGGCCTCCCAAAGTGCTGAGATTACAAGCGTGAGCCACCGCGCCCGGCTATTGTCATCTCTTTTAAAGAGTGCTTATACATAATACTTCTTTACAAAAATTAACACGATTATAGAAGGTACCCCTCCCATTTAGACATTTTCTGGTCTGATTTCAAGATTTCAAATAACACCAAAACCTGAAGATAATAAGATAAAGTATACCCCCACACACTAGAAATTTGATTAGTTACTTGTTAATATTATATTTTGGAAAACAATGGTGGTATTTATTGAGTTTTACAATATGTACTGTAGGATGACTGGCAGTGCAAATTGGGAGACTTGGTAGATGAAAATATCTTAATCATTTGCTTAAAACCCAAATTTACCAATAGGGGAATAAAGTCAAAGACAGTATATTCCATGAGACACAAGTAAATCTGAGAGGAAAGCAAATAGTTTGCACAGTAAGAAACAGAATTTTTTTAAAGTACGTTCCAAGGTTGGAGATGTATAAATACCTTGAACACGGAGACTAGTTTTATTCATCTGTGAATTTCCAGGGCTGAGCCCCATGCTGATCTATGGGGAAGCACTCAGTAACTGTCAGGTGAATACCTTGAGTATGGTGGTGTGGGGAATTAGGCTGCTACTAAGATTTCTAAGGACAGACAAGCCCCGTGGGAATGCTTGTCTCCCAAGGACCTACCACTAATAATAAGTGTCCTTCAGACAATGTAAAAATGATATGGAAACACATTACTGTTGCTGTAATAAAATATGCTTGTTAATTTAAAGACCAGTTGAACTCAGGGTATTTTAAGAGACCCAGATATGGGCAAGCCTTGAAAACTCTGCTGACTGATGCAAAAACAACTAGAAACTGAAGATACAAAAATTATGTAAGAAAGAATAATGAATTTCTCATTTTCTTTTTCTAGGATAAATTAATGCTGGAAGAACACAGAATTTTAGAGCTCTTGAATGTACGTTCTAGCATAGTTCAAATGAATGTTAGACATGACACTAAAGATATACTGATTAAAGTCTTTGCACATCAGTGATAGAGTTCTTTATGATCTAGATTAGTGGCTTTCAAAGTTTTCTGAACACTAGGTATATCCCCCTAGATAGATGCATATACATATAAGTGAAAAGAACATGATTACAGAGGGTTTCTCCCAACTGGAGACATTTTTTAGATTGATTTCAACATTTCAAATAAACTCACGATCACACTCATCCAGTTGCTCTGTGATAGTTCTTTTTCCTTCTCTTTTACTATTTTAACTTAAAAATAGGTTGGTTTCAATCCATTAAATTGATTTTATGACTCACTAATAGGTTGTAAAAACCTGTTAGTGAGTCACAACTTTCATAAGTTTGAAAATCACTGTAGTAGAGCCATCAAATGCATAAGAAACTAAGTTGATACAAATGTTTGGTTTTGTTTATTTTTTCCTTAAAGCAGTGCTTACTAAACACCTTGAGAGTACTTAGTCATTCAGTCTTCCTTGGCTTATTTAGTTAGTATGTGGTAATCATTGATAAGCACACCTGAGGGAGGCAGGATTCTAAGATGACCTCCAAGATTTCCCATCCCCTCCCCGACTGATGTTCATACTTTGCAAAAATCTCTGGAATGGTGAATTGGATTTTTACTTTGGTGGTAAAAATAAAAGACTATGTTAATGGAATAGTTGATGCTAAGATAAGGAGATTTATCTAGTGGTCTGAACAAGAAAGGGAATAAAAACTGAAGGGAATCACATGACACATTTAAAAACAGAGAGTTTTCTCTGGCTAGTGGTAGAAGAAAAAGTCAGAGATTCAAAGCATGAGAAGAATTTGATGTTCCATTACTGACTTGAAGATGGTGGGGACCACAAGGCAAGGAATGCGGGCCTTCTCTGAGAGCAGCTCTGACTGATAGCCAGCAAGGAAACAGGGACCTCAGTCTTACAAAGTCAAGGAATTAAATGCTGTCAAAAAATGAGAATAAGCTTAAAAATAGATTTTGTCTTATAACTTCAGGCAAAAAACCTTGTCTAACACATTGATTTTAACCTTGTGAGTCCTTAGCTGAGAACCCAGCCAGGGGACATCAGACTTCTGACCTACAGAACTGTGAGCTAGCACATTTATGGTGGTATATGCTACAAGTTTGTGGTAGTTTGTTTTGAAGCAATAGAAAATTAATATACTGACAAAAGTACTTTGCCATTCTTGATCATAAAACATTCTGTTTAGCACATTCTCCCTACAAGGCAAGAAAGTATTGAATACATTTTAGAATATTATAAAGACCAGTATTAAACAAGGAAGATTTTCTTTATTCTTCAATCATTCTGCTTAATTGAGGGGTTGCTTTGTGAATATTTCTGTCAATAATAATTTTTTCCATTTAAAAAACATGCCTCAGAAGATTTAAATATCAAATTTATAGACTAGATAGGGCCTGAGTTTCTACATGAAGATGAAATACATAAAGAGTAGAAACTTGCTCAATGTGGCAAACCTACAAAATGATTGAACTGGCTAGAACACAGATATTGGACTAATTTATTCTTTGATGCATACACTTATTCAATACTATTTATTATAAGAAACATTGTTCTAGGTCCACAGAATATTGTGGTGGTCAAAACAGAAAAAGCACTTCTCTAATGAAGCTTATATTCATGTTTGGACATTATAAAATACTTTCTATAATATGGTTCTTTCAAGCTTTTTTAAAACATGTGAAATATAACCTGTATGTATATTTATGTACATGTGTGTATATATAATATATAATATACATATATAATATATAGAATATAATATATATTATATATAATTATAACACAATATATATTATAATATATATAATATTACACATAACAAAATATATAATATACATAATATATAATATTATGTATATTTATATCTATTTATAATATAATATATTAGTATTATATATATAAATTATATATTATATAAAATTATATAATATTATAAATATATAATTATATATAAATATAAATATAAAATTATATGTAATTATATATAAAATATATATTATATAAAAAATATAAAAATATATATAATTATATAAAAATATAAAATTATATAGAATTATATATAAAATATAAAATTATATATTATTATATAAATTATATTATATAAATGTAAATAAATTAAACATATTTTATAAATAATTATTATATATAATATTATATATAATTATATTATATATTATAATTTTATATAATAAAATATAAAATTAAATAAAAATATAATTATATATAAATATAAATAAAAATAAATAATATAATATATATTATATTATAATATTCTATAATGTATATATAATAGTATACAAACTAAGGATGCACAGCTTAATGCTCTATAGGAAAGAAAACCATGAGTAAACACCAAATATAGCAAAATATGATAGAGAATACTCCAGGGCCCTTCGTAGACCCAGTCTCAAACACTAGCAATCATATCCCTGATGGTCACCCTTTTCTTGAATTTTATGGCAATCTCTTCTTGGTTTTATTATCTTATCTTCCAAGCTGGCATTCCTAAATGTGATGTTTTAAAAACTTTATAAAAATAGACCATATAGTATGTATTCTTTTGTGTCTGGGTCATCTGAACATGAAAAGTTTGTGAGATTTATCTATGTTACTGTGTTCATTTTCACCACTGTGTAGCATTTATGTGAATATCACAATTTACTTGTCAATTTCATTTGCTAAGCCTTTGGGTTGTTTCCTGTTTAGGTGTATGAACATTCTTATACCTGCATTTTGTGTGTTTGTGTGCATGCATTTTTGTTATTTGCCCAGGAGTAGAATTGCTGGTCAGATGGCATGAGTTCAGCTTTAGTGGCAATTATGAACATATTTTCCCCACTAGTTTAATGAACAGATTCTAGAATGAGCCCCAATAAATTCCACTTCCTGAGGTCCATGCCTTTGTGTGATTTTCTTCAGTGTGAGCAGAAACTGTGACTTGTTTCTAATCAATGGAATGTGGCAAATGTGATGAAAAGTCACTCCCTTGATTAGATTACTTTATATAGCAAAGGTGAGAGGATGTCACCTTCATGATTGTTATATCAGATTCTATCTGAATAGACTGGAATAAGACACTCTTGTCGGCTTTCAAGAAGTATGATGTCATGTTTCAAGAGGGCCTATATACATGGTCATGTGGTAAGGAACTTTGGGCAGCCTCTGTGAACTCTCAAGTGATCTCTAGCTGACAGCTAGCAATAAAAGGAGACCTCAATCTATAAGAAAATAAGTATGTTTTTTGATGAACGATGTTTCAAATCTATTAATCTTTTCCCCTTTTTCCCTTATAGTTGTTGCTTTGTGTGTTTTCATCTTCCCTGAAATAATGAGTATATTATTCTATATTTATGAGTTTTGTTATTTTAGCATATAATTTATATTCATAATGTAACCACAGTTTATTTTGTGTCAAGTGTATAATGGAGGTCATCTCTTTTTTTTCCTTATGGTATAAATATCTGATTGGCTGACAACAGACACATGAAAAAATGCTCATCATCACCGGTCATTAGAGAAATGCAAATCAAAACCACAATGAGATACCATCTCACACCAGTTAGAATGGTGATCATTAAAAGTCAGGAAACAACAGGTGCTGGAGAGGATGTGGAGAAATAGAAACACTTTTACACTGTTGGTGGGACTGTAAACTAGTTCAACCATTGTGAAAGACAGTATGGCGATTCCTCAAGGATCTAGAACTAGAAATACCATTTGACCCAGCCATCCCATTACTGGGTATATACCCAAAGGATTATAAATCATGCTACTATAAAGACACATGCACACGTATGTTTATTGTGGCACTATTCACAATAGCAAAGACTTGGAACCAACCCAAATGTCCAACAATGATAGACTGGATTAAGAAAATGTGGCACATATACACCATGGAATACTATGCAGCTATAAAAAAGGATGAGTTCATGTCCTTTGTAGGGACATGGATGAAACTGGAAACCATCATTTTCAGCAAACAATCACAAGGACAAAAAACCAAACACTGCGTGTTCTCACTCATAGGTGGGAATTGAACAATGAGAACACTTGGACACAGGGTGGGGAACATCACACACCGGGGCCTGTTGTGGGGTGGGGAGAGGGGGGAGGGATAGCATTAAGAGAAATACCTAATGTAAATGATGAGTTAATGGGTGCAGCACACCAACATGGCACATGTATACATATATAACAAATCTGCATGTTGTGCACATGTACCCTAGTGAGAGGTGACAGCGTGCTGGCAGCCCTTGCTTGCTCTTGGTGCCTCCTTGGCCTTGACGCCCACTCTGGCCGTGCTTGAGGAGCCCTTCAGCCCACTGCTGTACTGTGGGAGCCCCTCTCTGGGCTGGCTGAGGCTGGATCTAGCTCCCTCTGCTTGCAGGGAGGTGTGGAGAGAGAGGTGCAGGTGGGAACTGGGGCTGCGCACGATGCTCACAGAGTTTTGGGTGGGCATGGGTGCCGTGGGCCCAGTGCTCTGTGTCTAGCTAATCTAGTGGTGACTTGGAGAACTTTTGTGTCTAGTTCAGGGATTGTAAAGGCACCAGTCAGCACCCTGTCAAAACAGACCGATCAGCTCTCTGTAAAACAGACCAATCAGCTCTCTGTAAAATGGACCAGTCAGCAAGATGTGGGTGGTGCCAGATAAGGGAATAAAAGTACGCTGCCCGAGCCAGCAGTGGCAGCCCGCTTGAGTCCCATTCCACACTGTGGAAGCTTTGTTCTTTGGCTCTTTGCAATAAATCTTGCTGCTGCTCACTCTTTGGGTCTGCACTGCCTTTATGAGCTGTAACACTCACTGCGAGGGTCCGCGGTTTCATTCTTGAAGTCAGTGAGACCAAGAACCCACCAATTCCAGACACACTAGAACTTAAAGTATAATAATAAAAAACAACAAAAAACCCCCAAAATATCTGATTGGCTGAGCACTGCCTGCATCTATTCCCACTGTCTGCAAAGCTATTTTATTATAAATTGACTGTAAATAGATAAGCGTGTGTTAGTGGGTCCCTGCTCCACTGTCTGTTGTGATATTATCTTTTCTTTTTTCTTTTTTCATTTTTTTTTTTTTTTTTTGAGACAGAGTCTCACTGTGTCCAGGCTGGAGTGCAGTGGTGCAATCTCGGCTCACTGCAACCTCCGCCTCCTAGGTTCAAGCGATTCTCCTGCCTCAGTCTCCCAAGTAGCTGGGACTACAGGTGCCCACCACCATGCCCTGCTAAATTTTGTATTTTTAGTAGAGATGGGGTTTCACTATGTTGACCAGGTTGGTCTTGAACTCCTGACCTCGTGATCCGCCTGTCTCGGCCTCCAAAAGTGCTGGGATTACAGGCATGAGCCACTGTGCCTGGCCCTGTGATAATTATCTTTTCAAATGTTGCTTTGCTCCATTCATTCATGTGTTTTTCCCCTTAAATTTCAGTTGCACGGATAGATCTTTTCATTGTCTTTTATGTCTTGTATCCTTTCTCTATGTCTGTTGTCTCTTTGCATTTAGCTTTAAATATAGTATTTGTCTTATATTTAAGTTCACTGATTCTTCAGTTCTTTCTAATCTGCAGGCACATTGATCTGTTAAGTTCTTAATTGTGGCTATTTTATTGTATTATTTCTTGTCTAGAATTTCCACTTGTTTTTTATGTTTGCTAGTTCTTTACTGAAATTCTGAGTCTTATCTTTTATCTCTTTATGTGAAGACATGTATTTTAAAGCCTATGGAGGACAGTGCCTTAATCTGTAGACTGTAAAGGTGTGTTTCTCTTGTGTTTTATTCCTGCTGATTTTCTACCATACACATGGCTCCACATATGTACAAGATAATTTTTATTTTGAGGCTGACATTATGTTTGTAATATTGTATGAAGAAATAATTCAATGCTTAGAATGATGACATCTTCCTTTTGAGAGAATTTGTATTTATTTCTGCCTGGAGATCTAACACTCTGAAGGTTGGAACCACTTGCTCTCAGAGATCACCTTAATACAGTTTCAGGAACTGGTAGGATTCAAAGTTAGGCTACAGTTCTTATGAGACCTATTTCCATTACTAATTTACCTTTATTCCTAGATTCTAGCCCTTTAGAGTCAAAATCCTCAGTGAGGTGAGTTCACTAAGAGATCCCACTTCATGGATCTGATCCTGGACTTCAGTCACTGCTCCCTTATTCCCAAGAGACCATCCAAAGCTTTGCTGAGTCCCTTGGTCTCTCAGCGACTCCTTCTACAATCATTCAGTGCCCTCGGGGAAATTAGCACCAAACATGGACTCACTTTCCTGGGTCCCTGTACTTCTCCAGTTTGTGTTTTAAAAAGTTTTCCTTGGACTGGGTGCGGTGGCTCACACCCGTAGTCCCAGCACTTTGGGAGGCCGAGGCGGGCAGATCACAAGGTCAGGAGATTGAGACCGTCCTGGCTAACCCGATGAAACCCCGTCTCTACTAAAAAATACAAAACATTAGCCAGGCGTGGCGGCAGGCGCCTGTAGTCCCAGCTACTTGGGAGGCTGAGGCAGGAGAATGGCGTGAACCCAGGAGGCGGAGCTTGCAGTGAGCTGAGATCGCGCCACTGCACTCCAGCCTGGGTGATAGAGCGAGACTCCGTCTCAAAAACAAACAAACAAACAAACAAAAAACAAAAAGTTTTCGTTGTCTTTAATGCCTTCAAGCAGCCTTACAAAATTTTGTCCAGTTTCTTTAGGTATTCCCAACTGGAGAGTTGGCTCAAGTTACTTACCATTACCAGAATTAGATGTTTTCAAAGCTTTTAGTTTATTGTGTTTATATCTTATTAAAATGAGTGATCATGAGAAAAACTTTTTTTTTGAATAGCAGGATACATGTTCATATATGTTTTTGAGTTGAGTATCAGATTAGTCCCTTCTTGAGAATTTTTGAATTGGTTTTCCCTAGAAAAATATTATTTTTGAGATGATCTCTCTCCCAAACTAAAATAAACTATGTTGTTTACCCCACCAGTAGAACCTGTGAGCTACCTAAAGCTGTAGTCTTGACTTCCTTTTTTAGAGTATTGCATTAAGAAGGACTCTAGACAGATTTGTTGAAATCCTTTTAATTACTACCCAATCACTTTGGGGATAGTAGTTGATCATTGAATTTGCATCTGCTGTATTTCCTTTGGAGATCATTCTATGCATATTATAATCTTGACATTGGGACATTACAATTTAATTTTCATTTTTTTATAATTAAGCTCGTAATATATAACAGAAAATAATTTGTGATTTTGCTGAGGCATGAACTTGACTCATGTGCTTTTTGAGGCAGGTATGGTGCTCGGGGAAAGTCAGCTGTTAGCCAGTGACTGGGCAAGCTGGCTACCTAGAACTCCCCTCTTACTCAGATATACTATGCAGATTTGTGCGTCTCTATAATGATATTTTAAAGTGTAAGGATAGTGAAAATTCCAGAAACTATCTAATCTAAATGTCAAGAGTCTAGTGTGTTTCATTTTAATTAGTAAAGAGAATGTGGTTTCCTCACTTAAGTTTTAAAATCTTACCACAGCTTTTGCAGACAAACAGTTGGAACATTGGGTAGCAAAAACATCTTGAAGAAATGAGCCTGTAAACTGAAAATTGTATGAGAAACTATCCTAATCAGCTTTGAAAGCCAACCACGTTAGACCATTTGTAAACACATGCATCTTTATGTAGAAACATCTTGGCATTCTCTCTTTAATATATGAAAGTAAGAGAGAAGTGACTTCCTATCATTCAAAATATGCATATTGAGATTTAGAAGGCAAAACAAATTCTGATCTTGGGCACTAATAGTTAAATTCTTAAAATAGATTTTGATAAGTTAGTTAAAAAAGCTCTTTACTAGTATAGTATAGTGAAATTGTTAGCAAAGTATTGAGCCATTTAATTTTCTTCTTTCTTGTGTAATTTCTGAGTTTTTATAGAAGCTTAATAAAAATCTTAGGGAATAGGGGTTTAGGGTTCATTGAATTTTCTGATTAATTGGTGCTCAAGCTTATAATATTTTTATATTGATGGAAATAAAAAAATTGCATCCACTTGACTAACTTAGTAAAATAAACTGAACATAATTGAATTTCCTCTTTTGATTGTGACACTTACAACAAATGATTCATAGTGGTCATTCAGAGCACCAGAGTTTCCTGTGTTGTTTAGAAAACTGAACTCAGGGGAAATAATTTCCTCAAATTGTGTGATATTAGTGTGTCTCTTGTAATTTCACTTTGTCCTTTAGAGTTGTAGACCAGAGAATGTAATGGCATGCAAATAATGGTTAATAGAGATAGGACATCCATGTATTGAGAATAAAGTTATTTGCATTAATTTGGGGAGGTGAAATATTCACTTTTTAGACAAGAACAAAATAATGAAGTTAAAATATTTAATTGTGTCTAAAACGTAATTTACATCATTTGGTATCAGTGTAAATTTGGTGGCATTTTTGGCTTGTTAAATGACTGATGCTTAATAGGTAATTGGAGAAGCTACGGCAGCAATTTCCTGTAATAGCTTACAAGCTGTGTCTAATTTCTCCTTGGGGGAGAATTTCAATTATGTATTGGTCCCCAAATATGGACAAATTTGGCTGCCAGTTCTTTCTTGAATTTGATATTCATTTTTCTGGTGAGCTTGCAGTTTTCATGTGTTTATCACAATATTTTTTTCTTCAACTTTTATTTTAAGTTCTGGTGTACATGAATCACATTTATGTTTTATGTGAAGAAATAACAAAATCCTTTGATATTTTCATAGCCAGGAATTAACATCTAGGTTTTAGAAAAATTAGTGGCAAACATAAAAGCAAATCTCTGCTAGAAGTCTCTGAGTTCAGCTTTCAGTGCTAACAATCATCAGTATCATAATTATTCAATAAAGAGCTATTAGGATCCTGCTGTTCTGCTGTGTGTCAGGCACCAGGATGAGCAGACTTTATAGATACATTGTGCAGCGTAGTCAACAGGGCTCTGGATTTCATGAGTTTACATTTTATAATCAATGATACCATTTTCTACATGCATACATACATACACACAGGATTTCTATATTCCAAAATCTTTTAGCATCTTACTTGATCCCCAGGAAATATAACGTTTTGAACTTGAAGTTTAGAAATTTGCTAAGGTTCTTCATTATGTTACTGCTGTGGTGTCCAGTGTTGTGTTGTGAGTTTTCTGGTCACTCAAAAGATTACTAATTTTCCTACCCTGTGTGACACACAGGAGATATCTAAGGTGACAGTGGGGCCTTTTCTTGTTTTCTTCTTTTAGTTTGGTATAGTGGCTAAGAACACAAATATTGGACACTGTCCTAGTTCTGTAAAATTTTGAACAAATTATTTAGCCCTTTGGAGCCTTAGTTTCTTCACTTCTAAAATGGGTAAAATGGGGGGTACTAAGATTTAACTCATAAGATTGTGAGAATTTATCAGTGATGACCCTTGTTGTTCTGGTATTCTGATATTTCTTGTGCTGCTTACCAGATTACTTAGCCTCTGAACTTACCAGCTCAGGAGCTGTTTCATCAGCAGAAAAATTTGTGGTCAAACCACTCTTCCCTGCACAATCTAACTTCGTTAACACAGAATTTTTTTTTTAAATAATATTGTATTTGACAGAAGGAAAATTTTAAAGTTCAGTGAAAAACCAGCCAACCAAATGATTTCTGTTCAGGGATTCCAAAGTGGTAAAGAATGAAGGTCTTGGATATATAGATGGTAACAAGTTATAGTTACCACCCATTATATCAATTCTACTGGTTCCCAAAAGAAGAAATAGATTGAACTATCTACCTGAAACAGTAATTGTGGAATCCTTCTGCTATTTTTCAGATTGTCCACTTGAAACATATGCCTGATTCTACCCCAACCTTTTTTAATCTGCTACTCATCTTGTTTTATACCCTACATCCTATCCTGTGTATGACCTCACACATGCTTCTTTGGCTTTTGGTTTGTTTTTGCAGCTGGTGTCCCTGTCCTTGTCTTTGGCTTCCCTCCCTCCTTTTTCACTATGCGATCCTCAATTGAATACACAGCATGGGCTTTTTCAGCACTAGCCCAGGGCTTCTCAAACCTTAGGCACACAAATCACCTTGCCGTCTTGTTAAAATTAGATTCCGATTCAGTAGGTCTGGAATAGAGCCCAAGATTCTGTATTTCTAACAAGTTTCCAGGAGCTGCTGATGCCATTGGTTCTGGGACCACACTTCCACTAGCAATGCTCACTTCAGCTAGTGTATTGGTCCTCACCATCCACTGCAACCCAGTCTTAGCCCCTAATTGTAGCCATGCTGACTAGTCACAAACTGTGCTGCTGCTTATGGGAAAATCTATTGAATGTGCATCTGATGTCTATAAAAATCAAACTGAATCCACCTTATATGACTTTCAAGGGGGCAGAGGAATGACAATCTTTGAAGTCTTAGTCTACTGTGGAACTATCAGATCATTAAAAGTTACAGCTTTTATGACTTTTATGCAAATATAACTACAGTTCTTTAGCAACTGGCCATATATCTTAGAAATCAAATATATTACTATTCATTTGAAATATGCTAAGATAGAAGGACTAAAATTTTGTTCCTAGCCATTCTATTAGACCTGAATAATATAGTCAAGATGGAATTGCAGCTGTTGCAAGCCCACACTCATTGAAAAGACTGAGCACCTGAACCAAAGGAAACCTGTAATGCTCATGAGATTTCTGAGGATGCCTGTTTCGCTGTTGACAGTCATAGGAGGAAATGCATGCATTTGGAAATGTCATTGAGGTTGGAATCAAGTTTTTGTTTTTCAAAATTACTTCAGTGAAAGAAAGAAATAATAATATTGTTTCTGGGACTGTAAAAGTTGTATTCATTGATTTTGGAGTCAACTTTATATCAGCTCAAGTTATCACAGACAATACTAGGCTTTTGAGCGCCCGGTGTCCACTTACTTTCTCATTTAGGTAGGATGACTATTTTCGTTCCAAATTGCCATACTGCAATAAGGTAATTTCTATGTAGACTCAGATATTAATTAATATTTCATGAATTCACAAATATTCCATGTCATTGCCCCAATTTATACCACCTTGTGGTTCAAGTTTATATGTTATAATACAACATAAGAGGACAAGTAATTTAGGGGAAAATCTTACCTTTTTTGACCTTCACAGAAAAATTTAATATACATGTGAGAGACTGAAGTGTAACCAAAGCTTGAATTCTGCTTCATTTGTAACAGTTATTTTTCCACAAGCAGATTGCATTGTATATATATTACTGTCTGACCCAAGTTGCTGCTTCCAGGACTGTCATTTATTTGCTAGGTATTAAGTTTGCAAGAAAGCAATATAAAGCTGCTCTCAACCATTAGCTGGGGGAGAAAAAGCTGTGTGTTTTACATCAGTGAATTTGGAAAGGGCAATATATTTAGTTACCTGTATGTGAGGTGATTATACAATTGCTCTATGTCTTTTTATGTAGTGATCAATTGAGAAGGCTTTAAAAGCTTATTTGAATTTATGACTGTTGCCTGGCCCTCCTCTGGCTTTATATTAAGCAAGGTAAACAGGGTGAATTCACCCATGTGGGCTCACGGTTTGACAACTTACTGGGGCTTACACTCATTGTTGCAGGCTCTGCAGTCACTCCACATGAAAATGCTCATTAACAACATGACAAAGGCTTAGCTGTCCTCCAGGAACTTCTTCCTAATCAATGCTTTGTGGCTGATCTCTTTAGAGCTCCACAGCCTGCAGACTAGAACATGCTCAGCAACCAGATTCCAATTTACAGGCACAGTAATTTGCAATGACATTCTAAACATGTCAGGTGAAGGGGTCAGCCTCCAGGGCTGTACACAGCTAAAAGTTATTCAACAAATTAATTTGAAGCATTGAGTTTTCTTTTTTCCTCTTATCTTATTCTAGAAAAGATGTCAGACCCCAAAAAACAAATGTCTTTTATTTTACCCATGAGGGATGATATTAGTGTTTTATATAAATATATATATATCTATATATCTATATATCTATATATATAAATAAGGTTGTCATTTCTGTGGCCAAAAGCAAGAAGCACTAAGCATGCTTCTGTCCATTTTCTTAAGATATAGACTGAATCAACAAAGTCTTATACAATAGGATCTTATAGCCTCTAAAGTCTAATATATAGTTCTCTATTTAGAGCCCATGGCTCAGATGTAAAATAACTATAGGAATTATAAAGTGATGTTATAAAGCTCCCTTTGTCACTATTCTAAATAAGAGACATTCATATAGTGTCTCTAAACTAGAAGGATAGGTTAAACCCTGCTTGAAAGTGGGTTAAAAAATATTCTGACCAAAAAAGTAAAATTTTCTGGCCTATAAGATCCATATGCATTCTAAAATCTAATCTCAAATTATTCTATCTGGAATCATTCAAATTTAAAAAAAATCATAAATGGTAAATGATACTTAGCTTACTTCACATTTGAGGAGGCCTAGCTGCATAGCTAGTAAGACTACATAGCTAGTAAGCAAGGAAGTTATTCTATCAACAATAAGTGATTATTTTGAAACTTTTATTGATTTATGTTCTTTCAGTTTTTTCTTTAATGGCAGATATAATTTTTTTTTCTGCAGATTTTCTTTTTCTTCTAGGGAGTAGATGACCTTGTGGCTTGATTCTAATTTGTGAGCTAGTTCCTCTTTGTGAGGATTTTTGTTGTATTTGCAATTCTGGCTTTTCTTCATAAGAGCAATCTAGGCTGGTTTGGGGAAGAAGGAGAAGACTTGGAATTTCCATCAAGAACACTTGTGAGGTGTTCTTTTTTTTTTTTTTTTTTTTTGATTTTACCACCTTTTCCATCCCAGAAAGATGTATCATGAGAAGTAAAGAATTAAGAGTTTTCAACTGGCCCAAGGAGAAGGAACAGTCTCATTTACTGTGCTATATGGCATCATAAATCAGCAAGAATAATGCCTGTGCGACTGTAATCTGGTATTAATTTGGACACTAAAAACTTAATGCTTTCCTGGCTGACCCTCAGAAATGTTGAAGGGCAATATGGGACAATGTTACTGGGGCACTCTGAGTCCTTCTGGAGGCGCGTATTTGGGAATTTGGAGAGTCCCTCTGCAGGTGGGTTTTGTTAGGTTTATGTATGATTACAAATGCCATCAATGAGTAATCCAGGGCCTAGGAAAATGGTGCATTGAGTGTCTTTAACAGTTCATCCCTCATTTTTTCTTAATGCTGATATCAAGTCTCTGCTCCACTCAGGTATATAATAAATCCTGAAAACAAGAATGTTGAAATTTTTATGAAAAGTATAGGTTTCTACTTTTCTTTTTTTTTTTTTTTTTGGAGACAGAGTCTTGCTCTGTTGCCCAGGCTGGAGTGCAGTGGCGCAATCTCGGCTCACTGCAAGCTCCGCCTCCCGGGTTCACGCCATTCTCCTGCCTCAGCCTCTCCGAGTAGCTGGGACTACAGGCGCCTGCCACCACGCCAGGCTAATTTTTTGTATTTTTAGTAGAGACGGGGTTTCACCGTGGTCTTGATCTCCTGACCTCATGATCCGCCCGCCTCGGCCTCCCAAAGTGCTTGGATTACAAGCGTGATTATGGACAAATAGATTAACATTATTTGCCAAAAGAACCAAATCAACATTCCTTTCTGCCACTTCATTTATTTAGACTTGCCATGTGGGTGACTATTCCTCTCTGGATTGTGTATTCTGGACTATGTACATAAGGCTCAATACAGACTTACTCTGAATATTTTCTATTCTCATTGACTAAACTGATGCTATCAAGAGTGACATACTAATCCTATGAGGAAAATGTTTTGTAGAAGAACTGACACTAATAGAATCTATATAGTTTGATAAGAGTGCAAAAACATAAAATTAGTTTTGCCTGAGCCCGTAAGAAGAAGTTCCAAGTACCCTCACATTTCAAAGTGAGATGCTAGACCCCCAGAAGAGGGCTTATAAAGAAAGTGGTAAGAACCGTGGCTACCCTGTGTGTGTGTGTGTGTGTGTGTGTATCTGACAGACACACATACACATACACAGAGACAGTTAGCACGCATCTTGAGACATAAGATGGCTACCGAAAGTCTGATCCCTGATCCATCTAGGGGAGGAAAGGGACTTTTGAGGGATTTATGACACCCCAGTTAGAAGGAATTTGAGTGGACGTCTACTGCCCAAAACTATGGACTAAAGGGGAACTCCTTCCTGCCCAGAGGGAGGGTGAATACTTACGTCAGGGAACTGTAGGGGAAATATTTCCAGGGATAGAGGTGGCTGTGGTTCTGAAGACTCCCTAGAAGTGCCCAGGAGAGAGAGAACTTAAGGTAACTTAAGTAGGGCCAGTAGAAGACAATGCCACATGACATTGGTGCCAGTCTTGGAAGATTTGTTCTCTTTATTTATTGATTTTTGTTTCCTTTCCTCCACATCCATAGAATATCTCGAAGCTACAACTATGGGGGGAGAATGGAAGGAATGGTTATGGGGGATGAGGAGCTAATGAACAAAGAAACAGCCTACTCGTGCCTCCCTTTCCTGTTGTGGGATTCTTGCCTGCAGTAAGCCTAAACTGGGCAGGGATATTTTAGGTGTATCTGGGAAACAGAGTAAAGGCCAAAGTGATTGAAGACACATTGGGGAAGTTAAGAATGGTGTGAGGTGGGGTGAGAGAGGTTAGTAGGGGCACATCACGTAGGGCTTCATAAGCTAGAGTAAGGCAGGGAAATATCTAAGGGTTCTAAGCAAGGAAGAAATATTTATGAAATTATCTCACTGATGTAGAGAATGGATTGAAGGAAATCAAGAATGGAAACAAGGAGACCAATTCAAAAATATTGCAAAGTCCAGATTGAAGATAACCATGACTTGGATGAGAGTAGTAGGGATAGAAATAGAGGGAAGTAGTTGGATTCTGGATATAATTTGGAAGCAGTCAGTAACCTTAATAATGCTTTGATGTGGAGGTGAGGGAAAATGTTCTCAAGGATGTGTCCTAGAGTTTTGCTGGAACAGCTAGATTGATGTTGCTACCATCCATCAGTCCACCACTGAGGAGACTGGCTTTCCTTCTACCATAATAGAGTTACAATGAAAAACTGATCAAGGTTAAAAAGAAGCTTTTCATTGGTGCTATCACTAGAACTGTAATAAAATCAACATCTGACCTCAGAGGAGTGGTAGTATTAATTCCTTCACTGGCAGAAGTTTTGGCTGCAAATGGTTACTGAATTGGTGGCAGTTAACAAGGGTATTTGTGACACTGGGACAGTAGTGTGGATTCTAACAGTGGCAGAGTCACTGGAGGAGCTCTAGTGTTAGACATCAGAAATGGTATGAACATTGACATCATTTTTGATACCTGCAAGAGTAGCTGAAAGAGCAGTGTTTATGGCTGACATAAGCTATGACAGTGGTCACAAGGCAGCATAGCTACCACTTTTGATGTTGGTTACAAAACGCATAAACAATAGAAACCTAAAGCAGGAAGGCAAGAAAATGATGGTAGCCAAGAGAAGTAATTACTTCTTGGTTTACATGTGAAAAATTCTATGCCGTTTCCTAGAACATTTTCCAAAGGATTTATAGGATGCTTGAGTTCTCAAAGAACTAGTGGGAGAGGAACAGAAACATTTTGTTTTGTAGTTATGTACTTGAATAGCCTGCAAAATATAGATCACACACAAGTGTAGCAACTCTTAAAAGAGATAAAGTATATAAATGTGATGCTATATAAAAGCATTTGGGTATAATATAAATGGCTTAAAAATGAAAGCTATTAGGTCTAAAAAATTATGGAGTGGCATCTAGAGATGTTTTATGAAGTTTTGTGGGTGGGAGTGAACAAGCAGTTTTGGTTGCAGTGGAGGTTTTCATTTTGAGCTGTGATTTGGTATCTCTTCCCTTTGGAACATGAACTTTTAAAATGTTTCAATGGCTTCGGGGCACCTGGTTTTGCACTGAATTTTTGGGAGATAATTCACCATAAAATGGATGCTTGAAGCCAGATTTGGATTCGGAGCACTAGGAAATATAACTTTAGTGGAGTCAAGGTTTCCCTAGGATGTGATTTAGTGGACTGACCGTAAAGTTTGTTATAGCATGGTTTCCTGGGACATATTCTATTCCCAGCAGGGCTGTGACTCAACCTTTCAACCAACCAAATGGAGTGCTGGAAGAATGAGACTGTAAAAAATAAACCTTTACCTGGACTTTGCAGGCATAGTGTTGTTATGATGAACAGAAATTGGTCCAAAGTGCCCCCTTTCCTTTTTTGCCATTAGGTTCTTTTCTTTGTTTTTTTTTTCCCCCCTGCTTCTCCCCTATTCCTGAAGGGTTTACATTTCTTTGGTGAAACAGCATGTGTGGGATTTTGAGAAATGCTTTAGAGTGAAGTGCTATCTATCAATCCAGAACACTACCAAGAGATTTATTTGTTGCCTGCCTGCTCCTCCCACCTCTCTCACCTCTTTGCTTCCTAACACATTTTTCTTCCATTTCCATTTTTCTTCTCTCCGCAGCAGAGAAAGGCTGCCTACAGCTTTTCCCCAGAGCCATTCAGCAGAACAGTCTTAGAGAGGAG
Source organism: Hylobates moloch (assembly GCF_009828535.3). Classification (NCBI taxonomy): domain Eukaryota; kingdom Metazoa; phylum Chordata; class Mammalia; order Primates; family Hylobatidae; genus Hylobates; species Hylobates moloch. The sequence goes on from NW_026652277.1 coordinate 137,436,382, forward strand.
TTAATGTCTTCAATGTCCCCCCTGACAGGCACTAGATTTTTTTTTTTTTTTAACTCTAGCATCACTGATCTCTGGCACCAAATATCCACCACCCTTCTCCTCTGCCCCAAATAAGATATTCTTATCAATGTGATGGTGGACGGGCCAAGGGAACTGTTACCACTGTTACAAAGCCTGTTTTCACTTTTTCTTTTCCTTTTTTCTTTCACAGAGGAGAAAGTTGCCTTGCTAGACATGTTTTTAGGAGGAATAAATAATGCTACTCACATGATTTAAGTTGGCAAAATAACTTACCTAGCAAATTTTAGCTGGTTCAGAAATGCTGTTGAAGCCCAAATAGCCTAACTATGATAAGGGTGCATCTGTCTCAGTGAAAGACCGTTGCATTTATTAGAAAATGAAATAATGTACAGAATCACTCTGATTTGCCCCCCAAAAATGCCCCTGACCATTGTGCATTAGTATGTAAACATCTACATCATGCTAGTCCCTTGTTGTCACATTGTTTGAGCCATAGCAAAGGAACTGTCGTAAGGCTTTTGCTCAGAATAACGAGTTCTTGTTTTAGGTGCCATCTTCTCCAGATTCTTTATTTAGTCAATAGTGTTAGGATAGCCTCATTGATTGAAACTCTGACCTGATTATAACAATCAAAAAGTTTGGGTGATTATCTAAAACCTATAGGAACTTAATCACATTGCTTTAGTTATGGAAATAATCCAGGTTTCCACAATCAGCTTTTCAAGCAAAATATCTGTAGATCTGGGGTTGAAAAAAGACAATGTGATCCTTCTTTTTAAATAAGATCTTCCTTTTCGAACAGGCAGTGGCGAGTCTGTGTTTTAGCAGGTTTAGGCAGCATGAAATGGTGAGGTCCTTGCTGTGATCATTAGTGGTATTTCTGAATTTCTAAGAGTTAATATCAGATTGATTGTGATTGAGAATTTAAAATACCCAAATCATTTTAGTACAGCTAAGTAGTTTTTTTTCTTTTGGGTGTTATAAAAAACCATCTTAGAAACAATTGGGTTCCATTTTAGAAGAAATGTGACTTCAAAATTCTAAAAGATTTAATTGATATTTTAACTAAGTGCTCAAGTTTTTAGTTAATGTTAATCCATCTTCTGTTGACAGGTGTGTGTCTCTATTCTCTTTTTTATTTAAGGTCATTATTTGGCCCTGGATCTCACCCTCTCTGTCTGCCTGGGGTCACTTAGGGGCCAGCAAACTCTGGCCAGAGAGCCTACTGGCACATGTTTTTGTCAGTAAAGTTTTATAGGAACATAGCTATACCCATTTGTTTACATATTGTTTTTGGCTGCTTTTTTGGTTGAACAGTTGTGATAGAAACCTTGTGGTCTGAGTATAAAATATTTAGTATCTGATCCTTTAAGAAAAAGTTTTCTAAGCCCTCCTTCAGTCTATAAATAAACAAATATCTTTCTCATCCGCACCAACCCATGACTGTGTAGAGCTTCTACACCTATCTAGCCTATTTCACCTCCCTTCTATTCAAACTTCTTGAAAAGTACTCGCCACCCACTGATCTGTCTCCCATTCACTCTTCAACTCTAAACTCTTGTTTTTGCTCCTACTCTATTGTAACTACTGTTGTTTAGATTAAAAGTGATTCCTTGATTATCAACTCCAATAGCCACATTTTTTGATCCCTTTTTCATAGTATTTGATGCCAGGATCGTGGATTCTCATGTAGGACTCCCTATACTCTTGGTTTCTGTGACAGTGTTGTTAAAGAAAAAAGTTTTCGTGCCACTCATTAAAGACAAGTGTTAAAATTGGCTAAGTCTGACTATTCGGGGGGATGGCTACAATGGGGTTTTGTAGCAGGACAGAGTGATGGGACTCCAAATACAATAAGGAAAAGTGGGAATTTATAGCCGAGGAGCAGGAGCAGGATGGGTGTCAGTGGATGGAAAATTACTAAGAAGAAAACCAAAGCTAAATGGATTCTGGCTAAACTGAGGATGATCACATACCAGCAGGATTTTTGCTAAAACTGGAAGAAGCAGGTCTAGGATAGAGCTCAAAGTCGGGACCTCCTCCAAAAGAGGACTCAGAGGAGCCCCAGTAAAGTTTGGGGAGAAACTCTCTGTTAATGTATTCTCTCCGTTAAGGAGAAACTCTCTGTTAATGTATTCTCCTGTTTCGCCTATGACTTCTGTGATATTCCACCTTATGCTGCTTTGAGGCCACATCTCAACTGCTATGACGATTTCAGCACCCAACAGGTCTCGCTTGGACAACTTAGCCAACTTCTAACTAGTTTTACCTTCCTGTCCTCTTTAAAATCTGTTCTCATATAAAGTGATCTACTTGAAACCTAACAATACTACCCTGTCTACAAAGCTTTAGTAATTACTATTGTTTAAAAGAAAACTTTAAAGCTCTTTCACAGTGGCAATAACCAAGGCAGGCCTTAGGCTGCTGCCTTATCCACCATCTCCTTCTGAGGAGAATTGTCCAAGACTACAATTTTATAACCTGGATTATATCCTAGGAAGAGCAAAACACATTGTGAATACAGAGTGGGATAGAGAATGTCAAGTGAAGTAGTTCAGTATTTCACAGGGTGCCTAAGGGTGATGGGGGTAGAAAGTATGGAAGAACTCTGAGTTGTGGACAGATCATAAGAAATCTGGTATGCTGTACTAGAGAATTTGTATTATTCAATAGGTATCCATTGAGTAATTATAAGCCAATTAGCATCGTCTGTTTTATATTTAAGAAAATCCATTCTTAAAATGGCACAATATTTCCAGGAAGCAGTTTTTGTAATATATGTTAAGATAATGAGTGGATTATAGGTCTGTGTCTTTTTTTTTAAGTAGGAGAGATTTGAACATATTTTTATACAGCTACTAAACATGAAAAGGCTGAAATACAGGAGAAAGATGGGATAATTGGTGGAGTGATTTACCAGGGGGACAAAGGTTGAAGGATTAGCGTGGATGGAACAAGAGCTATCTCAATAAAGGAAAAAAGAAGAGTGGGAATATCAGTGATATCAGGAAGGGTAAATAAAATTGAGGCATTTCTCACGGGCCTTACTTAACTTATGAACTAGGAAGCCATATGACCATCTGAGAATGATGAGAGAAATGGTGGCAGATGGTGTATAAATGAGGTGTTTGGACTAACAGTTGAGGAAAATGGGAGCTAGCGATAAATGTAGATGGGCAAAAAGATTATTTGGCAATGTTAAAGATCATATAAGATGGGGAGTCATAAATTTATGGTGACCTCAGTAGAAAAGTCTTCTGCTATAGTACTCAGCCAATCATAGTGGGCTAGGAAAGTGGGAGGTGGCTGTTTGGTTAGACAGGTACAGGCCTGAAGTTTTGTTATGTGAAGAGGTCACAGAGGTGAAGCATATTGACAAATACCATTTTTGAAGTCCTGCATCTCAGAGTCTAAGGCTGGCTGCAGATGGAGTTTACTTTCACAGATTCAGAATTATGATTGGTACACAAAGCATCAGCCCATCATGTTAATACTCTTCAGTGGTTCCTAATTGCTTTGCATGTTAATGCAATCTATCAGTAATCAGCTTTAATGTCCTCCAACTGTTAGCTCTCTTTTTTCTAGCAGTTGTGGATGTTTTAAAAGAGAGAATCTCAGGCAGAATTGAAATGAACTATGAAGAAAACCCAGTTTATGGAGGCAGCCAGCTTGCCTAAGTCTGTATTCCTCGTTTTGTTCCTCTGAAAATATTTTCTCATTCTCAAGCTTCCTTTGTCCTCTTCTATCTCAGAACCTTTTGTTGTTCATTTATTCAGCCAATAAATATCTGAGTATTATGTATAAAACACAGTAATTAAAGTTTAGTGACATCATCTGAGCTGGAATGTTTAGTCAGTATTTTTGGACAGGAAAGAATTTGAGAAGTATGCTTGGTTCTAACGTGTTGGGTGCTAGCAGGTCTATCTGGGACTTTTTCAGAGCTAATGGGTAGTGCTATATGATAAGGGGCCAAAAACTCACAGAAAAAGTAAGGTAACTGCATGAAACCAGCAAAGGCAAACATCTCTTACTCAGAGGGAAAAGACTCATTTGCACTTTCAGTCTCTCCCTCTCTGATGCTATCTCTACAGTGTATTATAAGATATTGGTGGCTAAGGAGATAGGGGTTTTAATCTATATAAAGCTTTCTTTATGTTTATTTATTTGTGCTTGATTTGAGATGGCATTTTCTTGCCTCTTCTCCACTAGACCAGTCCAGGAGGGCAAGGACTGACATAGGGTACATGCTCAAATGTGTATGTTGAATGAATGAATGAATCATGCTGATAGACATCATGAGCCTAGTAAAGTTTTTCTAATCTGCAAGACAAGACTGGGTTATGTTATAATCCAGAGAACCCAGTGAACCCTGGCTACTGATATGATTAACATAAATTTCCATAAACTTTTTTTCTATGATGTTTATTTCAGACAGGTCAATCATTTTTGCAACCTCTCATGTGATTGGTTACTGCCTTCTCTACTTTGTGTCTGAAATATCCTCCAGGCAAGTTGCATCTGAAAAACTAATCTAAAGAATGCAAATTGTCACAAGTTATTTCCTGCCGACCATTACAATCACTGCCAAAGGCTTCACCCATTTCTTCATATTTTCTGTCTCCTCATTCCACAGTGCTATCAAGTTCTGGGAGAAACAGCATTGCCCGATAATGTGTTAATTATATTTTTATGCCTTGACAAATATCTGGGACCTAAGAGATAGCGTGGTTTCTTGTATCTGCTTAAATAAGAAAACGAACAAAACAAATAATAAAGTAAACAAACAAACATAACCAAATGCTTCTATATGCAGGTTCTTAGAATACATAAAAGTCACTGTCCTGATGCCTATATCTGTAGCTATATCATGTCTTTAGATTTTTAAATTATATTTTCGAGATATAGCCCATTTTGTTGCCCACGCTGGAGTGCAGTGGTGCAATCTCAGCTCACTGCAATTTCTGCTTCCCAGGTTCAGGCAATTCTTATGCCCTAGCCTCCAGAGTAGCTGGGATTACAGGCGTGCACCACTGTGCCCAGCTAATTTTTGTATTTTTTAGTAGAGATGGGGTTTCACCATGTTGGTCAGGCTGGTCTTGAACTCCTGGCCTCAAGTAATCTGCCTACCTCAGCCTCCCAAAGTGCTGGGATTACAAGTGTGAGCCATCGCGCCTGGGCTAGAGTTTTTTTTTTTTTTTAATTTTCTCTCAATAAATGTAAGTCTAGAATTCATTTACCTTCTAACTTTCCATAGTTTTTCACTAAGTGGGTATTGATAAATGACATAGCCTGGGGAGGTAACTTTTCTTGAGAGCCTCATTTGGTTCTCATAATAAACCTATAAGTATTGTCTTCATTTTGCAGGTAAGGAAGAGGTTCAGAGAGATTAAGTAAATTGATAATAGCAATGGTCATTATTATTATCAGAGTAGCATTAAAATAGATAACAGTAGAAACACCAGGCTAGGTGGGTAGTATTATCACCATTTCACAGATGAGCTAGTTTCAGTTCAGAGACAGAAAGTATTTTGCCCAAGGCCATTCAACTAGTACTAGATGTGACAGAGGCAAGTTTTTCAGCCTGGGTCAGTCTGACTGTAACGTGCGTGCTCTTCCAGGCTGACTGACTTGTTTAACTAAGGGCTTTTCTCTCAGCAGGGGACTGTTCTTGAGTTTGTACAGCTTCCCTGTAACAGAAATTACTGGATGAAGTTGTATACTGTCTTGTCCAATTATAAGACAATCAGTGTTGAGAACACCTTACAGGCTAAAAGTGAATGTTAACACTTCTGTTCTTCCACCGGTATAGTTTAGTCCTGCTCTTAGGAAAGTAAAAATGATAAGCAACAACAGATAAAAATCCTACTGCTGTTCACTGTCTTTGCCTTCTCCGTTCTTTTCTCCTTAGTTGGTGCCAAGGTAATCACCTAATACACAACCCCCAGGAGAATTATGCTGACAGGTTCTGAAGTTCCACTACTGTGTTTTCATTGAAGCTGTGTAGTTACGTCTTTGGTCAAATGGAGATAAGCTGTGAGAGATGCTGCATGGCATTTTTCAAAAGGGAGTGAAGATCACAGCAGTCACTTCTTGCTGACTATCAGGGGAAGGGAAAAGAAGGAAAATGAAATGAAAATGAAAAATAGTAGTTTTTTTCATATTGCCATATTAAGGTAATTTTCTAGCTGTAGTCTCTACACATTTAATCACATCCAAATAGCTGATGAAATAAAAGCTCTCCTCCCTTGTCCCCATGCTAATTATTCTTGTTAATTATTTTTTAATTATCTTTCTATCACTGCTTCTAGAGTAACTGTCATAATTTCCACCTCAGAGGCTCCAGACGTGACATACCTATAAATGTAGTATAAAGGATGGTGGCTGGGTTGTGAATGCTTTCAAAGGAAACACAGAAGAGAAATCAAATCCAACCCCATCTTCTACCACATTAGCATGGGAGAGGCTTTCAAATTGCTTCTGTTAATTATTCATTATAGAAACACATACACACTAAACCCCTTAATTAGTTGAGGGCTCACATTACGTAGTTCATATCTCCGTATTTGCAGGGTGTCTGACAACATGTTGGACAAAGCAGTGCTCAAACAGCCTGTTAAATTGTCTGACCTAACCTGGGTAATTAAAAGAGGAATAAGGTTGGATATTTGCCTTTGGGGTCCACCAAATAATATCTAACTCTTTTGCAGTACAGTGAAGCCATTAGCCCTATGCTAAGCACTCAGTTGTGGGGGGGATATAAAATTATTTGGTTTCTGTTCTGTATTCTCAAGTAATTTATAATCTCAATAGAAAGGCAAAATGTACACATGTGACATTAAAAAATTTAAGGACTAAAGAAGTGGTGAAGATTGTAGTGCAGACCATTAGGACAAACTTTCTGTGAAGGACAATCGGATGGGAGGACGTAGCCAAGCATGCATAAGAATTTCGAGGGCTTGGTGGTGGCCACAGATATGGAGTAGCCAGTGGGAAGATGGCCTGATTGAACTGAAGACTATGTGAGAGAATACCAACAGATAAGATAAACAGCAGTACATATAAAATATAAGCTATGTAGTAATACAAATAGCAATACTTATGGCAATATATATAGCTAATATATAGCATATATATCATATGGGGTGTTATACACTTACACAGGATACCATTGGTCAAGTTCCTTTTCAAAAGCCTGAAGTCCTGCAATACTCATAATACAGTTAGCTTTTCTTCTCTTATATGAAATTAACAAATTGTACCTAAAGTCAGTCCCATCAATATCTGGGTGTTTGTTTCTCAGAAAGACAGATTTTTGTATCATCATCGCAACGATATCACATGATAGTTATAAAGTCTCTTGCGAACTCTTTATCCAGAAATTGGGCCAGCCTGCAGTTTCATTAATGTGGCTATGAAAGATCTGGGAAGAACCTGTCCCTTAAAAATAATTCATATTAAATAATCAAGGTTGATTGGATAACCATCTCTTCCAATCATTTCTAAAACAGGTTATAAAGGTCTGTCCTCCCTACTCCATTAAAACAGGCAATGAATTGAAGGCAGAACCCTCAGTGTCTCCCCTCAAAGAGTTGGGCTATCTAGTTATGCTCAAATATATGAGAAAACAGATCATCTTTCAAGTAGAGTCTAAAACAATGCTATTATGTCTGAATGTGTTGAAATGACTGAACAGTAAAATATCACTTAGACTGGTTTTCAAATTTTTTTATGTTCCGAAAACCATTAAAAAGTCTTGTAGTTTTTTTAGAGACTGATATTCGTTTAACTATATAAGAATTATGGAAAAGAAATGCATTAGCCAAATTGGATGTCCCAGACCAGAGGATGCTGCTCTTAGTGTGTGTGTTTCTGTGTGTGTGTGTATACATGTGTGTGTGTATTACCTCTTCTGCCCTGGAAAGTAGACAAAGAGTCAGTATTTTGGTTCACATCTGGCTTACATCTGGCTGTCCCAAATAACTAAAGTGGGTGTCCAGGCAGATTGAAATCCCCACATAACTGCATTCTATTCTTCCCTATCTTACTTCTCTGCTTGGATAGTCTAGTTTCGGTAGGTGCTTAGAGTTACTTGTAAATCCTGAATCAGGAGGATAACCATCTGGCACACCAGTCACCATCTAGAGAACCTGGAATTGTCTGCCCTGTTTGTTCCCAGCAGATTTGTGCTCCTCCTCAAACTTGCATGGGGCAGGGGCAGGCCCTTGGAGAGCATTGGGTCTCTGTGGCATCAGGATGGTGAATACAATCCAGAGAAGTAGGATAGAGGGTGAGGGAAGGGGAGGCTGAATATTAAATAGGCAAGGTAGGGGGTGTAGCTTTTTTGATAACATTTGGGTGTTTGGACACATGGTATGTTGGCCCTCATTTGTATTCTTACCCTGGGATGTACTAATAATAGTGGAGACCTAATCTCTGTTCTGCAGATGAGTATATTGAGGTTAAAAGGCATTAAATTAATTGTCCAATGGCTGATAAATGACAGAGCTTGAATTTGAACATTGATCTATGCTGACTTTATAATCTGAAATTTTGGGTAGGGCCGAGGCAGTTTACAGAGGGAGCATCTTGAAAAATGGAGACTTATGTAATAAATAAAACTTCTTGCAGAAGTCTTAGGAGAAAAGAAACTTGAGAAAATTTTGTCCTGGAAAGATCTGTCTGGTGGTGTAAAGGGTATTAATCTTAGGTGCATACAAATTGGCCCTGGTTCATAGTCTAAAGGCTTCCAGAGAATTGTTTCTTAAAGCTTGGTTCATCAAATGCTAATAGTTTTTACCCATGCGAACAATACAAAAAATGTTCTCAAAAATAAGAAGAGTAGGAAATTCAAGGTTAAACTAAGTGAAATAGTATTCTTCATTGCTGAACTTCTCAGAGTCTTAGATTTACCTATTTGGATGTCCATGGAGTAATAGGCAGAATTTCCCCAAACTACTTGTTGATTGACCTGTTTTTTGTGGAGCACATTGTGGAAGTAATGATTAAATGCCCCTTTCCTGCAGACTTTTCCACTGGAGAAAGTAGAGGCAAGCAGTCTGATGGCTGCTCTCTCTGAGGCACAGTAGCTAAAATTAATGGTTCCAGCATCTGACAAGCACTTGGGCCTCTAGCAAAGGAAGGAAAGACTGATCCACACTGCTCTGCCACATTACATTGATGGTCCTGATAGCCAAGAGAACTGATATGAATAAAAACATAAAAATGCTTACTTTTGTGGGTTAGGCTTCTAGACTTTTTGTATATATGGAAAATAAACTGGAAGGTGACACTTTACTTTTATATTTCTGCATTGAGACAAATAAGAGAAGGAATAATAATCCAAATAAATCTGGACAAAGTTAGACAAGAAAAGGAAATGAAAATTATTGAGTGTCTGTGCCTGTAGGCTGGTAGTATTATAAACAAAACACACAGCATGGGCGATTGAAAAATTTATGAGATATAAAGATTTGATACATAAAAAATGTCTTACTGCTGCAGGATAGCAGAAAAATTTAAAACATTATTGTGCAATGTGTTTGCAAATAGAGTGATGAAGGAGTATAAATGGGAGGATTATTGACTAATTTTCACATAAGAAGAATACATGTAAGAGAGAAAGTTAAGTTTTATAAAAGGTTTAAAAATAAAGCTACTAGGAGTAGATATATGTTACAGACCTCTAGGACAAAAGAGATAAGTCAAAGAAATATATGAAATTATAAGGGAGCAATGGAAGATAACAAGATTAGACTTAGTGCAGATTTCCAACTCCTTATTGTGATGTGTGATTTGTCAAACTTTTGAGACAAGGTTAAAGTGAGGGAAAAGGACATGATGGATTTTCTAAGTGGCAGATCATAGATTCTTTTAATTTGCAAAGTCCCAACTGACAAGGGCTTCTCAAGCCAGTCTGGTTAGGGTGAAATTTTCAGTTCAGCTATAAATAGATTTCAAACACTCTCATATACAGGAGAAGTATAGATCAGTGCAAACTTTTATGGGGTGGCATCTACCAAAAGAAAATATTCTTTGTACTATGCAAATGAATAGCAGTGAAAACTGCTCCAACAGTTTCTGATGTTCCCCTCAACATTCAGCATTATTCCAAAGCAATATTAGCTGGGATTGGGTAAAACTCGGTTACTCTGCTATTCCTGAATTCTTCATGGCAGCTGTCTTGCAGTTGAGTTCATACAGTCTTAGGAAGTCCCTGCTTGAGCATCAGGGTCATGGTAAGTAAGTTTTCCTGCAGAGCCCCTGAAATGAAGGAAATAAAGGACTCAAATTAAAATAACCATGTAAATAACTTATAAAGTAATAAATTAATCTTGGATGTCTACATGTGTGTAATTATGAGCATACTGATGATTTTTACATACTCCTTACACAGAAAATCTTGTTTATTAGCAATCCTATTCACCTAGGATTGGTCAAATCTTTCTGAATTATAAGTAAATGAGAGCCAAACTGCAGCATGGTTCACAATGTGTTTCTTCCTCGTCCTCCTTGAATTGTATTTCTGGCATGGCTTTTTCCATAAAAGATCTAGTAATATCTTTCCATTCAAGATCTGAAAATATCTTGGCTCCGTGGCCCTGCAAGCTCCTTCTTCATTTGATTTAAGCTTTAGTATTATTGTGCAAGTGTGTCTGTCTTTCCTACTATTGCTGCCTGTGCTAGCCTTTTGCCACTGCTAGCCTTTTGCTACTGCTAGTCCTTTTCATTTACTTCTGTTTATGCATGCACTTTTATTATACTGTGGAGTTAGAGATACCTCAATTAAGTCAGGAAAAGTCACAAGTTTTTCTTTTACCTCTTTCGTTAATTTTTTTCTAGCATAGAATTATGTGTTACTTTTTAGGGGCACCAATTTGCAGTTTTAATTAGGTTACCAATTTAATAATTTTCCTCTCCAAAATTTCAGTATTTGATTGCAAACCACACATATTCTTTGGCTGCTTAATATGGGCCAAGTATTTAGTAAAGTGCAAGAAGAAAATATCTTCCCTTTTGAACAACTCATAATCTAGTGGAGGAACTAGAGGTAGGCAGCTATGTAGGACTACAGGTTGAGGGCCGTCATAGAGGTTTCTATTTGGTACTATGTGAGCCTGGATGAAAATGGCAAAGCAAAAAGAAGTCAGGGAATGCTGTATAATGAATATGAGGTTTTAGTTGAGTCTTGAAGTTATAAATTATTAGACAGTTTGAGTTTAGATTTCAGCTCTCCTGATAGCTGTGATCTTTTAGCTATACCGGTTTTATTTTTTATTTTGTAATATGTTAAATACAAATGACTTAAGTTTAAAGACATCAAGCCTGCACAAAAAAGGGAGGTCATATATTTGTAATAGTAGGGTTTTTAAAATTCTGCCATTTATTTTCTTTTATTTTCCAGTATAAGACAAGATAAAATAAATGGAAAAATAAAAATATTTTTGTTCATTTTCTAGTTGATATTACATGGTCCATTAACTCTCTTTTCATTACCCTAAACTATCTTGTCTGTTTTTTTTTTTTTTTTTTTAAGTTAAGCAGTTGACCAAACTTTCACTCTAGAAAACCCCAGCTATTGGCATTCTCCACACCATAACTTCACCAGAGCAGCTTAGCAGTTTTGGAGGAAGTGTATAGAGGGAAGCGTCTACATCAATGCTTAACACTCTGTTTTTGTGGTTGCCTCATTCTCTTACTCCTTACATAAAAATGTATTCTCCTTTATTTTCACATCTCCAGTAGCTTTTACCTTGCTCTCCTTTAGCTTCGCATATCCTAAGCAGATTATATCTACCTCACAGACAAAACTGAATGATCAGATGGGACTGGCCTCATATCAGATCCTACACATCTGAGCTGTCCCCTACAGTTCCTCTAGCCTCTGGCTTTCTTGTTTTAGAGGATCTATTTAATCCTTGCACCATGGCTTTGGAATCTATCATTCCCACATTTTCAGGAAACTTTTACCATGAATTATCCTTTGTTTCTTGAATTGTTTCAACCCTTTATCACTCAACTGAATGTGTCCCATTGTTTTTATAATATACTCACAATACCTCAATAAAAATATGTCATAACAATTACCCTCCCCTGCTTGTAGCTATTGCCCTATCTCTCTTCTGTTCTCAGACAAACTGTTAAAACAACAACAGCAGGCTGGGCGCAATGGCTCACACCTGTAATCCTAGCACTTTGGGAGGCCAAAGCGGGCGGATCACGAGGTCAGGAGATCGAGATCATCCTGGCTCACAGAGGTGAAACCCTGTCTCTACTAAAAATACGAAAAATTAGCTGGGCGTGATGGCGCATTCTTGTAGTCCCAGCTACTCGGGAGGCTGAGGCAAGAGAATCGCTTGAACCCGGGAGGCGGAGGTTGCAGTGAGCAGAGATCCTGCCACTGCACTCCAGCCATGGCGACAGAGTGAGACTCCATCTCAAACAACAACAACAAAACAACAACAACAGCAGCAGCAAACTTATTTATACTAGTTTTTGCTCATTCCCTTATTTCCCACTCATTAACCTACCTGATAAACTTTGGCTCTGTGTCCCCACCCAAATCTAATGTTGAATTGTAATTCCCAATGTTGGGGGAGGGACCTGGTAGGAGGTGATTGGATCATGGGGGCAGATTTCTCCCCATTGCTCTTCTTATGATAGTGAGTGAGTTCTCCTGAAATCTGATGGTTTAAAGGTGAGTGGCACTTACCCCTTTGCTCTCTTTCTCTCCAGCCACCATGTGAAGATGTGCTTGCTTCCCTTTTGCCCTTCTGCCACAATTACAAGTTAGCTGAGGCTTCTCCAGCCATGCTTCCTATAAGGCCTGTGGAACCGTGAGCCAACGAAACCTCTTTTCTTTATAAATTACCCAGTCTCAGCTAGTTCTTTATAGCAATGTGAGAATGGACTAATATACTACCCTAATCTGGATCTGGCCCAATCACTCCATAGTGAAACAGCTTTTGCTAATGTTACCAACTTATTGCAATAGATATTTTTTTTGGTCCTTATCTCATGTAACTTCTCAGAAATATTCTATCCACCTGACAAATCTTCTTTCCTTTTAGAAATGCTCTCCTTGGCCTCCATGATACAACATTCTCCTGGTTCTTTCCCTAACTCTCTGGCTTTTGTTTATTTTCTCATCACAGACTTACACTCTTTCTTTAGTTGACAGAATCTGGAGTTCCTCAATGGTTAGTCCTAGACAGCTTCTTTCCTGCTATATTCTAAATGTTTGCTTCCCCACAAATTCATATGTTAAAATCCTAAACCCCAAGGTGATTGTCTTAGGAAGTAGGGTCTTTTGGGAAGTGATTAACTCACAGGATACTATTTTATTTGTGCCCTAATAAAATAGGCTGAAGGGAGCTCCTTTGCCCCTTCAACTATGTGAGGACACAGCCAGACGGCCTTGTGTGTGAACCAGAACATGGACCTTACACAGACATTAATCTGCCAGTGCCTTAATCTTGATTTTTCCAACTTCTAGAACTGTGAGAAATAAATGTCTTTTATTTATAAGCTGCTCAGTTCATGGTATTTTGTTATAGCAGTCCAAATGGACTGTGACATCTTTTCACCTTATATTCTTTTTCCAGGCTGTTTCACTTATATCCATGACTGTTATTTTAACCTATATGCAGAAGACTCATAAATTTTCTCTTTACTAAAAACATTACTGTCAGTTCCAGATTCATATATCCAATTCTCACTTGACATCTCACCAGGGAGCCTCAAACTCAATGTAATAAAAAATTGAACTCAATATTTACCCCCTTCTCAAAATCTGATCATTTTCTCACACACCAAGTCAATGAATGGTACCAACTTCCATTCCCTTGTTCAAGCCTGAGTTCTAAGGGCCATACTTTGACATTTCCTTTTCATTTGTATTTGATACTTTAACAGTGTTCCTACTGGCTTTTCTTTCTAAATTTCTTTCATTTGAATTATTAAAATAGTCTTTTTTTTCCACTCTAAAATCTGTTTTTTACACTGAAGCCAGAGTGATCCTCTCAAAAGTCTAATATGATCAAGAGAACCCCTTTCTTCTTTTTTTAAAAATTATTTTGTTTTATTTTAAGTTCTGGGATACATGTGCAGGACGTGCAGGTTTGTTACATAGGCAAACATGTGCCATGGTAGTTTGCTGCAGCTATCAACCCATCATGTAGGTATTTAGCCCCACTGCATTAGCTATTTATCGTGATGCTCTCCCTCCTCCCACCCCCTCAACAGGCCCCAGTGTGTGTTGTTCCCCACCCTGTGTCCATGTGTTCCCATTGTTCAGCTCCCACTTATAAGTGAGAACATACGGTGTTTGGTTTTCTGTTACTGTGTTAGTCTGCTGAGGATAATGACTTCTAGCTTCATCTATGTCCCTGAAAAGCAAATGAGCTCATTCCTTTTTATGGCTGCACAGTATTCCATGGTGTATATGTACCACATTTTCTTTATCCAGCCTATCATTGATGGATGTTTGGGTTGATTCTGTGTCTTTGCTATTGAATAATGCTGCAATGAACATACATGTGCATGTATTTTTATAATAGAATGATTTATATTCCTTTGGGTATATACCCAAGAATGAGTTTGCTGAGTCAAATGGTATTTCTGGTTCTAGGTCTTTGAGGAATTGCCACGCTGTCTTCCCCAATGGTTGAACTAATTTACATTCTCACCAACAGTGTAAAAGCACTCTTATTTCTCCACAGCCTTGCCAGCATCTGTTGTTTCTTGACTTTTTAATGATCACTGTTCTGACTGGCATGAGATGGCATCTCACTGTGGTTTTGATTTGTGTTCCTCTAATGATTACTGATGTTGAGCTTTTTTTCATATGTTTGTTGGCCACATAAATGTCTTCTTTTGAGAAGTGTCTGTTCATGTCCTTTGCCATTTTTTAATGGGGTTGTTTGATTTTTTTCTTGTGAATTTAAGTTCCTTATAGATTCTGGATATTAGACCTTTATCAGATGGATAGATTGCAAAGATTTTCTCCCATTCAGTAGGTTGTCTGTTCATTCTGATGTTTCTTTTGCTATGCAGAAGCTCTTTAATTAGATCCCATTTGTCAATTTTTGCTTTTGTTGTAATTGCTTTTGATGTTTTCATCATGAAATCTTTGCCTGTTCCTATGTCCTGAATGATATTGCCTAGATTTTCTTCTGGGGTTTTTATAGTTTGGGGTTTTACATTTATGTCTTTGATCCATCTTGAGTTAATTTTTGTATGAGATGTGAGGAAGGGGCCCAGTTTCAATTTTCTGCATATGGCTGGCCAGTTCTCCCAGCATCATTTTTTGTTTGCTTGAAAAACACAGTATTTATTATAATAACTAGAGTATCAAGAAGAAAAAAAACTCAGTGGAACTACATGTTTAGCAACAGAGCTGAATAATTATGAATATAAAAAATTGCTATTTGGAGAAAATATATTATGTTCATTGCTTGGAACAATGAATAATACTTATATATGTAGGAAATATAGAAAAGTATAATAGGTTAAGGTAATAAGGATATAGGCAATCACATTTTTATTTTTAATTTTATGAAGACTTTTATTTTTCCTTACAAACTGGGGTAGTTAGGAGATCCAATAATAGCTACTTCGCTTTTATCTAAATAGGGAATCCTTTCCCTATTGCTTGTTTTTGTCAGGTATATTGAAGATCAGATGATTGTAGATGTGCAGTCTTATTTCTGAGTTCCCTATTCTGTTCCATTTGTCTGTCTGTTTGCTTTTGTATCAGTACCATGATGGTTTGGTTACTGTAGCCTTGTAGTTTAGTTTAAAGTCCAGTAGTGTGATGCCTCCAGCTTTTGTCTTGTCCATATGAGATGTTTTTTGGTTCCATATGAATTTTTAAATAGTTTCTTCTAATTCCATGAAGAATGTAAATGGTAGTTTAATGGGAATAGCTTTGAATCTATAAATTATGTTGGACAGTATGGCCATTTTCTTAATATTAATTCTTCCTATCCATGAGCATAGAATGTTTTTCCGCTTGTTTGTGTCCTCTCTGATTTCCTTGAATAGTGGTTTGTGGTTCTCCTCGAAGAGGTCCCACTTCCCTTGCTAGCTGTATTCCTAGGAATTTTATTCTCTTTGTAACAATTGAGAATGGGTATTCATTCATGATTTGGCCTCTGCTTGCCTGTTGTTGGTGTATAGGAATGCTTGTGACTTTTGCACATTGATTTTGTATCCTGAGACTTTGTTGAAGTTGCTTATCAGCTTAAGAAGCTTTTGGGCTGAGATGAAGGGGTTTTCTAGATATAGAATTATGTCATCTGCAAACAAAGACAATTTGACTTCCTCTCTTCCTATTTGAATGCTCTTTATTTCTGTATCTTGATGGATTGCCCTGGCCAGAACTTCCAATACTATGTTGAATAGGAGTGGTGAGAGAGGGCATCCTTGTCTTATGCCAGTTTTCAAGGGGAATGCTTCTAACTTTTGCACTTTCAGTATGATATTTGCTTTGGGTTTGCCATAAATGGCTCTTAGTATTTTGAGGTATGTTCCTTCAATACCTAGTTTACTGAGAGTTTTTAACATTAAGGGATGTTGAATTTTATCGAAGGCCTTTTCTGCATTTATTGAGATAATCCTGTGGTTTTTATCTTTAGATCTGTTTATATGATGAATTATGTTTATTGATTTGTGTATGTCGAACTAGCCTTGCATCCCAGGGATGAAGCCAACTTGATCATGGTGGATAAGCTTTTTGATGTGTTGTTGTATCTGGTTTTCCAGTATTTTATTGAGAACATTTGCATCAGTGTTCATCAGGGAAGAAAGGGTATCAGCTCTTCTTGTACTTCCGGTAGAATTCAGCCATAAATCCATCTTTTCCTGGGCTCTTTTTTTGGTTGGTAGACTATTTATTACTGCCTCAATTTCAGAACTTGTTATTTGTCTGTTCAGGGATTCAACTTCTTCTTGATTGAGTCTTGGGAGGGTTTATGTGTCCAGGAATTTATCCATTTTGTCTAGATTTTCTAGTTTATTTGCAGAGCTGTTTATAGTATTCTCTGATAGTTGGTTGTATTTCTGTAGGGTCAGTGGTGATATCCCCTTTATCATTTTTTTTTGAGATGGAGTTTCATTCTTGTTGCCCCAGGTGGAGTGCAATGGTGTGATCTTGGCTCACTGCAACTTCCACCTCCTGGGTTCAAGTGATTCTCCTGCCTCAGCCTCTCAAGTAGCTGGGATTACAGGCATGTGCCACTATGCCCGGCTAATTTTGTATTTCTAGTAGAGACTAGGTTTCACCATGTTGGTCAGGCTGGTCTCGAATTTCTGACCTCAGGTGATCCACCTGCCTCAGCCTCACAAAGTGCTGGGATTACAGGCATGAGCCACTGTGCCTGGCCCCCTTTATCTTTATTGTGTCTATTTGGAGAATCCCCTTCTTAAAATCTTTTATGCACTCCCATTTCTAATTTGTAATAAGAACTTTATTAAGATAAAGTTTATATAATATAAAATTGACTCTTTTAAAGTATATAATTCAGTGCTTTATAGTACATTCACAGAATTTTGTAATCATCACTAGTATCTAATTTTAGAATATTTTCATCATCCCCAAAGAATCCTCCTACCCATTAATAGTCACTCTCCATTCTCTCAGCTCTCCTCAGCCCTGGACATCTACTTTTTGTCTCTATGGATTTGCCTACTCAGTACCTTTCTTATAAGTGAAATGATACAATTCCATTGCTTTTTGGATAAAGGCAAAACTCCGTAACTTTGGCTCTAAAACTGTACAAAGCCTGGCCCCTAATTCTTCTCGGGTCTCATCTCAAATTATGCTCTTCCATAGTATCTGGATTCCCTTCACATTGGGCTTTTCTCTCATTCCCCACTTTCCAGGCTTCCTCTGAGTAACAGCTTTTGCACGTGTTCTTTCCTCTCTCCCTCTCTTATCATCTAGTAAACTCTGCCTCATTGTTCAACCGAAGCTCAAGTGTCCTGTTTTCAGAATAGCCTCCGCTAACTCCTCTGAGTATCTCCAATCTTCAAAGTACAGGGTCTGATAGCACCAATTACTTCTACTGTCCAGCACTGCCAGAGTTTTAATATCTATTTGCTTTTTGAATTATTCAAGCAATATCTTTTTCCTCTGGTCCAAGCTCCATGAGATCAGGGACCACGTCACTTTTGTACATCATTGTAGCCCTAGAGTCTCACATCTGGTAGTAGAAGCTGATTAATGTTTACTTAACAAATCAAATAAGTTTGGAATAAAAAGATTTACAGAAAATAGGTACTGAAGTAGAGCTGATTTTAGAAAGAAGATGAAAATACAACAAGCACAGTGTTTAGTAGTGGGAGGATGCAGCAAATGTTAATGGGGTTAATATTTCTGGCTTCCTGGGATATACTGTTGCTTATCTTGCTGCATCTTTTTGCCTCTCCTTCCTCATCTATAAAATGAGGATTACATTTGCCTTTTTATGTCCCAGACTAATTAAAAGACTCAAATTAGTAATGTATTTGAATAACGTTTTCAAACAAGTTATTAGAAAGTGTTCTATTGGCCAGGCGTAGTGGCTCATGCCTGTAATCCCAGCACTTTGGGAGGCCGAGGCGGATGGATCACAAGGTCAGGAGTTTGAGACCATCCTGGCCAACATGGTGAAATCCCGTCTCTACTAAAAATACAAAAATTAGCCAGGCATCGTGGTGCATGCCTGTAGTCCCAGGTACTCGGGAAGCTGAGGCAGGAGGATTGATTGAAACTGGAAGCTGGAGGTTGCAGTGAGCTGAGATCACGCCACTGTTTGCCATTGCACTCCAGCCTGGGTGAAAGAGCAAAACTCTATCTCAAAAAAAAAAAAAAAAAAAAAAGAAAATGTTCTATTAAATCACCAAGAAATGTATATTAAATAATCCGGTTATAGTGTATAAAACCAGATTATGTGAAAAAATTGGAAGAATGACAAAAATCTCCTCATTCTTGTCTGTAACATACGTATTTGTTAGTTATGAAGATTAAATCTTTTTTTATGATTGAATGTGAAAGACACTTTGCAGTTTTATCAAAAAGAGGAGGAGTGATTTGATGTAAGGTAAGAAAGATGACATCTGTGGCAACAGGGTTAGGTAGTAGCCAAAACCATGAATGCTGGCAGAACTCCTTGAAAACATAGATACAATTGAATCATGAAGATGTTCAAGGTGAGTTTGCCGAGTAGGAGTAATGTAAAGTTTGTTTAGGAAGAAAAACGCAAGAGATGTCTATGGAAATGGGCATTGCATTTGAAAATAACCATATTTTAGTTTCAAATAGTTGATTAAACAAATTATATCACTTTAATTTGAGTATTTCTCTGAGTTCTGTGTATTTACTCATCAGTGGGTCATGTAGGATATTATGTGGAGACCAATCTCCTTAACACTAGAGGAAAGGAAGATTGGCTTTAACACTAAATACAGTGCCTGTATATAAGTGTGTCACATACATTTATGTGTGATTTCTATAGGCTTAGCATTTGATTTGGTTATATATGCCGAGGAGAAAAAGATCATTTATGAATGCTTAAATTCCTAATATTACAAAATTTTAGGAGAGACGGGACATTAGCCATCGTTGTGTTACAATCCATGGAAGTTATGGCTTTTTATGGACTTACAGCTGGTTAGAGGCAGAAGCAGACCCAGAGCACAGGTATGGGATTTCCAATAATTGTTTTTTACTACTCACACTCTTCGTTCCTAAATGAAGGAGATTTTCAGCAAAGAGAAGAAAAATAGTGGAATTGCAGCAAGTCAATATTCTTGGTGGACGAGGAAGATAAGTTATCTTATTGTTCCATTCCATTTGCAGCTATCTCCATTTTTAGCTGTACCACCAGAGTTGGACTTGTTTACATTCTCACCTGCAGACCAGTGTAAAGGGGCCCATAATCTAGTTCCAGCAACATTGCCCTTTCAATTTAGGGCTACCATGAGTCAGTTGAGATTGTTAACCAGGAATGATTTGGGATAAAGGGTCTGACAATATATAAGAGTCTTTGGCAACCTTGTTCTTCTTTAATTCCAGTAAATGTCAACATGTATTGGCTAAAGAACCAAACAAAATATTAAGAGTGTACTGATCTAATGGTAACTGAGGAGTAGATTATACTGTTCAAGGACAGTCAATATACCAGGTTGTAAATATTTGATCAGCTGTTGAGCCATGTCAGGAGGAACTTCAAAAAAAAAATCAAGCATCAGGACACTATATAGTTTCTCTATTATTTTGATGTTTACTTATATATGATTTAGTGCCAAGTGCCTTTCCTATACATTTAATGCCTGAAGTAGATGTGCTTTATACATATGTTTATTCTGGAATGAGGACTGCAAGAATCTAGTCTTTGTGAAGGGATGGGACTGAAGATACATCCATGTTTGAGGTGATGAATATCCCAGTTACCCTGATTTGATCATTACCTGTTGTATACATATAAAAATATCACATATTTCCCCCAAATATGTACAACTATGATATATATATATATAAAGTTTCTGTCAAAAGAAAGAAATAGAGTTTAAAAAATAAGTTTAGAAAAAATTTTGACTTTATGAAAATCCGTTGATAGCTGCAGAATGAGGGAAGCATTCAGAAGAGGATAATAGAAGAGAAGTGGTATTGCAGGAGTACACCTAAGATATGAAGGACAGAGATGATGGTAGTGTCAAATTATCTTGGTGTTTAGATTCCCATGGGCTATATTTTAAAAAGTAATATAATTTTTTTTTGAATTTTAAATGTCAATATTTATATTGCACCAGAAATTGTATCTTTGGTAACCATTTAAACTTAATATAGAAAAAAAATCAGAAGTCAATCAAGTGTTTGAAGACGTACAAAATTGTTCAGAATTATTCGGAGTAATAAGGCAAATAAGCATGAAGAGCAGTTTAAATAGTTAACCTTTAATTTTTTTTTTCCAGTTTTGATATCCAGTGATTCAAGACACCTGTGTTAGCGTTTATTTAAAAATACACAAAGAAATTCTTAGGATTTGGGAAATTTGTCTTTGTTTTCTTCTTTGAACTCATATTTCCATACTTCTCTTGTAAACTTTTACCCTGATGCAATATACTTTTATATTTCTGAAAGTATTTTATTGGTCACCTATCATATATCTCTGCAACAAAAATATATGTATAAATTAAAATTAAATTATTTTTAGTTTTCTGACAATAAGGTTCTAAGTTTCTTCCATATTTAGTTTTATGAAAATTATTAGTAGTACATAATTGATCAAAACAACATAATATAAATTTTGATAAATACTTATTAAAGGTAAAAAGTAAACCATACTGAAAATGAATCCCTTAATAAAAAGAATAGCCTATTCCTGGATAAATATTAATTATTATCAGGTTGAGGCAAGATTCAACATCAATTATATTCATATTTTTATATTTTATATATATGTAAGCACTGAGAAAGCTTGTTATCATAAATAAGTAGATAGAAATGGAACGAGTTTTACTAGAGCAATGTCATTCAATTCTTTGAACTCCTTCCAAGTTATGTGCCAAAAATCCTTCTAGTAATATATTATCAAAAATATTTTTAATTATCTGTCAGCTGACAATTCAATTAAGTTCTCTTCCATTTGGATCCTGATTTGCGAAATGATTTGTCACCCTGTTATTAGGGTTATTTTCTTGCACAATTTATAGAAAGTATATTAAAAAGGCTTTGTTAAGATGTCAATAACTTTTATTAATTTTGGTACACATCTACTAACAAATGCAGTAGTTTTGATTAAATGCTTTCTTTTCATGCACTTTAAATACACTATTGTCAAAATCTCAGGACTACAGGATTAATTTATGGAAAATATTTATCATTTGCCTATTTGGCAAAGCCTATCATCATTTCAAACCAGTCAGCCAAATAGATTTACTGTCTGTCAGAAAAATTCTGACTTCATTTCTTAATTCAAATACAGGTATTAATATGCATCTTCATGAAACCCTCTCACATGTGAGTTCTAAGATAGAGAGTCATGACACAGAGACCTAATAAGACTTTATTGGTAGGATGAAATAAAGCAATTTTTGAGTTGTGTAAAAGATAAGCATCTTGGGTGAAAATGTCTTAGGATGAGTAAAACAAAAGTAAAGAGCTATTAGTCCTAGTCGAGGATACCTCTAGATTTCAGTAGAAGCTGGGCTCCCAAGGCTGACAAAAAAGAGATAGGTACATCATAAAACCAGATACTCTTGAAGGGAGATTAGGTCTTAGAAATAAGCATGTGACAATCTGAGAGTAAAATCACTAATTATTTTGAGGAAAAAAATAAAGGAAAGAGAAACAAAGAAATCAATGACGCTTTACAGGAAATGTGATTAATTCAGGTTTTAAAGGACTCAAAATTTGGAATGAGGAGGGCCTTGTTACATGCATTGAAAAAAGTGGCAGAAGTCTGGAAGAACATCAAAACAGATGAAAGTGAGCAGAGAATTGTGAAGAAGACTGCTACAGAGGCACAAGATGAACATGGAAGAGACAAGTCCACTGTTTCACTAGATGCTGTATCTCTTGGATGAAAGATACAACTCAATTTGACCTTTTTTCTTCCATATTCAAAAGCAGGAAAGTTACTTTTCCAGCCAAAAAAGTAGAATTGAAGTCTAAAATATGCTAATCTCTTTTACATGAAATCATCTTAATTTTAATTAAATTATCCTATAGTTTACTGAAAGGATTTGCAAACACAATTGCAGAATTTCCATCAGTAATATTTAAGAAATAATAATTAATATGAATGGTACCACACTAAGAGACTGACAATTTTCTAAAAAATGTATCATGTCCTAAAAATTGGGTGTTGATATATTTGATGTCAATATTAGAAACTTTTTAGAACTAAAAACTATAATAGTTGACTTATGACCGCTTAAAAAATGCATCTTGTCTCTCCCTTTTTCTCTCTCTTAGATTAGCCAGAATCTTCAGATATAAAACACAGGGAACCAGATATCAGCTCAAAGAAGGACGAGTTTCCTTAAAATTTACAGTGGCCCAAATTTGGACCATCAGTAATAACTGCATGTTCTCAATGTATGTAGTGGACTGAGGCCAAAGCAGAACCACCACCACAGCCTGAAGAGTCCTTTAAGAAATTCTCTTATTGGGTGGGGTTGGGATTAAGTGATCTCAAATTTCTGTTTTAATCCTGAGTTCCTAAAATTCTACACATCGGTCTTGGGTGAGTGGAATAGACCAGCTTACAAAACACAGATCCATTTCACTGTCTTCTAGGTTTCACCCATTATTGGTATGAGATGGCATGAGGTCTAGAGGAGTGTGGAAGCTCACATGAGCATCCTTACTGAGGGGAGAGGACTTGCTGTCTGCACACCCTGGGCTGTGTAGTTCTCAGAATGAGCCACCTGGAAGGTCGATCCAAGTACATGAAGATTGGATTTTCTGGTGTCAAGAGTAACCTCTTCACTTTGGGTCTCTGGCAGTCCTCTATTCCCTTTATGGATTTGGAGGCCAGGACACTTTTGGAAGTGCCTGAATCATTGACAAAATCTGTCCTTTTTTTCTTGTTTTTGCTTGATGCTACTACGTCTGTCCCTGACTTCTGCTGAAAAGCTAGTTATGCATTTCATTGATCATTCCTTGTGTGGATACCTGTATTGGCTTTATTAACAATGTGTTTATGGCCTTCACTTTCTTCCTTATGGGAAAGAGGGACTCCAACTTCTCTCAACATTTAAATATATGGATGTTCTGCTGTATTCTCTCTCTCCTTCATGGTGAAAAAAAGGGGTGCTGAAGGGTTTGTAGGAATTCATTAGTTTTCCACAATAAAAATTATTTGAAAATTGCAGGCCGTGGTAGAAGCAGGTGTGGAGTTCCTTACAAGATAATTCTAAGAGGGGTGTGTGTGTGTGTGTGTGTGTGTGTGCGCGCGCGCATGTTGAGATGAGTGGTTTCAGGCATCCATTGAAGTTACATTTTTGTGTGTGCT
Source organism: Hylobates moloch (assembly GCF_009828535.3). NCBI lineage: Eukaryota > Metazoa > Chordata > Mammalia > Primates > Hylobatidae > Hylobates > Hylobates moloch. Next base: position 137,460,402 of record NW_026652277.1, read on the forward strand.
ACAGATGTCACAGAGCAATCTCTTAGCTTCCTTTATTTACAAACCAGGAACTTCAGCTGTTTCATTAAAGACTGGATGTGAACGCTGAGGTGCTTTGCCAACACAGACATCAAAGGGACACAAGTGCACTTTTCCCATATGTTTTAGTTAGTTTTTCCCTGCATGTCTGATATCAGTCAGAGAGAGTGCTAGAATATAATACCTCACACCTTGAAGATTAAACACCTTCTCAGCTGGTATTTCTGTTTTGACTTCATTTGCTGCCACCTTATATCATAAGCACCTTGCACCATGTCATAGACACTCTTGGTTCTGTCTATGCAATGAGATTGTGTTTTTCAAAAGCATTTTTTTCTGCAAGTAAGTAAACTCTGCCTGGTCTTTGATGTGAGCTTAGTCGCTGAATGAATAGCTTTGTTGGACAACGAGATAAGATTATAATAGAGTCTATAATAATGATGCCAATCACAGATGGCAGGAAGGCTGTTATTCTTAGACTATTGTATTTGTAAATCATGCTAGATTTCCCATGGCTTAATCTAAAAATGCCACCTCGTTAGTGATTGAGGTTTATATTTTAAGTCCCAAGAAAAATATTCCAGAAAGAACATCCTACTCTTCTTTACTGTGTAATAAATAAGTTCCAGGAAGGACTCACATCATCGCAGGAATTACCCAGGGGGCATTTTTACTTCTTCACCTGACCCTGTAACAGGCAGGCAGTTGTCACATTCACTTATATGTAAAATGATTCTTACTTGTATTGAAGGTTATATATTTATTTGCTGTAGTTTTATTTTTACCTAAGTTGGAAGCACATATTCTGTTATGGGCCAGGGAGTTGGAGTATGGAAGCTCAGGGGTTAGGGAACAGGCCTATTAGGAAGAAGCAGCAAGTCTAGGGACCAATTAGAGGTGAGGCATCAGAACTTACACTTGGAGGTAGGTATTAAAAGGAAAAAAAAGAAAAGGAAGTGTTTCTAAACATTCTTAACTTCTTGGATTTGGTATCTTCTTAAGGGCAAAACACTAAGGCATAGAAAAATCAGAATTCATGTTTCGTTTGTGTTATACCTTCAGAAAAGTTTTATGTTTTTATCTCAGAAAGTGGCTTCTCCAATTTTGGTTTTAAAATTTTCTCTTTACTTCCAGGTCCCTTCTCTCTACATCCCTGTGACTAAAAAGCAGAATACGTGCCACTGTGTAGCTAGAATAGCAAAGGAACTGTGGAATGTTCCTCTATAAAGAAATGACCTATTTCAACCATGTTCCTATAGACGATGGTCTGAGTGCGGTGTCCTCTCCAGATTCAATGTTAAAATCCTAACCTTCAAAGTGATAGAAGTAGGCGGTGGGGCCTTTGGGAGGGATTAGGTCACGGGGGCAAAGCCCTCATGATTGGGATTAGTGCCTTTATAATAGAGGCCCGAGAGAGAACTCACTACCCTTCCATTATGTGAACACACAGTGAGAAGGCACTGTCTATAAACCACAAAGCAGGCTCTCATTAGACATAGAATCTGCTGGTGCCTTGATTTTATACTTCCCAGCCTCCAGAGCTATGAGAAATAAAGTTCTGTTGTTTATAAGCTATTCAGCTTATAGTATTTTGTTACAGCAGCATGAACAGACTAACACGCTATGTAAGAGCTGAGAATGAGAATCTAAAATCTAGGAATGGTAGCTTTATAAACTGCCACTTAAGTGAGTACTAGCATTTAAAAGGAAATTTTAATGAGGTGGTAAAGAAACAATCATTGAATTTAGACTTAGAAAGAACATCAGATTATTTTGCTCAATCATTGCAGTTTAAAGATAAACAAAAGGAATCTCAGAGGAACAGCAAATTGTGTCACAAGTTTTGTTGAACAAGTAAAATCCTGGTCTCTTGAATGTCATTCCTGGACTTTCTTGAGTATACTTGGATCTCCTGTAATGTAACTATTCATACCCAAATCTACCTATTTTGTAATAGATACAAGATTTTTTTCAAACCAATAAATGTCTTTAATCACAAATCATCAGTTGTAATGAGGTAGCAACTAAAATCTAACACATGACTATTTTTCTCTATCAAAAAAAGTTCTGAAAGATTAAACTCATGTAAAAGAATAGCATATTATAAGATGATTTATTTTCTATTGTAATTTTTAATTGTAAAAACGTTCACAGCTATTCTCATGTATTTTTCATTAAAAAAACTTGCAAAGTAAGTGTCTATTAGCTGTGTTTTACAGATAAGAATCCTGAAGGTCAAAATTTAAAAGATACATTTAAGATAATAGGACTAAGTCTCATGCCCAGGTCTTGGTCTTCTGACTCCAAATCCTGTATTCCTTTCACTGTCTCATAGTTTGCTCTTTAATGGATAATTGACCACCCTCCTTTACTTCCATTGGTTATCTCTTAAATTGCGTTTCATTTCGGGAAATAATAATGAGAATCATAAAACCAAACAAGTTGTAGTAGGGAATTTCTAAAATAATACTGCAACCGAGGAAACACATCTAGAAAGACTAATACGGGGAAGTGTACTCTTCTGGCAACTAGGAGGGACAGAGGCGTTGACATGCTGGAGTCAGCTCACACAGGCTCGCAAGAACTGACGAAGTTTCAGCAATTTTGCTGTTAAACTTAAATTATATAAACAAATTGAACATTATGTTAAAACCAAAGGTAATAAATACTCAAGTCTTGTCCTTTCATACTACATTTTACTCATATCTATGCTATTGGTGTTGTTTACATCTATTGTGTCTGTATGTACTATACATATGTCTTATAACGGTGTGCTGCTCTTCTCAGTCTGGTGTGGGTAGTTTGAAATTGATCATGATGAAAATATTAATACTATAAAAGTCATGAATGATATAAATTATTGTTTTCTTCATTATCTAGACTTTAAAACTATGGACAAAATATTAGCAATACGGATTAATCTTAAAATTGTATTGTGTTTGTAGCTGTTACATTGGAAGTAGCACATAAATGTAAGAAAATATTTTTCTAGTATTTGAAAACTCATATAATTTAGCAAAGCAGTTGTACACACCATCGAAAGCTGAGTGACAATGAGTGGTGAACCCAAAATAAAAAAGCAGACTGACTATTGATACATGGGATAATAGTCAATGATTATAGTTCATAGAGAAATGGTTAAATGATTATTTAAAAGGGGTTGGGGGCTGCGCATGGTGGCTCACATCTGTAATCTCAACACTTTGGGAGGCCAATATGGGTGGATCATTTCAGCTCAGGAGTTTGAGACCAGCCTGAACAACATGGCAAGGCCCTATCTCTTAAAAATACATTAAAATAAAATAAAATAAAAGGGGATAGGGTATAATATTTTAAGGAGAAAACCACAAATGTGGATCTCTTTGTTATCCATATATGAATATCTGCCTCTTGTACTGAGATCAGGACATACTTATGGTGAAATCTCTGTAACTTTCTCCTTAATACAATTTCCTGTATTAGCTGATTGCTGATTTATTTATCTGAAGTAACTCTTTCCCTGAAAGCCCTAGATTACTAATGTTGTGCTTTTTTATTTTTTAAAATTTTACTGTCAACTTAATGTCTGATTGTTTATCTAGATATCTATATATGTTATATGATATATAACTATTTGCAATTAAAGTATAGAAACAATATTTATTCACATGGAATATATTTGTCATGGAATATATCTTATTGAGTTTAAAAAGTAGTTTACCAAATAATACAATAACATGTTTGTTTAAAAATATATATGCAAAGAAAAATATCTGGCAGAAAAAGAATTTACCAAAAAATTAGTGTGATGATTAATCTGGGTGGTGAGTTTATGGCTTGCTTTTATTTTATTGTATTTGCTCATCTCTATGTTTCAATTTTTCTACAATGAGCATTTCATGTCAATATGGAGTATTCCATACCAACGTAACCAAAAATAAAACAAAATCTTCATTCTGATATTTCTGATGAAAACAATTGCGCAGAACAAATGGGATCTATCACATAAAAGTCACTCAGGAGCAATAGTGTGTGTCCTCTTGCTGTCTGGATGCCTCTCTAGCCCTCTGACTACCTGGCTGCCCTGAGCATCACAGTATCTTTGAGGAGATGATGGACTATTGCACCTCCAATCAATCAAATTCTTACCGGGATGAATTTTCTAAAAGATGGGAACAAAAATCTGAACAAAAATGGGAACGTTAATCTTCCCATCCCCACAGGACTCTTCTAGAAGTTTCCAACTCTTATATTAAGTAGTCAAAGAAAATAAATAAAATAAAAAGAAAATAAGAAATAACCTTGTGAAAGCTGTCAACAGTTTTGTAGATGGAGTCTTTCATCTGGGCTCTTCAAGCAAACGTAACTCTAAGCTTTTTAATGATTATTCAGTATCCATGTGGTACTATCAGTGACAATGATAGGGATATAAAGTGCTCTCAGCATTCCATTTCTTATAGATAAATCTTGAAAAGTACAAGAAGGACTCATCAGATATTACCTGTGAGACACTCACACAGTTGAGAGCATAACCCAGGAATATAATCCACCTGAGACAGCACTTAACTCCAGGTAAGAGATAAATGACACAACCAAGAATGCATATGGTTCTTGAGAAACTTTTATCATTCTCCTTTATTCGCACTTTCTTTTGTCAGAGAAAACAAGATCACAGACTTCAAGTTTTTTTCTCATAGCTCCTATGGAGCACTCTGCAGTCAGCCATTGTGTTTATATTTAATGAGAAGGTAGAGGAAGACACTTGGGTTTATATCACTGTGAGATTATTAATTCCTTTAATGTCCTTGTGATTTGCTGCACTTAGAAAATTGATAAATCATTTATGTTACACTGCTATGAAGCTTTAGGGGTAGTATGCTAATTATTGGTCACATGTGTAGGATAGCTTATTAATTGACATAAAGCCATGTATCTCAGAATGTAGGTCGTTTCTGAATGTAAGCAAATTATACGATTGTATAATTTTAATAGAGTAAATATTTTGATGACTTTTTATTGATTAGCAAAGAGGAAGTATAAATCCAAAATCACTGAAAATCTTGTCTTAGGTTTCTTTGCAGAAGTTTCTACCCTTCTCATTCTCTTTTAATTTTTATTAATGTTTTGCTGATGAGCCAGTTGGAAATGGATTGTCAGTAGTAATGCTAGTCACTATTGAGAAGGCCAAAAGCAAGCATGGCCCATATTCTCTTCTTGTTCTTTTCCTCAGCTTACTTGCTTTGTTTTTCTGTTGCTTTCCTTGTATCTGCTTTTCTGTCTTTCTTTGATGGATTTTTGTTCTCCTCTGACTCTTCAATCCATTTCTTTTTATTTTCTCAAGTGTCCCTCAGGTGTACATCTTATTCTCCCTACTGCTTTTTCCCATGATGATTTTCATTCTCCGACCCCCTATATCACCTCAAGGTGCTGTTTTCCCGTCATCTCCTCCCTGCAGTGCCTAGTAGCCCCCACCATCTCTCTTCTTTCTGACTTCCAAGGAATCATTTTGACACTTTTATCCCTGTGTGAATTTGAGACTCATTTGAGTTTGTCTCACATTGGCAGCAGAGGAGAGTTTTATTTAGGGCATGGGACATGAGGTGCAGTGAATGCCTCTCATTGACTGTTTAGCCGAGATCTGGCCTCTTGCGAGAACCAGGAATCAGTCAGAGAGAACCAGGAATCAGTCAGAGTTCAGGAGAGGGGACTTTCGATTGTAAAGGTCATGGTGATATGTGAGGTCAGCTTTGGTAGGTTGGGTGATGCTGAAGGAGTGGTCACTGTGCGGATTTGCAGGCCTTGGGCCCTATAGGTGGTTTTAATGCTGATGAACAAGATGCTGATTATAACAGGGCAACGTTATAACCCATGTCCACTCCATCATTCAATTTATGCTATATATTGTTGTCAAACTAATTCACCAAATTTGCTGCCTTAATCGCAATTTCTCGTCTCTTGAAACTTCTTCAGAAACTCCAGTTACTGTGCCATGCAACCCTCGACTCCTCAAGCATCTTAGTCGATACTAAATGAAAGCCCTGACCTCTCTCTGTGCCCCCATTTCAAATTTTCTTCCTTCTCCCACTCCCACTCTTTGCTTATATTTATTTAACATTTTCTCCCAGACTGTCCTTCTTATTTTTAGAGAGACTCAGTCCAGCTTTTCCAGCAGGATGTACCTCATTTGTACAGCCCCACCCATTATCCCCAGGTTTTGAATGTCCTTGTTAAAGCTTAGCTTCAAGCTTATGTTTTTTCTTACACATTTTAATCCAATTTTTTTCTCTTTAGTATATAAGATCTGTGCATAAACTCTAAACAGATTTTGCCTATGTCTAATAAACATTGCTTTTTAATGAGGAAATAAATTCACTTTAAAATTTTTTTATGATTGAAACAATTGTGGTACTTCTGTGTGTAAATAACAGTACTACAGAAGACAATGATCTTAAAAGAATTTTATAATATCATGTTTAATTTTTAAGGAGTAAATATTATTCTTGCCCATGCTCCTTTTCCATAAAAAGTGTTGGGAATAATCACATTATTCTTTGGCTAGGCTTTACATCCCAAGTCTTATTTTCCAGTCCTACTTTTAAGTGCCTCAAGGGAGTATCTTCAGGAGTGTTCTCTTGGTGGAGTGGTACAATAGTCCTTGAGGTTTAGACCACTTGCCTCTCTCTAGGAGATGTCAGGGGCTCTTTTCATGTGTTTAAATGTCTTTTGTTTTTGTTCTGTACTATAATTTCCTGGCTCAGTTTTTGGACACTCTCTTTAAAGTCAAAATCAATGGGCTATTTCAAGTACCCTAATGAATAGTTTTTAGGAAAAGCTGACATTTTGGGCCCTTATTACACACGTAAATAGATATGTTTTCTGTAACTTCTATGTCCTTCTCATAGAGACTGAACAGCCACTGCTAAGTGTGCAGCCACCCATGTGACACTCACTGAAAACCAGCCACAGCTTGAGATCAGCCATCTACATTTGGCCAACCAGATTCCCTCTCCTAAAATTTGAAATTGGGACACAGGGATTCTCCCTTGTCGGTATTTGAATTTATAAAGGATGTTAAGCCAGAACTGGAAGGGAGCCATTGACTCGCGTGTAAATGGATAGGTAAATTTGGACAACATGGAAGGAAAACAATAGAGATACGAAGCTAGAAGCAGAGATAAGACCTTGTGGCATGATAGGTAGAGACAAGAATAGGCAAAGAGCAACAGAGGCAAAGAGAGACAGATACACACAGAAATGGGAGAGACATATAGAGACAGACTTAGGGAGAAGGAGAGAGAGAGGAGAGATGGAGAGAGAGAGAGAGGAGAAAGAGAGATAGAATAGTTGCTTCAAATCCTAACAACTTTCCAGTTCTTGATTCCAACATCCCTTCCCCCACTAAGAGAACAGAGGTAGAGCCCCTTCCTTGTGCTGAAGCCAGGTTGATTTGGTTCTATTCCTTGTATCCAAATGAGTCTACCATAAGATAAAGCCTACTCCTAATATATGCATGTCTAACTCAGAATAGCTTGCATCATAGCTGTTCCATGTTCCTACTGTCAATTATGGTTTCATAGGTTCTGTTTCTGCAGTTAACAAGTTGTCAAAGTTGGCAGTCAGTATCATATTAAATCAGCAATGAAGACTTTTTCATTAAGTGATATTGAAACATTGTCATCAATTTTTGTAACTTGTTGGCTGAGTGCTCACGCCTGTAATCCCAGCACTTTGGGAGGCCGAGGCAGGTGGATCAGTTGAGGTCAGGAGTTCGAGATCAGCCCAGCCAAAATGGTGAAACGCGTCTCTACAAAAAACACAAAAATTAGCTGGGAGTGGTAGTGCATACCTGTAATCTCAGCTACTTGGGAGGCTGAGGCATGAGAATCACTTGGACCCGGGAGGCAGAGGTTGCAGTGAGCCAAGATAGTGTCACTGCACTCCAGCTTGGGCAACAGAGTGATACCCTGTCTCCAAAAAATAAATAAATAAATAAAAAATAAAAGTAACTTGTAGTGCTTTATTAAATTTATTGGTTAATCAAAATAATTCACCAGTGTGTAAAGAGAATTGTCTAAAAATAAGTAACATTAACAATGACAAAGACCCAAATGGTGATCCATCAGGTTCCAAAGCATCTATGTGGGTGTGTTTTCCATTAAACTAAGCTTACTGATTTGCTTTAAACCTAAGCAAATAAGCAAATTAAACAAATAATTACTTACATTGTCACACTAATTTAATATTTTAAAATATAATTTCACTGATTTTGTCATTTTGCTATAATTTAACTTAAAAAATTGCTTAGGTATTTTCACTGTGTAAGAGCTATATATAGAAGGACTTTATACCCATTTTTATGTCAGTACATATATAAGTAATATTAGTAAAAGAATTTAATATTTGTTTTTCTAATATTTTCCCTCAAAGAAGTTCCACACATTATTCGAATTTGAGAAACATTGAATTAAGAAGTTGTTTTTCTAAATGAAAGTTTATTATTTTTAATTCACTGTACTTTTCCAATTTTTGGTAATATTCCCAGATTTATCCATGTGTACTAATGGTTTCTTATCTTAGGGTAGGCTTTTTTAAGGGTCAAATAAATTTAGATGAGTTTTATTTTGAACAGTTATAAATTTTCTGTCTGCATTTTTTTTTCTCAGTTGATTTCAATCTTTTCTCCAAAAAGCAAGAGGTAATTGGTCAATTTTAGTTTGAACACTGTATTGGTGAGGCCAAGCTTGTGGTATGAAGATAGGGAACTACGTCATTTCTCTGTGGTTTCTCACTGCCCATGGCTACTGGCCAGAACTCCTGTGGATGCTGCACTAGGATTCGTAGGAACACTAGATGCAAATAATCCAGCTTAGCCTCATGTAATACAACTCACGTTGTTAAACCAAAAGCATCATTTTTGCCTTTACAGCTCAGTACATCACTGGACTAAATAGAAAATGGATACAAATAGCAAAAGCAGAATGAGAAATCATCATACATAATTTAGAAAGAGGCAATACTTACTTTTAAATCCTCCCCAAGCTCCCATATAATTTTTAACTTAAGGTATAAATTAACTTCTGGGGAAAAATATCTACAAGCTCTGAAAAAAAGTTTGAGGAGACTCAAAAATAGACCCACTTCCCTGTGGATCCTAGATAAATTTACCTTAACAGTTTGTCCCTGTACACACACACACACACACACACACACACACACACACAGAGTTGACCCTTGAACAACACAGGTTTGAACTGTATGGGTTCACTTATAATGTGGATTTTCTTCTGCCTTTGCCACCCCTCAACAAAACCAACTCTCCTCTTCCTCCTCCTTAGCCTATTCAATGTGAAGATAACGAAGATGAAGATCTTTATGATTAACGATCTACTTCCGCTTAATGAATAGTAAATATATTTTCTCTTTCTGATTTTCTTTTCTCTAGTTTAATGTAAGAATACAGATTTAATACATATAACCTACAAAATATGTGTTAATCAATTGTTTATGTTCGCAATAAGACTTCTAGTTAAGAGTATTGGTAAGGCTTCTGGTCAGATTAGGTGTTTAGGGAGTCAAAATTTTTATACAGATTTTTGACTGCACAGAGGGGTTGCTGCCTCTAACCCTCACATGGTTCAAGGATCAACTGTATATATTTCAAGGAATTGGCTAGGTGATTGTGAGTTGGCAAATCTGAGGGCAGGCCCTCAGGCTGGAAACTCTGGGGCAAGAATTCATGCTGCAGTCTTGAATCAGAATTTCTTCTTCTTCAAAAACATCTTAGTTTTGTTCTTAAAGCCTTTCCACTGATTGAATGAGGCCTACTCACATTATGGAGGATACTCTCCTTTACCTAAAGTCAATGGATTGTAGATGTTAACCAGATCTACAATAGACCTCCATAGCAACATCTAGATCAGTATTTGTTTGAATAACTGGACACTATAGCCTAGCCAAATCGACATGTAAAACTAACCATCATAGTTCCTAAATCTGATCAGAATCTTCCACATGCCTACAGGTAGTAGCTCAGTTTTCCTCTTGTATGCTCTCATAATCCCCAAGAAAGGAATTTATATTTGCTTCAACTTCTGTACCCAAACAGTCTTCTCGTCTCTCAGTGGCTCTTAGCCTCCATGCTGTAGTTGTCTTTAGATCTCAAGTGCTTTCCTGAAATTCCTGACCCTCTGATAAAGATATTCTTCCAGTGGTGCTGACGACTCCTTGTTCTATGAAATCTCCTTTCCCCACAACCTATTCTATACTCTCTTACTTCTGCTAGAACTTTGGCAAGTTATACTTTTTACCTGGTGTGGTGACTGTAACCTTTATTCCCATAGAATTAGAACTATTTCTGGCTTTTAATTGAGTTCATGTAGACTCCCATCAAACATAATTATGGATGTAATAAGAGGCACGCCAGTGAATCCAGTGGATTCTCTATATAACCTCCTTGTCCCTAATCTGTAGCAGCAACACAAGCACCCTTGGCTATAGGAATTGGTCACCCCAATAGTACTAATAGCCACCTTTCTGCCTGTCAATTCAGTGGCATAAGAGCCCCAAATTAATAGGAGGTAGATTTAGCTTCCAAAGTAATGGAATTGTGACTTTGTTCTCAGTTAGAAGTATTATTTTCTCAGGAACTCATAATTCCAAATTTTTGAAACCCAAGGGTAAAGGAAGAAGAAGCAAATTCTTCAGCACAGAGATTTTAGGCTTAAAATTGAGGGGACATGCGGCCGGGCACGGTGGCTTATGCTTGTAATCCCAGCACTTTGGGAGGCCGAGGCGGGTGGATCACGAGGTCAGGAGATCGAGACCACGGTGAAACCCCGTCTCTACTAAAAATACAAAAAATTAGCCGGGCGTGGTGGCGGGCGCCTGTAGTCCCAGCTACTCGGAGAGGCTGAGGCAGGAGAATGGCGTGAACCCAGGAGGCAGAGCTTGCAGTGAGCCGAGATTGCACCACTGCACTTCAGCCTGGGTGACAGAGCGAGACTCCATCTCAAGAAAAAAAAAAAAAAAAAAATTGAGGGGACATGCCCACTTCCACTCTTTGGTTCCTGGACCTGGCTATGGTTGAAGTGGGGGGACATTATTATATATTGGTCACTTGTTTAAATACCCCAAACTCCTCCTCCTCAGCTTGTGCCAGAGCTGAGCCTTCAATAGGCCATCTGCTTCCAAACGATAGGACATGTGATAAGACTAATGAATTCCATGAGCATGACTATTGCTTCATTTGTTTCATTACAAAGCGACTTTCTTGGTTGAGGGTGATATTTTGTGGTATAATATGTCAGTAGATAAAGCATTCATTTAGTTCAGTAATAAGGACATCTATTAGTTCCCAGAGACACTGTAACAAAGTACTATAAATGGGGTGGTTTAAAAGAACAGAAATTTATTCTTACACAGTTCTGGAGGCTAGTAGTCTGAAGTTCAAGTGTTGGTAAGACCATGATCTCTCAAGGGTTTAGGAGAGAATCTCTTCCGTGCTTCTAGCTTCTGATTTCAGTGGCAATCTTTGGAGTTCTTGATTTGCAGCTACAGAACTAAAATCTCTGCCTCTGATGTCACGTGACACTCACCCCCCATGTCTTCATACCATCTTCTTATAAGGACACCAGTCAAATTGAATTAAGGGCCCACCTTACTCCAGTATGACTTCATTTTAACTAATTATATCTGCAATGACTGTATTTCCAAATAAGGTCACACTCTGAGACATTGAGGATTAGGACTTTAACATATCTTTCGAGAGACATAATTCAACCCATGACAGAATGAATGTTAGAAGAAACACTGTGGACTGGGAGGCCAATCCATATCTAGGATTCCTGAGGACAAAATCTCTTCTCTATTCCCAGATAGAAAGGATCCAGCAAGGAGCTGGCTGGTACCTTTGGGGAATGGTTCCATAGCAGACTCATCATTGGCCTCCATGATTGACAGACTTAGCACCTAGCAATTGTGATAGCCAAAGCAGCATTGGGGAGAGAAAAATCTATGTTGCTATTATTTAAATGTTTGTGTTACTTCCAAATGCATATCATGAAACCTAATCCCCAATGTGAAAGTGTTAAGGGGTAGGCCTTTGGGAGATGGTGAGGTCAGGAGGGTGGAACTCTCACAAATGAGATTAGTTCCCTTATAAAGGAGGCTTGAGGGAGCTTGTTTTCTCTTCAGCATGTGAGGACACACAAGAAGGCACCACTATCAGGAAAGAGGCTCTCACCAGACACTGAATCTGCTGGCCAATTTTAATCTTGGACTACTCAGCCTCCAGAACTGTAAGAAATAAATTTCTGTTGTTTATAAACTACTTGCTTTATGATATTTTGTTATAGCAGCCTAAATGAACTCAGACTGATGTATAACCCACAGGTTTACTACCACAGCCACTTAGAATGAGCATTGCATTTGCTGAGCAAGGAGGCTGAATGGCATCTACACTAAGGATCACCTCTATCAATATTAAGAGACTGTTCTGCAGTAGATGCCCTCTGGTAGGCTTTTATATATGATATGAATATTCTAATATTCCTGATATGGTTTGGCTCTGTGTCCTCACCCAAATCTCCTCTCGAATTGTATTCCCTATAATCCCCACATGTTGAGGGAGGAACCTGGTGGGAGGTGATTGGATGAGGGCAATTTCCGCTATGCTCTTCTTGTAATAGTGACTGAGTTCTCACAAGATCTGATGGTTTTATAAGTGTTTGACAGTTCCTCCTTCCCACGATCTCTCTCTGGCTGCCATGTAAGATGTGCCTACTTCCCCTTCAGCCATGATTGTAAGTTTCCTGAGGCCTCCCCAGCCATGCTCAACTGTGAGTCAATTAAATCTCTTTCCTTTATAAATCACCCAGTCTTGGGTATTTCTTTATAGCAGTGTGAAAACAGACTAATGCAATTCCATAACCATTCCGAGAAATCTGTCCACATGTCTTGTCCCCAGAACACCTTGCCACCAATTCTTGCTTTTCCAGGTCACTAATGAAATGGACATCCATTAGCTTTTCCCTGGAGTCATTGTGGATCCATATAGTAGACCATCTGTCCCTCCACAGGAAGTGGAAAAACAAATGTACTACCTGAAATTCTGTCCACTGGGAATATTTCCATTTCAGACTGAATTTCAGACTGCTACAAGTGGGTCTAGAGTGTAGCAGCTGTTCATTTCTGGATGGAGTCAACATCTGTCAAACAGATAGGCAATTTTTCCTCCTTCCTAATAGTCATAGATAACTTCATAGCCATGGTTTGAGGAACTGCCTACACAGCAGTAGGAGTAGATACTTTGAAATCTGATTCTGTTCAGAGGAGTTATTTGAGTTTTCTGGACACCCTTTGTCCCTGTTAGGTATATTCCATTCCTATTTAATAATTTGATGCTGGTGCACACATCTACTTTTAGGTTTTCTTTTGATCAGATGATATCCAATTCATGACGAGCAGCTCAGGTCATACAGTCTCCTGGTTGCTGTGCTCAGGTGTTATTATTTGGTTGTACCAGGATCCAGTAGCAAATTAGGAATAGCTTTAAAGTGGAAATAGTTGTTTTCAGAAGAGAGTTTGAATTTACCCAAAATATTGGGGTCTACATTATGTTTTTCCTATAGAGGCATATTGGGGGCTCCAAAGGGTGCCTCTATTTGTGACAGAATTCTAATACCATTTAGATATGCTAACTTATGATGTCTAAGTGATGGGACAGCTTTTACCACAACCTGGACCTATTGCTATCCCTCTTTTGCTCTGGGCAACATTCAAAACTGGTATCCTTGTGGATTACTCAGGAAATGGATAACAGCAGTGCTCCCAAATGTAGCATATGCTTCCTCTAAAATCAAAAGACATGTCAAATGAGGTGCCTCTTTCTTTATGGTAGGAAGTTCAAGGTGCAGTTAACTGCATTTCAGAGGAGATATCCCACATGATCTACAACAAAGGATTCCCAGAATCTTTGAATTTGGCAGAATCCCAAATCTTCGTGGTATTTGGGCAGAATTCCAAAGCTCTGTGGGTTTTATTTTCTACTCACTAAATCACAAGTGTCTTACTAAGGCATCTAGGTGCTTGCAACCTCCTGCTTATCAGGTCTAATTAATATAATGGCTTCACTGTAATGGATGAGATGTTTTCTGAGATTTCAATGTGGTCAAGATTTCTCTGTACTCTATTATGACAGAGATCAGCAGAGTTGATACAGTCGTGAGATAAGACACTGAAGGTATACTTTTGTTCCTACTATTTAGATAAAGATGAATTGCTTCTGATTGGTCCCTAATTCAGATAGGGAACAAAACAAAACAAAATAAAATCATTTTCTAGGTCAATAACTCATCTCAGCAGCCAGCAGCCATGTTGGTGGTACCGATATTTCAGGGTCATTCTAAAGTATCCATTTGGCTTTTGTATCAGCCAAACTAAAGAGCTAAGTGAAGATGGGATAGAAACCAAATCACCATTCCTGTTTCTTTCAATCTTTGATAGTAGCACTAGTTTCTGCAATTTTTCCCCCAGGGATATGATATTGCTTTCTGTTTATTATTTGACAGGGAAAATTCCAGGGGCTCCAATTGGCTCTTCTCAACATAATGACATCAATGGCATCAGTCAGGAAACTGATATGAGGATGCTTCTAGTTGTTAAGTATGATTATTTCAGGTAGTCAGCCATGAACATGGAAAATTATGACTAGGAAGGGATATAGCCCATCAACCACTCTAAGACAGATATAGGCCAAGACTCCATTTATTTTATGACTTCGTGCCCATACTAATCAGTGCTAAATTGGGGTAATAACTAATGGCTCCTAGGTAGTATCATTACTTTTCTTTCCTAGTTCACTCTCACCTGGTTAAATGGCCATTGGTTCTCTCAGAGAAGGCTTGGAGGAAGGATTACAGTGTATCCTTGTGTCTACGTTTCAGGGTGATTCCTTAACAGAAGCTAGCCTCCATCTCAGAAGGCTCTGGGTTTATGAACGGGGTATGAGGTCATGAATTCCTACTACAGCACTTTGATTTGAGTTATTGCCTACCAGAAGAAGAAATGGTCTGATAACATAGAACAAGTAATATTTTAGAAGGCTGACAATCTATTTCATTTGTAAGGTCTTCCTAAAAATATTAGCCACAATAAAAAAATCCATGTGGGTCAAAACACTTGTATTACCATACTGTCCTTGTGGTTTGTTGGGGGTAAGTGTTACAGTCTCATCCCCAAAACTGAGCATTGCCATCTGGCCTCTAACACTCCAAGACCCCATAATTCTCATTAAAATTAGAGAGCCCAGATTTTCAGCAGCATCTTTGGTCAACAGAGAGTAGTCATGACAGAACTCTTAGGAGATGTGATTGCTTAATACCAAAGTATTCTCATTGCTTTGGAGAAGGAAGTATTCTTCAACCTTTTTGTAGGTATAGTGATGGTGTGTTGGAATAAGTTACATAGAATAGATT
Organism: Hylobates moloch; assembly: GCF_009828535.3. Lineage (NCBI taxonomy): Eukaryota > Metazoa > Chordata > Mammalia > Primates > Hylobatidae > Hylobates > Hylobates moloch. Next base: position 137,475,872 of record NW_026652277.1, read on the forward strand.
CACTCCAGAATGTTCACCTCCCTATGCCTTTGGATGTTCCTCTTTGTGCCAGAGTGGTCCCAGCATCTCAACTTCATTACTGTAGGTCACCACTGAGCACAGGTTTCACCAAAGTGTTACAGCCCATCCCAGATTCTTCCACTGACAAATTATATCTAGAATCTCAGGTGAGTTTTCTCATATTAATAAATTCTTCCTGAACTAATCTCATATTTTTCTCTCCTTGATTTAACCCCTTCAGAATAAATTTCTAAACACGCTTTTCCAGTTGTCAGTGTCCTAACACATCTCTGCTTTAGAATGTATCGCATCCTTGAGGATACCTTGCACTTCTCCTTCTTGCTGTGTAAGCAATGAGTGATGATTGGGGTTAACCTTGAGAAGAATGAGAATCTCCTAACAAGGCAAGTGCTGCTGATGAAGTCACTGAAAGTAGTTTTTGCAGACAGGTTGGAGGATTGCTTCAACTGCCAAAAAAGATGCACGGGCCTTTAAGAATTTAAGTTAGGGACCCCATCTCAAGTCTCTGGGGTCCCCTTTTTCCAACTAGTGGCTCATAACAAGTTTCTAAGGTTACAACTGAGTCCCTGTTTATAATGTACTAGGACCCTGAGACTTGACATGGGCTAGTAACCCTAATTTTTGCATGAACTTTCAAAGCCCACCGAATTGATATATTTACCAACATTGAAACTCTGCTCATACCATCACATCTTGGTCCTGATCATCAATTATGTTTGTTCTGCAGATATACAAGACAAGGGATACATTTAAAGCTGATTAGTTCTCCCTCATGCTTTGAGTTGAGTTTTAAAGGCACTAAGCTCATATTTTTATTTTTGTAAGCTCTTTAACAGAGTGAGAAGCAGCCTGTAATCTTTATTACTATAGTGATCGAATGACACACACATAATCTTCCAAAGCATTGCTCTTCACTGATTACTCTATACGCCCTCCCTGCAAAACCCAGCAAGGAAATCATCTGTATATTATAAAATCATATGTGTGGAATCCACACTAGAATTTTAACCTGAGGGGCTGTTTCTTGAGGCTACTCCTGGTACCAATTAGCGCATTGCCAGGGGCCCAGCAGGAGACAGAAAGCACACTAATGGAATTCTGAGGAGAATTTAATGAATGTACTAGCTAGAGATATGTGGCATTTGGATTAGAAAACAAACAAGAGAAGCAGAGGGACTCCCTGACTGGCAACATTGAGGTGTTACCATTCCTAAACCTGAAGGGGTGGGGAACAGTTCACCAAAGCCCTGTGAGCCAAAGCCTCGGAGGAGGGGCTGCCTGGCAGGAGCTGAAATCAGAGAGAGTCACATCCAGTGTAAGAATCCTAGCATTAAAGCAGGCATGAGCAAGCCAATAACTGGCCTGACCTCTCTCTTCCTTCCTTCTGATTCCTTGTTAGGCTTTTCATTAGCCCATGCCATGCACTCTGTAGGGTTCAGCCTTTCAGACATACACAGAGCACAGAGAGAATGGATCTGGGTCAGTGGAGAGTGGAGGGTGGCAAAGAGAATAATTTGCATGTTGTAGTGCTGGTAGAAGCTGTCTATGCAGTAGTGGTGAATTCAAGGAGAGAGTCCTATTGCATTCAGGAATCCTTTTAGTATTGCTCCTCGTGGAGAATGTATTCTTTCAGGCTCATTTTATCTCAATAAGAAATCCCTTTCCATGCCATATCCTACCTCAGTATGCCAGAAATTCTTTCCTGTGGGCCTCATGGTCCCCAGGCAAATCGGGATATATGACTAGAAACTGCTGGGGTGTCTTTAAGTATTCCGATGGTGAAGGTGATTATATATGGTTGTAGCATATAAAGCCTCCAGAGAGATTGTTGCTAGTGCACCTGAGTTCAAGCCAAGAGATCCTGTTAGAGGGTGAAGTAAAAGAAAATTAAGGTGAACATTACTTGGAAGCAAAATTAATTTATAATATGATGTGGCAGCAGAAAAGCTGAATGTTTTTTGAAGATCTTTATGAAGAATAATCACAGCCCTAAGTATTTCTTCCCACACAATTCAGTTACAATACTTCAGATATCACATCTGACTTTGAATGTCTGAGTAACAATAAGTTGCAGACATGTGGTGGATTAGTAGAAAGGAAGAGTGTGCAATTAAATAAATGAAAAAAGCCTTACTGGTGAAGAAATACCTGCCTCCAAAACAGAGTGAAATAGATTGATCTCTATGCCCAAAATTATAAAATGTGTAATGTGTTTAAGACACATATTAAATGGTATGATAGAGACTACAGGGAAAATATAACTTGGGCATGAGAATGACTACTGACACTCGGGTATCAGTAATACAATCTTTTTGGTAATACACAGAAAATCAGTAATGCACAGAAGAAAAACTTGTAATACATAGACGTGTGGATGGGATGTTTGTTGTAAACTATAACTTGTTTAGTCACAGGTGTGCATTCCTTTCTATGATGTATTCCTTAGCTCCATGAATGTGAAAATTCAAACCGGGCATAGACCTGCAAAATGAGGAAACAGGAAATTTTACTCTCTTTCTATTTCCCACAAGTAGAACAAATTTAGCTGTATTTTGCTAGAGGCAACTTTGCTGAACTTGAATAACCTTTACATTGATTGCTATAGACATCCAGATAAGACTGCAAAGCATTCTCTGTGGTGTTGCAGTTTTACACAGTGTAGGTTTTTGGTCATTGTGTCAATCTACATTGCTTGCCTCAGACTATCTCTATTTGAGAAGCTCTTTTAAATAGAAAATGGCCTTTACTTGAGTTACTGAATTTCACATCGCTTTGCTGAGGGGGAGGGCATGCAAACTTCGAAGCTAGTTGATCAAAGTTGCAAACTTTGAAGTTAGTTGATCTTGCTTTCTTCACTTACTAGCTGTGTGATATTGGGCACATTTTTAGCTCCTGCAAGCTTTGGCTTTCTTTTCTGTAACAGGGGATGATTAATGCTTATAGTTATGCTTTGAGGATTAAGGGGGATAATATATATAAAACATGTAACATGGCTGGCATTTAGGGAGACTCAATAAATAGAAGCTGCTGAAATTATTCTTCTTCATTGTCTTCTTATTTCTCAATTAAGGAATCAATATGCTTTCCCTGTGGAGTAGAGTTGTGGTACTTCCAGGAGAGGGAATGTTGGCAGGGCAGAGACTTGTCTCTGTTGCCAGAGTTAGACACCATTTACCTAAAGTAGCTTCTCCATTTCTACTTCTCAGAATAGACTGATTCAGCGCCCCCTGGAGACTTTAACTTCTTCCCTAATAAATGAAAAGTTTGAATCTGAAGTCAGGTAACATTTTGCCTTAAAGCATTGTCTTAAATGGATTTTTCTTTCCTGCTTTAAAGAAAGTCAGGAAAGATTTATTATAAATGCTCTCAGGAGGCCTTTTCCAAAATGCTTCCCCTTAAAGAGGTAGTCACAAAAATGAGCATTGAATGCTGCCTTGGAGATTTAAAAATTGACAGCAAAACCATTTTCTGCATGTCTCTTACTGAATTGGGGATGAGTTTGAATATGCTCAAAATTAACCTAAAACTTCACATTTGATTAAATTAAGATCCACATCTGAAAACATGGATAACAATTCATTTTTAATAAGAAGAACCAATTACTAAAAAGGAGATATATTAGAAAGCCGATAAGCAAGCCATATTATATTAGGTAGCTGTATAGTTACATCTTTAAGGCCAGTATCTCTTTAAGAGATAATTTCATCAGTATTTCTTTAAATTACTTTATATATTACATTCGGCTGAAATAGCAATTCTGAGTTTAATTCAGATAACATAAGTAAGTTTTGATTTTATTCTTTGACATTTTACAAATCTTTGCAAATAATGTTAATTTTTTCTGGGGGATGGGGTGGGGATAAAAATGAAGAACATTAAATTTGCTTTATCAGCTGCCTTTTTCTGTCTGTAGGCTCTGAGTGCATTTTGAATTTTTGAAGGAAGAAAAAAGCTCACAGTTTGCACACTTGCTTCATTTCTACTCCCTAACTGCTTAACAACCGTTGAGAAGGATTGCTACATATCTAGAGATCCTTCCTAAATTGACCTTTTCTCTGAAACGTAATAATAGCCTAATAGATGAGCAAATAAATGTTAGGAAATGTTAGCTGCCCTTAGTAGATATGATCATTTGTTTCTTTTTCCAGTTTTATTATATTTTATAATCAGTTAATACAGAATGGTAAACTGAGAAATATGCTGGACTTGGCATAAAAACTCCTAGATTCTATTCCTGGTAATTCAATTTATTTGACATTGTGTCTTGCACAATCACTTAGATTTTTCTGAACCTCAGTGTCTCTATCTATGAAATGGAAATACCAACTCCTGCCCATGATGAATGTGGTAAATTTGTTTGTCCTCAGCATCCATTTCCAGCTTCTTTGGTCTGACCTTCTTATTCTACAGAGGCTGGGGAGCTAAAAAAATCCATACTTCCCAGGGTTCCTCAATGCTAAGATTTGGAAGCAAATTGCGTCCTATCATTTAGAAGTATTTATTCAAGCTTTAGAAAGTGGAGCTAATATGGAAGTCATATTCCTTCAGCTTTTGTTGTTTTCTTCTAGAAAATAGGTTGCAAAGCTATGGGGTTTTCCTTCAATAGTGTTCCAGCATTCACCTCTAGTTAGTAAAGGTGGCAGCAGAAGCAGTGGCAGCTTTCTCATTTCCAGGCCACGGCTATAGCAAAATGTTCTTGGCTTGACAATACCAGCGATGGCCTCTTGCTTCTTGTCTTCCAATTTTGGCAAAATCTGCAGTCTTCCTGGTGGTTCAGTTGTGCAGTGTTTGGGGCTTGTTCCTGGAGACCCAGCTTAGAATGTGCTCTTCCAAAACTTCTGATTATTTTGTAAACATATATTTTCTTGAATTAAACCCATTTTTCTTAACATATGTAAGTGTGTATATTTATGCTTTTGAACGTTAATACTTGGTCTTATTTTAAGATGCTTTGTTAAAATGCTATATGGACATAGGAATTATACACACACACACACACACACACACACACACACAAGATTTGCGACATTCTTTTTCTAGTAGATCTTTCTTTTCTTTTCTTTTTTTTGAGATAGTGTCACTGTCACCCATGCTGGAGTGCAGTGGCACATCGTGGCGATCACAGCTCACTGTAGCCTCACACTCCTGGTCTCAAGCGATCCCCCTACTTCAGCCTCTTATCGTGACTAGTGGCATTTAACTGGAACATACCTTGTAACGTTTTCTGCTTACACCCTGGTAATGGGGTCAGGGCAGAGTGAACTGTGGTACAAGAGGGTGGTCTTATGCTTCTCAAGCAACTTAAGGTCTGGCTATGTAGGGGTACTTTGTCTTGAGTAATTTCCTTGCTTCTGGGCTCTATTCTTCATATCAACTGCCTTTGATTAGAATTTTCTGCAGCTCTTGTGAATTTCAAGAATCTCAAAGTCAGGGTACTAGGTTATTTCTTGCTTTCCCTTTTTTTCTTATAAGCAATGTCCTTTGGGAAACTAAAGTTAAAGGTTTGAAATTGTAAAGGATTGAGCCAATTCTTAACATCATTGATTATTCTGAGATGCAATCCTGGTATATTTCCTGCAAGAAATCAAATTATTCAGTTGGAAAATATGATGATTCTTAAAACATAACAGGAAAGCTGTATGTGCTAAATCAGCACTCTGGGGTCTCAAAATTTCTGAGTTATGATTAGCTAATCTCATTATTACCACTCATTTAATAAAGCCACCTATAATATTTGCAACTTTGGATTTGTGGTGGGTATGGTGAGTAAATCATAATTTTTTCCTTAACCTTGGGGAACTTAAGATTTTTAATCAGTGGACTGCTCTGCTCTGATCAAACACAATCAATTTTAAAGGAAAAGTATTCCTAGTACTATTCTGAATTGATAAGCACTTACCAAAAAACAAATGTTAGTTTTACATTAGTAACGTATGCATATTTTATACTTCCTTATATCAAAATGATGCAAAAGAGAGTTTTGACTGCAACATATGGTAGGGATTAAATAATACCTGGCAACTGCCTTAACTGCCTAGTGGCTTTATTTTTTAATTTTTTTGTTAATTTCTTTTTATTCTTTATTTTTCTATAGGTTATTGGTGTTTGGTTACATAAGTTCTTTAGTGGTGATTTGTGAGATTTTGGTGCACCCATCACCTGAGCAGTATACACTGCACTATATTTGGAGTATTTTATCCCTCATTCCCATTTCACCCTTTCCCCCAAGTCCCCAAAGTCTATTGTATCATTCTTATGCCTTTGCATGCTCATAGCTTAGCTCCCACATATCAGGGAGAACATACAATGTTTGGTTTTCCATTCCTGAGTTACTTCACTTAGAATAATAGTCTCCAATCTCATCCAGGTCACTGTTAATTCCTTTTCATGGCTGAGTAGTAATCCATTACATATTTTATATATATACCAACTATATATATATAGTGTGTATATATATACTATATATGTGTGTGTATATATATACCTACTATAGTATATACTCTCTATATATATATGTATGTATACTACAGTTTCTTTATTCACTCATTGATTGATGGGCATTTGGGTTGGTTCCACAATTTTGCAATTGCAAATTGTGCTGCTATAAACATGCGTGTGCAAGTATATTTTTCGTATAATGACTTTTCCTCTGGGTAGATACCCAGTAGTGGGATTGCTGGATCAAATGGTAGTTCTACTTTTAGTTCTTTAAGGAATCTCCACATTGTTTTCCATAGTGGCTGTACTAGTTTACATTCCCACCAGAGGTGTTCCCTGATCACCACATCCATACCAACATCTACTGTTTTTTGAGTTTTTGATTATGACCATTCTTGCAGGAGTGAGGTGGTATCGCATTGTGGTTTTGATTTGCATTTCCCTGATCATTAGTGATGTTGAGCATTTTTTCATATGTTTGTTGGCCGTTTGTATATCTTCTTTTGAGAATTGTCTATTCACGTCCTTAGCCCACTTTTTGATGGGATTGTTTGTTTTATTCTTACTGATTTGTTTGAGTTCGTTGTAGATTCTGGATATTAGTCCTTGGTCAGATATATAGATTGTGAAGATTTTCTCCCACTCTGTGGGTCATCTCTTTACTCTGTGGACTGTTCTTTTTGCCGTGCAAAAGCTCTTTAGTTTAAGTCCCAGCTATTTATCATTGCTTTTGGGTTCTTGGTCATGAAATCCTTGCCTAAGCCAATGTCTAGAATGGTTTTTCCAATGTTTTTGTCTAGAATTTTTACAGTTTCAGGTCTTAGATTTAAGTCCTTAATCAATCTTGAGTGGATTTTTGTATAAGGTGAGAGATGAGGATCCAGTTTCATTTTCCTACATGTGGCTAGCCAATTATCCTAGCACCATTTGTTGAGAAGAGTGTCCTTTCCCCACTGTATGTTTTTGTTTGCTTTGTCAAAGATCAGTTGGCTGTGAGTATTTGGGTTCATTTCTGGGTTCTCTATTCTGCTCCATTTGTCTATGTGCCTATATTTGTACCAGTACCATGCTGTTTTGGTGACTATGGTCTTATAGTATAGTTTGCAATCAGGTAGTGTGATGCCTCCAGATTTGTTTTTTTGCTTAGTCTTGCTTTGGGTATGTGGGCTTTTTTTTGATTGCATATAAAGTTTAGAATTGTTTTTTCTAATTCTGTGAAGAATTATGGTGGTATTCTGATGGGGACTGCATTGAATTTGTAGATTGCTTTTGGCAGTATGGTCATTTTCACAATATTGATTCTACCCATCCATGAGCATGGGATGTGTTTCCATTTGTTTGTGTCATCTATGAGTTCTTTCAGGAGGGTTTTTAGTTTTCCTTGTAGAGGTCTTTTGCCTCCTTGGTTAGGTATATTCTTAAGTTTTTTATTTTCAGCTATTGTAAAAGGGGTTGAGTTCTTGATTTGATTCTCTGCATGGTTGCTGTTGGTGTATAGAAGAGCTACTGATTTGTGTACATTAATCTTGTATCCAGAAACTTTGCTGAATTCTTTTGTCAGTTCTAGGAGCTTTCTGGAAGACTCTTTAGGGTTTTCTAAGTAAATGATCATATTGTCAGCAAACAGTGACAGTTTGACTTCCTCTTTACCGATTTGGATGCCCTTTACTTCTTTCTCTTTCCTGATTGCTCTGGCTAGGACTTCCAGTACTATGTTGAAGAGGAGTGGTGAGAGTGAGCATCCTTGACTTGTTCCAGTTCTCAGAAGGAATGCTTTCAACTTTTCCCCATTCAGTGTTATTTTTGCTGTGGGTTTGTCATAGATGGCTTTTATTACATTAAGGTATGTCCCCTGTATGCCGATTTTGCTGAAAGTTTTATCGTAAAGTGATGCTGGATTTTGTCAAATGCTTTTTCTGCGTCTATTGAGATGATGATGTGATTTTTGTTTTTCATTCTGGTTTATGTGGTGTTTTATTGACTTGCATATATTAAACCATCCCTGCATCCCTGGTATGAAACTCACTTGTTCATGGTGGGCTATCCTTTGATATGTTGTTGGATTTAGTTAGCTAGTATTTTGTGAAGGATTTTAGTGTCTATGTCCATCAGAGATATTGGTCTGTAGTTTTCTTTTTTGACTACTTCTTTTCATGGTTTTGGTATTAGGGTGATGCTGGCTTCATAGAATGAATTAGGGAGGGTTTCCTCTTTATCTTGTGGAATAGTGTCAAAAGGTTTGTTATTAATTCTTCTTTGAATGTCTTGTAGACTTCTGCTGTGAATCCATCTGGTCCTGGCCTTTTTTGTTTGTAATTTTTTAATTACCATTTCAATCTCACTGCTTGTAATTGGTCTGTTCAGGGTATCCAATTCTTCCTGATTTAAGCTAGGAGGGTTGTGTTTTTCCAGGAATTTATCTATCTCTTCTAGGTTTTCTAGTTTATGTCTAAAGGTGTTTATATTAGCCTTGAATAATCCTTTGTATTTCAGTAATGACAGATGTAAATCTCCTGTTTCATTTCTTAATGAGTTTATTTGGATTTTCTCTCTTCTTTTCTTGGTTAATCTTGTTAATGTGCTATCAATTTTATTTATCTTTTCAAAGAACCAGCTTTTTGTTTCATTTATCTTTTGTAATTTTGTTTGTTTCAGTTTTATTTAGTGCTGCTCTGATCTTGGTTATTTCCTTTCATCTTCTGGGTTTGGGTTTGGTTTGTTCTTGTTTCTCTAGTTTCTTGAGATGTGACCTAAGAATGTCAGTTTAGGTACTTAGGTACTCAGTGCTATGAGCTTTCCTCTTAGCACCACCTTTGCTGTATCCCAGAGGTTTTGATAGATTGCATCATTATTGTCATTCAGTTCGAAGAATTTTTTAATTTCCATCTTGATTTTTGTTTTTTCCCTAATGATCTTTCAGCAGCAGGTTATTTAATTTCCATGCATTTGCATGGTTTTGAAGATTCCTTTTGGAGTTGATTTCCAGTTTTATTCCACTGTGTTCTGAGAGAGTGCTTGATATAATTTCAATTTTTTAAAATTTATTGAGGCACATTTTATGGCCAATCATATGGTCTATCTTGAAGAAAGTTCCATGTGCTGTTGAATAAAGTGTGTATTCTGTGGTTGTTGGATAAAATGTTCTGTATATACCTGTTAAGTCCATTTGTTCCAAGGTATAGTTTAAACCCATTGTTTCTTTGTTGACTTTCTGTCTTGATGACCTGTTTAGTGCTGTCAGTGGAGTATTGAAGTCTGCCACTATTATTTTGTTGCTGTCCATCTCAATTTTAGGTCTATTAGTAATTATTTTATAAATTTGGGAGATCCAGTGTTAGGTGCATGTATATTTACGATTGTGATATCTTCCTGTTGGACAAGGCCTTTTACCATTACATAATGTCCCTCTTTGTCTCTTTTAACTGCTGTTGCTTTAAAGTTTGTTTTGTCTGATATAAGAATACCTAACCCTGCTCACTTTTGGTGTCTATTTGTGTGAAATCCCTTTACCCCTTTACTTTAGGTTTATGTGAGGTTTTATGTGCTAGGTGAGTCTCCTGAAGACAGCAGATGGTTGGTGAGTTCTTATCCATTCTGCAGTTCTGTATCCTTTAATTGAAGCATTTAAGCCATTTACATTCAATGTCAGTATTGAGATGTGAGGTACCATTCCATTTATCGTGCTATTTGTTACCTGTGTACCTCTTTTTGTTGTTGTTGTTGCTGTTTTTGCTAATTAACTTGTATTTTTGTTTTATAGGTCCTGTGTGATTTATGCTTTAAAGATGTTCTGTTTTGATGTGTTCCCAGGATTTGTTTCAAGATTTAGAGCTCCTTTTAGCAGTTCTTGTCTTGGTGGCTTGGTAGTGGCAAATTCTCTTAGCCATTTGTTTGTCTGAAAAAGACTGTTATCTTTCCTTCATATATAATGCTTAGTTTTACTGGATACAAAATTCTTGGCTGATAATTATTTTGTTTGAGGAGGCTAAAAATAGAGCCCCAATCATTTCTAGCTTGTAGGGTTTCTGCTGAGAAATCTGCTGTTAATCCGATAGGCTTTCCTTTGTAGGTTACCTTGTGCTTCTGTCTCAGAGCTCTTAAGATTCTTTCCTTTGTTTTAACTTTAAATAACTTGATGACAATATGCCTAGACAACGATCTCTTTGTGATTAATTTCCCAGGTGTTCTTTGTGCTTCTTGTATTTGGATGTGTAGGTCTCTAGCAAGGCCAGGGAACTTTTCCTCGATTATTCCCCCAAATACGTTTTCCAAAATTTTAGATTTCTCTTCATCCTCAGGAACACCGAGTATTCTTAGGTTTGGTCATTTAACATAGTCCCAGACTTCTTGGAGGCTTTGTTCAGATTTTCTTATTCTTTTTTCTTTGTCTTTGTTAGATTGGGTAAATTTGAAGACCTAGTCTTCAAGCTCTGAATTTCTTTCTTCTACTTGTTCAATTCTATTGCTGAGACTTTCCAGAGCATTTTGCATTTCTATAAGTCTGTCCAATGTTTCCTGAAGTTTTGACTGTTTTTTCTTTATGCTATTATTTACTTGAATATTTCTCCCTTTACTTCTTGTATCATTTTTTGAATTTCCTGGCATTGGACTTTGTTTTTCTCTGGTGCCTCCCTGATTATCTTAATTACTAACCTCCTGAATTCTTTTTCAGGTAAATCAGGGATTTCTTCTTGGTTTGGATCCACTGCTGGTGAGCTAGTGTGATTTTTTGGGGGTGTTTTGTCATATTACCAGAGTTGGCTTTCTGTGTGTGTGTGTGTGTGTGTGTGTGTGTGTGTGTGTTTGCATTTGGCTTGGCTCTGTCAGAGGGAAGGTCTAGGGCTGAAGGCTGTTGTTCAGATTCTTTTGTTCCATGATGTGTTCCCTTGATGTAGTGCTCTCCCCCTTTTCCTATGGATGTAGCTTCCTGGGAGCTGAGCTGCAGTGATTGTTATCTGTCTTCTGGGTTGGCCAGCCAGCATGTCTGCCAGGCTCTGTGCTGGTACTGGGAGTTGTCTGCACAGGGTCCTGTGATGTGAACTGTCTATTGGTCTCTCAGCCATGGATACCAGCACCTGACCCAGTGAAGGTGGCAGTGGGGTGAAATGGACTCTGTAAGGGTTCTTAGCTTTGGTGGTTTAATGTTCTATTTTTGTGCTGGTTGGCCTCCTGCTAGGAGGTAGCGCTTTCCAGAGAGCATCAGCTTTGGTAATATGGAGAGGAACTGGGGGTGAGCAGGGCCCTAGAACTCCCAAGAATATATGCCCTTTGTGTTCAGCTTCCAGGGTGGGTAGGGAAGGGCCGTCAGGTGGGGGTGGGGCTAGGCTTGTCTGAGCTCAGACTCTGCTTCGGTGGGTCTTGCTGTGGCTGCTGTCAGAGTTGGGGGTGAGTTTCCTAGTTCAACAGAGTTGTGTACCTAGGAGGATTATTGCTGCCTTTGCTGAGTCATGCAGGTTGTCAGGGGAGTGGGGGAAAGCTGGCAGTCACAGGCCTCACCCAGCTCCCACACAATCTGAAGGGCTGGTCTCACTCCCACTGTGCCACCTCCAACAGCACAGAGTCTGTTTCCAGGCAGTGGGCAAGCAGGGCTTGAGAACTTGCCCCACGCTACCCGCCTCCCAGCTGTGAAAGAAAAGGACTTTGGTTCTTCCCCCACCTGTGGAATCTGCTGGCTGGATTCATGCCCTCCAGCAAGTTCTGGCCAGGAGGCTTCTCACCTGGCTCAAATTGTTACAAAGTTCAGCTGGAGAGTTCCTTCTCCCTGTGGCATTTTCTCCATACCTCTGGACACCCTCCTGAAGGATCCCTGTGGTGCCAGGCATGAATGGCCTGCTTGGGGACCCAGCAAGTTCCCAGAACCCTTTCTGCTGCTTCTTCTACCCTTGCATTTTGCTTGGCTGTCTAAATTGACACAGCTCCAGGTAAGGTCAGAAACTTCTGCAAACTAGACCTTCGGTTTCCCCAGTAGGGGTGTGTGTTCAGGAGCAGAGGATCTCCCTTTTCCACTTCCACAGTTTGGGCACTCACAGTATTCGGGTTGTCTCCCAGGTCCTGCAGGATCACTCTGCTTCCTTCAGAGGGTCTGTGGGTCCTCTGGGGATTCATGGTTTGTTCTTGCAGTCACTCTGGAGCTAAAATTCACGATGCAAGCCTCCGCATGCCGCTCTGTCTGTCTGAGTCGGAGCTGCAATCTAGTCCTGCCTCTCATCCACTGTGATGATCTCCTTAATTGCTGCTGCTCACCTCCTGCTATGCAGCTCAGTTCCTAACAGGACACAGACTGGTACAGATCTGTGGCTTGGGGGTTGAGGACCCACAATTATGGAGGTTGAGAAGTTCCTAGGATCTGCAGACAGCAAGCTGGAGACCTGTGAGAGCCAGAGTTCAAAGTCCTGAGAACGAGAAGAGTTGGTGGCAGTCTCAGAGAGTAGGAGAAAACTGATGTGCCAGGCACAAAGAGAGTGTGAATTATTTCTTCCTCCATGTCTTTGTGCTATTTTGGGCCCCAGTGGCTTTAATATTTGGAGAAGTGAGCAGGATTTAGCTATATGAATTCTTTCTACTTTGCTAAATCAAACACATAATTGCACATATTCAGATATAGTCTGTTTTTACTTCTAAAAAGTTTTTCAAAGCCAGGCTTAAGCCATATATGAATAAGATAAACCTATGTCATTGAACAATCTTCTCAACCCTTTTGAAACATACATTGTTACCCATGTGAATTAGAAGATTGCCTGGACAGCTGTAAATTTAGAAAATCATGTTTTAAAATGTTTTTAGAATTTATCTATGAATGGAATAAATGTTGGACAAGTGTGAAACATTTAACCTCTATTAATACTTACATAATTATCATCTCCAGGCTAATTTTTATCACTATATATCTATAACTGTATATACATCTATTTTTATATTAACAATTTTATAAATGTGTGTGCAGTAGTCCTCTCTCATTCTCAGTTTTGCTTTCGTCATTTTCGTTTTCTGCAGTTTCAGTTACCTGTGGTCAACTGTAGCCTGAAAACATTAAGTGGAATGTTTCACAAATAAACAGTTCTTAAGTTTTAAATTGGATGTCATTCTGAGTAGGGTGATGACATTTAGCAGTTCTCACCTGGGACAAGAATCTTCCGTTTGTCTACAGAATAGCCATAGTCGCTTAGTAGCCATTTTGTTTATCAGACCAACTGTCTGGGTATCTCAGTGCTAAATTAAATTGCTTGACATAAGGTTTGCTGGAGGAGATCCAGAATTAGACATTAATTATTTTTAGAAATTAGGCTTGATAACTATAAAATAGAATTGAACAGGTAGAAGAAAGAAATTCAGAGCTTGAAGACTAGGTCTTCAAATTTACCCAATCTAACAAAGACAAAGAAAAAAGAACAAGAAATTCTGAACAAAGCCTCCAAGAAGTCTGGGATTATGTTAAATGACCAAACCTAAGAATACTCAGTGTTCCTGAGGACGAAGAGAAATCTAAAATTTTGGAAAACGTATTTGGGGGAATAATCGAGGAAAAGTTCCCTGGCCTTGCTAGAGACCTACACATCCAAATGAATTCCCATATGTAACCTATGTATTCCTGGTATAAATACAAAGAATATTAATTTAAAAATGTATAGCTGGATTTGATTAGTTAATGTTTTATTTAGAGTTTTGATTCCTTATATTCACTATTCACATTAGGATAGATAGATACAGATATAGGCCCAGATATAAAAATAATACATATAAATATATAAACATCAATATAATGTCTTTGGACATAGTCTAGTTGAAAACATGGCCACCATCAGCTCTTTAGACTCATTTCTCTATTGTTAAAAATGAACTGACTTTCTTTTTTTTTTTAATTCCTCTGCAAAACTCTTGAAGAAAGATTCTCATTGGTCACTTTGAGACCAACTCACTGTGGTTCGTTATATCCTTGTGAATTGGAAGAAGAGCAGTTCCCCACTGAAGCAAGGATGCTGGGCTATAATTTATATCTTTAATCTCTGTAACAATTTAATTGAATATTAATTGAATTTAAATGCTGATTTGTTTGTAGAAAACTTGAAACAGAAGCTTTGGGAACTTCTTTTTTTAAATCTAGGACCTCTGGGGTTGGAAAGTGATGGGGAAGTGGTGGACAGAATATTTATTTGACAATGTTCTCAATTTATTTCATTTTTTATTTCAATTTCAATTTATTTCTTTGACAAGTTCTCAATTTATTTCATTTTTTGGGGATCTATTCATGTTTGAATTAATCTTTAAATATATTTTTTAATTCAGTTTTGTACATATTTTAGATGTTATACTCTTTTCATATACAATATCATATGCTGATCTTTCTCGCTTGTGCCTAGTCCTATCAGCATTTTGCTTATTATACAGGTCTTTACAAAGAAGCATTTCCTGTATTTAGTGTTAATTCTACTATTTTCTATTCCTCACTTATTAGTTTTTCTTTTTCTTAATAATTTATTACCTTACTTTACTCAGAATAGTAAATGTATCCTCCATACCCGGGAAGAGAATGCAGACTGTAGAGTACAGTGTATAATTTGTTTTACCTATAGAATACATATGTTGATGTATATACATATACCATATTTTGATTCTAATACATATTTTGTTTTCACATTTTAATCTCTTCAATAAAGATTTGCCTTACAAATGATAGTTTAATTGGCAGCATGTTTACCTCTCCTAGTAGGAGAGGTAAATGTACATTTATAAATAGTGACATTTTTGATTTGGCAAAACATATATCTGTTAAATTACTTATCAATAATACTATCATAACTCTTTAAATAT
Source organism: Hylobates moloch (assembly GCF_009828535.3). NCBI lineage: Eukaryota > Metazoa > Chordata > Mammalia > Primates > Hylobatidae > Hylobates > Hylobates moloch. The sequence goes on from NW_026652277.1 coordinate 137,491,139, forward strand.
AAACTTATGTTTTTATATATATACCTGGTGTGTATATGTTAGTATCTCCATAATATTACATTTTTTTTACCAATTTTATACTCACCTAAATTTTTTTTTCTGAATGCAAATAATAGTTATTTTCAGATATTTAATGTGACAGAAACTATAGTGTTCATATATGCATCTGATATGGTTTGGCTGTGTCTGCACCTAAATCTCAACTTGAATTGTATCTCCTAGAATTCCCACATGTTGTGGGAGGGACCCAATGGGAGATAATTGAATTACAGGGGCTGGTCTTTCCCGTGCTATTTTCATGATAGTGAATAAATCTCATGAGATCTGATGGATTTATCAGGGGTTTCCGCTGTTGCTTCTTCTTCATTTTTCTCTTGCTGCTGCCATGTAAGAAGTGCCTTTTGCCTCCTGTCATGATTCTGAGGCCTCCCCAGCCATGTGGAACTATAAGTCCAATTAAACCTCTTTTTGTTCCCACTTTGGGGTATGTCTTTATCAGCAGCATGAAAGCGAACTAATACAGCCTTTTAAATTTTTAGCTATGAAAAAAACTCTAACCAGTTAAGACAGAGTTCAAATTAAAATTTCAATGGATAAGCTGAATTAGTTTAAAAAAATTTAACTGCACAGCTTGAAAAAAGTCACCATATAGTTGACTAAAAATTGCTGTAAATTTAGTTGTTTAGAAAAAAATTAAATTATTTTTGAATGAAATACACATTAAAACAAAGAATGAGATAAATTGGTTTAAATTCAAATTTAGTAGAAGTGTGGGAGGCAAAATTGGAAGATAGGTCACCAGTTGTCATTTGGTTCACTATAACATCACTTTTTCAATATGCAAATGATGCCAGGTACTGAGCTGGGCACTGATGGGGCTGAGATGAAAAAGACAGCTTCCATGTTCTGAAGGAATTATTGTCTAATCTTAATGGGCAGGATCTAAACAATACTGGACCATTCTTTGACTTCTATTCTTATGGATTCAATATCAAAAGATACTGAATTATTCTTAGACTTAGTTATAGAACAATAAATTAACTACAATGGAATGTATAGTTTCCAGGCCACTGTAACCACTCCATGCTCCACAGAGCGATCATGCAAAATAAGAAGTAAATATAAAAATATAACAAACTGAAAGTATACTTACACTGGAGTATAAAACTTTTTGACCAGGTGTCACAAATGGCTACTGAGAATAATAGACGGTTTCAGAACTTATAAATTAGCATTTATGGAGCATCTGCTCTTGGGAGCCCTATTCTAGACTTCTTCCCTAGTCATCCACATCTTACAACTGCCTCATCATCCACCTTTCTTCCGACCAGTAACCTAGATGTCATCTTTGATTCTTCTTATTTTCTCATGGCTTTCATGCAAACCGTGAATGAGTCCTACCTTCTGGCTCTACTTTCAAAATATATTCAAAATCTTACCATTTTTAATCACCTTCACAGTTACTACCTCAATCCAAGGCACTACTAACTGCTGCCTGGTCCATTGCAATACCTCCCAACTTGTCTCTCAGCCACCACTTTTACAATGCCCATTTCCCTCAAAGCAGCCAGAGTAATAGTCTTGAAATACAAGATGGATTACATGACACCCTTGCTCTAACTGTCTGTAAACTTCTTATTCCATAAATATAAAATTTAAATATCTTACCACAGTCTATATTGGCTGTGCAGGATCTGGTCCTTTTGAACTCTGTCTTATACCCATGTGTCCCTCATTCACTTAGCTCCAGCCACACCATTCTTCTGATATCTTCGAGCTCACAGGGCTCATCACCACCTCACAGCCATTGTACCTTTTGTTTTCTCTGCTTACAACATTCCTCCACCCAGATCTGCCAATACTTTCTTCAGTACAATCAGGTATTTGCTTAAATGTTATTGGTAATTTCTTCTTAAATAGCCGTCATCGTTATTTGTTTCTAACTCCTTAATCTGCTAATATGTTTTTATAACACTTTTTGCTAGCTAAAATTTTCATAGTTGTTTACTTGTTTTATCTTTACTCCAGCTCTACTCTCCACATACATATTCAATATAGCTCCATGGGGGCAGGAGACTTATCTCTCTGATTCTCTACTATATTTCTTAAATCTAGCAGAATAACTGACACAGAGCAGTCACTCAAGAAATATTTGATGAGTGAGTGTGTGCATTAATTTGGTAAGAAAGAAGAATATGTGGTGATAAAAAGGAGTTAACCAAAAGTCAAAATATGTGTTGTCAAGGAACTTCAGGTCTAATCAGAGGGAAAAAAAAGACATCAATGCAAAATAATATGAAGGACTGCAGATTGAATGAGTAATACCCGAGTAAGGCAGAGCAAAGCAGGACATTTTATTATGTATATTACATGGGCCATCTGTCTCCCTCCTGTTTCTTTTGCATTTCTCCGTAATGCCTAATATGGTCTCTGCACATAAATGTTGACTATGACTAATTGATTATTTTTTAAAATATGCAAGTACAAGTAAAAAATAATATTGAAAGCAAAACTAAAGTGAGGCTTGAAATAGCTTCAATTACCTGTGATTTAATTTTTCCATACTTAGTCACAAACAAGGATGAATATGTATTGGCTTTTGTTTAGCTGTTGGACATTCATCAAACCAGGTTTTTTTTATGGCATGGTACCATCTTTTTAAGACACTAATAGTTAAACATAAATTTATTAAAAGTTTCAATTCCCAATGCTTTACACTTCCATGTCTGTGATTCTTATAAATTTTAGGAAACTAGGTTACACAGCTTCCTTGAGAATCAACTTTGTTATAAATTGACTATATTCTTAGGATGTAGATGAAGAACATACAATTTACTGAGTTGGTTATTGATTTAAAAAACTGTTGCTCACTGACTTGGATAGGCTGGGGTTAAAAATATAAATAAGATGCAGTCCCAGCTCTCAAGAAGCTTACAGTGTACTGATTAATTCATCTGATGTTTCTAAACAATTGAGAATTAACAGATTCCCAACGCTGTCCCAGACATTAGGAATGTAATCGTGAAGAAGGCTGTCAAGGCCCCCACAGTCACAGTACTTAAGGTTTGGGAAATAGATATGGTGCAAATGCCAACAAATGTGATTTTACATAAAGAGAAAGAATAAAACAGAATGAGCGCATTTAACAGAAGATGACAAATTTGAACCTTCAGGGAGAGCCTGCCCGAGGAGTGACATTGAGATTAGACCCCAAGTGTAAATCTGGGCAAAGGTGAGGGAAGGGGAGAAGAATGGGCATGCAAACAAATCCCCATAGTACAGTGCAGTTAAGGGCTTTAGTACAAGTAAGGAAGTGAGTATAGAATCTGATGGTTGCAATGAAAAAGGCAAGATAAACATTACTCTTTGACATCAGCAAAGCTTTACCCAAGAGAAGATACTTGGGTTGCAGGAGTATGGATTTTCCAGAAGGATAAGGGAGTAACTTAGCAGTCAGAGGGAAGAGCATGTGCACCAGATGAAGATGCTAATACTGGAGGAGAAGGTAAACAAGTGGCGTGACTTAGCCTCACACAAAGTGGACTGGTGGTGTGAACAGGTCTAGGGAGCCTGGCTGGTGGACTTTTGCTTTCCTATCTGCATGTCAGAGACTGTGACATTTAGAAAGATGATCAACACTTGGGAAGAGTGCAAGACAGTGTTTGGCCCGCTAATCTGTCCCAAGAGCTGCCTAAGGCAAACTCATGGCGTGACAAAGTGCAGTGCTGCAGACCGGGGATTTGCTCTTGCTTGGATGCCATGCTGGCTGAAAAATGGGCACAGTTGCAGGATAGAGAAATGGGCTTTATTGCTTTACACAACACTGTCCTTGGCTCTGGACATGAAACACAGAAGTGGGGCTAATAGGTTTCCAAAATGTTTGGGAAATGAACAAACTATTTTACATAAATGTAGATTACATTGGTGTATAAAGGTGTAGATTAGGTTGTATTTTTTAAAAGCATGAGAAATGCTTTAATTTTCCCTTTAAGAAAGATATTTATGAAGATGGTTAATAATCTGTTCTGGACTGCTGAAGAAACTAGATAATCTTCAGGGGATTTTTTTCCCCACAAATCAAAAAATGTGTATGTATTATGACATCCGGTTTTACACAAATACAGGGAAAATTGAGATGAGAGAGATTCATAGCACCGAGTTGAATTCTTTAAGGCAGACTTTTTAAAAAAGAAATCTGCATCGGTGGGGGGGTTTCTTATTGCAAAGGACTGTGATTTTCTTTATGGTGGCCTGAGAACATGGATTTACTTGGCTGTTATATACAATTGCTGCCTTCTGTGGCTTTCTAAGTAACAACATTTTTCATATACGCAAAAAGGAGGCAATTTGGTTTGTGAAATGATGTGTTGTTCCATGTGTTGTTGTTGTTTGATTAGCTGTATGAAAGCTGCCTTGTCATGAGAAGTCTTATTTGTAACAATTCTTTAGCAGAACTTAGTGGTGCCTTTTAGGCAATGCTACTATTTAAGGCTTTGCTTCTGCCCTAGCCAAGCAGATGTGTTTGTTTATATGTCTGATCTAAACAGGAAGACAAAAGGGATTCTGTTCACAGCCTTGTACTTCCTCTAATACAAATAAAAAGGGAGGAGAGATGCAAGCAACTGGGGCTCATGGAAATGAGAGTGGAAATGAAGAAAAACCATGTAGGTGTGAATCAAACTGAGGCAGCTGTGCTTTCCTTCTAAGTGCTGCAACAGCTGTGTGGGGGCTGAAATGAAGCAGAGGGAGAGCTAGCTGGTGCACTGGTTTGGGGTGGGTGGTCTCCTCTCTATGTGTGCCTGAGAGAGAATGGATGTATAATTGTCCTGCCTGTGCAAAGATGCTACTGCCAGGGCACTTTTCAATTCAAGTGCAGATAAGCACATAGGCATGTCACTGTTGAAAGCTGTGACTGCACAAGGACTAACAGAGGCAGAGGCTGCTTCTCTCCAAACATAGATTAAAAGCTTTGAACAGTTGGAAAAGCTTTGAGCGTGGAGGACTTGCAAGTTTAGAGCATATAGAATGGAAGAAGTGAGACTGAATAATGAAGTGGTCCTTTAGGCGGTAAAATGAGGGTGGTGGGACAGGGACTCCAGGGGAGGCTCGCACTCCAGAGGAGTAGGCTGGGTAACAGGGGTGGGAGCTATGGATAGCAGTGGAGAATGAAGAGAGCATTACACTTTTTCTTGACTAAAATACTTGAAAAAAGTGCCATGAATTAAGATTTTCATCTTCTGCTACTTCTTAATTCCTTCCCTTTATACTTAATAATGTTATACAATAATGGAAACCTTAAACAGAAAGCCAAATCCAACATTACAGTACCAGCAATGACTTTGTAATTTTGTCTGCTGTTTCTACTCAGTGAAAGAAAGGATGCTATTAGTTGTAATAGTTCCTTCAAAAATATGTTTATTGTTCTTTTAGTCATAGTGTGCCTGGAATTGGTGGGTTCTTGGTCTCACTGACTTCAAGAATGAAGCTGTGGACCCTCGCGGTGAGTGTTACAGCTCTTAAGGTGGCGCGTCTGGAGTTGTTCGTTCCTTCTGATGTTTGGATGTGTTCGGAGTTTCTTCCTTCTGGCGGGTTCGTGGTCTCCCTGGCTCAGGAGTGAAGCTGCAGACCTTCGCGGTGAGTGTTACAGCTCTTAAGGCGGTGCGTCTGGAGTTGTTCATTCCTCCCGGTGGGCTCGTGGTCTCGCTGGCTTCAGGAGTGAAGCTGCAGACCTTCGCCGTGAGTGTTACAGCTCATAAAAGCAGTGTGGACCCAAAGAGTGAGCAGTAGCAAGATTTATTGCAAAGAGCGAAAGACCAAAGCTTCCACAGCGTGGAAGGGGACCCGAGCAGGTTGCAGCTGCTGGCTCGGGCAGCCTGCTTTTATTCTCTTATCTGGCCTCACCCACGTCCTGCTGATTGGTAGAGCCCAGTGGTCTGTTCTGACAGGGCGCTGATTGGTTTACCATCCCTGAGCTAGACATAAAAGTCCTCCACATCCCCATCAGATCAGTTAGATACAGAGTATTGACACAAAGGTTCTCCAAGGCCCCACCAGAGCAGCTAGATACAGAGTGTCGATTGGTGCATTCACAGACCCTGAGCTAGACACAGGGTGCTGATTGATGTATTTACAATCCTTGAGCTAGACTTAAAGGTTCTCCACATCTCCACCAGAGCAGCTAGATGCAGAGTGTCGATTGGTGCACTCACAAACCCTGAGCTAGACACAGGGTGCTGATTGGTGTGTTTGCAAACCTTGAGCTAGATACAGAGTGCCGATTGGTGTATTTACAATCCCTGAGCTAGACATAAAGGTTTTCCAAGGCCCCACCAGAGCAGCTAGATACAGAGTGTCCATAGGTGCAGACCCTGAGCTAGACACAGGGTGCTGATTGGTGTATTTACAATCCCTGAGCTAGACATAAAGGTTCTCCACATCTCCACCAGACTCAGGAGCCCAGCTGGCTTCACCCAGTGGATCCTGCACTGGGGCTGCAGGTGGAGCTGCCTGCCAGTCCCGCACTGTGCGCTCGCACTCCTCAGCCCTTGGGTGGTCAGTGGGACTGGGCGCCGTGGAGCAGGGGGTGGCGCTTGTGGGGGAGGCTCGGGGCGCGCAGGAGCCCATGGAGGGGGTGGGAGGCTCAGGCATGGCGGGCTGCAGGTCCCGAGCCCTGCCCTGTGGGAAGGCAGCTAAGGCCCAGTGAGAAATTGAGCACAGTGCCGCTGGGTCGGCACTGCTGGGGGACCCAGTACACCCTCCGCAGCTGCTGGCCTGGGTGCTAAGCCCCTCACTGCCCAGGGCCAGCAGGGCCGGCCGGCTGCTCTGAGGGTGGTGGGGAGGGCGCCCGCCAGGCCCACGCCCACCTGGAACTCCAGCCGGCCCCCAAGCACCGTACACAGCCCCGGTTCCTGCTTGCACCTCTCCCTCCACACCTCCCTGCAAGTTGAGGGAGTGGGCTCCGGCCTTGGCCAGCCCAGAAAGGGGCTCCCACACTGCAGCGGTGGGCTGAAGGGCTCCTCAAGTGCCACCAAAGTGGGAACCCAGGCAGAGGAGGCGCCGAGAGCAAGCGAGGGCTGTGAGGACTGCCGGCATGCTGTCACCTCTCAATAGATTAAGAAAACAGGTACAAAATTGCACACACACAGACACACTCACACTCTTACAGAAAAATGTACCCAGGAACTTTGTCTATCAAATTCATTTGGTTCTAATTTTGGGTTCTTTATCAAATTCTGTTTGTTAAAACTCATCGTCACAGAAAATAGCTTTACCAAAGAGAACGAATAACACCAATTTTTGTATGGCATTTCTCTCATGGCATTGGCCCTATATGTTGAAAATGGCACTAGAAATCAACAGTGAATTGTAGAATTAGCGTCAGCCAAGGTTGTTTGTTTTTCATTTTTAATTGGTTTGTTGGTTTGCTAACATTAGGGCCAGGGATTCTCCACTTTCATTCTAAATATTTAGTACTTATTGTGAACAGTAAGAAAGGTGGCAGTCCTCTGTGTCTCATTTGTCATTAGTTTGCAATTAAGCAGGGTCAAATGCTCAAAGGTAAATACATATAACTTAGGCTTCTGAAAACTGTTTTTGAAAATGAACATATCTTGACAAGCAAAATACATGTTTGTGCATGGATTTCCATTGAATGTGTGCTGAGGTTCCTAAAATTGTGTATACAGTAGCGGTGTGTGTGTGTGTGTGTGTGCACGCACACGTGCGCTTAATTCTGGCAGTGTTGAAAATTGAAATGGGAAGTTGTTTAATTTAATATGAGGATCCTAAATACAGATTTTTAGGAGATTTTTATTTATTTCAGCAAAGAAAAATGTTAACCTTATTTCTATTTTTCTTACTTTGTCTTTAGGTGAGAAAGGAGCAAAAGAATGAATAGCAGGAGGTGATAGGGTTAGGCTGTGTTAGTTTTTTGGTTTTCTGATGGGTGGGAGGGCACCAGTGCTCATCACTACAGCTCTGCCAAGGGATTGGCAGTAATGTGAACCTGCATGTTTATTGAAAATAGCGTTTTTCTGCAGAGGATGTGTATTAAAATATGCATTGCCATGGATTCTCCAGTATTTGTTTTTAGTGTAAAGGTGCTTCCAAATATAGTAGGTGCTTTTCTGGTAAGCAGAGTATTCTAATATGTAAAGCATCTTGATCTTTGACTAGCCGATGTGTTTACTAGCTATGTGAGTGGTTAATGTGTCAGGGGCTGTGAATAAATCAAAACTGTGTCTGGTTTCCTGTGATGGGAGCACCAGCACACTGCCTCTTTATGTGATCATTTTTATGGAGACCTCCTTATCACTTTAGAAATCTATATCTACTGATTCTTAGGCATAAGGGCAAGTTACCAGTCGCCTTAAATTGTAAAAGAAACAGTAAAAGAAACAAGGTAATTTTCCTTCTTTGAGAAACTCCTGCATGCTGCTCTGTGGTAATTCCAAATGTCAGCATTTAGCACTAGGTAAAGTGGGCTTTCTCTTTTGGGATGTAAAAATATGGACAAGGAGAAGAGTAAACAGTGACTTGCACTGGGGTCTATTTTTATTTCTGAATTAAAACTCTATGGGTTTTTATCACATGGAAGAGCTCCTTTCAATTTTTAAATCAAGTATTTTGAATGTTCTAAGTATGAACTGGACAGTTTGTCAAGATAGTAATAACCTGGTATACTTTGTTATATTCCTTTATTCATAGGAATATTTGTATGGTATTCCTTTATTCACAGGAATTGTCGTATACAAAGATAACACTGCCTCTATGTTTCTCACTCCACCTTGAATGGTATATTCAGGGTGAATTCAGTGGAGAGGTTTAAAATGTGGAATTTTTTAGGCTGTCTATGAACTTGTTGATTTGATGTATTGGAAATAATAATTTAGCTCTTCATCTCAGTTCTGAAGTTTTTCTATTTAGCTCAGAAAGTTGCTTCCATTTCATTTTCTTCTATTCAACTAAGAATATAGATTTGGAAATTAACTGGGTACCCTGGGTTATTTCAAAGATCAGGAAAGAATTTTGTTTCCATTTATCATGTGATATATACAATTTGGAAAGCAGGAAGATGATAACTGAATATGGTCATATCTAATTAAAATATTGTATTCAGGACTGGGATTAAATGTAGCTTAGGAGAAAAATACTACAGATGCTCGAAACCTGTAAGGCTTCTGAATTAGCTGAATCCCCAGCAAATCTTCATTATTGACTAGAAGTAATAGTATGGTATTCTCCTTCTTTGCAAGGCTTGAAAATTTATTGAATTGCCACTAAAAACTTACAGAAGGTAAGGGAAACTTCCTAGAAGCAATTATGCTACATTTTGACATTGAAGTTTTCTAAATTTTTCCCTTGTGTGATAGGATTTTGAATGAAACTAAGGAAAACAAAATGTTAAAATAGACCCTCATAGTCTTGTCTCGAATTAGTCCATACTCACAGGGTTTGAAAAGTGGCAGTTGAATATAGATGTCTCGGAATATCTGCCAAATGACAGATGGTTCAAAGCCAGAAAAGAAATGCTCCAGAAAATGTAGCCGAGGATAAGGCTGATTCTGGAGAGAACTGAGCAGCTGTTTAGTGGTTGTGCTATCACCGATCATTAGCATAGCCTCTTTTTCATTCCGCCACATTAATTTGTTATTATTTTCACTTTTGTGATGATTCAACTATGCCTTTTGTTAGAAAGGATGATATGTGCAGCAAGGTTCACTGAGTACAAATATTCTAAAACTATTATACCGAACTAAATATTTTCTTTTCGATGGAGGAGCATGAATGCTTTGTATCACACATTAATTTAAAAAATTTTGAAAATGGATTTTTGTTGTACTTTATTATAATGTTGAGAGCATGTCATTGTGTCTTGCTATTAGAATTCAATTAAAAGAGGCTCCAGAGAAGTAAGAGAAGAACTTCATCTTGTAGAGTTCATGAATTGTCATTTATGACCTTTCAAATTACCAAGTATCTAGTTTTTAATTTATTTGTTTAAGTCAACCTTATTGACATAAACGATAAAATGCACCATATTAAGTGTGTGTCAATGGGTTTTGACAAATTCAGCCACCCCGAACCCCGCTCCCATGTAAACACCACCACAATCAAGATATAGAATGTTTCCATCACCTTCAAATGTTTATGTTACTTTCTATTTAATCAATCCCACTGGAACCCCAAGGGACCACTGATCAGTTTCCTATACCTATATATTAGACTTGTCATTTTTTTAGAGTTTCATATTAAAGGAAATCATACAGTATGTACACTTTTGTGTGTAGCTTCCTTTGATTAACGAAGTCTTTTTAAAGATGCACTTGGTTGTTGTGTGTTTCAATTCATTCCTTTTTATTGATGCTTAGCATTTCATTGTATGAATATGTCACAATTCACCTATCGAAATACATTCACGTTGTTTGGCCATTTTGAATAAAGTCGTATTGAACATTTGCTTATAGGTCTTCATATGGGCATATATTTTCATTTCTCTTGGTTGAATATCTTGAAGGGGAATCGTTGAGTTATATGGTAAATGTAAATTTAAATATATAAAAACTGGGAAACTGTTTTCCAAAGAGGATATACCATTTTACGTTCCCTCTGGAAATAAATGTATGAAATTTCCAGTTGTTCTATACTCTTGCCAAGACATGGTGTTAACAGTTTTTGAAAATGTTGCCATTGTAATAGCTGTATAATATTATCTTGTGGTTTTAATTTGCATCACACTGATGACTAAATATGGGAAGCATATTTTCGTACGTCATTGTATATATGTGTGCGTATTATATATACATATATATGTATACACACATATGTATATCTTTTTTTGTGAAGTGTCTGTTCAGATCTTCTCCCATTTTCTTATTGACTCTTTTGCCTCATTGAATTGTGAAAGTTCTTTATGTATTTTTGAAACAAGTCATTTTTCAGATATATGTATTGTGAATATTTTCTCTGAGTCTGAGCCTTGCCTTTTAATTTTCTTAATAGTGTTTTTTGAAGAGCAGAAATTTTAAATTTTGATCAAGTTCAATTTATTGTTGTTGTTTTTTCTTTGATGGTATTTTGTGTTGAGATACTGATCTCAGTTAATTCTAGCACCATATGTTCCCAGTGATCCAAAATAGAAACGTGGTCATTCTTCATTTATCTCTTCTCTTTGTAGTCTATGTTGATTGCATCTTCTAAATCTCTCCAGGCTCCATCTACTTCTCTCTCTCTACTTCTCTCCCCCCTCACCTCCATTCATCTAGTCTAGACAATCATCTTCTATTGCCTGGTTTGCTGTAATAATGCTCTTGGGTGATCATTCAAAAATATTAACCTGATGACTATACTTTCTGCTTAAAACCCAGCAGTTGATCATCTTTGTTCTTAGAACAAATCATAAACTTTTAAATATAGTCCTTAATGATCTGGACCTAACTTACCCTTCCAATTTCCTCTTTTCCTACTTTCTCCCTCTAATCTACCTCTGCTTGCAATATTCAACTTTTTAACCATGCTGAACTTTGATTATTTCTTCAAAGACTCTAGCTTTTTCTGTTTCATGTCCTCAGTCAAGCTATTGTCTACTCACTTTTTGTGAGTCTAGCTAGGCGTCCTTTCCTCTGGGGTATTTCCCCTATGCCCAAGGCTGGATTATGTGGCCCTGACAGTGCTTTCCATTTAGTGGGGCATACATAGACAAGTAATTATGTATTTTTAAGAAAGTGAGATAAGTACTATGGATAGAACCTTATAAAAGAAGTACTTTTAGTTGGGGAGTGTATTTTATGTTTCGAGTTATTCTTTCCAATATGAAACCTTGCAGTTTTACCTGGATACACACTATACACTGCACTATGAAATCAGGACAAGGATTCTTAACGGTTTTGAACAGACATTAATCAAGGCCAGTGGGCAAAGTGGGAAGAGGCCCGTAGGGGGCAGCAGAGGACCAGATACAACAAAAGTCAACGGCGGGGGCAAGTGCTTGTGCAGAGACCTCTGTAATTAGCCAGGGGCTAAACCCTTTGCCCTTTTATCCTCCACAGTTAATAAGGATAAAAAGCTAAAGGAGTTGAGGTGTAAAAACTCACAAACACAAATGCCTATAGAGATGTGACAAGAAACATACTTCTGTGAATATGACCAGTGAAAGACAAAGGGTGATGAAGGTGTGTGGCCAAGTTGAGAGTACATGCTCTACCTGGAGGCATGCAAGTGAACTCAAAAGCGTGCAAATGAAACAGAGCTTTGCTAGACAATCCACATGTGATATCTCTGTACATGTGCTGTGAGTTGGTTGCTCTGAGATGCCATCTGAAGAGGGTGGGAATGGCAGACCATACCGAGCCAAACAGGAACTCCTTTTGAAGATGGAAAGGGGGCAGGAAATGTCAGCTGAGTGAGAACTAGAATCAGGACTCGAAAAAGATGGAAATGAGGATTTAGCTGAGGTCAGTTATAGGGGAGTAAGTAAGGATGGTGGTCAGTGGTGATGTGAGGGCTGAGGAAGAAGTGATGGAATTACTACTTATTGGTTACCTACTGTGTGTATCATCATATTATATGATATATATCATATATGTGTATATGTATTACATGATATATATCATATATGATATATGGATATATATATGTATATATATAATATATATCATCCAATACATATATATGTTTGATGATACTATATATATTTTTATATATATATAAATAAATATATATATAACTTCTCTTAATTCTAATGACAACCCTTGGGAAGAATGAGTTATTTTCCTCATTTACACATGAAAAAACTGTATCTCCTTATGCAAGTTCACACAGAACTCAGGCCTATCTAGCTCTAACTCCAAGTCTCTAAAGTAGGTGGGAGAATTGGTAAATCGAGGCTTGGTAATCAACCACAGGTTGGTGATGAGGTACTATTAGAGTTGTGGGCCAGTGCTTTTTAAGATTTAAAGTGCATCTGAATCCCCATGTAGAAATAAAGATTCTGACTTAGGAGGCATTGGACGAGGGTTGAGATTCTGTGTGTCTAATAAGCATTGGATGAGGCCTGAGATTCTGCGTGTCTAATAAGATAGATGATGTCCATGTTGCTGGCTCTGTAGATCTGTAGAAGCAAGGTTCCAGGCCAGGTTCAACTAGACCTGATATTGTTGCAGTAGGTTTTACTGTACTCTGTAACTCAAAAGGCCAGAGTAGATTGATGAAAGTAACTTTTATGGGTGTAAGGGGCTTAATTGCACACAACCTAGTTTCTGAGCTGTGAGATCTTCTGTCAGAAGATCTGGATTTTAATCTGTCCTCCACTAATTCCTACCTGAGTGATTTTGAGCAAAGCAACTACCTTCTTGAAGAATTAGTTGCCTCATCTGCATAATGAGAATAATAAAAGTATCTACTATGAAGTGAATAGTAACACACTTTTGCAGTGGTAGTATTTCATATTGTCAAATGTGACTGATCAAGATCTTGGCACAATTTTGAACATCATAATCATCATCATACTTTTATATTTACATTCTGTTGAGGATGGATATCTTGTAATATTATTAAACATATGCTGTTACTTTTAAGTTTACTCTCACTTTCTAAACTTACTTTTCCTGGACAGTACTAGGTTAAGGCTCCCACTTGAAATATCTCTGGTCTAACCCAATGTCTTGAGCATCTTCCATTTACTCTGAACTCCTGAGTGCCATGTTGCCATAATTTGCTATTGGAATAAATAAATATATACATGTGCCTTGCAAATAATTCAAAGTGAGAACTCATTAATCTAAGTTCAAATGAGAATTAGAGAAGCCATGTCTTTGGCTGGGACTATCTTCATTTTTCTTATCTCTTGTAAAATTTAACTGCGATATTTTGGAGATGACTCAATATTTGTGATAGAGGAGATTTTGATCTGTAAAGGATTGGAGATTGATGGTTTCCTGTGATTGACATCTTTTTGACTTCTTATACTCCCTCAAATCTCTAGATCTGGGTAGTGAACTTCATCACCTTTATATAGGGCTGTTTTTAAATTTGCATTTGAATGACTTTTCTTGGATGCAGCTGGTTGGAGGGCCATGAAATACTGTTTATGGAGAAGGAAAATTAATATTGTGGTGACTGTATCTGCCAGATTTTTACATCTCCCCATTTATGTAATCATTTATATGAAATTTCTTTCAGTGGGCAACAACTCATAGTTGAGGGAATTTGTCTATAATAAACCACTTGGCTTATGTTACATCAAATTAGATCAGATCAATTTCCTTCATTCTTAATTCCTTCCATATCACATCAGAATGCTCCTTAAATGAGATGCCTGCAAACAGATCTGGGTCCTTAAGGGAATGTCAAACTGCTTTTAGGAAAGAAGATTTCCTTTTTGTGAATGATCAATTGAGGAATGGCAGAATGCAGAACTAGGAATAGGAAAATATTTGAGCAGAAAAATAAATATCTAAGATATACTATTTTAATTTTTTTGCTAAGTCAATTTATATATTTTTGACTTTGAAAGCTTGTGAAGTCCTTATCTTTACTCTTAAGGAAACGATGTTGCTGCTTCATAAAGAATATAGAGAACAATGTTTATTTATAAAAGAAATAAGAGTCTAAGTGAGCATTACAATATTGGAAGGCCTCCTGTGGGTATACCACTTTATAATACTGATTTCCCACAAGCATATATCAGCTCATATTAATGCGCATATAGATAGGTACACCATCTGTTAGGGAGTTAAATGCCAGAAAACATTTCTATGGGTTTTCTTGAATCATACTAATTCAGAGAGTGTCTATGATACTTGATAAACTTGCTGACCAAACAGGTAAGAAGAAGTTGTGTTTGCCTCTTGACATAAGAGTTTTTTCCCTTTCAGACATTACTTGAAACTTTGCCATCCTCGAAATGTCTGTACGATTTATTGCCTTACATCCCATTTTGAATTTTTATTATTTTTCCATTCATCCTAATTTTTCCATTCATCTTTCTTGTGAATGTGTGTTCTTTCTCCATATAATTAACAGACACTAAAAGCTAAGTGATGACTATAGGGGTTGAATGGCTGGAATGATTTTTCTCTGCTCAAAGAAATGAATGTACATAATCACCTGGGTAATCAAACAAAGTAAGAGAAAGAGAAAGACCAAATTATTTCAACTTATTTTCTCCAAGATAAAATTGGATAGTACAATATAGTGTGGTTGGATGCATAGAGTATCAAGTTACTTAGGAGTAATTAGAATTTTTATATCAAGTGTTGACATGCACTCTATATGGATGGTTAAAGGAGAAAGACAATGAGAAAAACTTGTAGCTCAGTAACACATGAAATCCTTAGACTAGCAGAACTGTCAAGATCATGTTAAATATAAAAACAGATTTGAATAACTTTTTCAAACAGACAAATAACTCAGGAAAAGAGACAAATATTAAAATTCTATGGCTTGGGTCATATCTCATATCATAGAAAGAGTGTTTGCATGCTTTGTACCATAGCTACAAGTCATAGGAAAATCAGCAAGAAGAGAGGAATTCTTGTGGGATGTTTGAATCAATTCATGTCATATTTTAAGCACAACTTTTCCCCCCACTGGGTGAATATATGTCCATTTTCACGTGCAATAATGACTCAGCTGATAATTTTGGAAATTCTTTGTTGGTTTTATTTCTCTTTGTATTTTTATTTAATTTGTTTGTTTATTTATATATTTAATTTTTGTAGAGAAAGGATCTCACTATGTTGCCCAGTCTGGTCTTAACTTTTGGCCAAAAGCAATCTTCCAGCCTCAACCTCTCACAGTGCTAGGATTAGAGGTGTGAGACACCATGCTCAGAATATTCATTTGTTTTTAAAGACATTAGACAGACACTGGACAGGTAATGTACCAGACTCTAAATATCCCTAAAGTGTAGATTTTTCTTTTTTTAAATTTAATATTAATTAAGCAATTAATATTTAAATTCAAGATTTGGGGATACATGTACAGGTTTGTTACTTGGGTATATTGCATAATTCTGAGGTTTAGGGTATGAATGATTCCTTCACCAAGGTCCTAAGCATAATACCCAACAGGTAGTTTTTCAGCCCTTGCTCCCCTCTTTCCCTTTCTACTCTAGTAGTCTATCCAGTGTCCATTGTTCCCATCTTTATGGTCACATAAACCTGATGTTCAACCCCCTTATAAGTGAGAAGATGGCATTTGGTTTTCTTTTTTTTATTATTATACTTTAAGTTTTAGGGTACATGTGCACAACGTGCAGGTTTGTTACATATGTATACATGTGCCATGTTGGTGTGCTGCACCCATTAACTCATCATTTACATTAGGTATATCTCCTCATGTTATCCCTCCCCCCTCCCCCCACCCCACAACAGGCCCCGGTGTGTGATGTTCCCCTTCCTGTGTCCAAGTGTTCTCATTGTTCAATTCCCACCTATGAGTGAGAACGTGCGGTGTTTGATTTTTCGTCCTTGCGATTGTTTGCTGAGAAGGATGGTTTCCAGCTTCATCCATATCCCCACAAAGGACATGAACTCATCATTTTTTATGGCTGCATAGTATTCCATGGTGTATATGTGCCACATTTTCTTAATCCAGTCTATCGTTGTTGGACATTTGGGTTGGTTCCAAGTCTTTGCTATTGTGAATATTACCACAATAAACATACGTGTGCATGTGTCTTTATAGCAGCATGATTTGTAATCCTTTGGGTATATACCCAGTAATGGGATTGCTGGGTCAAATGATATTACTAGTTCTAGATCGCTGAGGAATCGCCACACTGACTTCCACAATGGTTGAACTCGTTTACAGTCCCACCAACAGTGTAAAAGTGTTCCTATTTCTTCGCTTAACTCTCCAGCACCTGTTGTTTCCTGACTTTTTAATGATGACCATTCTAACTGGTGTGAGATGGTATCTCTTTGTGGTTTTGATTTGCATTCTCTGATGGCCAGTGATGATGAGCATTTTTTCATGTGTCTTTTGGCTGCATAAATGTCTTCTTTTGAGAAATGTCTGTTCATATCCTTCGCCCACTTGTTGATGGGATTGTTTGTTTTTTTCTTGTAAATTTGTTGGAGTTCATTGTAGATTCTGTAGATGAGTAGATTGCAAAAATTTTCTCCCATTCTGTAGGTTGCCTGTCACTCTGATGGTAGTTTCTTTTGCTGTGCAGAAGCTCTTTAGTTTAATTAGATCCCATTTGTCAATTTTGGCTTTTGTTGCCATTGCTTTTGATGTTTTAGACATGAAGTCCTTGCCCATGCCTATGTCCTGAATGGTATTGCCTAGGTTTTCTTCTAGGATTTTTATGGTTTTAGGTCTAACATGTAAGTCTTTAATCCATCTTGAATTAATTTTTGTATAAGGTGTAAGGAAGGGATCCAGTTTCAGCTTTCTACATATGGCTAGCCAGTTTTCCCAGCACCATTTATTAAATAGGGAATCCTTTCTCCCTTCCTTGTTTTTGTCAGGTTTGACAAAGATTAGATGGTTGTAGATGTGTGGCATTATTTCTGAGGGTTCTGTTCTGTTCCATTGGTCTACCTCTCTGTTTTGGTACCAGTACCATGCTGTTTTGGTTACTGTAGCCTTGTAGTATAGTTTGAAGTCAGGTAGCATGATGCCTCCAGCTTTCTTCTTTTGGGTTAGGACTGACTTGGCGATGCGGGCTCTTTTTTGGTTCCATATGAACTTTAAAACAGTTTTTTCCAATTCTGTGAAGAAAGTCATTGGTAGCTTGATGGGGATGGCATTGAATCTATAAATTACCTTGGTCAGTATGGCCATTTTCATGATATTGATTCTTCCAACCCATGAGCATGGAATGTTCTTCCATTTGTTTGTATCCTCTTTTATTTCATTGAGCAGTGGTTTGTAGTTCTCCTTGAAGAGGTCCTTCATATCCCTTGTAAGTTGGATTCCTAGGTATTTTATTGTCTTTGAAGCAATTGTGAATGGGAGTTCACTCATGATTTGCCTCTCTGTTTGTCTGTTACTGATGTATAAGATTGCTTGTGATTTTTGCATATTGATTTTGTATCCTGAGACTTTGCTGAAGTTGCTTATCAGCTTAAGGAGATTTTGGGCTGAGACGATGGGGTTTTCTAGATATACAATCATGTCATCTGCAAACAGGGACAATTTGACTTCCTCTTTTAATGTAATCCAGCATATAAACAGAACCAATGACAAAAACCACATGATTATTTCAATAGATGCAAAAAATGCTTTTGACAAAATTCAACAGCCCTTCATGCTAAAAAGTCTCAATAAATTAGGTACTGATGGGACGTATTTCAAAATAATAAGAGCTATTTATGACAAACCCACAGCCAATATCATACTGAATGGGCATGCTGTTTTTGGTTACTATGGCCTTGTAGTATATTGAAGTTGAATAATATGATGCTCCCAACTTTTTTCTTTATTTTTTTCAGAATTGGGTGGATATTCAGGCTCTTTGTTGGTTCAATATGAATTTTAGAATAGCTTTTTCTAGTTCTGTGAAATATGACATTGGTAGCATCCTATCTATAGATTTTCTTTGTCAGTATGGACATTTTAATGATGCTGTTTCTTCCCATCCATGAGCATGGAATGCTTTTCCACTTATTTGTGTTATGATATTTTTCAACAGTGTTCTATAGCTCTCCTTGTAGCGATATTTTATCTCCCTTGTTGGATGCATTCCTAGATATTTTATTTTTAGTTGCCATTATAATGGGATTGTGTTCTTGATTTGACTCTCAACTTGATTGTTATTGGTATACTGATTTTTGTACATTGATTTTGTATCCTGAGACTTTGCTGAAGTTGTTTGTTAGCTCTAGGAGATTCTGGCAGACTCTTTAGGGTTTTCTAGGTATAGAATCAGCAAAGAGATAATTTGACTTCCTCTTTGCTATTTGGGTGCTTTTTCTTTCTTTCTTTCTGTTGCGTGATTGCTCTGGCTAGGACTTCCAGTACTATGTTGCATAGGACTGATGAGAGTGGTGAGAATGGACATCCTTGTATTGTTCCAGTTCTTCAGGGGAATGTTTTTTTTTTTTTTGAGACAGAGTCTTGCTCTGTCGCCCAGGCTGGAGTGCAGTGGCGCAATCTCGGCTCACTGCAAGCTCCGCCTCCCAGGTTCACGCTACTCTCCTGCCTCAGCCTCTCCGAGTAGCTGGGACTACAGGTGCCTGCCACCACGCCCGGCTAATTTTTTTTGTATTTTTAGTAGAGACAGGGTTTCACCGTGGTCTCGATCTCCTGACCTCGTGATCCGCCCGCCTCGGCCTCCCAAAGTGCTGGGATTACAAGCGTGAGCCACCGCGCCCGGCCCAGGGGAATGTTTTTAACTTCCATTCCATATATTATTTGATGTTGGCTGTGGGTTTGTCGTAGATGATTCCTTATTTTGAGGTATATTTCTTTGATGCCTAGCTTGTTGATAGTTTTTGTCATGAAGAGATATTGAATATTATCAAATGCATTTTCTGCATCTATTGAGATGATCGTATGGTTTTTGTTTTTAATTCGGTTTATGTAATGAATAACATTTATTGATGTGTAAGTTGAACCATCCTTGCATCCCAAAACAAAGCCCATGTGATTGTGGTGAATCAAATTTTTGATGAACTACTGGATTCAGTTTGCTAGTATTTTATTGAGGATTTTGTGTCTGTATTTATCAGGGATATTGGCTTGTAGTTAACTTTTTTGGTGTATGTCTTTGCCATATTTTGTTAAGAGGATCATACTGGTTTTGGAGAATGAGTTAGGAAAGAGTTTCTCCTCCTTGATTTTTTGGAGTCGTTCCAGTGGGATTGGTACCAGCTTTGTAAGTCTACTAGAATTCAGCCATGAATCTATCTGGTCCAAGTCTTTTTTGATTGGTAGGTTTTTAATTACTAATTCAATTTTATTATTTATTATTGGTTTGTTCAGGATTTCTGTTTCTTCTTGGTTCAGTCTTGGAAGGTTGTATGTTTCCAGGAATGTATTGATTTCCTTGAGATTTTCTAGTTTGTGTGCACACAGATGTTCATAACATAGAGATTTTGTAGTTTGTGTGCATAGAGATGTCTCTGAGGAAATTTTGTTTCTGTGGGATCAGTTGTAATGTCACCTTTGTCCTTTCTGTTTGTACTCATTTGGATCTTTTCTTTTTTTTTCTTTGCTAATCTAGCTAGTGGTTTATCATCTCGTTTATCCTTTCAGAAAAGTAACTTTTCATTTTTCTGTTCCTTTATGTGTTTTTTGGAGGTCTTAATTTTATTTAGCTCTGGTCTGATTTTACTTATTTTTTTTATCCTGCTAGCTTTGGGTTGTTTGTTTTTTTCTAGTTCTTTCAGATGTAAGTTTAGGTCATTAGTTTGAGATCTTTCTGTCTTCTTGATTTAGGTGTTTAGTGCTGTAAACTTTCCTCTTAACACTTCTTTTGCCGTATCCCACGGGTTTTGCTACGTTGTATCTCCATTTTCATGTTTCAAAGAATTTTTTGATTTCTGCTTACTTTCGTTATTTACCCAACAAAAGCCATTCAGAAGCAAGTTGTTTAGTTTCCATATGTTTGTTTGGTATTGTGAGTTCCTCACTGTGGTTTGAGAAGATGCTTGGTATGATTTTGATCATTATGAATTTATTGAGACTTGCTTTATGACTGAGCATATGGTCAATCTTAAAGTATGTTCCACATGCATATGAGAA
This sequence comes from Hylobates moloch, assembly GCF_009828535.3. NCBI lineage: Eukaryota > Metazoa > Chordata > Mammalia > Primates > Hylobatidae > Hylobates > Hylobates moloch. The sequence goes on from NW_026652277.1 coordinate 137,511,833, forward strand.
AAATGTATATTCTGTGGTTGTTGGATAAAGTATTCTGTAGATGTGATTAGGTCTGATTGGTAGAATGTTCAATTTAAGTCCAGAATTTATTTGTTATTTTTCTGCCTTGATGATCTATTTAAAGCTGTCAGTGGGATGTTGAAGTCCTATACTATTATTGTGTGGCTGTCAAAATCTTATTTTTAGATCTAGAAGTAATTGTTTTATAAATCTGGATGCTCCAGTGTTTCCCTTTGTGGTTTCCTTGTCCCTTTTTTGGCTGGGTAGTGGCTGCAACACATCAGTCCAAGCTCAGGCTGAAGGTGAGTTGCATTCCAGTGTTAAACTCTTGAAATGATGCCTTGGGACTGGGACCAGAGAGGGTGGGGCATCACCTAGGCAAGCAGTGTGAGCAGAAAACTGTGAGGAGTACGCGCCACTTGCATCTTGGCCTCAATAGCAGCTTGTAAGAGGGCAGCAATTACCCTCCTGAGGGTGTGCCTTCCTCCCTTCCTCTCCCTCCTTGGAGCAGTACAGTGGCTGCAGCCCTGTATGTAGGCACCCAGTATTTTAAATAATGCATTTTAAAGGAATGTCAAAAACCACAGTTACTTTGGCACCAGCATAATATTTAGGATAGTTAAGTTTTCTTTTGAATGAAATCCTTTATCATTATGTAATGTCCATCTGTCCCTTTTTTACTGTTGTTAGTTTAAAGTCTATTTTACCTGATATAAGAATAGCAACCCCTGCTGTTTTTTGTTTTCCCTTTGCATGACATATCTTTCTCCATCCCTTTACTTTGAGCCTAGGGGTGTCATTATGTGTTAGATGTGTCTCTTGAAGACAGCGAAAGGAATGGTCTTGTTTTCTTTATCCAATTCGCCACTCTATTTCTTTTTAGTGGAGCATTCAGGCCATTTACATTCAAGGTTAAAATTGATATGTGAGGTTTTATTGCTGTCATAGTGTTGTTAGGTGGTTGCTTTGTAGTCTCAATTATGTAGTTTCTTTGTAAGGTCAGTGGGCTATGTGCTTGCATGTGCTTTTGTGGTAGCAAGTATCATTCTTTTATTTCAGTGTTTAGAATTCCCTTAAGCCTCTCTTGTAGGACTGGTCTAGTGATGATGAATTTCTTCAGCAATTGTTTGTCTGTGAAAGACTTTATTTCTCCTTCATTTATGAAGTTTAGATTGGTGGGATATGAAATTCTAGCCTGACATTTCTTTTCATCAGTGATGCTACAAATGGGTCCCAGACTCTTCTGCCTTCTAAGGTTTCTGCTGAGAAGTCTGTTGTTTGTCTAATGGGTTTCCCTTTATAGATAATATGACCCTTTGCTCTAGTTGTCTTTAAGATTTTTTCCTTTTGCGTTGACCTTGGATAGTCTGATGACTATCTGCCCTGTGGATGGTCTTCTTGCATAGTATCTCCCATGAGTTTTCTGGATTTCTTGTGTCTGTATATTGACTTCTCTAGCAAGTTTGGGGAAATGTTCCAGAATTATATCCTCAAATATGTTTTCCAAGTTGCTTACTTTCTCTTCTTTCTCGGGAATTCCAATAAGTCACAGATTTGGTGGCTTTACATAATCTCATATTCTAGAAGTCTGTTCATTTACAAAATACTTTTTTTCTGTATTTTTGTCTGTCTGGGTTGATTCAAAGGACTGTTTCTTTGAGCTCTGAGATTCTTTCTTCTGCTTGGTCTAGTGTGTTATTAATGCTTTCAACTGTATTTTGAAATTTCTGCAATGGGTGTTTCAATTCTTTATTTTATTATTTATTTATTTTTTATTATACTTTAAGTTCTGGGACACATGTGCAGAACGTGCTGGTTTGTTACATAGGTATACATGTGCCATGGTGGTTTGCTGCACCCATCAACCCATCATCTACATTAGGTACTTCTCCTAATGCTATTCCTCCCTTAGCCTCCCACCCCTCAACAGACCCTGGTGTATGATGTTCTCCTCCCTGTGTCCATGTGTTCTCATTGTTCAACTCCCACTTTTGAGTGAGAACATGCAGTTTTTAGTTTTCTGTTCCTGTGTTAGTTTGCTGAGAATGATAGTTTCCAGCTTCATCCGTGTCCTGCAAAGGACATGAACTCATCCATTTTTATGGCTGGATAGTATTCCATGGTGTATATGTGCCACATTTTCTTTATCCAGTCTATTATTGATGGGCATTTGGGTTGGTTCCAAGTCTGCTATTGTGAATAGTGCTGCAATAAATATACAGGTGCATGTGTCTTCCTAGTAGAATGATTTATAATCCTTTGGGTATATACCCACTAATGGGATTGCTGGGTCAAATGGTATTTCTGGTTCTAGATCCTTGAGGAATAGCCACACTGTCTTCTACAATGGTTGAACTAATTACATTCCCACCAACAGTATGAAAGCATTCCTATTTCTCCACATCCTCTCCAGCATCTGTTGTTTCCTGACTATTTATTTATTTATTTATTTGAGATGGAGCCTCGCTCTGTCACCCAGGCTGGAGTGCAGTGGCACAATCTCGGCTCACTGCAAGCTCCACTTCCTGGGTTCACGCCATTCCCCTGCCTCAGCCTCCCGAGTAGCTGGGACTACAGGCACCTGCCACCACGCCCGGCTAATTTTTTTATATTTTTAGTAGAGACGGGGTTTCACCCTGTTAGCCAGGATGGTCTTATCTCCTGACCTCATGATCTGCCTGCCTCGGCCTTCAAAAGTGCTGGGATTACAGGCATGAGCCACTGTGCCTGGCCCAGTTTCCTGACTTTTTAATGATCGCCATTCTAACTGGCACAATGAGATGGTATCTCATTGTGGTTTTGATTTGCATTTCTGTAATGACCAGTAATGATGAGCTTTTTTCCATATGTTTATTGGCTGCATAGATGTCTTATTTTGAGAAGTGTCCGTTCATATCCTTCACTCACTTTTTGATGGAGTTGTTTTTTTCTTGTAAATTTGTTTAAGTTTCTCGTAGATTCTGGATATTAGCCCTTTGTCAGATGGATAGATTGCAAAAATTATCTCCCATCCTGTAGGTTGCCTGTTCACTCTGATGATAGTTTCTTTTGCTGTGCAGAAGCTCTTTAGTTTAATTAGATCCCATTTGTCAATTTTGGCTTTTGTTGCCATTGCTTTTGGTGTTTTAGTCATGAAGTCTTTGCCCATGCCTATGTCCTGAATGGTATTGCCTAGGTTTTCTTCTAGGATTTTTATGGTTTTAGGTTTTACGTTTAAGTCTGTGATCCATCTTGAGTTAATTTTTGTATAAGATGTAAGGAAGGGGTCCAGTTTCAGTTTTCTGCATCTGGCTAGCTAGTTTTCCCAACACCATTTATTAAATAGGAAATTCTTTCCCCATTTCTTGTTTTTGTCAGGTTTGTTGAAGATCAAGATGGTTGTAGATGTGTGGCATTATTTCTGAGGCCTCTGTTCTGTTCCATTGGTCTATATATCTGTTTTGGTACCATGCTATCTTGGTTACTGTAGCTTTGTAGTATAGTTTGAAGTCAGGTAGGGTGATGCCTCCAGCTTTGTTCTTTTTTGCTTAGGGTTGTCTTGGCTATACGGGCACTTTTTGGTTCCATATGAAATTTAAAGTCAGGATTAAGAAACTCACTCAAAACTGCACAACTACCTGGAAACTGAACAACCTGCTCCTGAATGGCTACTGGGTAAATAACGAAATTAAGGCAGAAATAAATAAGTTATTTGAAACCAATGAGAACAATGACACAATGTACCAATATCTCTGGGACAAAGCTAAAGCAGTGTTTAGAGGGAAATTTATAGCACTAAATGCCCACAGGAGAAAGTGGGAAAGATCTAAAATAGACACGCTAACATCACAATTAAAAGGACTAGAGAAGCAAGAGGAAGCAAATTCAACAGCTAGCAGAAGACAAGAAATAACTAAGATCAGAGCAGAACTGAAGGAGATAGAGACATGAAAAACCCTTCAAAAAATCAATGAATCCAGGAGCTGATTTTTTGGAAAGACTAACAAAATAGATAGACCTCTAGCCAGATTAATAAAGAAGAAGAGATAGAAGAATCAAATAGACACAATAAAAAATGATAAAGGGAATATCACCACTGATCCCACAGAAATACAAACTACCATCAGAGAATACTATAAACACCTCTATGCAAATAAACTAGAAAATCTAGATGAAATGGATAAATTCCTGGACACACACACCCTCCAAAGTCTAAACCATAAATAAGTTGAATCCCTGAACAGACCAATAACAAATTCTGAAATTTAGGCAGTAATTAGTAGCCTACCAACCAAAAAAAGCCCAGGACCAGACAGATTCATAGCCGAATTCTACGAGAGGTAAGAAGAGGAGCTGGTACCATTCCTTCTGGAACTATTCCAAACAATAGAAAAAGAGGGAATCCTCCCTAACTCGTTTTATGAGGCCAGCATCATCCTGATACCAAAACCTGGCAGAGACACAACAAAAACAGAAAATTTCAGGCCAATATCTTTGATGAAAATCAATGTGAAAATCCTGAATAAAATACTGGCAGACCAAATCCAGCAGCACATCAAAAAGCTTATCCACCACGATGAAGTCGGCTTCATCCCTGTGATGCAAGGCTGGTTCAACATATGCAAATAAAAAAACATAATCTATCACATAAACAGAATCAGCAACAAAAACCACATGATTATCTCAATAGATGGAGAAAAGGCCTTTGACAAAATTCAACAGCCCTTCATGCTAAAAACTCTCAATAAACTGGGTAATGATGGAACATATCTCAAAATAATAAGAGCTATTTATGACAAGCCCACAGCCAATATCATATTGAATGGGCAAAAGCTGGAAGCATTCCCTTGGAAAACTGGAACAAGACAAGGATGCCCTCTGTCACCACTCCTATTCAACATAGTATTAGAAGTTCTGGCCAGGGTAATCAGGCAAGAGAAAGAAATAAAGCGCATTAAAATAGGAAGAGAGGAAGTCAAATTGTTTCTGTTTGCAGATGACATGATTGTATATTTAGAAAACTCCATCATCTCAGCCCCAAATCTCCTTAAGCTGATAAGCAGCTTCAGCAAAGTTTCAGGATACAAAATCAATGTGCAAAAATCACAAGCATGTCTATACACCAATAATAGACAAAGAGCCAAATCATGAGTGAACTTCCATTCACAATTGCTACAAAGAGAATAAAATACGTAGGAATCCAACTTACAAGGGATGTGAAGGACCTCTTCAAGTTGAACTACCAACCACTACTCAGGGAAATAAGAGAGGACATAAACAAATGGAAAAACATTTCATACTCATGGATAGGAAGAATCAATATTGTGAAAATAGCCATACTGCCCAAAGTAATTTATAGATTCAGTGCTATTCTCCTCAAGCTACCATTGACTTTCTTCACAGAATTAGACTGTTTCCATTCTTAAAGTTCTATTAGGTTCTTTCTCAATATATGTCTTCTTTCAAATCTTGGATTGTTTTTCTGGCTTCTTTGTGTTGGATTTTAGCTTCCTCTCGGATCTCATTGAGTTTCTTTTTTATCCATATTCTGAATTCTACAACTGTCCTTTCAGATATTTCATTCTTGTTAGGATTCATTGCTTGGGAGCTAGTGGGATCATTGCAGGTGATGAGTCACTCTGGCTTTTTGTATTGCTGGAGTTCTTGTGCTGGTTCCTTTTCATCTGAGAGAGCTGACATCTGTAGCTGTTGTTGTTGTTGGCCTTCTTCTTCTTCATCTTTGTCTTTGTCTTCATCTTTTAATTTATTGTTTAGATGTGGCTTCTTGATGTTTTTATTCTTTTTTCCTTTGGGGGTATGACTGCAATGTATATTGTGTACGATTGAGTGGCTTAGATTCTGGGTGCTTTTAAGGTGCCAAGGCTACTGGATTGCAAATAGTTTGGTACAGTGGCTCTTTCAGATGTTGCTTTTTGTGGTGATGTAATTTTGTTTGGCGATATCATTCAGGCTGCAGTCCAGTAGGTGTGGCTTATAAGTAAGAGCTAGCAGGTAGGGCCCCAGGCAGAGGCAATAGAGTATTGCAGAAACCACTCTACTGCAGCATTCATTTGCCTTCAATTGGGATGGAACAGCTGGAGAAGCCTCAGTTGGGGTGGAACAGCTGGAGAAGCCTCAGTTGTGGGCTCATCCTCTCTGGGCCTGACAAGAAGAGTCACTGCTAAGTCTATGGCAGTGTACTAAGTTTGGGGTGGGGGGCAAGAGCTAACCCTCTCTCCATGTCCATTCCCAGGGTTTGGTGCTGCTGCCTTCAGTGGCTGGAGATATGCTCATGTTTCCTTTGACTCAAAGGAGGCTTTGATGGGTTATGCTTTCCTCTCCCTTAGGGGCTGACTGTACTGAGGGTTAGATCTCCAGGGGAGTGGGTTTGCCTCCCTTCTACCCATCAGGGCTGATGGGGCACTCTCCCCTAACTGACCAAGGGAGCAGCTGAGGCACTCAGCAGTGGCATAACCAGAGTGGTTCCAGGTTGCAAAGTTATTCCTGGCTGTGACTCTTGCTCCTCAGGTGAAACCTCAGCCTCAGCTACTTTCCTCCTGCTCCGGTCTTGTGGTGGGAGAGAGCCTAATTCTGACACCTACTGCTGGGACACGCTCCACATTTAACACTCAATTCTGGCTGTGGGTGCTCTTCTTCCATTCCAGAGCAAGTGCTTCAGTCTCTGGCTCGAGAACAAAGTGCCTGCTGTGGCTACCACTGCCACGTTGCCAAACAATGTCTCTAAACTCTCAAAATGGTGCTAACTATGGGCTTGTGACCAGAGAGGGTAGGGCTCCTATCAGGTGGACATCATATCATGGGCAAGAAACTGTCAGGAGTATGGTCTACTCAAGTCTTGGTCTCACTGCAGCCCATAATAGGGCATTGGGTATTGTCCTAGGTATGCATAGAAGGCCCTGGATTCCCTGTCTCTCTGGCTAGGTGGGGGCTACAGCTGTGTCAGCCCAAATTCAGGCTGAGGGAGGGGCACAGCCTGGCATTGTACTCTCAAAATGATGCCTTGGGCCTGCATCCAGGGAGGGTGGAGCACTGCCCAGGCAAGCAGCAAGCAGCATGGACAAGAAGCTGTGGAGAGTGCAGTTCACTGGCATCTCAGTCTCACAGCAGTCTGTTGCAAATCATGGGTATTGCTTATCTTAAGTATGTGTATGATGGCCCAGTTTCCCTGACCCTTTTTTGGCTGGATAGTGGCTGCAGCACATCAGTTTAAGCTCAGGCTGAATGTGGGGTGCATTCTATTGTTAAACTCTTGAAATGATGTCTTAGGACTGGAACCAGAGGGTGTGGGGAATCACCTAGGCAAGAAGTGTGAGCAAGAAACTGTGAGGAGTGCAGGCCACTTGTATCTCAGCCTGAACGGCAGCTTGTAAGAAGGTAGCAATTACCCTCCTGGGGGTGTGCCTCCCTCCTTCCCTCTCCCTCCTTGGAGCAGTGCAGTGGTTGTAGCCCTATGTGTAGGTACCCAGTATCGGGGCTCTCAAAATGGCTCCCAGCTGAGGCTGCTCCAGGCTTGGATGCCTGTGAGATTTTGTGTGGGTTCCCTTTCTGGAGCAACAGCTCTGTGCAAAGTTCAGGCAGCTCTGTACAACAGGGATGAGGCCCCAGTGGATCGAGGGTTTCTCCCATGACCTAGATCATTAAAGCCCGTTTTGGAGCTTTAGGGATTTCTCTCATTGTTTTCCCCCATCTAGGAGCCTCTCCTGGCTCCTATTCAGTCCCCAGCTGGGCAAGATGCCTTGAATCCTCTACTTACTTACTTCTGGTACTTCTCTTCTCTTTGATGAATTCAAGCATTCTCTCCTAGATGATCTGTTCTGAATGTGTCTACTTACTATTCTAGCTCTTCTTTGTAGAGGAGACACACACCACCTGTGTCTAGTCAGCCACTTTGATCCCTTCCAAATTCAGATTTTTCTTTGTTGTGGAAGTGTCCGATAAAGCCTGGAGCCTGATAGCGTGCTTATCACACGATAGACATTCAGTTACTATTTGGTGATGATGATGGATTTTAGGTCAAATATATCTTGAGAGCTAGAGTCTTTTTGTGAACAAGAGTAATAAAAAGAACAAATTATTAAACATTTATTTTAGGCAAGATGCTAAACATACTGTATGGATTTTAAAAATACATTGTTAAACTAACCCTAGGAGACAGATATTATTTTCCCTATCTCAGAGATGGAAACAAACTAAAATGAAAAAAAGAAGAAACAGAGTTAGAGGTATTGACCAATATTTTAGTTAGAAAGTGGACTGCATGAGTCCTGCTTTGAAGCAAGATATTTTTACCCTAGAACTCCTCCTCTTAACCAACCACTACACTATTCTGCCTCTGCCACGTGATGCTCCAAAGTTGTGCTAATAACCATCCAAGAAGTAATTTAAGGGAAGCACTGAATTCAATAAAGAAATCTATCATAGAAAGTACACACTTTTAGACCAATTTGCTATGGTAACAGGAAGTCTTGATTTTTATAGAAGATGGCTTGTTAGATACCAGTTTAATTAGCCAACTTCCTCTTTGGGTCTCAACGTACTTGTTATCTCCATCTACTCTGTGACTGACCCTGATAATTGTTTGTCTCCTGCAGCTGGCAACGCACCTTAACGAAATAGCTATGTAGTAAGTGAGTTGCTGTCTACATGTTTTATGCCACAAAAATGAATGGAGTATGCCAAGAAGTGACAAGTGTGAGAGGGCAGATAAGTTTATTTAGCCATAATGTACATGACATGTAAAATATTAAAATATATAAATGTATATGCTTAGACTCGTTATCTTTCATATTCTTTGTCTCTTCTTCATAAAACTGAATACAAATAGTTCTTAGAAGCCTATTGCAGAACAGGGCAATTCTTTTTTTTTTTTCCTTCAACTTTTATTTTAAGTTCCAGGGTACATGTGCAGGATGTGCAGGTTTGTTACATAGGTAAACGTGTGCCATGGTGGTTTGCTGCATAGATCAACCCATCACCTAGCTATTAAGCCCAGCATCCATTAGTCATTCTCCCTGATGCTCTTCCTTTCCCCAACCCCTTGACAGGCCCCAGTGGGTGTTGTTTCCCACCATGTGTACATGTGTTCTCATTGTTCATCTCTCACTTATAAGTGAGAACATGTGGTGTTTGGTTTTCGAGAACCGAAATTCTATTCTAGGGCCAAGAGGTAGCATAGGGCTCATTTCAAGATGCAGCAGAGGCATGCTCTATTGTCTACCTGGAGCAGGGAGTAGATTTCCCAAATGCATAACTTGAAAACTCCCAGAGTTTTCTTCAACAGAGGTATTATATGACTTCCAGAAGTTAAAGACCATGCTTGTCAGCCAGGAGGTGTATACCTTGAATTATTTCTTATTGGTTAAAATTATTTCTCATAGGTTAAAAATATTTAGAGCTGCTATGCAGATAAATAGAATAATGCCATCTTCCTTACAAAAAAAGGTTGATAAAGTAATTATCAGAATTCTTTATTTTTAGTTTGTTTCTAGCCAAGTAGAGATCAAGCTCTTTATTTTAGAATACCTAAATAAGTATCCCCAAACTTGTATGACATTTCTGCTTTTATAGTCTGGAAATACTCCAGCAGATTTGACATTCACCAAAATTATTCTGTTCTATTTTTTCACCTAATTTATATATTTGTTATATTTATTCCTGTACAATTAATGCTCCCTAAATTGGAAGTATATTGTTTTAATCTTGCCTTTATTCTCTTATTTTCATTATTTTAGTTTACAAATTAGTTGCATACATGTGTTAGCAGTTTAGTTATGATTATTGACTTAAGAATATTCTTGTTTTTAAAATCACTCTGAAATTTTTATTTTATCTTTTCTTAGTCAAATTTTGCATAGATGCAAAACCATTCTAACTCTAATAAGATTGAAATCAGCTATATTTTGCAGAACAATTTCAGCTTTTGTGCTGTTTTAAATTTCATTTGTCTTTTATGTTACAATAATATCTGATTTTTCTAAGAAGCAGAAAAAGTATATATATTTTTCTCCAACAGTAGTTGCCTTCCAAGCCTCTTTTTTTTTTTAACAAGTTTTCAGCATAAGTGTCAAGCTAAATCATTTTTTACTTCGGAACTCTAGTGTTCTGTATATTAGAGGTAACCTCCATTATAGTATAAGCTATTCTTCAGTAACGGCCTCTCCTTCTGAAAAGGATCTGTCTCTTTACTGCTTAGTGCCCACTGGTAAATTTTACTTGGTTGTGGATGAAGAACTGGGAAAACCAATTATCTCAGCCTTGCACATTTCCCCAGTCAGGGATCAGTCATGTGCTTTAATCATGGTGTCATGTAATGCCCAAGCTGTTTCTGGCTTTGCACTGAATTGCCACAACTGTCTGTCATACTTCGACTACTCTTGAAAAGAGATCCACATCTCTTCGATTTTATTGCCTAATTCATGGGCATATATCTTGCATTGGCGATAGTGTAGTGTGATGAAGGAAACATTAAAAATTCGGTGTCAGAAGGTCTGATTTCAGTACTGGCTCTACCAATCATTAAACATTTGATGTTGGGCACATTGCTGATCCTGAGCAGTTGAGTTTCAGAAGCTTCAATGATAAAATGTGGTTTATTAAAACAACAATTTTAAAAATGTAAGGATTTTCACAATTTAAGCTTATATTTTTATATGATGAGTTTTATTACATATTATAAGGTTATATATAATTATATGTAAATATAGTTTTAATTATATATTATAAATTGTATGTTACATTTTACACATTACAGTATGTGTTATATATTATATATGCAAAAATATGTTTTTCCTTTTGGTTTTATTTCAAAATGGTGTGCTTTATCCCAGATGAATCAGTGTATTCATTCCTTTGTCTTTTTTAGTTTCAGTTTACTTCTTTTTTGTTCTCAAAGCATGGCAGGGTACTTCAACAGTCTCTTGTTTAAATAGTTGCTCACCCTAGCATACTGATTGATCTTAGAGAATATGGATTGTAATGTGTACCAATTCCCAATACTTAGGAGGCTCCCTAGACCTAGGAAGTGCTTGCTTCAGGTTCAAAATATTGCAAGGACAGTCTCTAGTCATTGTGTTTAATAGGGTCTGCGATCTAAGTCTAAATGTCATACTACTGGATGACCAAAATATCCTAGTAGCCCTAGGAGGGGAAAATTAATTATGTCTAGCCTGTCAGCAAAGGTTCCACATTATAGCAAGCTCTAGTAGTTAAGTAAGATTATGTCAGTCAGTCACAGCTGGGGTAAACATAGATTCTAAGAAGACAGAATAGTATAAGCAAATAGAGAGAGATGGAAAATTTCTATGAAGTGTTTGAGAAATTGTGAGAAGTCCAATTTTTAAATTTTTATAAATTTAAGTATATTTTAAAAATTTAATATAAAGAATAATATTCTTTATAAAAAGAGGAAAAGAATAAGAAAATAGCCTAAAAGGATCAGAATGTAAAAGGTATGTTTTGGTGTTCAAAGCTGGGTTAAATCCAAAGTATTAGGGTCAGAATTTTTTTTTTAATTACTCTGAGATTCTTGATTCATAATAAAAATATCATTTTTTTATTTATTAACTATTTGACCCCACAGAGATAATCTTTGCATACACAAACACAAATGCTAGCAAAGATTATGATGAAGTATTAAAACTGGGAAAACTGGGCGATACGTATTTGAACATAAAATTCCTCTAAAATATATTTATAAAAACCTGGTAGAGTTGATTGATAGTAGGATAAATTTTAGACATATAGCCAACCCAACTTGGGGTTCAGCCTCATAAACTTTTTTATATTTAGTTCCTCTATGCTTTCTACTATATTTAAGATGAATATTTTGGAACTAGATGTGATATAATTATTTCAACTCCATTCCCCTCCCTCACAACAGCCTTACTGTCTACCTTGGAGACTAGAATCTGGCCTTGGTGATCATTTGTACTCACATTTGGACTGTTGAATTTCACAGGTTGAGAAGTCTAAGGTGAAATAAGAGGCTTTTAAATCTTACAGGTATTATGTAAATAAAAGTCTTTATATACTCCATGATTAGAAAAAAATTCAAGGAAGCAAAATGGAAGATGATGGAAGAACAGAGACTAGAGCTATGAGGACAAGTTAGATGTCAAGAAAAGGTTGTTGAAAAATTGAATTAGAGCAGTGAGGATTTGATGTAGAGTATATAATACTTGAGTGATTGTTAGGGAGTGGGAAGTTGGAGAAGTTGAAGAAAATTCTGAAGTGTCTAGCGTGGGTACCTGGTTAATGGTGATACTGTTAACCGGTAGAGAAGAAAGAACGAGTTGAAACAATATGTTGAGAAAATGAAATGGATAAGGGTGAATTAAATGGTTGAGGAAAGTGGCAAAGGTTTAGAATATCCTCTTTAGATAAAATAAATGGTAGCAATAATAGCAAAAAAGGATGAATAAAAATTATATTTAACCTCAGTAATGTCACAGCTAAGATTGACAAACAGGGATTGGCTGGGCACATTACAAGGTGGCTGGGCTACATGATTCTCTAGTGAAATGTAAGATTGGATGGCACATACCACTTAGTAACGAATGAAAGACTATTGTGAATGACAGGGTTTGCCAATGAAGCAGCTCAGATTCCAGTTCGAAGGGAAGATAATCAGTGTAACTCTGCAACATCTGCACAGTTAGAAATAGAGAAAGATGATTCAAATCATATACTCAGCAGTAGATAGAGGCATGTACTAAAAAGAAAACCTGCTGCTTTATTTCAAAAATGCATTGCCACAGACTAATATATACTTTAATGTATTGGTGCCTACACATCCTGAATATAGAATTATATTTTATGTTATTTTAATTGCACCCCTATTTTGTATATATTAATAGAATTAGTGAATGAATCCAGGAATATTGCATCTTCAGGAAACTAATGGTCAGTGGTGTGTTTTGATCAATATCCAATAGGGATTGAATGGGGGAAAATGATTTTATGAAAATATCCCTTTATCTTTTAGTGGCCTGTTTATTCAATTTTTATCCTAATGTTGCAGTGAGTTATTTTGCTTTTCTTATTTAACAGCTAACAGCAATGGCAACAAAACTTTTGCCTACCTCATTTGATTAGAGAATTTCAGTCGTTGGAAATAATATGCTCAAAATCCTAAGGAAATTGAATACTCAAACAAAGGATTTTAGCAAAGCAATTTTACTTCTGCGCAGAGGGGTGCTTCTCCTTGGCCAGTCGCCATGAGAGCACACCTGTACAAAGGGGTACAAGAACCTCTATTCCTGACCCAAGTCCTGCCCCTGTGCCCTTTCCCCGTTGGCCGGGGTCAGGCCGCACAATCTGAACTAGTCCCGGTTGGCTAAACATTTGAACTTTCTTTAGATAAGGTGGGTACGTAAAGGAGAGAGGGGAAAGGGGAAGTTGTGTTTGCAAGGAGCTAGAGGGCGTCTTCTTTCCAAATAAGGAAAGGAATATGAGCTGGTGCTGATAACACCTGGTACTGTGGCGTGTCTAGGCATGTAACAAAGGTAGAAAGAAATAGAAGAAAAAGAGAAAAAGTGGGGATACTATGAATTAAAGAATAAAGGATTGATCCAGCTATTTGAAGAGAAACCTCATCATATCCCACAGCTTTCTCCTTCTTCTTTGTTTTTATAACTCTTTCTCTTCAAACCTTTTTAGCATAATCTGGCTCCATTGTTCTACTTGGTCTTCTAGCAGGAAAAGCTCACTTGGATAAGGGGAAGGAGGATGGTAAGAGGTTTTAGTGAGAGCTGTTTCAATGAGCTTTTGTATTAGTCCTTGGGCACAGGGTATGATGCAACATCCTACAAGAATAAGCAGCCTTATTCCGATGGCAAGAGAGATGAGGATTGAGGACATAAGTCCTTTCCATCTACCGAACCAATTTCCTATTAAATTTGTGAAGGGATTGTTTAGTCCAGAATTTTTGGATAGCTCATTTGATAAGGCGGTAAGACTTTGTAATGCTTTAGTTATGGTCCTGCCGGGAGCAGTATTATTAGGGATATAGGTACAGCATTGGGTCCTGATCATGACACAAACTCCACCTTCCTTTGCTAATATCATGTCTAATGCTGTGGTATTTTCCTAGGCCATTTGAATGGTGGGCCCTAATTGTTTACCTATCCTTTTAATAGCATCTCTAGTATAATTAATAATTGTTGCCAATTTTAATAAATGTAATTTATCTAATTTCACATTTTTATTTATAGTTAACCACCAGAAGAACGTGGATTCAAATCTGGCAGTTATGTGACTTTGGGCCTTAAATTCATTTGGCACTCCTCGTGGGAATTCAATGGCATTTATATAAACATGAGAATCAAAGGACTCAATGAGGGCCTTTCTTGTTTGACGATGTTTGGTTCTTGTCCTTTCTGGTTGGTGAAATGCCAGGGTGAAAGGGATGGCCAATTGAATCAGAGCACAAATTCCGCTCCAGTTACTTGGCGGAGTGTCCAGTATTGGTCCACCACAATATCACCACACATCCACTCGAGGATGGCTAAGGGCAGACTGATGGGTAAGCTCTTGGAAGGGCCTAAGCTCAGTGCATCCTGTTAAGGCTCCTAGGAATGCTAAGTTTTCTCCTTGTCGTGAGAGACACGAAGTAAATTGGCATTGGGAGATGGACACTGGATGGCCCTTGTGGGCTGACCTGCAGGGTGTTGAACTTCAGGGAACAGCAGAAAAAGAGCTTGGCATGATTTGTTCCCTCAGACTGAGGGGTTTTGGAAGAGAGCTACCATACAGTTCATGCCTGGTTGGCTGGAAGACCATCCAAGCGGAAAGGGGACAATCTGGGCCTCTGGTCTACTGTGCGCACAAGCATAGCATTCACTTTTGTTTAAAGTGCAGACAGAATATTTAATCTATTCCAGCCAAACATTTGCATCTTGATATCCTGTCTTTACTGCTATGGTTTTTCTTAAGTTTTCTACCTCCACAACCATTACCTTGGTTGGGTCATTTTGGAGATGGGAGGAGGACGTTGGACTCGCTATACATGGGGAGAGCATTGGGTTCCATGTGTCTCTCGGACTCTGGGTCTGAATTTATTATTAACTAGAGGTTTAACTAACTTTGGAGAGAAGATGCCTGTAGGGTCTTGTCTGGCAACGTCTGCTCCTAACCTATACAGCTCAAATATAGAGGGTTCCTGGGCCTTTGTCTAGGGATTATCTATAATCAGCAATAAGGGGTTACAGTGCAATGGCTTACAATTTAGTGGGGTGGGACCATGGACTAGTTGGAGTTTTTGTTTTAGTCCTTGTAACTTATTTGAAACAGGGGGCCTAGCTGCCCACCCTTTGTACTTAGTGGTCCACCAAACATCTGCATAGTCACTACAGGAACTTTTTAAAGCTCCATACTTAGTTGACTCTTTGTGGTATGGACATAGATAGTTATCAACATGGGATAGCTTCCTTTAAGCTTGCTCATCTCCACACGGGATGACTGGATAGGTGTCGAGCTGAAAGGTTAAAGGATGGCTGGCCTGAGTTACATTGATGACAAGACGAACTTCTGTTGAGAAGAAAAATGAAAATAAACAGTGATTATTAGGCTCTTTTTAGAGTTAGTTTGGTGGAGGTGAGCCTTGGAGTGACAGTCTATGATTCTGGAGGTGGCTGCGTCTTTTTGACTCAGGTGTGATGAATCCATCCTCTTTCAGCTGTCTGGACTGCAGTCTCAGTAGTTAGGAGCACTAGGTAGGGTCCTTCCCAATCTGGGTCGAGTTTCCTTTCCTTTCACCCTTTGATGAGGAGGACATGGTCTCCAGGCTGATGCTGATGTGCTGGAAACTCCAGGGGTGGTGGCTGTGCTAGAAGACTTTTAGTCTTAAGGAAGAGAAGGTAGAGGATAGATGAAGTATACAATTTTTGAGGAACTGATCTTTTGTTTAAAATGTAGGGATGTCAGCAGTGGAATATAAGTAGGGCAATCTATAGAGCATATCATAAGGGGAAAGGCCAGTGTCTCTCTGAGGGGTAGTCTAGATTCTTAACAAAGCAAAAGGGAATACATTTAGTCCATGGCAATCAAGTTTCTACAACTAACTTAGTTAAGTAGTTTTTTAGAGTCTGATTCATCTGCTTTACTCTTCCTGAGGAGGATGGATGCCAAGGGGTGTGGTACTCCTAATTTATATCTAATACTTAGGCTAACTTCTTAATGACATTTGCAGTGAAATGGGTTCTATTATCTGAATCAGTATTTTCTATTAGTCTAAATATGGGTACGATATTTTCAATTAATGCCTTAACTACATTATTGGCAGTTGCACTTGAGAATGGGATAGCCTCTACCTAGTGGGTAAAGTAGTCTATTATTACTAGTAAGTATTTTAAATGACTAATTGGGGGCATTTCAGTATAAAAAATCTGAACACTTTGAAATGGTCTCATCCCTGGATTCCTTCCTCCAAGGGGTGATTTCCTTAGAATCTGCTTATTAGTCTTTTTACATATGAGGCGACTATCTGTAACTTGTTTGGCCAGGGTGTAAATTCCTATACACCCGTAAACCTGGAGAACTGCATCGCATGTTGCTTGGGGTCCCCAGTGGGTCCTTTGATGTAATTGAGACAAGACCTCCTTAATGAGAGGTTTTGACAACATATCCTTTTGATCTAGTAATATCTATTTCCTTTCTGTGTTCTTTTTAGCTCCTATTCTTATTAATTTCTCTTTTTCAATGGGAGAGAAAATGGGGGTTGCAGTAAGAGAAGGAAGGCATGGGGTTAAATGAAAAACAGGTGTTTTGGAACAAATGGCAGCTTGCTTTGCTATCTGATCTGCGAGATTATTTTCTTTACTTGTGAAAGACAAGTGCTTTTGATGCCTTGGGACATGTACATTCGCTATCTCTTCTGGCAATTGGAGATTGTTGAGGACATAAACAATTAATTCTCTATGAACTAAATCTTGGCCTCTACTAATGATAAGACCTCTCTCCATCCAAATTTTCCTAAATGTGTTTGCCACCTTAAAGGCATACTAGAGTCAGTATAGATAATTCCTTCTTGGTTTTATAAATGTTCTAAAGCTTGGCTGAGTGCAAACAGTTCACACATCTGGACAGATCAACTGTTAGGCAGTCTTCCTGATTCTACTTCTTCAAGCGTTTCTCCATCAATTTCTGAAAAACTATTATGTCTTTTCCTTTCAATTAGCTGGGAGGACCTATCTATGAATAAGTGCCGCCCTGTCTTTAAGGGAGTTTCTCCTAAGTCTCCTAATTTTATATGGTAATCAATCAAATCTAAGCATGCGTGCTCTTTTTTTTAGGTTTGGATCCTCTGTTAAGAAGCCTGCTGGATTAAGTGAATTATCAGTAGTTAATATTAAATCATCTTTCTTCAGTAGGATAGAGTGACTGGGTCTAAGGCCTTTGACAAGAAGGCCATGGCTGTCGACGGCCTCCATGCTCTTGGGTAAGCACTCCTAGAGTTACCTTGTTATTTACATTAACAAAAAGGTGAAATGGCTTTTCTATGGAGGGTAGAGTTAGAACAGGGGCAGTTACGAGCATCTCTTTTAATTCCTCAATTTGCTGGATATCCTCAGAAGTCCACAAGAGACAATCAGGCTTCCACTGGGTAAGTTTCTTATAAAGAAGTTTACTTTTTTAGGCCTATGAGTCAATCCATAAATGGCAATATCTAATTAGTCCTAAAAATTTCTGGAGTTCTTGTTTAATTTGAGGCAGGAGTAGGGAAACAATTCTCTCCACTCTTTCAGGTCCTATTCTTCATTTACATGCACTGATTAGGTAACTTAAGAATTTAACTTCAGGTTCTACATACTGAAGTTTCCTTTTTGAGACCTGCAACCCCTCACATTGCAAGTGATTGAGAATGTGTGTAGAGAAGTCACCTACTTCCTTTATATCTTTACTAGATATAAGAAGATCATCCATGTACTGAAGCAGGGATATTTGCTTAGCGACTGTGACTTTCTCTAGTACTTGTTCTAGAATCTGACCATAGAGGTTGGAGGAGTCTGTGAACCTTTGGGGCAAGACTGTTCATCGATATTGTTGTCTCTGCCCTGAATGGGGGGACTTCTTACTCAAAAGCAAATACATCTTGGCTATCCTCAGCCAAGGGGCATGCCCAGAAGGCATCCTTTAAATCTATCACTGTAAACCACAGAATTTTGCTAAGAACAGTGTAAGTGTTAGGAACAAGGGGGTGAGGGCTCTGGACTATTTGATTAATAGCTTTAAGGTCTTGCACTAATCAATATGACCTATCTGATTTCTTGACAGGCAGAATTGGGGTATTGTAAGGAGACATGCAGGGTTCAAGAAGCCTATCTTTAATGAGGCCTTCAATTACAGGCTTTAGCCCTACACTGCCCTCTAAAGGAAAGGGGTATTGCTTTCTCCTTACAATTTCCTCAGGAGTTCTTAGTTTGATAAGTATTGGAGGGCAAGTGACACAGTTGAGGGGGTGGCCTGAAATGGCTGGGGAGTAACCTGAAACTGCAGCTGGAGGGACGGAAACCGGAGGAGTGGGATCAGAGACAACCGGAAGAGTGAGGCAAGCAGGGGAGGGACCTGAAACGGAAATGGGAGCCGGAGGGGTGGGATCAGGGGCAGCCAGAAGAGTGACACAAACAGGGGAGGGACCTGAAATGAAAAAGGGGACCGGAGGGGTGCAATCGGGGGCACTGAACAGAGAAAGATAATCTAGAGGGTCCCAGGTGTTAGTGGGTGTAGGTTGTCTAGACATGGGGACTCTTTCCCTTCCAGAGGGGTTGGCTTCTGGCTTTCTCCTCCTGGAGTCTAAAAGGTGAAGGAGGACAGGTCCCTGCTGCCAACAGAGGGCGTAATCGACTTCTTCCTTGGAGACAGGGCTCTTATCATTAACATGCTCGATTAAGAGCTGATAAATCCACTCCTCATTAGACTTAAATTTTGGCCAGAAAAGTGAGGGTTTAAGATGGATTCTCGAACCCAAATAAAACAACAATATTTTATCATCTGCTGTTTTTGTTGATACCTGGTTCTCTCATTATCTTTCCAATACTTTAGCATAGGCCCCAAGGGGCTATCAGAAGGACTTTCATCACTCTCTTGACTCTTTAAAATTTTCCTGTCTTACCTGAATGTTCCTCATCTTAGCATGAAACTGCAGAGAAGATTCACTCACTCCACACAACCATAATGCTTAGTCCCATTTACACACTGTCAACCTTCAAATTATCCTGACCACCAAGGAAATACTTTGTTGCCTTTGTGAAGTCTCCTACCTTATTCTGTGCACAAGAATTACCTGGTCCTCTTATTGCTATGGTCTTGCAAGCCTCTCCTCCCTGCTTAGCTGAAAACCCAGATTTATTCATCACAATGGGTGGGTCCTGATCCCCCTCACCCCCGGGCCACCATAACTAGACAGTAGGACGCATCCCTCTTAGGTAAGGTGACCAAAGACCCCCTTCCCGAAGCAGAATATTTGCCCCACATTGGGCACCAGAATTATTGGAAATAACACTCAAAATCCTAAGGAAATTGAACACTCAAACAAAGGATTCTTAGCAAAGCAATTTTACTTCTGCGCAGAGGGGTGCTTCTCCTTGGCCAGTCGCCATGAGAGCACACCTGAACAAAGGGGTATGAGAGCCTTTATTCCTGGTGCAAGTCCTGCCCCTGTGCTCTTTCCCCATTGGCTGGGGTCAGGCCGCACAATCTAAACTAGTCCCAGTTGGCTAAACATTTGAACTTTCTTTAGATAAGGTGGGCACATAAAGGAGAGAGGGGAAAGGGGAAGGGGTGTCTGCAAGGACCTAGAGAGCTAGTCTTCTTTCCAAATAAGGAAAAGAGAATGTGAGTGGTGCTGATAATACCTGGTACTGTGGCATGTCTGGGCATGTAACAAAGGTAGAAAGAAAGAAAGAGGAGACAAAGGGAAAAAGGGGCAGTACTATGAATTAAAGAATAAAGGATCGTTCGGACTATTTGAGGAGAAACTTCATCATATCCCACACAGTTTTTCCCATTTTTCATTTCTCTGTGTATATACCTAATACACAGAAGACAATCTGCTTTTAAGTAACAGATTACTTTAAATATTTTCCTACAAGTCTGTCAACTTTTTGTTTCAATAAACTTGTTTCACAATCTTAATTTTAAAATTAAGTTGTTGATTTAAATTAACTGGTTGCATTTTAGTGTCACTGCCCTGAAGGGCTACTGATTTCCCAGGGAGCAGAGGCCAGGACACTTTGTATTCAGCAGCAATGTGCTTTGGGTGAGGGCTCTGTCTAATTTTTCATTCAGGGCTCTCTCTGCGTGTTTGAGTTTAAGACCACCTCCAACCCTGTACCCTGCAATTCTCTGTTTTTTCATTCAACATTCAGGATGTGCCACTTTGTTTTCATCAAGACCAATTTGACTTGACTCATTTTAGGTAGAACTTTTCCTAAATTTTAATAAAATTCTTTTAATGGCAAGTTGGTGGTAGAGGTGGGGTGATAGTCTCCTTTTCTCAGTTTCTAAAATGATGGCCTAAGATAAACCTTTAAGGCAATCTAGGAGGAAGTTTAAAAAAATATTATTCCTTCTCTAGGATCTATAGTCTTTACAGAGGCTCCAGCCATCCTGTCAGTCCTTTTCTTTCCAAGAATTGCCATTGGTAAGAAGATCATCTTCCCCTAAATTAAGTGCCAAACCCACAGAAGCCTGTTATGGACCACGGAATTATCTCAAGACCATTTCAGTTAAGTACTACTGAAAACCATGAACTATTCTGGAATGATGAAACTCAGCTTTAAAATTAATTGACTCATTCAATAGAAACATTCACAGGGAATACACCAAATGGAAAAAGATTTTACATTTCCTTTCCAATGGGATTATCAGTTTCATGTCCCAACTAAATACATTTTCAATTTGATCATGGCTGGTCTAAGCAGGTACTTCTGACATTTGGCTCCAAGGGAGTGAAGGAAAAGTACGTGTGTAATTTTTCTCCTTTGTTCTGTGTTTGCCCTTAATCTAAGGCTGTAAATCCCTTGGTGAGGGCAGAGAAAGTGCTTTTTTTAGTTAACTCTTTTCTCACGTCTGGTATCAAAGTCTTTTCCATCTCAAATATCTCTTACCAAGGATATTTGGCATCCACAATCAGCTCCCTCAGTTGGGTGGCCAAATGTTTTTCTCATCTGTGCCTATTAGGATTTGGAGTCTTTGTGCACATTTTCACTTTCACATCCACATACGTGGCTATTAGGAGGGTTCAGGTGATTGCTCTGACACAGGTAAAGGACATAAAATTCTTTATAAATTGTAAGCAAAGAACTTAAGAATTTAATTGCATGAAGGTAGCTACACAAAAGAGGAAACACTACTACACTCAAATTTGAGGGACGAACATGCCTTACCTTCAACTCTCTCTGAACAACTTCAATTACTGATCAAGATGAGGTCCCCTTCTGGATTCTTTGAGATGTTCAGCTCTTCTAATGTAAGAGAATCTGAAACCCTCCAGTCCTTACTGTCTACAATGTAGAAACTGGTTATGTGATTGCCACTGACCAGATGGACATAATTCCTAATACAAAGACCGGGTGAATGGAAGGTCATTTTTCCAACTACATTGCTCCTAACAGACCCAGGCTTCAGTCCTTCAGCCGTGCTGAGGTCTGGGATCAATCTATTCATGTCATAGACTTGCCTGCGTATAATACATTTTTCTGTATGAATTTATTGGAATGAATTCATCTCAATTTTTGTAGAATTTTATTTTCATGTTCGGGTTACAACAGAGACAGAAATAAAAATCTATAGGTATTAAAGATATCTGGGGCTAAACTCTATTGTATATGTGTAAAGGCCTTATAATTTTTAAATAATAATAGCACATACCCTGGATTTGTGTTGTTGCTACTTTGGTTTGTGATTTTGTTTGGGATTCTGATATTTTTTCACTATAATTTTATATGTTTTGGTAAATGGATTATTTACAATTTATAATGATGAAGACAATAAGATCTTGTGTGCTCACAAGTAGCAGTAAGCTGTCTTGACTGAATTAAGAATCTTTTTATTCTGGCAAAAGTTATATAGTTCTCATTATATTTTAAATTTTACTTATAATACTTGACTTTAAGAATCTTGAGGGTAGAATTTGCGTCTTATTCTTCTCTGTCCTCTATAGTGCTTAACATATTGTCAGCACAAACCATATCTTCTTTTCTAGATTTTCCATCTGATTGACAGTCACCATTTTTCATGGCCACATATAAATATTACTACTAAAAATATCAATAAAGAACATTTACCTAAAACTTGCTATATGTCAAGCACTACGTAAAGCCTGTTACATGGGTTATTTCAAAACATGATTATACATATTAACCTCTCATTTTGTGGATGAGTACTATAAGGCACAGGTGGATAAAGTAACTTTGCAAGGCTACACAGCTACTGAGAATGAGTCAGCGAATATGCCTGTGGTAACCATACTTTTCAATTACTATAATACACTATAGTTTTACCCAATTTAGTACAGAGTTTCTCTTATGGAAAAAAATACTCTTTTGGGGGGATTCCTTGAATGGGCTTTTTGGTTTGTCCATTTAGTCAATTTGGTTAACAAATACATGCATTGAGCATAACATGCCAGTTTGATATAGAAATAAACAAACTAGTCAAAATGTCCCCATACCTTCAAGGAGCCTTCATTCCAATGGGAAGAGAGGAAATAAATAATCACTAATAAATATGCAAGTCATCAGAGAGTGATAAGTGCTATACAGAAAAAGAAATTAAGGTGAGAAGGAATAAAAGTGTTTAGGGAAAAGGAGACTATTTGATCTTTTACATAGTGTGAACAAGGAAACCCTCTTTGATAAGGTGAAATTTGAGCAGAGACTTGAAAGCTGTGAAGACCTGCAGATACTTGGAGAAAAAAGTGGGTCTGGCCGAGGGAATAACTGTGAGGAGGCAGCACGAAAAGCCTCCAGAAGGAGAAAACAATAGGAGGTTAGGTCAGAAAGTATCAAGGAAGGGCACAGACTATGCAAGGTCTTGAAAGGGCTTGGCTTTTACTCCAAGAAGGAAATGGAAAGTACTTGGAAGTATGTGAGCAGAGGAAAGTCATGATTTGACTTATATTTTAGAAAGATCAGTCAGGATTCTGTGTTGCTAGCAAACTAGAGAAGACAATAATGGAAACTAGTTAGGGTATACTAGTTAGTTGGCTACTGCAATCATCCAAGTGAGAGAGAGTGGAAGCTTAGACCAGGTGGTAGAGATGGATATGTTAAGAGGGGATCAGATTCTGGTCATTTTAAAGGTAGAGTTGCAGGATTTACTATTATTAGTGTTATGATTTATTTGTTTACTCATTAGATGTGGAATGTGAAAGAAAAAGATAAATTTAGGTTTGGCTTCACGTTTTTTCTTTCAAACTAAAGAAGAGAGTTGTGATTTACTGACATAGAGAAGACAGAGAGATGAGTAGAATCAGAGAAAATCAAAAGTTGGATTGAACCAAAATGAGTGTCACGGAGAGTCTGGATGGAAGAGTCGGAGCACAATAGGCACTAATACTACTTTAAGATGAGAGACGGACGAAAGTGAGTTTTAAATTGGTTGCTGTTTGGTTTTGTATGCTACCTCTGCAGGCATCCAGCTTCATGAGTATTTTGGGAGAAGAAAATGAGGACTATGTCCAGATAAAACTGGAGAGATTTAGTGAAATGGCTATGAATAGTGATGAGATAGAACTAGGCAATGAAAGAAAAAGCCCGAAAAAGGAATTCATAGTTACATTTTTAAGTAGACCTAAGTAATATCTTTGGTGTTAATTTTTTTCTTAATAGATTCTTAGATTAACCTATCATATATGTGTATATTACTACTCTAAATTTCCTTAATTTTTTTATAAAAGGAAATATAAAATATCTGTAGTACTTTCATGTTAAATATACTGCTCTATGAAATTAAATATGTATGTATGTATAGATAGCATATACATATATACATATGTTTACCTCTGAGGTAAAGATACAAAATAGTTTCTGATATCAAGAAGTACATATTTTGTACCTTTCCAATCAATTTACCTCCTCCTCTCCCAAGAGTATGTATACTGTTGGATATGGCTCCTGTTGTTCAAAATGAAGTCTATCAAGAATTCATTATTTTTATCCAGTGTAGTATTCCATTGTATGCTGATCCAATAATTATTTGTTCATTCTCCTGTTAATGGTCATTTAGGTTGTTTCCAGTTTTTGGTTCTTATGAATAATGCTCTTAGGTACATTTTGTACATGTCTCTTGAAGGATGTGTGCATTCATTTTTGTTGGATATATACATAAAGGTGTGTTGCCTGGGCTATGCAGCAGGTATATGATTAACTTTAGTAGGTATAGCCGAAACTTTTCAAAGTGTATTTGTACAAATTTTACTAGCTTACACAATTAGTGGCAATGTCAGAGAATTCCCATTGCTCTAGATTTTGGCCAAAGCTTAATATTGACAATTTTTTTAAAATTCTAGTCTTTCTGTTGGGTATGTGTTTTGTCTAGATTTTAATTTAATTTTCATTTCACAAAGGGATAATGATGTTGAGCATCTTTTAACGTTTTTATTGATTATTTGGATATCCTTATTTGTGAGGTAGCTTTTGAAGCCTTTCCTTTTAAAAGTTGGGTTATTTAACTTTTCTTATTAATTTTTAAGTTTTTAAATATATTGTAGATATAAACCATTTGTCACTTATGTGCTTTGTGAATATATTTTTCCACTGTGTACCTGTCTTTTTGCCCTCAAGATAGATCTTTTGATGAACAATTCTTAATTTTAATGAAGTCTCTATATAATTTTAAATGATTAGAGTCTTTTGTGTTCTGTTTAACAAATCCTTTAATTCCAAAAGCTTTATTGTTTTCTCTTTTATATTTAAGTCATTAAGTCTTTTAGATTAATAATCTAGAATTTGTTTTTGTGTATGGCATGAGATACAGATCAATACTCATTGTTTGAACATGGATTTACAGTATCTCCAGCATTTTTGAAAAGATAGTTATTTCTTTGTTAAATGTCAGCAGCATCTTTATGACAAATCATATTGGTCATTTGTCCAAGTAGCAATAACACATTGTAATAATTAGCTGTACAGTAATTTATAGTAATTCTTAACATTTGGTAAACTTCTTTAATATTGTTCTTATTTTCAAGAATATCTTGGATAGATTGTATATTTTTCATGTAAATTTAAAAATCAACTTCTCAATTTCCTTAGGAAAAAATCCTGCCAGAATTTTGTTTGAGGTTAGGGTTGGGATTGCACTGAATCTGTAATTCTATCTGTGGAAAACTGAAAGCTTTATTTAGTTTTCTTATCCATGAACATCACATACCTCTAGTTTTTCAAGAATTTATCTCAGTACTATTTGTAGTTTGAAGTGTATAATTTTGGTACATCTTTGTTAAGTTTACTTCTTGGTATTAGATGTTTTTAATGTAATATAAATGATATTTAACATTTTTTCTCAAGAAAAAATGTTTTGTTACCACTATAATAATGATTATTTTTTGTGTATTGATTTGACTACAGAGACATTTCTAAATTCACTTATCAATTTTAATTCTTTGTAGTTTCCTTTGGGGTTTTTAAATGTATAATTGTGTTATCTGGGATTAAAGATAGTTTTCTTCTTCCTTTCTAATATTTCTATCATTTATTTTCTTGTCTTCCTCCACTGATTAGTACTTCCAGTACAACATTGAATGGAATTAGTGATAGTAAACATGTTTTTTTAATTCCTAAACTCAGGGGATAAATGCTGAATAGATCACCATTAAATATTCTGTTAGTATAATACTTTTTATAGATATTCTATCAGATTAAAACAATTTTTATACTCAGTTGGGTAAGATTTTTTTTGCTATAAATAGCTCTTAAATTTTTATCAAATACTTTTTTGCATCTATTTAAAATATCCTATGAGTTTTTCATTCATTTAATGTGGCAAATTACATTGATAGATTTCTTAAATGTTAAACTGACCTTGTATTCCTAGAATAAACTCCCATGTTATATTCTAGGTCATAATGTATTTTTTAAAAAATAATATATATATATATCACTGAATTCTATTTTCCAACATTTTGCTGAGGATTTTTGCAGTAGTGTTTAGGGGACATGGTAGCCAGTAATTCTTTCTTATAGTGCCCTTTTTGTGTTTTGGTGTTAAGAGTTATGCTGGCCTCATAAAACACATTAGCTATTGTTGTCTTTCCATATTCTCTGAAATAATTTAATAAGTTTAGCTCTATTTTTTTTTCTGTTTGGTAGAATTCATCAATAAAGCCATTTAGACTGTTTTTTTTTGTTTTGTTTTATTTTGGTAGAATGGTTTATAGCCTTCAGATTCTCTATTTGTTTTTGTATTAGTTTTGATCATTAAAGCAAACTTATCAAATTTATGGGCATAAAATTTTAAACAAATAATAGCCTGAAAAGCTTAGCTGATTTCTCTTTCCCCTACTGGAGTCTGTCTGCCTACATAAAGCCTGATTATCTGTTTACGTTAATCTTGGCAAGTATCTTCAGGGAAGAAAATGGTAGATGAAGGTTTTTCTGTCTGAGATTTTAGGATGTTTGATCCTTTTTGCTTCATCAGTTCTGGAATGACTATAAGAATATGATTTTTAAAATAATTTATCTTTTTAAAAAATTGTTGCAGCAGAAGACATGACCAGCTTCATCTAATACCTGTATCTTGAAATTGAAGTTCCTCAGTGTTAATTTAAATAAAATGATACACTCCAGCATATGTTTAAAAGAGAAATTATTAGTCTTTTCATTTTATCTCTTTTATGTGAGAGAAGAAATGATTGGCACTCGTCCCCTGATGATTTGACAAGGAGATTCCATCAGAATTACAGATTTTGTAGTGTAAATTAAATTTAAATTTCACTGTAAATTAGTTCAGCCACTGTGGAAAGCAGTGTGGCAATTTCTCAAAGAACTAAAAACAGATTACCATTTGATCCATCAATCCCATTATTGATTATATACCCAGAAGAATATAAATAGTTCTACCATAATTTACCATGAAGACACATAAAGACACATTGAACATGTATGTTCATTGCAGCACTATTCAAAATAGCAAAGACATGGAATCAACCTAAATACCCAACAATGATAGACTGAATTAAAAAAATGTGGTACATATATAACATGGAATACTATGTAGCCATAAAAAAGAGCAAGATTATGTTCTTTGCAGCAACAAGGATGGAATTGGAGGCATTATCCTTAGCAAACTAATGCAGGAACAGAAGACCAAATACTACATGTTCTTAGTTATAAGTGGAAGCTAAATAATGAGAACATGTGGACATAAAGAGGAGAATAACAGACATTGGAGCCTTCTTAAAGGTGGAGGGTGGGAGGGAGGGAGAGGATCAGAAAAATACCTGTCAGGTACTATGTTTATTACCTGGGTGATGAAATAATCTGTATACCAAACCCCTGTGACACTAGTTTACCTATATAACTACCCTTCACATGTACCCCTGAACGTAAAATAAATAAAAATAAATAATAACCATTCTGACTGGTGTGGGATGGTATCTCATATGAATACTTGTAAGAACAGTTTGTGATACCTGAAGTATTTGCTTTACTCTGTAGCTTTAAGGTACAAGAATTTAAAAAAAAAAACTCTGATAGAAAAAATTTTCACCAGCAATTAGAAAGGCTTTTAGTTGTTGTCTTCTTAGTGGAGTAAGCAGTGTATCAGTTTCATAATCTGAAGAAGGGCCTGTGTTTTTCAAAAGTAAAAGCTATAACTTTACAAACTCTAAGAAGAAAAATGTCATGACTGAGGTACTCCAAATTAACTTCTCCCCTCAAATTAAGGGAAGAAAATAGGAGAAGAGGATTAATAAGAAAGTCAAGTATCAGAAATGTAATATTTTGCATCTGTACCATGAATACATACTCTGAAATATTGGAGAGGGATTTATTCTTAACTTTTTTTAGTTCTGTCATTGATCAGAAGTTTTGGATTTATTGAATAGTGGATTTGAATAAATGCAGCAACAAATTTTAGTGAGTTTCCTTAAATGTTGATTCTTTCACCAATTGCCACTGTCTCATTTTCTTTAGTCTCTCTAATTTGACTTCATTCCTTATTGTAAGGAGTTTTCGATATTGTCTATACAGGTCTAAAAAAAACCAAACACTTTTGTCTTCCTGAAGTAAAATGTTTGCCTCCTATATCTATGGAGTCACAGGAAATTGTTTGTGTTCACAGTTAAGCTTCCATAATACCTCACTTAATTTGCATCAGATTCTTTTAGTGGAGCACATTAACTTTCATTTCTAAAGATTCCATTGAACTTACATTCATTCATTCATTCATGCAGAAATGTTTGTGTAAGTGTTACATGGGCAATCATTGACTAGACTTTCCACTGGCATCAGTTCCATTTAATCCAGTATATATATCTATTAATTAAGATCTCCCTTAAATAGTACTTAGAAGGATGCTACTAGACAAAAAGCTGCAGAAAAAGACCGTTCTGAGGCAGGATGTTGATTTCCTGCTTTACTGGTCTCTAAGGAAAAGGAGAATTCTAGTTGAAATATTGACCCATTATAAATATAAGGGTCAAAATATATTTTGTTATAATTTGTGATTTTAAATACTGTATGTGTCGGAAGTGGGAAGGGGTGAAGTGGGGAATGAAAGTTATCAAGCTTTGAGTCCCCTTATTTCAGGGAGGATCACTCTAACTGGAATAAAATCCTTGAAGACAGGGAGAGTGTTTTAAAAACAACTATATGTCTGAGTGGTTGGGGACAAATAGTAGGAACTTACTATTTTTTTCAATTATGTATTATAATTTGTCAGGCTGCCAACTTACCCAAAGATAGTTCATATCTGCAGGGGGTGGGGAGAGATAGTTGATATGTTTTGTTTACACTCTAAAAATTTAGGCATTATAAAGAGAGAAAGAATGTTTACAATATGCTCTTTAGACATTTAAATCTTTTTTGACAACAAAGGGAAAAGGCAGCCACCAAAACGAATAGCTGTGCTCTGGTGAGCAAGCACACCATGACTATGTATGGCTTCCTTCTGTGCCTTTCCTATGCGTCCTCATTGATAAATCACAAGCGATTCTTGCTCTATGTTGGTGAAAGGATGGAAAAAACCCAATGCCTATTTATTTTAAAAAGTCGATGATGAGGTTTTTTTTTTTTTAAGTTTAAAGGTAACACTTGAGTTCATTTAAGTTTGACTCCTTTCACCTCTCTACTTTTAATACAAGGTTTTCTGCTGTCATTTTCTTGGTGTTTGAAGTTGAGGTTTCCTGACCCCTGAGACTGCTCTCCCATCAGCATTAGTCAGACGTGGCTCCTGCGGCTCTGTCATGGCACCCTGGAGTTTCCGGGACACTTCTTGAGCTAGATGTATTGTTTCCCTTTCGGATCTCTGGCTGTGCGGAGAGAGGGGCAGCTCCTGTCAGAGATTTTTGACTGGATTGCCTGGGCGCCGTCACGTTTCCTGGTTACCCTGTCTAGGGATGCAGATTCAGAAGGAACTGTGCAACACTGGAATTTTTTGTGGTGAGAAGTTGGTAGACAAACATGAATCATCAGAGGATTTAATGCATCAGAGACAAAAATAAATAGACAATAAATAGCTCTTTTTTATTTTTATTTTTTGAGACGGAGTCTCATTCTGTCGTCCAGGCTGGAGTGCAGTGGCGTGATCTCGGCTCACTGCAACCTCGGCCTCCCGGATTCAAGGGATTCTTCTGCCTCAGCCTCCCGAGTAGCTGGGACCACAGGCACCCACCACCATGCCCGGCTAATTTTTTAATATTTTTTTAGTAGAGACGGGCTTCACCATGTTGGCCATGCTGGTCTGGAACTCCTGACCTCGTGATCCACCCACCATGGCCTCCCAAAGTGCTGGGATTACAGGCGTGAGCCACCATGCCCAGCCGACAATAAATAACTCTTAGCCTCTCACCTAAGGAGCATTTACGTGAGTGTATGAATTAGTAATTGGTGAAACATTTCTTGAGCACCCGTATATTAGTCCGTACTCATGCTGCTATAAAGAACTGCCTGAGATTGTGGAATTTATAAAGGAAAGAGGTTTAATTGACTCACAGTTCCGCAGTGCTGGGGAGGCCTCAGAAACTTACAATCATGGCGGAAGGCAAAGGAGAAGCAGGCACCTTCTTCAGGACGGCAGGATGGAGTGAGTGCAAGCGGGGGAAATGCCAGACGGCCTATAAAGCCATCAGATCTCATGAGACTCACTCACTTTCACGAGACAGCATGGGGGAAACTGTTCCCATGATTCAGTTACCTCCACCTGGTCCCACCCTTGACATGTGGGGATTATTACAGTTCAAGGTGAGATTTGGGTGGGAACACAGAGCCAAACCATACTAACCTAACATACACAAGATAAAGCTCTACTGAAAGATATGAAAAGAATAAGATATAAATTCTTTGCTTAAGGAACTTAACAATCTTTTAGTGGAAATAAAAAGTATATGATTGATAGTATTCTGGGGTATAAACTGCCATACAAAGGGTCTATTGGAGTTTAGACAAAAAAATCATCAGGGGCATCAGTGACGTCTTTATAACCTTACAATTTCCTTGAGTTTTTTTTTTTCTCCATTAGATTATTCAATGGCAGTAACAGGAGAGTTAAGTCAGATGGACTTGAAGAAGATAATTTTTTTTTTCACTCATGTAACTGAAAAATCCAGTGATAGAAGAAAAGGCTTGCAGGCCTAACTTGATAGGGGCTCTGCCTACACTTTCTTGTAATTCTTTTTTTTTTTTTTTTTTTGAGACAGAGTCTCACTCTGTTGCCCAGGCTGGAGTTCAGTGGCAGGATCTTGGCTCACTGCAACCTCTGCCTCCCGGGTTCATGCAATTCTCCTGCCTCAGCCTCCTGAGTAGCTGGGATTACAGGCGTATACCAGCATGCCTGGCTAATTTTTGTATTTTTAGTAGAGATGGGGTTTCGCCACGTTGGCCAGGCTAGTCTCAAACTCCAAACCTTAGGTGACCTGCCTGCCTCAGCCTCCCAAAGTGGTAATTCTTTTATATTCTTATGAAGAATAAATAATTCAGTTATTATGAATTGAATGTGTGTCTCTCCACTTCCAGGCACACGTTAAAATTTGTACCCTTAAGATAATGGCATTGGGGATGAAACCTTTGGGAGGTAAATCAGTCATAAGATTGGAGTGTTCATGAACAGGGTTATTGCCCTGATAAAGACATTACAGGGAGCTCCCTCACCCCTTTCCCCCAAAGTGAGGACACAGTGAGAAGTCACCATCTTTGAACAAGGAAGGAGAAAATAAGGTTTAAGTGTCCATTCTTTTTTGGTGCCCCAGGCACCAAATTTGCCAGCGTGTTGATCTTGGATCTCCCAACCACAGAACTGTGAGAAATAAATGTTTATTGCGTAAGCTACCAAGTTGATAAAAAAAAATTTTGTAATAGAATCCAAAATGGACAGAAATAACAATAAGTGAAAACACTTTACACACAAAGTAAGTAGTTAGTAAATGATAAAAAGGTTTATCATCAATATTATTAGTATTATAGGTATAAATATATTTAGGGTAAAAACTTAATATTTATGGCTATCTTACTTCCTGTGCCACTGCTCAGTTAACATTTAATAAACTATTAAAATCCATGTGGTAGTGCAGAAGTTTCAAAATTTTTGAAATCATAAAAAATTTATATTTAAAAAATAATAAAAACCCTTTATTGATTTAAATTGTGTTAATAATATCTACATTAAATGCATCTGCATATATTTATTATGTAGAGGATGAGTATACATATTTTCAATAACACTTAATAATTATGTCATAATAATTCTTAGGAGTCATCTTGATAATATAATAAGTAAATATTTTGATAGTAAGATTGGAGGTAAAGGTTATAGGATTTTTATTTAGTTTTTTAAGTGGTTCATGCCATAGTAAAATAAGAGAAACATCTTGAATTTCCTCATTCTAAGTGGTAATACTTCTGATCCTTCTTGGAAATTTGGAAACTTGCTGTATTTAAGAATAATTTGGAGAGGGAAGAGAGGGGAACTGGATTCTGAGATACCATCTACAAACAAACCTAGAAAGAAAGCAAATCATATCACAATATCACTGAAAGCCTAATTCACTTATATAACATTCCATTTTAAAGTAATTTCCAATTGAAATATTTCCAATTTTAATTCAAAATAATTCAAGATCAAATGTATGATCCACCACAGCTTTGTGTTTCTGGACCAGCCATCTCCACATCTCTATTCCCAGATTTCATTTTGTGTAACTCAGGTTGGGCTAAGTGACTAACTTGTACAGCCTTTAATTCTGTGATTTGACATTCCCAATATGCCATTTAATGTATGACCTTCCCAGGATGTCATGCCATTGGTAGAGTCTTGTAAATAACTGGCATGGACTCCAGAAATTCTAGCTTCTGAAATTCTTCCATCCTTTTCCTTTCTGTTCACCATTACCTTCAATAACGTCTCATCTTCCAGGCCAGGCATGGTGGCTCATGCCTATAATCACAGAACTTTGGGAGGCTGAGGAGGGCAAATCACCTGAGGTCAGGAGTTTGAGACCAGACTGACCAACATGGTGAAACACTGTCTCTACTAAAAATACAAAAATTAGCCAGGTGTGGTGATGCAGTTCTGTAGTCCCAGTTACTCGGAGGCTGAGGCATGAGAATCACTGGAACCCGGGAGGCAGAGGTTGCAGTGAATGGAGATTGTGGACTTTTTGCCTAATGCCGATTCTGTTAACTGCTCCTCAGCTAGTAACTGCAGTCTCAACTGGAGGTGCTGGTTCTAGTGTTGACCTGATGCAGAATCCAGGACAGCACCCAGAATCCAGGACACCAGGTGCATGGAACTGCAGCATCAATCAGGCTTTGTTCCTTTCATAAGTGATATTAATACTTATTATTGTTATAGTAGAAACAATGCTTTCTATTTCTAGGCTGCTTTATAATTTATAAAGTACTTTCCCAATTATCCTTCTAAAGCACTGTGATTATATGAAAAAAAGATATTATTCTCTTTATCCTACAGACTACAAAAACAAAGTTTGAGAGGTAGGTATCCTACTCAATCAAGATAGTGTAAGTTAATAAATGGTAGACTTAGGAATCCAACCTGGGTTTTAATATATATGGTGTTTTAAATTTATCACTCTTCAAGTACTTATGTACATTTGCAAAGAAGCACTACTTGATTTATGTTCCCTCTACCATGACTTAACTGGCTTTGTGTGTGTGTGTGTGTTAGTGGTGTTGAATTTAGAAAGAAAAAGTACCAATGAGACTTGTCTAGGTCATAAGTTGGAGTTAGTGGAGCTATGTGGGTTTCATTGTATAGATTTTGGAGTCTCTATCTAAGTAATTTTACAGTTTAAGACATAAATCAAATGTTTAAAGCAAACAAAATTAAAGAAGAAAGAGACAGCAATGCTTATTTGCAACATGTATTTAACACATTTTACTTTCAGGAAAGTAACACCGAAAAGAGTACCTTCAGGAACAAAAATGGGGGAAAGCCCCTTTTCCAATCACAATTAATATGCAGCTGAAACACAAGGTCAAAGGAGAATGACAGGCAACTGCTCCAGGTCTAGAGGGGTGGGGGACTCTATTTGTCTTATCTGTATAGTCTCTTACAACTTACAAACTACTTTTCATATTTTATTTATGTACTTATGATTATAATCTGTCTAGCATATATTATTATATAATCTCCGTTTTAAAAAGTAGAAACTGAGCCCTGAATTTAGTGATTTTACCAGGGTAATATTTAATGGAACAGATTGATGCAGAGGAAAAGGTCATATTATTCCTTAAATCGTCTAAATCCTAAGCCATATTCTCAGTTCTTGACATATGAGATTTTCAAAGTTTAGGTTTCTTCTGTTTACTTTTGAAAATAAGGTTTAAGTGTCCATTCTTTATGTGAAAAAGTTTTGGAGAAAGGGTGTGCTTTCTTCTGCAAACAGTTGGATACATCACAACATTTTAGCCTGAAAATGATCAACTATATGCTATCATTTTTAAGAAACATCTAAAGACAAGTTGATATTATAAATTAAATTGTTCACTTGTGCCCAGTTAAACAAAATTAAGCTTATATAGCATAGATGGGAGGTAGGAGTGTATCGAATAGACAATGTAATTTAGAAAAATATTAGACATTTCCTTGATGAATTCTCAGAAAACTTTGATTTGTCTCATGTGGCGGTACGTTTTCTTCATTCATGCTCCTTCAACCACCATGAGTTTTGAACTAGATTTGGATTGCAGTTTTTAACCTCGTTGTATTGCTTTTCTCTATTGTCAAATTGTCCTCTTTTTCAAACATTAGAAACCTATGCCCCTGTTTATAAACCTATAATATACAACACTGTTCTTTAACATAATTTAAAATTAATTTAGGTCTCCTGATACTAAAAATTCCCAAGCAAATAACTCTGTATGGGGATGAAGATTCACAGACCTGCTCCGATGGACTCTAAAGGCTCCTGACACTTCCCAGGAGTGGGCGTAATGTTAACAGTAAAGAGGGAGAAGGGGTTAACCACAAAAATTTTTGCAATAATATAAGAAGGATTTGTTCTGTTTTTATTTTAGAGGGTGAAGAAAAGACTTTCTCAATCTTGGAAAAGTCTGTTTTCTTGACGTAGGTTTGGAAGATTTTATTGCATGCTCCCATGATTCTAGAGTACCTCAAGCCATCGATATATTTCCTGATAGTCTTAAGTTGGAACAATATAGGGGTCTTAATGGCTGTACAAAAGTCATTTGTGCCACAGGAAACAGACATTTGGGAAGATGAGGAAAAGGGATAATTAGGTTTGAGGAAGGAAGAAAAAGGGATTTCAATAGCTTATATTTTAGAAAGGTGTAAAAGTACAATGGTGTAAGGAGCAGGATTCTGTAAGAAGGAGGATGAACCCAATGTGATAAGGAATTCAGGGCAGGGAGATTGGTTCACAACATCAGGGATTGGGGTAGAGGTTCATGAATAGCCTCCCTTTGGCCTCAGTACTCATCTCTCCTGTTGCAGTGAATGAGGAATGGATGACATAATCAACAGTGATTAAGCAAGCTGCCCTTTTCTGTAGGCCCTGAAGCACTACCGCGTGGGCTGGCCCAGGAATCTTTTCTCCTGGACTTTGTGCATGGGACAATGAGTACCTCCTCCTCAAGTAGCAGAAGTGCTGAAAGCTACCGTTTTCTATCATTATCTGCTACCATCACTCCCCTGTTCAGGGGAACAATGCTGTGTTAAACTAAGTTATTATGTAAAAGCCTTATGCTGCTGTGCTGATAATCAGAAATCTCCAACTTTATGTGGCCTAGTGTAACCAAGTAGGCTTGCTGGCATTTAGTGGTGAAATACATTTGCTTTAGAAAAAAAGGCACATTTAAGGTGAATTTGGGTGCTGGCTAATATCTTTTGACAGGTAAGGTTCTTATGTGATAACATTAACTGTGTCTTTGTGAGAGGTGAAGCCGGCTGGGCTTCTGGGTCAGGTGGGGAGTTGGAGAACTCTTCTGTCTAGCTAAAGGATTGTAAACACACCAGTCAGTGCTGTGTGTCTAGATAAAGGTTTGTAAATACACCAATCAGCACTCTGTAAAAATGGACCAATCAGCACTGTGTAAAATGGACCAATCAGTGCTCTGCAAAATGAACCAATCAGCAGGATGTGGGCGGGGCCAAATAAGGGACTAAAAGCTGGACACCCGAGCCAGTCCCGGCAACCCGTTCCAGTCCCCTTTGTTACCGTGGGAGCTTTGTTCTTTGCTCTTCACTTTTTGCAATAGATCTTGCTGCTGATTACTCTTTGAGTTTGCACTACCTTTATGAGCCAGTAATGCTCACCACAAAGATCTGCAGCTTCACTCCTGAAGCCAGCAAGACCACAAACCCACTGGGAGGAACGACCAACTCCAGACACGCCACCTTTAAGAGCTGTAACACTCACTGCGAAAGTCCATGGCTTCACTCCTGAAGTCAGCAAGACCACGAACCCACTAGAAGGAAGAAACTCCGGGCACATCTGAACATCTGAAGGAACAAACTCCGGACACACCATCTTTAAGAATTGTAACACTCACCATGAGGGTCCACGGCTTTATTCTTGAAGTCAGCCAGACCAAGAACCCACCGGAAGGAACCAATTCTGGACACATTTGCACTTGATAACCAACTCCAATTTGGCAATTACAGAGACAGTTGAAGTAACTAAAAAGTATAGGCTGACATAATACCTAATTTCTTTAAAAATGATCTACTTAGAGTTACTCATCTCTATATAAAATACTCAGTGTATCAGAGTTTTTTAGAAAGTTGAAGACAATATAAACTTAAGCAGGTTATATTTGTTGATGGAGATAACAAGTATATAGATACCCATATTATAAGGCAGACTAGTAAGTATCAAAAGACAGATACAAGCAAAATGTCACGGAAGCGCTTAGAAAAGCAATAAATCAGGAAAAACTTCAGGCAGGTGATATTATTTCAGACGAGCATTGAGAAGCAGTGATCTGAGAAGGAACTTACCATTATAAGTTGATAATAATAATTTTAAAAAACTTGGGTGTAGGAAATGGCAGAGTGGCCTTGAAGAGCAGAAAATAGTTTACTTATTCTAGAGTTGGAAATACCAGCTTTGTGTATATATATTTACCAAATGAAGTTTCAGGCTTAATCTCTCTACATGTCTTTTATCTTTGTTTGCTTCCATTCTTAAAGACTTAGGCCTAGGCCGAGCGCAGTGGCTCAAGCCTGTAATCCCAGCACTTTGGGAGGCCGAGGTGGGAGGATCACGAGGTCAGGAGATCGAGACCATCCTGGCTAACATGGTAAAACCCCGTCTCTACTAAAAAAAAAATACAAAAAAATTAGCTGAGCGCGGTGGCAGGCACCTGTAGTCCCAGCTATTTGGGAGGCTGAGGCAGGAGAATGGCGTGAACCTGGGAGACGGAGCTTGCAGTGAGCCGAGATCGCGCCACTGCACTCCAGCCTGGGCAACAGAGTGCTCTGGAAAATAATTTGAAAATATGGGCAATTAGAATATATTACTTATTATGTATTTATATTTTAAAAGTAATATACACGCCTGTAATCACAACACTTTGGGAGGCTGAGAGGCAGGTGGATCACGAGGTGAGGAGTACAAGACCAGCCTGGCCAAGATGGTGAAACCTCATCTCTACTAAAAATACAAAAATTAGCCGGGCTGGATGGCAGGTGCCTGTAATCCCAGCTACTCAGGAGGCTGAGGCAGGAGAATCACTTGAACCTAGGCAACAGAGGTTGGAGTGAGCCAAGATTGTGCCAGTGCACTCCAGCCTGGGCGATAGGGTGAGACTCGGTCTTAAAACAAAAACAAAAACAAACAAACAAAACTAAGTACTTCTGAACACTGCTTACAGTGTAATAATGTGGAATGTGGGGAGATGAAACAATTTTGTCTCTATCTTTCTAACTCTTCAGGTTTGGAATTCACTAGAGCATAAGGTACATATGAGAGAATATTAGGAGTTAAGATTGGAACTTATGTAGGTGGGAGAAATATTGTGGAATTTGAGTGTTTTCAATAAAGCAGTAATAATCACTAAAAATTGTTTATCTTGGTTGTAATATACTTGCACATTAGGATATGCAAAGATCAATAGGAGAGCATCAATAGACTCTGAAGACTTATAGTCTCCCAAGGGAAATAAACATATAAATAATGATAATTAAAGACAGTGTGATATATGGGAATATCAGAGAGAAATTCTTACTCTCGTTCCAGTGTGAATAAAATCTTTTCTTGCTTTCATTTATTTGACCCTGCCTAGCCCTTTGGTAACTGAATGATAACATAATGGAAGTATTTTGACAGCTGAGGAACACAGTAAAATTTTTCCAGAATGGATTTGAAACTAAGAGAAACTGTAGAACTGAGACCAGTGAAGAGGTTACTGCAAAAGTCTAGGGAAGATTCTCACATTATTTTTCAAGTAGTAGCCATCAATGAAAAATTCCAACAAAGATCTAGGAAAAGGTGATTTTTACAGTGTAAATGGGATGCTATCAAAGTGGTGCTACTGATGATTTAATTGAATTTTTGGTGAAGAGCTGAAGTATACAATCTGAGCTTCAATGACTAGAATGAATTCCTCATGACCATACATATAAAAAGGAAAAAGAGCAGCCTTCTCAGTGTGGTGTCTGGGCATCTGAATTCAACAGACTGATTGCATAGTAACAACCTAGAGAAATGAGGTTTCAAGTTCAATCTCTTTACATGTCTTTTATCTTTGATTGGTTCCATGCTTAAAGACTGATTCCCAAGCACAGGCACCTGTCATTAACGTGGGTAGCAAAAGTAAGAGAACATAAAAGCATCAGCACAAATCCATTTGCACTCTGGGAAAAATAATTCCAAGTTCATGGACCAGTTGTGTTTATTAATTTCCAGAGGACATCCTGATGACTAGAACTCTCAGTAGAAATACTACATCTTCATTTCATATTGGGTCACAGGACCCAGAATATGAGTATAAATTTTTATTGTGTTCATCAGTTGTGAAAATACCTCCATGTATGTTGTCTTTCAGTTACCATGGACCAAGGGGCTGAGCAGACTCAAATGAAGCCAAGAAAATATTTATTTCATACCTAGATTATAGTAGAAATTTCTCTTTGATACTTTCAATATATCGTACCCTGTCTTTCATTATAGTTATTTATGTGTCTATTTCTCTCAGCAGTCTGAATCCTCCAAGTGCAGATATTCTAACCTGTTCGTCTTTGCATCCCCTGAAATATTTAGCATAGTATTTTTCAAAGCATTGACTTTCAAGAAATGTTTGCTGATAATGACAGAATTAAATACACACATTATTTAGTCATCTGTTAAATTTGGCAAAGATGTGCAGATACTGTTTCTCTCTCTAGAAAAAGTTAATATGACCAGCATGTCCTAAGAACTTTTTATGTGTTACATCATTTACTACTCACAATGATTCTATGAGATAAGCATTATTATTATCCTAATTTTACCAATATGGAAACTGAGATATAAGGAGATTAAACAGTTTCCCTAAGAGGCTTGACATATTTAATTGCCATCACAAACAACTCTGGAAGTTCATCAGGGCAAGTATCATCTATGTATTATTGGAGAAGAAACTAAAGCTCAGAGATGTGATTTCCCCAGGGACACAGAGCTCATAACTAGAAGGGCTTGCACTAGAATCATACTCTCATGCTTCTGATTCAATTGGTTTCTTCATTTGTGATCTGGGGATAATAATACCTACATTGCTCTCTTATGGGAATAATCAAAGTAAAGCACGTTATCACAAAACATATATTGAACGAATGTTTTCTTCTCAAGCATTATTATACCATGCTACATTTTTATTACATGATGACTAACATCAACAGCATCTCTCAAAACAAAAGCAAGCTTCTCTCTCAAGATATGGTTTAGAATTCTGTAATAGTTCCACTTCGGTAAAGCTTTATTTTTCTTTATCATGCTATCTATATTTTTCTTCCCCTATCTGATCAAACTTGAGTATCAATGATTCCATTTGATCATTGCTTACATTGAAAATCGAAATCTAAGTTGTTAAAAGAGCATCTCTAATTCCTCATACGTGTCTTGCCTTTATTACGTTCTGAACTTAACATTTATAGTAATTGGTTGTAGTTAATTCTTACAATACTGTGATGCTTCAGCATCCATTTTGAATACAGGAAGCAGAGCTCATACCAGAAGCAATGCTCAGCCACCCTTGATGCAGTTTCCAGTTTTACACCACACCTAAATGATTCAAGCCTGTGACCAGACATAAGAACTTAAAAGACATCTTTCCCTAGGAGGCCTTCAGCTTTCCCTCCTCTTTTTTTAAACAGACCATTCAGGCATTTGCCTGCGAACTTACAGTGACTCACACCCTATTCCTCTTTATATACTGTTAGTTGCCATGGGCTTCTCTCTCTCTCTCTCTCTGCCTGACTCTTTATTCTTGCCTTGCATGACCTGGGGACAGAGGACTGCCCTTCGACTCATTATGCCCTCCATGCTCAGGATCTCTAAGTAAAAATCTTTGAAGTTGTTTCCTATTGTGGTGGTGTATTAAATCTGCGCCTTCCATCTGAAGAACCAGGAACTGTTTCAGGCCATTTCCCAACCTGACAACAGGGAGAACAAAAGGCCAGACCCCTAGCACCCAGAGCCAGGCATAAACTGGACATGGGTCAGACAAGAGCCACAAGGGCATCTGTCAGTGTAAAGTTTCCTGTGTAAGGAAGCCCCCATGGTGGTGGTTGGACAACTAGCCATTAGGCCATTAGCCAGGAGAAAAAAGTATCCCAAGAGAGGCATACTGTAAATACCCACGCTCAGCTCCCCTTCATTTTCCATTAGGGGAGGGTTGCTAGTCTCTCTGGTTCTGGAACCCCAATTTTACTGGGAGCTCTCAAAACCTTCCATAATTAATTTTGTTGATATAGTAGTCAGATAGTTTGCTTTCATTGTCTTTATACTTGGTCATCAAGTTACTAAACTCTTTAAAACTTTATTTAAACTTTATTCTAGCTTTTTCAGGTTTATCTATGAAATTTCACCAACCTTTGCTAGAGTGTCATCTTTCAATCTTTGGCAACTACTGGAGACAAATCTTGAAATTCTGATGAACTTAATGGGTTTGTTGAGTGTTTTTGATATCATTGACCATAAAAAAAGCACCAGAAATTAGTGCAAATTTTCTCTCAAAAAGGTTAATAGTATGGACAATAGCGTATTTTCTGAGAGTTATTATAAAGAGAGGATAGTGTCCTATTAATTTTGTTAATGTGTAATTGCTCAAAATTTCCTTGGCTTAATCACTCTAAGACTACTTCTTTACTTACAAAATAAAGATGCATGCATTTGTTCATTTTTCTTCAATAAATATTTGTAGAGTGTTTTATATGTACCAGCCATAACACAATCATTAGATAGTAATAATGAATATAACAAAAACAATATTCAGAGAAATAACAAACCTTTATACAGCTTTTTATGGAATTAAATCATATGATTTATGTGGCAGTGCACAGCATAGGTACACCATATAATTTCAGATTATATTATGCGTACATTTTAATTTGCTATTAAAGGGATTTCACTCAGAACCATTTACAATTTAAGTGAATTCTTGCCTTAGGTTTTAATTTTTTTTCAGACAGGCATGATAATTATACATACATATGCTTCTTGAAATACAGGATACCTGTAGGTTTTAATTCAATGCATTAACTCAGTGCTTCATGCATCTTCAAAACCTGCACCATATCAGGACCAACAGTAAATGAGCATGTTGTCAAATGCACATGCAAATCTAACAAAGAACAGAAAAAAAACACTTTAGAAGTTTTAATTTTATTTCTTTAACTTGCTGTTCTTATTTAGTGGATCTTCAATTGTGTAACTTTTACTTTAAGTGCTCCTGTAACTTTGGAGATTGTTTTCCATTGTTAACTACTCAGATTCATTATCATTTAGCACATATTTTAATTTTTTCAAATTACTAAAATACTTTCACTCCTTTGAAGATTTATGCAAATATTATGTATCTTATGATCTTTGGGATAATCTGTATAACTAAAGATACAGGAGTATAGTCAAAAATTTCAAGTGATTTTTGGGCTGGGATCTTAAGCATAAAATATTGGACAAATATTGGATATTCAACATCATTTGTTAGTGGTTGCTAGTTTTATGTTATTATGTACTTCAATGTGAAAGCTTGGTTAATTTTTTTTCCTGATTTGTGTTGAAGGTACAAATAAATTACAAGACAAATATGGTATTTTATTAATAAAATGGAATTATTATTCAACCTTCAAAAAATGAGATTTATCCTTGTGCCATAACATGGAAAAGTGGCCATTATAGATTGTGAATTGAAAAAAATAAATTTTGGAATACTATATACAGTATTTTCCAATTTGTTTAAAATTAGGCATTAAAAATATGTGGGAGTACATATAAAACTTGTTTCTCTCAATAGAGGAGAACTGAATCTGCAGTCTATGCAGGAGGCTTACTTCTGTGATTTTATTTTTTACCTTGTGTAGGCATACTTTGTAAATTATAAGAAACTTAAAAAACATAGCATGAAGCTTATAAAAAGGAATAACCACAATAAAATATATTGTATACTTCATTAATTGATTCTTCTTT
The DNA here is from genome assembly GCF_009828535.3 of Hylobates moloch. Taxonomy (NCBI): domain Eukaryota; kingdom Metazoa; phylum Chordata; class Mammalia; order Primates; family Hylobatidae; genus Hylobates; species Hylobates moloch. The sequence continues at coordinate 137,554,134 of NW_026652277.1, forward strand.
TTTTTTTTTTTTTACTTATGACTTTAGAACTAATAGATTCAATAGATTTTTGGCTCTTGGAGGTTACCCAGTCCAATTTCCAATGGCTCCTACTGAAATTGAGGTTGAGTGAGCAGCCTAAAATTATTCAGGTTAATAGCTGAGTAAGGAATGGAACCTTGGTTAGGTAGAACTTAAAATTTCAGGATGCATCGTCCTCTACTGTCTCTCTTCCTTCTTTCAGCTTCAGTTTTGATGTCTAGCTAATGTCTATTTAAGGAGATATCATGTCTAGTCATATGTTTCAGTAGAGCTCCTTTTGTAAATAAAGAAGAAAATTCAATCCAGAAGACACTGCTGTACCTGGACAAAGGATGAAGAGCTGAAGAGCTTGTAGATATTGAAAGAAAGAAGTTACTTTGGAAGTTACATGGTCATTTGGGAAATTTGGAAGGTCAAGTGATGTGATATATGATATATGTGATATAAAATAAAAATTTACACATGAAAGTAGGGCCTAGAGAACTGCACCAGATTCCGATTAATCAGTTACTAATATTACTCTGAATATTTCAAGTTTGTATTATGAACAGAAACCCATTTGAGTTAGTAATTTATTATCTAAATATAATTTTAATCAGTAATTTATTATCTAAATATATTAATTCCAGTTTTACCTTTACTCATATCATCATAATAACCTCTTAGTGGCTGCTTACTAATTTTTTAAATATTATCTTACCATCTGAACAGCCAAGTGCTTAGAAATATACAGATGGACCTGATATTAAAGATGATATGTACCTACCCTTTATGGTTTTGTGCATAGCAATGGGAATTATTTTCTACTTTTGGTCTTATTATTTTGATAAATAATGACATGATTTTTATTTCACATTAAGCAGTGTTACAACTATACACCTGCAGTCTGTGGCATAATACAGTTGCCTGCCCTCCCTCCCTCCTTTTTTTCTCTCTCTCTCTTTCCTTCCTTCCTTCCTTCCTTCCTTCCTTCCTTCCTTCCTTCCTTCTCTTTTTCTTTTTGAGACAGGGTCTCATTCTCTCTCCTAGGCTGGAGTGCAGTTGTGTGATCATGGCTCACTGCAACCTCCACCACCCTGAGCTTAGATAATCCTGCTACCTCAGTCTCCAGAGTATCTCAGACTACAGGTGCATACCACCATGCCTGGCTAATTTTTTGTATTTTTCATAGAGATGAGGTTTCCCCATTTTGCCTAGGTTGGTCTTGAACTCCTAGGCTCAAGTGATCCACCCACCTCGACCTCCCAAACTGCTGGAATTATAGGCATGAGCCAATGCAGCTGGCTCATTTGCATTTATTTCTGTAGCCAGGTAATATAGTTGAGTAAGTTAGTTAATATGAATAAAATAAACAGTGTGAGTTCAATAAGTATATAGGTTTTTCCTAAAATCTTAGTCAAGCCCAGTTTCATAGGTCATCCAGGGCACCTGACATGGGTCAAACTAATTTGTTAACTCTGGAAAATAAGTTACCATGATGAGCTCACTCTGTATAGTAAAAATATTTTTAGGAAAGATCATTTGAAGATCACTCCTAGGTACTCAAGCCTGCAAAATTGTACTTTTATAGAGGCAAACCATGGACAGTACTTTTCCTCTTTAATGGGGTCTCCTATCTTTGTAATCAATAAATATATATAATCATTATTAAAATAAGATTCTTGATTTTTTGTAATGTAAGTTCTTGATAAGATCCAAAATACCACGATTTTCCACTTTTAAAAGCAACTACCAGATTTAGAGGCATTCTTTGTTTTTCTTTAATTTCCTGTGCTATTATTTTCCCACCCTGAATTCTGTTTTGAAGCTCTTAGCAGCTTTTTTCCGGGTAAGATGTTTTCATGCCCAACAGAAAACAACCACCAAATAAGAATATATTGTTATTGCAGTTACTTGATTCCATGTCCGGCATCTCGGGTCACCCGGGGAGAGACCTCTGGTAACCTCAAATTTTGCAAAATGAACATTAGGGTGAATTTGCGATATATTTTTGTGTTTTATTAATTATATTCTTGTTTCCCTCACTTTTGTCTTCTGTTTTTGTCATGGTATCTCTCAAGTCTTCCTGTTGTATTTCTACAAGATAGCTCTTCCTCTTAATTGCACAGTCCCAGTGTGTCTGTTTGTCTGTGTCTGTTTGCATTCTTATATGCCTGCACTTTTACAAAGAGTGAGTTTTTGCCTGTCAAAGGGCTCTAGGTTAATAGCTCCTTCTTGAGCCAAAGGAAAATTAGAGTTGGATTTAAGGCCTTATAATCAGAGGAGAGCCTGTGCGCTTCTCCAGCCGACTTGGGTTCTATCAACTTGACCTTTGTAGGAGAAAGCTCCTGGAAAAAAAAAAAATGAGATACTGCTCTGTCTTTCACTCTCAAGTAATTGAAAGCCCCAAATGGGAATAAGGAGCTGGAGAGATATAAGGCATACATTCCCTGGACATCTAAGTGCACAATTTTCTTGTCATCACAATATATCACTGTGTACATTATGCTGACAAACTCCACATTTCTTGGTCTCTCTTCAGTCTTTTTGATTGGCTATCAATAAGCAAAGGGAATGAGAAAGGCTCCCTTGAATTTCCGTAGCTACAGCCAACCCTCTTTTTAGAGCTGGCATTGTCTTTGAAAACAAAATGATGAATTCAAGCATTACAGTGTCTTGAATCTCAAATATTCCAGTAAGTTTCCTTCTTTGCTCTGTTCAAAGCACCCATATTTTGTGTCTATTGTTGTGCTACATTAAGGAGTCTCAGTGCATTTCCTCTCTGCATTTCCTTCACTTGTCTGTGCCAGCCTTTCTTCTGCTTCATCTTCTTTTATTAAGCTTTATTTCTGAGATTGAATTCTCAACCTTATAAAGAGGAGGTGGCCTCACACTTATTTTTATTTATTTTCTCTTGAAAGTGGCCACGGCAGGGCATTTTCGCTGTGCTATACTTGACAACTGAGTTCTGCATGGTAGATGAGTTGTTTTCTAATTGCATCGTATCTAGTAGCTGTCTAGTTTTGTCTTCAGTAGGAGAACTCAAACACTATAGTTTTGAAAGTTAATTCAGGGCTATTTATTTTGAGTTATGTTGCCTTTTGCTGTGATATCTCTTGGAGACTGACATTTTACTAAAACGTAGATTAAGTTCACGCAACACATTTTATTATGTCTCTATTTATATACAGCTAGCATTAAAGACCTGAAGCATATGACCCAAATCCTTACCTACAAGGGATCTTGCAATCTAGTTGGGTGAATAAATATAAGGATTTTTTAAAATCTAAAAATACCAGTGGGGCTCTGTTTTTAAAAAGTCATGATACAGGAGTGACCTCATATGTGCTAAATCCATTGTGTAAGATTAGCTCTGCCCTCATGTGATAAGTGAGATTATAGTTATGCAATTTTGATCTTATGAAACTATAATGATTATAAATTTCAGATGGCCTGTAGGAGGAGAAAAGGAGATAATTATAAGTTCATAATCAGAAAAAGCTTGGGACTAGAACTGGTCCTAGGAACTAAAGTGACTATGAAGCTGAAAAGCAGGAGAGACAAAAACAAGAGATGAGGAGGGTGGAGTGCGGGTGGAGGTTCTAAAGAGAAGATTAGATAGTATATCCTGGATGGAACTCATGATCCTGGGAATAGATCCAAATCAAGTTCATCTCACCTTTAAGGGCAGCTTGCTCCGTCTATCATAAATGCGGGAGTGGAAAGAGCATGCACCAAATTGGCTTTAGAGACCTGAGTTTGTATCATGGCTCAGCTACTTCTTAGCTATATGACCATGACCTATGTTTTCTCAGCTGTGAAACTGGAGAAATAACTACTTTGCAGTAATGTCATAAAGATTAGAGCTCCTGATAGGATGCCAGGCATACAGAGGAGGCTGAGTGGTGGCTATAATGCATGCTGTAGCTCAGGTAAAGGAACTGAGTCACGTGCATTGTAGAGCCTATTCTTAAAGCCAATCTTTCGCTAAACGTTTGTGTTTTAGTATTTTGCATTTTAAGGTTTTTGATTTTTCACATGTTGACCTTCTTTTCTATTGCCATTACATTCTAAATGATGTTACAACTTAAAAAGTGAGGAAAATGTTCTTAGCTGAACTAAAGAGAAAAATAATTTGTTGTTCGAACCAGAAAGTAAAGCAATTTTAGAGGTCAGGTGTAGGGGGCAGGGGTGTGGCATCAGCTGTCTGGATAAAAATGAGGAATTAAGAGAATAGCAGATAACACTAGTACACAGAGTAGTAAAGTAAGATTGGTGATGATTTTCAATCCACCTCTACTTGGGCTATTTATTCCCTTTGCCTTAATTTTTTCTTTCCGTCTGATGTTCTTTGGAAAAAATCAGAGTGTGGCAAGTTGGTCTTGCTCATAGGGGTGCTAGAAGAAGTTACACTTACCCAATGCATTGGATATTAGATATACTCAAGATAACTGTCAGGTCAAGTGGTGTGAAGACAGGGAAGATTTTGGAGCCAGTAATCGGGAGTATAATGGGGGTAGGAAGAGAAGCCAAAAAACGAAGTCTAAAGTAGTGGTTTTTAACTCTGGCTGTATATTACAGCACATATGGTCCTTTGGAAAAACACTGAAGCTGGTGCCCCACATTCAGAGATTCAGATATAATCAGAGAATCAGATATAATAGGTCTGGATGAAGCTTGGGCATTGCTATTTCTTCAAATCTTTCTAGATTATTCCAAAGCACAGGCAAGACTAAAAATTAATATAAACTAAAGTAAGGGTCCCTAGTAGATCTTTTTCATGTATGATGTGAAGCCTAGGTTCATAAAATTAAGGGAATAAGAGCAAGTCCTTAACGTACACACACACACATACACACACACACTCACACACACAGGCACACACTTCAAGTAAAAACTAATCCTGATGCTGTTCCAGATCTTTGTAGGATGATGTGTGGATAGGCAAACTAAGAAGTAGACTTCTTTTTTCCCAAAGAAATAAGACAATATACACTGTAGTTTTCTAATCTGGTTAAATTATTAAGTTGAAATCTTATATCTGCTAGGGAGTTAGATGTAATTATACTCTATTTTGCGAAAAAAAGTAGCTATTTCTTCAGTCTCCATAAAAATGGGCTATTGGTAGGAAGATAAAGCAAAGAATAAGGCAAAAAGTTTCTGGGACTTAGCACTCAGAAGACTGAATTAGAGAGAGACCAGGAGTCCGGGAAAGTGGGTTATATTCAACTGGGCAGACGTGGAAGAGAGTGCAAAAGGCATCCTCACCCAGCTGAATACACAGTTTATCACAGTGTTGCTTCTAAAACCGAGGAATCAGGGAGTTGACCAGGAACAAAGCAGGGCCATCGTGACTGAAGGAAGAAAAACAAATGGAAAGCTAAACTATGTAAGCATCCAGGGAGTGTGTGAGATTAAGGAGTAAGTGCTTAGAAATGTAGCAGCAATAGTAAGTAATAATGCTATAGAAAGTATCATTATAGTTATTTAGATGCAAGCAGTTAAATGAAATTAGGGTGTCAGTTCCCAGCTGTCAGAACAGAGATTACAGGAAGATTCTGATGAGCCTGCGCGTTAAATAGTTAAAAATGCTTCAAGAAATGTAACAAAGAGGCAGTTTCAAAATATTGTAGATACCAGAGAGTAAACAGTCAATGATGGTGTGATTCAAACAGAAAAAAAAGAGGCAGCTTAAATTCAGAGTTAAAGAGCGACAGCGCAAATAGGGCCAGACTCAGTTAAAAAAAAAAATGAAAAAAGAATTTGACATTTGTATTTCAAGTAGTAGAAATGTATAGACTCCTTTAGTAATATATTAGATACTTATGAAATGATTATAGCCCTTTTGCCACTGCTTGTTTTGATTATTCATTCATTTTGAGCACCTACTATGTTTGAGGCACTGATTTATCCCTATTCTAGGCTTTGGAACTTCCCATCCTCCTTTTTTAAAATTAGAAGCAATATATTGACTGAATATTCAGATTATCTACTCTTTTATTTTTTGAATCCAATCATTATCTATGATCTATTAGTTTTTAATGAATGTTAAAGTATATATGTTGGTGGGTAGAGTAGTCTGTGTGTCAGGTGATCCTCCTCCCTTAATCTTTATGCAGGTCTGGGAGTATGATATGCATTCTCCTACCAGCTATAGTTGTCTCTGAGTTTTATTTTGGCCTTTGGTAATCTTGCATATTTAGCATTTGTACTGATACCTCTACATCTCTGCCCATCTCCACCCTGCCACCCCAGTGTCTGCATGGTTTACTTCTGGTCTGAATTATGCATTGTGCATTTACCTTTCCCTTATTGTAGTTTTCTTGGCTTTGACAGATCATCTCCTACTGACCCCAATTTAAAGTCATACTACTAGTTAACTCTGGTAGAATTTAATGTTCTGTGTCTGACTGAAGCAATATCTTTATTATAAAGCTGCTGATGGTATAACTTTACAGATCTTCAGGTGGGTCCTTGGAACTACTTCAGCACAACTCATGACCCAAAGGAGTTAATATTGTGTGTGTGTGTTTTAATGCCATAGCCATAAGATGTACTTCAGCAATCGTGTTCCATGTTTTTAACTGTCTCCTTAAATCTTACTAAACAACGGTGATTCTCAGCTTGTAATGTTTATCTCAGAAGAAATGGCCTTTCTATAATATGGAATTCTTTGATAGAATAACGAGGACTAATGATCACAATAAATAGAAATAAATATAGCCAACATTTATTGAATGCTTACCGTGTGCCAGCATGTTTTATCTCATTTAATTATCATGAAATAATATATGAAGCATATACTATTTAAGGTAAGTAATGTTCCTGAGGTGATACAGCTAGTATGTAAAACTGTGTTGCAGGCACAAAAGTTAGAGGACCACTACCTAGGTATACATTCGATATTGCAAATGAGAGAGAAAATTATTTTTTTCAGAAGAAAATCTACATTTAATTAAAACTTGTTTGTTTTTGACACCTCCAAATGATCTCTACTTTTAATTTAAATTTAAAATAATTATTAATCTAAAAATATTAATAATTTGCTATTATCTGTACTATATGCACAATTTTATTTTATAAACTAGTTAGATAGAACCCTGATGTAGACATTTACATATAACAAATAATCTATTGTCTTAGGAAAACATGTATAATGTACAATGTCATGTTTTGTATATTTATTACACATTGCTTCGTATTCTTAATAGAATGGAGACCCACAAACTCAACTTGAACTTTTGGAATGATGGTGTAGTCTTATATAACTCAGCAGAGTATCAGTATTTGATGGTAAAGAGCATAAAAGTAATAGGCTTAATATTTACCATGACATTTTAATAAAATGTAGTTTTCCTGGAAATATAACTTCTTTATTAAAGTTATTTGAAATGGAGAAATATGACTTTCCTCATACATGCTGAGAATACATATTCTGCATGACTTCATGCCATGTATTGTAAACTCTCTACAAAGGTGCATATTTGAGAGTTTCCAGTTCTCAAGATTCCAGCAAGAGTATTCTGAAACTTTTCCAAAGGCTGTGATGTAGTTCTTCTAAAGTGACCTTTGACAGAAGCATCGTTTTGTGTTTTGTTTGTTTGTTTGTTTTGGAGACAGAGTCTTGCTCTTTCACCCAGGCTAGAGTGCAGTGGTGTGATCTCGGCTCACTGCAACCTCCCTCCGCTTTCCAGGTTCAAGCAATTCTTCTGCCTCAGCCTCCCAAGTAGCTGGGACTACAGGTGCACACCGCCATGCCCGGCCTTTTTTTTTGTATTTTTAGTAGAGATGTGGTTTCACCATGTTGCCCAGGCTGGTTGCACACTCCTGAGCTCAGGCAATGCACCCGCCTAGGCTTCCCAAAGTGCTAGGATTACAGGCGAGAGCCACCGTGCCTGGCCAGATCATTTTAATGTTGATTACAGTTAGGTATTTTATGTTTTACTTCTTTCAATGATTTGAAAGCTATTGTCATAAGTATTTTTAATATAGTTGCTGCCTCCCCATTTCTGGGCCTAACATAAGTTTTTGAAATCCAATCATACCCCATCACCTTTGGCCTAGTTTAAACTTCCCCTCCCTTTGTGGGTTGTTTGTGATACAGCCCTCTTGTTCCTCTTCCCACTAACTCAAAACACAGCACACCTACAGCTGCTGACCGCGATAAAAACCCAATGATCAACAACAGAGTCACGTAAATAAGTTCCCCCTCACACGTGTTTTCTTTAAAGTAGCAAATCTACAGCTCCCACAGGAAAGCCTGAGGAATAATTCCCATGGAGGACTGTAACAAAGGCATAGTCCCACAGACTCTCTCTCTTTCTCTCTCTCTTGACCCCCCACCTGCTGGCTGAGCTGCCTATCACCTGAACTTCCCATAGGCCTCCTATTGGCACTCTTATCTCTGGGACATGTAAGTAATATTTTTTTATATATATTTTTATTTTCTCTCCTCGTTGTTTGTCATCTGACTGATAGAGCTAAACCTAACTTTAATCCTATCAGGGGTCTCTTAGAGAGTGAATATCTTGGCTTATGGCTACTCTTGACAGAGAGACTTCAAGATCAAATTAGAAAGAAACCTTAACAATAAAATAACAACAGCTGCTTTTTTTTTTTTTTTAGTAATTTGAGTTTTATTTATACTTTATAACAGTCTTACAAATGATAGATTCTACATGATTATTAAAGTACACTTAATTCGTAGTGGTCAGATGACAGACTATGAGATCAAAGAATAAAAGAAATGGCAGTAATAAGCAAATGCTAATTACACAGATTATATGGCTACATCTTGGGTGTCAATGAAGAATGAAAAACTATCAGGTCCATACCAATGCAATAATGAAAAATTTAGTAAGACTTGGAACAAAGTAGGAGACTGAGTACATTTATCTTCTTTTACTTCTGCTCCAAATTTCTTGAGCTGAAAAGAAAGATCTATAAACAAATACCAATACTTCAATACACTAATAAATAAAATAGATTCCATAGTTATATCAGATATTTAAGGGATTCTCAAAAGGCATAAATTAGCCTGAATTAGAGCAAAAAAGAACAAAATGACTAAAGGTCCCTGTTGGAGGAAACTGCTCCAGAGGAAGGATTGCTTTTAGGGGAATGGCCTTCTCAGAAGTGGATGCTGGAGGAATCGTAATGATAAATAGCTGTGGAACGGTGTTTAAAACAGTTAGGGTTGTTGATTATTCCTTTTTCCTATGTCTGTGCTAAACCTTAGGCACCAAAGGTATTTGCACTGAGACTAAAGCAATGAATGTTTGTATGAGATTCAGAAAGTTATGAGCAAGAGTGGACAGCCACTGAGCTGCATAAGTGAAAAGAAACTATCCCCCAGACTGAAAAAAATACCAACAACTCAAGTGCAGTAAATCATGTCCCTTTCCCAAAATCATCACAGACAGGCTACAATGAGCAGAACAGTATCCACACAAGTCCATGGGGAATCTTACATGCAAAGATGAGCAAGCACTCAGTAATCAACAAGGTTTGATTGAAACCAACAGCATGAAATGGTGGCATCAAAATCAATAAACAGGGAAGGAGAAACAGGGTTAGTGTAGCAAAGAGGATAATATTTTACATTAAGTGTACTGAATAATTTTAGATAAATTTGGAAGGACTTTGCATCCAGAAAATTCTTGGAAATTAAATATGATAGCTGAAATGTAAAAATGCCCCCCAAATGGAATGAATTTGGTTAGATTAGAAAATAACAAAAAGATTTTCACAGGATGCAATGCAAAAGGACAAAAGGTTTTAAAACACAGAGTAAAACTGAGAGAGAAAGAATAAATTAAGATGTTCAAACATGTATTGTTAATAAATAAGGTGCAGAGAACAAAGGTAAAGAAAAAGTCAAAAGAGTAACAAAAGGTTGTTTCAAAGGGCTGAGAAAGATACTTTTTGCTTTTGGTGAAAGGATTCACTGAGCATGCAAGAAAATGAATGAAAAAAAATCAGATTCTGACAAAGTGTGGCAAAATGTCAAAATATTAAGGATAAAAATAAAACCAAAAGATGTTTACAGAGAGAAAACCGGTTTCTTGCAAAGCAAGATTGCTTGCTGTTACAGTACAATGAAGGAGATTTATAATATAAAAAAGAAAACTATAAGCTACTGTCATTAACAATCACATGAAAAACTTTAAAAAAAAACTAGTAAGTAGAATCTAGCAATATTGAAAAAGAATATTATGACTAATAACATATACATCTTATAAATGCAAAAATAATTTAATTTAGGAAATTTATGAAAACGATGTACTGCATTACATTTTATTGAGAAGAAAAGTTCATGATCACTCTGGAAAAAGTTGAAAAGAAAATAGAACACCGTATTTGATGTAAATTTCTAGCAAAATAAATGCACTTAGTCTGATAAGAGATGGGCTTAAGGTAAAGTATACCTATCAGAGACTCATGGAAAATATAATGATGATATGAGGTTAGAAATAATTCCATTAAAGTTAAGAACAGAACAAATATGCCAATTATCATAACCACTATTCAGTATACATTGGACTTAGTTAATGATATAAGACAACCAAACTAAAAAATTTAGTTTCTCAAGTATCTCCCTGTATTTCTACTCAATATTTCTGTAAACTTAAAGCTTCTCTAAAAATGATTGATTGCACCAGCACTTTGGGAGGCCAAGGTGGGTGGATCACATGAGGTCTGGAGTTCGAGACCAGCACGGCCAACATGGTGAAACCCTGTCTCCACTAAAAATACAAAAAGTTGGGCATAGTGGCACACACCTGTAATCCCAGCTACTTGGGAGGCTGAGTCAGGAGAATCACTTGAACCAAGGAGGCAGAGGTTTCAGTGAGCCGAGATCGCACCACTGCACTTCAGCCTGGGTGACAGAGAGACTCCTTCTCAAAAAAAAAAAAAAAAAAAAAAAGGTGATTACAAAATAAATACATTAGACATCGTTAAATGGTTTTCAGAGTGTTTTTACTAATTTAAATTTCCACTATCAGTGATTAGTATTCCCATTACTTCAAATTATTAACAACATTTGGTATTACCAGTCTATAATTTTGGATGAATTGGTATATGTAGTGTTAGCTCATTGGGGTTTTAACTTGCATTCTCCCACCCACTGGTGACTTATAGTATTTTTCAACATTTGTTTAGTCACAAGTCAAATGTTCTTTTTATTACATGCCTATTAAAGTATCCTGCCTACTTTTAAAGTTTGCATTACTTGTATTTTTTCTTATTAATTTGTAAAAGTTCTTTATAGTATCCTGGATACTACATTTATTGTATGTATTGCATATTATTGATTATATGTATTGCAAATATCCTGTCCTATCTTGTGCTTGTCTTTGCACTCAATGTTATAATTTGATGAACAGGAGTTTTTTTCTTAAGTGAAAGCCAGTTTATTAAGAAAGTAAAGGAATAAATAATGGTTACTCCATAGAGCAGCTAGGAGTTCTTAATTTTAAGTTTAATGTAGTCTTTTCCTTTATAATTAGTATATTTTGTGTCCTGTTTAAGAAATATTTATCTATTGCAAAGTCATAAAAATGTTCTCTAGCTTCATCACTTAGAAGTGTCACTATATTACTTGTCATATTTACATCTACAACCTATCCAGAATTAATTAATGTTAGTGGTGTAAGGAACCACCAAGTTTTTTTTATATGTAAATCCAGCAACTCGACATCATTTATTGAAGGATGTGCTTTACACATTACAGTGAGGAGCTATTTTTGCCATAAATGAAGAACTAACATCTACACTGGAAAGGTTCTGGATTGGGAACTTTTTCTGCATTTTGTTCTGTTTCATTGGTCTATTTATCTTTCTTTATTCCAGTACCAAAGTTCTAAATTGCTGAAGTTTTGAAATTGTTTTTTTATTAACTAGTAGGATAAATTCTCTTACTTTATTCTTTCTTGAGATTGTCTTGGCTATTCTTTGCCCTTTGCATCTCCATATACATTTTAGAAACAGCTTGTAATATCCTGTAACAAATCTCTTCATATTTTGATAGGGTTTCTGTTAAATCTATAGATATATTTGAAAATATTTGATATGTTTATTATATTGAGTCGTCTAATCACTGAACATGTATACTACTAATTTCTAATTTATTTAGTTCTTACCAACTTCTCTTGATAAGTTTATATTTTGTGGGTGGAGGTTTTGCATATCTTTTAATTTATTGGAATTTTATGTTTTTTATGCAATAAACTAGTGAACAAGTTTAGTTTTCTGTTTTTTGATATATATGGAAAATACAATGTAAATGTTTTATATATAGTTAAAAAGAATGTAGATTTTTTATTCATTGAATTCAAAGTATTATACATCCAATCATTAATAATTTTTAAAGTGGTGCTGGTTATTGCATATATTAAGGTGAATCTTAAGATGATGCTAAGAAAAACAGCCTTTATGTTTTATATTAAAAATTTGTTTTATTTGTTCTTTTTTTTTCTGCAAAGATATGCATTTTTGTTTTTTGCTTTCAGAGCCTAAGGTGATGTTCTGTTCTTGCATGGGCATTAGATTCTAGCTGCAGTATGCTGCACATGTGTAGGGTTCCAGGAAGCCAACAGATAATTATGGGGCCTGTTCATACCTTAGGGCTCTGGGTTGAAGTTCCCTCTTAATTTATGACACTTTTTTGTTGTGCTTTATTCCAATTGGTCTTGCCTATGTATTATTTTTTGTTTGTTGCATTATATCTAGGATCCCTTCGTTTGAGGTAGGATATGGAATTGCATCCACTCTGATGGGTTGCCAGCAGTGTTCTCCAGAAGTTCTTCCTTCTTTTCTTTTTTCTTTTTCTTTTCTTTCTTTCTATTTATTTAATTTTATTGGCATATATTAAATGTATATATTTTGGGGTACATGTGATAATTTGATACACTCATATTATTAAATCAAGGTAACTGGGATATCCATCACCTTGAATACTTATCTTTATGCTGGAGACATTCAAATTATTCTTTTCTAGGTATTATGAAATGTACAATTGATTAATTTTAACTATAGTCATCTTACCAATCTATTGAACATCTGATCTTATTTCTTCTAAGGGTATATTTGTACCCATTACTTCTCTTTTACATAACGTGATTTTTTTCAGGAGTGAAAAAAAATCTTTCACAGTTACAATGTTTGTTCCTAACTATGCCAAGTTCACTAAAATGCATTCTGTTGTCAACAATTTGTATTTTATTTTAATTTATTAAAATTAAAACATGAGTCTTTTGTCTGTATAACTATGCTACATATGTAATTTAAGCTAACTCAAAGAGGGGAGTGTCAAGTAAATCAAGTGGTGGCATTTTCCATAGTATGACTAATATTTGTTTTGTATATTTATCTGCACGTATTTTTAATGTAAAGTATTATCAGAAGAGAGAGGACTGAACCAATTCTTCAGGCCTATGATTTTTTTTTTTTTAGCTCAGGACTTTTTCTTTGATAGGTATGAAAATTTTTGTGGGGGCAGAAAATGATTTTGTTCTTCATAATTTCAACTTCTGAAAAGTTAGGGTTATATATCAAATATCTTAGTTTTGTTCATAACCTATTATAAATTTATCATCCAAAAATTTATAGAAAGTTGTGTTTTTGGGTTGTTCCACCAGTTAAAGGAATACATTTCATGAGCTTACTGCCTGCTGTGTAAATTAGCACTTTACTTTCTTTGTTTTATAACTACAGCTTTTAGGCTACCTGGGATGCCCTTTAATTCTGCTATTACAGAATTTGGTGAACAAGATTGTAGTGGATGAACATGGTTTTTAGACTCCGACCATGTGAGGAAACTGCCATATGACTGTTCAAAGTATATGATTATATTGCATTATAAGTCTATATTTAAACTGCTGAAAAAAAGGTATGACTACTTTGAAATTTTTATTTTCTGCCAGAAAACATCCAGTTTTGCAAACCAAAAGAAAATTAGGCAGAGCTGTTTCAACTGTGAAATGTATTTACTGAACCTAGTGGCTGGGAGAAGCAGGATCAGAGAGAAGAGCTAGAAGAGGTGAATATGTCATATGGTTGGAAGCAAGAGGTCCTTCGTGTAGCCTGTCAAGGTCTTCTTAAGTGGTCAAAATCTGTAATGAGAATAAGAATGATGATAGAAATATATATTTTCTTAGCATCTGACTTTTCATTGTATCTGCCCCACAAATCACCAACAATTGATCAAATTGCCCTATTTATTCCAGTATCTTGAATACTGAATATTTCCTGAGAAAATACCACACTTTTGAGTATTTTGTGCCAACTTAAACTGATGACCTCCAATCTTAGTTGGCCCTCAGTGCTACCCAACTTTCTTATCTCTGTCCACAATAAGCTCTGTCTCCATTTCTCTCTGTAATCATGCTACTTCCTCACCCCTACTCTCAGAATATTGCTTTCTGCTTGGAGACCAGGAGCTTCTGCTCTGCTTCGTCAGGTTTTGTGTTTCCTTCCATTCTTTTCTCCTTCTGTCTGGACTCCATTTAATATGTATTTCTATTCCAATTCAAAATATCATCTGTTGGAAAGATGCCGCATGCAAATTCTAGTTACAGAGAACCATCATCTCCCTCCTGCTCTCATTTGCTTCTGTATCTAATTTAGATTCCGTATTTCATTTTTAGGATTGCCTCTTATGACTACTCTCAATAACTTTTCTCCTCCTGTCTTCTCCAGTCACATGCACTTGTAAAAGATCTAACATAATTTGTTTCAACTCTATATTCTCCATGCCCTTAACAGGACAACTGAAACTTCCGGGGGAAAAAAATCACAACCTGGAATAACTGGTTTTACTTTAATTACCACAAACCTGAACAACACTTAATAATGCCCAGCAATACTTTCAGGTTTCCATGATAAATCTGCTTTACTGTTCTTTGAGATAATTATTTAAAAATGTTTCTTTTCCTCTTAACCTTCCTGAACCTTGTGTACTCCCCCAAGTGTAAGCTGATAGCCTTCTTTATACATCATTAATTAAATACATGCAGATGGCAAGTACTTAATTCTCCCATCTCTAAGTCAAACTTATCTACATCTTCATCCATCCTCTCTCGTATTTTCTTCATTTATATTTGAAAAATTGTCCTTGTTCCTATGAAGGTCCAATTCTTTCACTTGAACTCTCATGCTCTAGTATTTCCCATTTTAATTACAAACTCCCTTCTTTGACTTCACATCCTCCACTTTGCTGCTATCCTATTTTTCTGCTGTTTTCCAAGGCAAAGCTGTATACCCGAGTCCTCTTTTTATTTGCTCTTCAGCCCACTCCAATTTGGCTTCTTCCCATACTGCTCCACTGCTGTAGTGTGGCAATCACAAATTGTCATATTTTGAAACCTAAAGGACAATCTACTATCTTCATCTTACTCGATTAGGGACATTTAACTCAGCTGACTGTTGTGCAAAAATTTTCCTTTTGGGGCCTCTCTGAAACTACAGTTGACCCTTGAACAATGCAAGGGTTAGGGGAACCAATCCCCTGTGCAGTAAAAAATCCATGCGTAACTTTTGACGCCTCCAAAACCTAACTACTATACCCTACTGCAGACCAAAAGCCTGTGCATGATATACACAATTGATTAACACAAGTTCTGTGTGTTTTATATTTTATGTACTGTATTCTTTAAAGTAAGCTATAATACAGAAAATCTTAAGGAAGAAAAATATATTTACTATACACGAAGTGGAAGTGGATCATCATAAAGGTCTCATCCTCATCATCTTCATGTGGCTGAGGAGAAGGAGAAAGAGAAGGGGTTGGTCTTACTGTTTCAGGAGTGGCAGAAGCGAAAGAAAATCCAAATGTAAGTGGATTCACACAGTTCAAACCCATGTTGTTCAAGGGACAACTGTATTTTTACTTGAAACTACTTTCACCTGAAGCTACTTTCTAAGTTCTTCTCATCTGGCCACTTTTTTCAGTCTTTTTAATTGTATCCTCCACTTATCTTCATCTCTAAATGTCTGGTTGCTCCAGGGCCTCCATAGGCTTCCTTCTTTCTGTCCTCTCCTTAAGTGACCAAGTCTAATGTCATAATTTGAAATACAATCTATAAATTAATAACTCTGACTTGTGTATCTTAAACCCTGGTTTCCATTCTGACTTGTAGACTCAAATATTCAACTACCTCTTTGACATTCTCCCTTGAATGTCAGTCATCCCAAGCTTAATTTATCCAAAATGTTATTTCATATTTCTCCCACTCCAAAAACAATTTCTTTATGAATTTCCTAGTTATAATTAAAGACAATATGTTTGACACAGTTTTTACACCAGAAACAGGCAACTCTTCCTTAATTCTACTCCCTAATTTATCCTCTTCATTCAACCTGTCAGCAGTTCTTGTTGATGGAAACATCTACTACTTTCATGTTTATGATATTGGTGGTATCCTCCTAGATGTGCCCTGCTGTGCATATGCAACCTGCACAGTCATGCTAGATGGTCCTTGTTGTACTCGTTAAAATATATCTCAAAATTGATTACTCCCTTACGTTTACTGCCACCATGATTTTTCACTTGGACTACTGATGTTGCTTTCCAGTTGGATCTGCTATGTTTCCTTCATTTCATTTCACATGTAATTGTCAGCATGATTTTTTAAAAATATAAAGCATGTCATATTGCATTCTTGATTAAATGGTTTAATTGATTTTGAGAATCCTTATAAACTCCCATATGATCTGACTCCTACTATCAGACCTCATCATGACCACTGTCTCCTTGCTGGTCTCTTTCCAAGTTCCTTTCCACTTTAAACCTTCTGTTCTCTTTAGCTACAATATTATTTCCTGGGTCTCTCAATATGCCTAAATACCTTTTCTTTTTCAATTGTGAGCCCACAAATTGCTGCCTCTGAGAGGTAGTTCCTGCTCAACCAATCTAAAAAATTAGCCGGGCGTGGTGGCAGGCGCCTGTAGTCCCAGCTACTCCGGAGGCTGAGGCAGGAGAAAGGCGTGAATCCGGGAGGCGGAGCCTGGCGTGAACCCGGGAGGCGGAGCCTGCAGTCAGCCGAGATCGTGCCACTGCACTCGAGCCTGGGCAACAGAGTGAGACTCTGTCTCAAAAAAAAAAAAAAAAAAAAAAAAAGAATTACCCCCTCCTACTCACAGGCTTCTCTGCTGTAGGAAAGTGACTATTTCCTTCATAGCATTTATCACAATCTCTTGTTAATGCAAGCATCACAGACTTTTTGATTTACTTATCTTCCATCATCATGTGAGATTCAAAATATGGGGAAATTATTTTGTTTACCTTCTATCCTTAGCTCCTAGGATAGTGTCTAGGATAGAGGCTCATCAAATATTTTTCAAATCAATTATTTTGTTCAGTGGATCTATGACACTGTGCATCCGTCACAGAAGTATTATTATCTATTTTTTAAAAATTTAGACTCAGCAAAATTAGATCACTTGTCCAAGGATATATTACTGGATCATAACTGACTCAGATTTCAGGGAGTGAAAGGCTGTTTCCCCTGGGCTGTGTTGGATAATATGATTTCCAGAATGGTTGAGGGAAATCATGTTAAGATCTTGTAGAACTATCCACTATTTGTTTGACATAAATGACTAGATCAAAGATAAGAAAACCCGTTCCTTTGGACACATAGCGCCATGAAGAAAAACACAATACCTGCTTTTGATGAAGCACAGGAGATGGTGCAGGGAATTGATAAAGCACCTGGCTTATATTAGGCAGGGTATCATTTAGCTGTAGCAAGCTCTGTAAGAAACAACCAATGAAGGGAATTGGTGGGGAGGGATAGATAGATGATGGTATAAGATAAGTGACAACTGGCTATGCCGTGAGGTCATGTAGATAGCAATAGAAAAGATAAGGCCATTTGGGGACAGTACTGGGAGGCAAGCGAACCTAAGAGGTTCTGGCAAGTACTTAATAGTAGAAAATTAGTTATCATAAGCAGGGATAACCCACAAACTTGTAAATCCAAGCAGTAAATCAGAGTTTGAGTTAAGATTTCCTTGAAGCTCTGGAGAAAGGAACTCTGGTGTCACTGAAAGCTGATTTAGAAAATAAAATGAATCAAATAATTTCAAATATCAGTAAGTTAAATGAATATAATGGAAACAGTAATAGACAATAGAGCTGAGACCCCCAATCTTTGGCAGAGGGAGTTTGGCTGTTGTGAGAACCCTGATTTGCATAGGAAAGCAGATAGAGCCCCTGTTGCCAAGAGATCCTAATAAAGTGTATTAGGGACACAAAATTATTCCTTCTGGCCACAGCTGTTAGAAGAAAATAGAACATAGTGGTCTCAGGAATATCAGTTCATTCATTCTCGCTTTAAACAAATGTCATCTTTATGGTAAGTTTTCCTAGTAATGTTTCTTACGTATTCTGTTATTTTTGTAATTACTTTTGTGTAGTAAAACCAAAGATGATTGACAGTTACTGATTTTAGTGTCATCACCAATCAGTGTTTTAGGATATCTTGGCCACTTGATACATTCCTCTCATAGTAGCAATTTCCCAAAATCACATGTATAAAGTTCTGTAAAATCATGTATAAACTGGCACAAAACTACAGGTCATATTACTTTGTCTTTCCAAAACTCTCCCTCCCCTTTTGTTTGTTCTCCTAAAGTAGACTTTTAACTGTCCTTGCTTCCTAGGAAGGTTAATTTTATGTGTCAACTCAGTTGGCTATAATGCCCAGTTGTTAAGTCAAACACTTCAAATACTAGTCTAGATGTTGCTGTTAAGTTATTTGTAGATGTCATTAAGATTTACAATCAATTGTATTTAAATGAAGAAGATTACCCTCCATAATGTAGGTGGGTCTCATCTGATCAGTTGAAGGCCTTAAGAGAAAAAACTATTTCCTGGAGAAAAAGGAATTCTACTTCAAGACTGAAGCGTAGAAATTCAGCCTGAGTTTCTAGCTTGCTAGCTTTCCTTGTGTATTTTGGACATGCCATGCCCCTTAATTGCATGAACAGATTCCTTAAAATAAATAAATGTGTGTGCGTGTGTGTGTGTGTGTACACACACATATATACAATTGCCAGTTGGTTTTATTTCTCTAGAGAACCCTGATTGCTATGCTACCCTTGTGCAGATATTACTAGGCACTTGTGTTCACTTGGACTTTTGTTTCAGGAATAAATACATTACATATGTCTATAAAAATAAATGTTTTCTCTGTTGGTTTTTAATAACTTTATTGAAGACAATTTTTTTTTTTTGAGACGGGGTCTCGCTCTGTCGCCCAGGCTGGAGTGCAGTGGTGCGATCTCGGCTCACTGCAACCTCTGCCTCCTGGGTTCAAGCAATTCCCTACCTCAGCCTCCCGAGTAGCTGGGAATACAGGTGCCCGCCACGACGCCCGGCTAATTTTTGTATTTTTAGTAGAGATGGGGTTTCACCATCTTGGCCAGACTTGTCTTAAAACTCCTGACCTAGTGATCCACCTGCCTAGGCCTCCCAAAGTGCTGGGATTACAGGCGTGAGCTACTGCACCCGGCCAACAATTTAAACAGATGAGGCCGGGCGCGGTGGCTCACGCTTGTAATCCCAGCACTTTGAGAGGCCAAGGCGGGCGGATCACGAGGTCAGGAGATCAGACCATGGTGAAACCCTGTCTCTACTAAAAATACAAAAAAATTAGCCGGGCGTGGTGGCGGGTGCCTGTAGTCCCAGCTACTTGGAGAGGCTGAGGCAGGAGAATGGCGTGAACCTGGGAGGCGGAGCTTGCAGTGAGCCGAGATTGCGCCACTGCACTCCAGCCTGGGCGACAGAGCGAGACTCCGTCTCAAAAAAAAATAAAATAAAAAAATAAAAAAAATAAAAAAATAAATAAACAGATGGTAACACTACAATGTATCATCCTCTTTGAGAAGCAGTCTATAGTACATTTTCGATAACTTTCTGGGATTATAACTAATGACATTGTCTAAACTGTGCCCAAAAGTTTACATTTTTTTTTTTCTTACAGCTTAGTTATCCTCAGTGATCCACACTAAAGTATTTTGCAGAATAACAAAGCTCTCCAGGGATCTTAATACAGGTACAATGCCACAAGTCACGCATTTAATGAATACTGGATCATAATGGATAGCTCATTACTAACAGTATGGGTTTACATGGTTTTTTAACTAATATTGAAACTCACTTGCCATTTTATTTTTTCACACACACAGAGCATGATAGTTTTGCAAATTGTCTTTATTGGGGTGATATTTTACTATCTTCTGCAAACTAAAGAAATTTATTTATATTGTTTTATTGTGAGTACTCATGAAATTCTGATCCCTTGTGGAGCCAGTAGTTTGAACTTATTATCTGGAAGAACTACTGTTTTCTTCTCATTTATATCTCATTAAAACTCAACAGTCTTTCTATGACCAAACAATCATGTCTCTAAATTCGTGATGTGCTGAAATTACATTTTTATTGATGTGGTTTACTCAACTTTACAACCATCTTTTGAGCACCCAACAAATGTTAATTGCCTAGATAACTGCTGAGTATACAGAGATAAAAAGGAACTCAGAATAAGATCAAAGTCTAGTTGTTAAATATTTTCTAAACTAAATAAATCACATTTACTTGTTTTTAACATGCTTATTTTATATCTTGAAGTAGTCAGACCTGATTTCTTGCCGTGTTACTTCTCCTTTTAAGTTTATGCCTGCTTCAGCATACTCTGAATTTAAATTTATTATGAATTCAATCAGCTTTCCTGGTATGAAAGTAAGATTCGTTGGTCTGTGGCTCCTTGGTAGCTTTGGAAATTCTTATTGATAGAGGTATCATTAGTGTTTCATGGGTTTCCTGCATAACAAATAGTCTGATTTAAGAAGCAAGTAAACTGATGATTTTTCAAAGGCATAAAGAAGATACTTTGTTTCCCCAATCGGGAAGGGTTATTTATTAGTTCAGACAAACATTTTTCACTAACACTAGTGTTAATGTTCTAAAAGCCAAACAGCATATTTTATGTGGCTTTTAAATATTAAAGAAAAATTTTAAAGGAAGCATTAAGTAACATGAAGATATGTAATATGATATACTGTCTAACTATAATATTCATCTGTGATTCAGACATGTAACATATTTATATATAATTTATTTACAAGGCATAATTCACCAATAGTAATAATAATTTTGACCTAAAAAATTAAATAATGGATTAAGGTAAGAAAACAATCTAGCTTGAACAAGGTTTTGTACATTAATAAAATAGAAACATAAGCAAGAAAGAGTAATAGAAAAAATACATTGTGCTTTAATGCACATAACTGAGATGTGGTGGGATGATTCTTACAATGAATGTCAAAATTAATAGGTGCAGTATGCGTGGGAGAGAATAAAAGAAAAGAAGGGTGGCAGTTTGTGCCAAAAACATTTACTAAGCAATTGAGAGTTCTTTAGAAATAGGCAAAAGGAGAAAATAGTTTGAATAAGCCCTTTAAGTAAAGAAAAGTAAGTGCTACCCAAAAACTTTGTATTGAATTTAATTCACATATCGGTTTTGTGGACTGTTTTTCTCAAGAGGTGTCTTTTCTGATTTCCCGCTACTTTTTGGAGCTCTGGAAAGGACTGGGTAGAATAGTCAACAGACCATCTCTTATTTTACTATTTGAAGAGAGGCCCATGTAACAGTGGAAGGATTCTCAGGCTATTTTGCCATCCTGTACAGTTTCCAATATGTGCCCACCTTTGGTTATGTTAATCAGGTTGGGATCAAGCTGCTTCTGGCTTTCATCACTTATCTTTCAAATACTCAAATTTATTCTTCCAGCAGATTGTTCTCTCCCAAACCTTTAACTTACCTCATTGATCAGACTGTCTGCCTGCCTTAGCTCATGCACTTTTGTATGTCTGAACTATACTAAGCTTTTAATTGCACTTTAAAAAATCCTATTCTCCCTTCAAATACTTGCTATCTGTATCCTCCCTTGTGAACTTTTCTGTAACCTCCATTTCCCCCAGCCATACTGACTGTTCTCTTTTCCCTGGTCTCATAAAATTAATGTCTGGATTACTCATCAGTTATTAACCTGGGTCTTAGAAAGCAGCAGGCTAAGAAAGCAGATTAGGGACCAAGAATTGAAACTGAGTATCCATAAAATATAGAGATAAAACTAGGGAAGTAAACAAAAATAAAACAGAGAGAGAGAAAGAGAGAGAAAGTTCAAAGTATATATAAACAACCGAAAGTCAGTAGGATTTAAAGAAGAATGTCAGTGTAGCTATCAAAAAAGTCCAAGGAGAGATTGTCTAAGACAATCTCAGCTTTTCATTTCTTCAATTAGCTTTAAAAAATTAGTTTCCAGTGAGTTATAGTTCATACTTTTTGCTGCCACAAAGCACCCAACACTAGCAGTTTACTTAGTAGGTGATCAATACATTTTTGAGTGAATGCATGAATGAGTAAATCAAGTGATTCTTCCCATATTTGCAGAAGAATGTTTAGCATTCAGGATAAATGAATGGAAGGCTTATTCAATTCTCATTGGGAACCTAAGCTTGCTGATTTGTTTATTTGCAGGGACGTTTTTCAAAGAATCATAAACATTAGAGCTTGAATAAGATCAAGCTGTCATCAAATCCTTTCATTCTACTAATAAAGACTTGTTCAGGGCTAGTGATGGAGAAATGCATAAAAGTATCCATGACAAGCCCCTGCTTAAGTGCTTAATGAAAAATGATAATTTAACATAATCAAGGAAAGATGTTTTTATTAACTCAGATCAACAAATAGTCACAAGGACATTTTTGGTGCCCCCTAAAAATGCATTGTGCTAGGTGCTGGGATATGAAGGAAACATACACGAAACCCACTATCAAACAGGCGATATTATAATTCTTAAGAAAGTGGTAGGCTTTATGTTTGTTTCCTAAGACATTTTAATTGAATTTCTATAGGTTCGATACTTTTTATCAGTATAAGTACCCTCAGCAAGGGTAGTTATGTTTTGGATGACCTAACCATAGAGACTTACCATTTATATCGTGTGGAAATTGGATCAGGAAAGGACAGGATTTTAATTCTGCCCCTGTGAATATCATTCTGCATTTTCTAAATACATGCTGCTTCTAGTATGCTGTTTAGAGAAGTGCACCTGAGCTTCTGTTTGTTTTATTTAAATGTGTGTCTTATCTGTGTCCTGTAGATCTTCCATGTGGTTTCATGCACCATGATAGTAATTTCTACTATTTCCTTCTTAGGATCCTATCCTTCACCATTTTCTTTATTATGAAATATTTCAAACATACAAAATGTTTTGAAATTATAATGTCATCAGTCACTAATGTAAAGGTTAGAGCATTAAAAATATATTTAAATTTCTCTGTTTGCCCCGAAAGACTAATTGAAAACACAACAAGAAAACAAGAGCTAAAGTCAACCACTGCTAAGAACCATTGTAGTAACAAGCATCAGACATTACTGAGGCCAAATTTGTCTTTGTTACTGGGGCTATAAAAAGAATTTGTATATACCTTCTGGCTTCTTTTAATCTAATTTTGTGGGATATATCTATAAAAGGTCTATTAAAAATTCAAGAATGTGAAATAGGTTTCACATAATGCTCCAACAGTGATAGATTGATAATAGTTGTTTGGAGAGCTGTGTTAAAAAGACTGTACCCAATGACTTAGCCAGAAAGAGTATCAGGAATGACTAGTGATGTCTGTCATGGGTACAACAGGAGGAAATAAAACACTCATACTGTGTTTGGGTGATATGTCATTGTCTAAGAGCCTCGTAAGTGGTATAGGCACTGAAGTCCAAAGTGACAAACCAGCATAGTCAACATGGAAGAGGTAACATGTGAGCTGGGTCTTGAAAAAAGAGGAGGTCCTTAAATTAACTAAGAGTGGATTTAAGTGCATAGAAAGAGGATAAGCAGAGATGAAAATATGGCAATATATGTGATATTTTAGGGATTCTAAGCAGACTTTTAAAGGTAGAATAGGAAAAAAAGCATGGTGAACTGTGTAAAATAGAATGGTCTTTCATCTAATTTTCTGCTTACACTCAAAGACTGAGCATGAAATAATTACATGGCAGATATTCCCATATCCCAAATTAAAGTATTAGGCCAGCTTAGCACGATTTGCAAATATGTTATCTCAGAACTGGTTTTGACAACCTTACTCCTCCCCCCACACATAGCCTTTACAAGAGGTTATAAAAGCTAGCAAAGAGTTGGAGTTTAGAGAGTATCCCCTCATGAGGATGCAGGGGCTTTCTGCGTCCTCTCCTCTCCTCAAATGCCAGGGGCTTCAATCAGAAAGCTTGGTGTGAGACAGAGCATACCTCTGGATGGTATCATCCAAGCTGTGTCTCATTCAGACATGACTGTCTGTCCCTCCTGGAGATCCTGTAAGCTGTTTGAGGGCCACAGAGGACAAGTGTTGTAAACACATCTGAGAAATGTAAAGATGAGGGCTAAGTCTAGAGTTCTTTTTTCTGACTGTATAAAAACATTGTACTGACTGTATTTGTTTAACTTGCATTTCCACAAATTACTAAGTATGAAGTTTATGTAAGTATTTCCCAAGGGCCAATGATGGTCTAGATGAGCGACATCTAGCCTAGCATTCTCTTAGATCCTATCTAAGAAGCCCATGTGGGTAGGTGAAGAGACCTAGGCAGAAACAGGTGGAAGATGCACTGGAAAATTTTCAGGAGCAAAGGAAGACTGAAATAGCCATTTCACTGAGCATTCACCTCATAAACACAAATGTAGGTGATTTTTTTTTTTTTGTGATGATGGGAAGAGTGGTCTCTGGAGAATGCTGCACACTCCATGTATTGGTTAGAATTCTTCATTGTAAGGTTAAGCAGACAGGAATAAATTGTAAGTTATGATTTAGTTACACACCCTTGATTGTTCCAGGAAACCAGTTTTGAATAATTCAAAACTAGGATCGTAAAGCAGTGAGGACAAATACCCAACCTCATCACAGAAATGATTTTTGTATCAGAAAAAAACTGTTGCTGTCTCGCAGAGATAATTTATATTTTATAATGTTGGAACAAATGCCCAAACTTCTACCAGAACCATCCTGAAGAATCAAAGGTCTCTGCTTATGAGAAGAACCCATCTCTCCACTCATGGCTGCTACCTGCTGTTGCTTTTTCCCTGGCTAGCAAGGAACTTAAGGCATGTCTAGCATCCTACCTGCAAATTAACGGTAATGCGGCTGTTTAGTGTTCTGGTCTGGGTAGTGTAGGAAGGAAACTCAAAAAAGTTGGTATAGGCATTGAGCAAGTGAAGTATGTGGTAGCAGTGAAGTATCTACCACATACTTCACTTGCTCAGTGCCTATACCAACGTCTTTCTTGAAGTATGTGGTAGCAGTACCTACCTATATAATATATTGGTGTGAGACAGAGCATACTTCTGGATGGTATCATTCAAGCCGTATCTCATTCAGACGTGACTATCTGTCTCTCCTGGAGATTCTGTAAGCTGTTTGTGGGCCACAGAGGACGAGTGTTATAAACACATCTGAGAAATGTAAAGATGAGAGGCTATATACCATATATATTGACATCTTTATTATTTCTAAATATGTCTATTACTGGTAGTAGTCCTTGTTCTGAACTCTATTTTGTTTGATAGTAATATAGTTAATTCAGCTGTTTTGTGATTAGTTTTTGCATGGTGTTTTTTTTCATCATTTAGCTTTTAACATGTGTCTTTATATTTAGAGTAATGGACTTCATCTATACATATTAATGCTAATGTACTGTATACTACATCTGTATAATCTATCTGTTTCTCCTCTCTCCCTCCTCCCTTCTCTCTCCAAATGGGCATTCTCTACATTTTATTTGGAATTGGTTGAGTTTATATTTAATGGAATTGGTTGAGTTTAAATCTATTATATTGTTATTTGATTTCTGTTTGTCCCTTCTGTTCTTTTTCTCTTCTCTCTTTTTGATGAATTTTTTATTTTTTAGTATTCTATTTTATCTTTACTATTGGTTTTTAGCTATTGCTGTTTTTATTTTACATTTTAGGGATTGATCTAGGATTCCAATATGCGTCTTAACTTATCACAGTCTACTTCAAATAACATTGTACTACTTACACATAACTTAAGAATCTTAAAAGAGCACAGATCCATTTCCTGCTCCTGTCCTTTATATGGTATTATGAAAAAATTTTCTTTTACATATGTTATAAACCCTACAATATATTGTCATTATTTTTTATTTAAAGAGTAAATTTATCTTTTTGTTTTTGAACTAATTTTAGACTAACAAATGTTGCAAAAAATAGTATAGAGATTTCCTATGTATTTATTTCCCAGCTTCTCCTAGTGTTAACATTCAACATGACATGGTGCAATTCTCAAGACAGGGTATGTAACATTTATATGATACTATAACTAAATGACAAATCTTATTAGAATTTTGCCAGTTTAAAAAATTGTAAAACAAGAAAGACTTTACGTTAGTCAACATACTGGTCACTTCTGGTGCTTTTTATTCCCTTGTATAGTTACAAATTTCTACTTGATATTTTTTTCTGCCTGAAGAACTTCCTTTATCATTCCTTACAGTGCAAATCTGCTAGTAATAATTTTTCTCAGCATTTCTTTGTCTAAAAGATTTTTAAGATTTTTAAAATTGATTTTCAAAATGATATTTTCACTGGATATAGACTTCTAGGTTGACAGATTTTTTTTCCTTTGAGTCCTTTTAAGATATTACTCCATTATCTTCTAGTTTTCATTTCTGAGCGTATGTGCATGAAGTATGTAATCACTCTTTCCTTGTTCCTCTTATGTACTGTGCCTTTTGCCTTTTAAGAGCTTCTTTGTATTATTGGTTTTCAGCAGTTTAATTATGATGCCTGTTGGTGTGCTTTTCTTTATGTTCATTATGCTTGGGGTTTGTTTAGTCCCTTAAGCCTGGGAGTGTGTAGTTTTTGTAAAAATTTGAACGTTTCAGCAATTATTTCTTCAAAACTTTTTTCCTGGCATCTCCCTTTTCCTTCTCTCCTGGGACTTCAAATTTCTAGTTATAATTTCCCCCATAGGTCACAAAAAACTCAGTTCCTTTTTTAAGTATTTATTATTTATGTTTTATTTTGAAAAGTTTTCTTCACTAGGTATTTGAATTTACTGATATTTGTTTCTGCAATATTTAATGGCTATTAATCCCATTCACTGAGTTTTTCATTTCAGAAGTTATGTTTCATATCCAGAAATTATATGTGATTTAAAAAATATGTTCCATTTCCCTCTTTATTTTATTCATGGTTTCCTTTAGATTCTGTCACCTAATTTCATCATCTTTTTTACTGCCGGATCTCAGTATATTGACTGGTAGTTAGGAATTTCATTTTTCATATTTTTCTGCCTTTTTATATCTAGTAATTTTACTAGATGGTGTACCTGTGAATTTTTCATTGCTATTGCTGTATTTTGTTTTCTTCTTTTAAAAGGTGTTGAATTTTGTTCTGGAAGACAATGTTATGTGGAAATAAATTTTTTCATTTATTTAGGTTTGTTTTGAAGATATTTAGAATATATTTGAAATAGCCTTTTGTCTAAGAATTGTTCAGTCCCACTGCTAAGGTGTGGACTTCTGTATCTCTACTTCATACTTTAGGAGTTAACTTGAACTCTATTCTGGCTGATGGGAACGTGAATATTTCCCAGCCTTATATGAGCTCTGGAAATTAAACCTACAGTTTCCAGTTATTGTTTTCTCAGTCTTATTTAATTTCATCACGTACGTGCACAAATTAATATTTATCAATATACTTAAGAGCAAACCTAAGCAGATTTTTGTATCCTTTTTTCTGTATTGCTCCCTGTCTTCTGGAAATTTGCCCTACAATATAAATCTCTTTTGTATTTCCAAACTCTGATCTTTGTCTCCTCAACCCAGTATGACTGTTTCATCTCCTTGTTCATAAAGTGCTTCCAGAGAGAAAGCAATTGTTTTATTCCCCTAAAAATCTCAATCTTGTTTCGTAAAGACATCATACAATGTCTAAAATGTTTTTCTTTTTTACCTTTATGGAAAAGCTTTATATTTCTTTATTTATGGTGGGCCATTTAGTATGGCCCCAGTCCATGATGGACAGAATAAGATGTTCATTGGATAATTTTATACAGCGGAGTAACATGATGTATCTTGCATTTTTAAAGTGTCATTCTAGCTGCTTTCTAGAGAATAGATTTTTGAAGATCAATGTGATTGTAGAGAGGTCTTTTATAAGGCTGTTACAGTTTCACAAGAGTGTGATGATGATTTTGGGGATGTATTTTGCAAGAAGTGATTGGCTATATTTAGTTTGTATTTGTGAGATGGGACTGATAGTTTTTTGATGACTTGGATGAGGTGGGGGAGGTAGGAGAGGAATCAAGAGAAAAATCAAGAATGATCTCCAAGTTTTGTTATGAGTAACTAGGTGAGTAGGGATGTAAGGATAGGAGTATGTTTTGAGGGAGCAGGAGAGTCAAGACTTTTTTGTACAATTTAACTTTAGCAAGCCTATCAGGAATCCAAATTAGATTCTGAAGTAAATTTTCTGGAAGATAAGGAGTTAACAGTTTTGGAGATTTTGATATACTGACATTCTTTGTGAATTTTCTTTTAATAACAGCTTTATTAAGATACAATTTACATACCATAAATTCATAAAGTGCACCATTCAGTGATTTTTAGCATATTCTATTCACACAGTTGTATAACCATCACTACTATCTAATTCCAGAACATTGTTATCATTCCAAAAAGAAACCCCATATCCAATAGCAGTCACTCTGCATACAATATGTGGCTTTTTGTGTCTGACTTCTTTCAACTAGTATAATGTTTTCAAGGTTCATCCATGTTGTAAGCATAGACCAGAACTTCATTTCTTTTTATGTGTGACTGACATTCCATTGTATGAATATACCACATTTTGTTTATTCATTCATCACTTGGTGAACATTAGGTTATTTTCATTTTTTGACTCTTATGAGTAATGCAGCTGTGAACATTTATGTACAAGTTTTTGTGTGGATAAATGTTTTCAGTTCTCTTGAGTATATACTTAAGATTGAAATTGTCAGGTCACATGGTAATGTTATGTGTAACTTTTTGAGGAATTGCCAAAGTGTTTTCCAAAGTGTCTGCACTATTTTACATTCTGACCAGTAATGTGTGAG